>NC_060251.1:122715387-123915387 GCF_921293095.1 Ischnura elegans | reverse complement strand
CATAAAAGACTAACATCCATCCTTAAAACAGAATTAAATGCACGAAATGTAATCAAAGCCATCAATACGTTTGCGGTACCTGTGTTGACATATACATTTGGAGTGATTGACTGGACCAAAACCGAAATAGCAGGCATAGAAAGATCAATACGTATATCATTCACAAAATTTAATTTACATCACCCAAAGGCTGCAATAGAAAGGCTAACGCTACCCCGCTATATGGGAGGTAGAGGGTTAATAGATTTACAACAGCTCCTCAAAAACCAAATTCATGGACTAAAACATTTCTTCTACGATAAATCAAACAGTTCGATGCTTCACAAATCAATAGTATATGCCGACAACAAATTAACACCATTAAATCTAAAAAATGGCACGACCGATGAAGCAACCAACACAGGAGCTGTTCTATTAAATAGAAAGGTAGAAGTATGGGCCCAGAAGGAATTACATGGACGACACATCAATGACCTCAATCAACCATATGTTGATAAAATCTCATCAAACAAATGGTTGTCATTGGGTGAACTTTATGGAGAAACCGAAGGGTTCATGCTTGCAATACAAGACCAGGTTATCCACACTAAAAATTATGCAAAGTACATCCTTGGTGATAAAAGCATAATAGATGACAAATGTAGAAGGTGTTTTCAAGTACCTGAAACAATCCAGCACATTATATCTGGCTGTAAGATGCTAGCTAATACGGAATATTTAAGTAGACATAATCAAGTTGCAAAAATTATCCACCAAAAACTGGCCTACCAGTACAAGTTAATAGATACTAAGACCCCATATTATGTGTACCACCCTGAAACAGTGCTTGAAAACGGCGCATTTAACATCTATTACGATCTGCCTATACAAACAGATAAAACTATAGTTAATAATAGACCAGATATAGTGTTGATTGACAAGAAATATAGAACTTGCTACATAGTTTATATTGCCGTGCCACTGTCGCATAACATCGAAAAGACAATTACAGGAAAAATTAACAAGTACCAAGAATTGGCAATAGAAATAAAAAGAATATGGAATATGGAACAGGTTTATATAGCTCCAATTGTCATCTCAGCTACCAGTATCATTCCAAAACATATACAAAATAGTTTCAAAATACTCAACCTCCATCCAAATACATACATCAAACTGCAAAAGGCTGTAATAATTTCAACCTGTCATATCACGAGAAAATTTCTCAACCCAATTCAACAGTAAAGAGTTACCTTGGTGAGAACCCGTGCTCTTAACACTAAAGCTACTCAGTGAAAACTGAAGAAAATTAAAGAACAAAATAATAATAATAACACAAACGCACACAAAAACTGAACATCGTAATACAACTACGCCCTCCGGTGGCAGTTACAAGAACTCAATATACCCTTGTTTACGGAACATTCATGATCACGTCTACTGTAATACGGTTGGGTACGGATAAAATTTAAGACATCTACATCTACATAATACCCTGCGATTCACCTCTAGGGTGTTTGGCAGGGGGTGATCAATCACCAGCATGCAGCATGCATTTGGACTCCCACATGCACACCACACCCTCCAAAAAACGTCCCGCATAATAACAAACTATACTACTATATGCTGTTAGAAATAGAATATAGAATAGAATTTCAGAAACATGAATTACGTTTAACATAGGTTAGTAGGCTACACTACAAATCATGCAATCTATTTACGAGTTCTATTGCTGCCGTTATAATCTCTTATTGATCGTGGAAAAAATGACATTCGGAATCTGTCTGTTCTGCAATCTATCGGAATCTGTCTGTTCTGCAATCTATCTTTCTTATTTTATTTATATGATCTGATCTTCCGTAGTACGTTGGCGTCCGCAAGATATGGTTAACTTCGCCAGAAAAGACACTGCTCTTGAATTTATCTAAAAGGTTTAGTCTATTTTTCAATCTACGCTCCGACAGAGATTCCCATCCGAGTTTATCTAAGAGGTCAGTTACACAAACAAGACTATCGTAACGACCTTTCACATACCTGGCAGCTCTTCTTTGCACGCGTTCTAACTCTGTTATTAAGCCTTTTGCATGAGGGTCCCAAACACTGGCAGCGTATTCCAAATGTGGTCTAACGAGGGAAAAGTAGCTAATTTCTCTCACTTTGTCGTCGCTTTTCCCCAATATTCTTTTAAAAAAACCCATTTTACGATTAGCTTGACCGGTTATTTCTCGAATATGTTTATTCCACGATAGATCATTATTGAGTCTAACTCCTTGATATTTCACGGATTCAACAGTCTCTAATTGGGTACCCCGAATTATATAGCTACGTTATAGGGAGTTGTTCTTCTTCCAGAAATTCATTACGACGCATTTTCTCAAATTTAATTTTAACTGCCAAGCATCGCACCAAGCTTGGATAACAGCAAGGTCATTCGTTAGTTCATCTATATCTTTGCTGGAACGGATTTCTCTGCAAACTACAGCGTCGTCCGCAAATAATCGTAACTTACTCTGCACTACTTCGCCAATGTCGTTATTTATATAAAGAAGGAATAGGAGTTGGCCAATGACACTACCCTGAGGAAAGCCAGAAGTGATTCTAACCTCATTGGAGACTGCACCGTCTAATACTACTCTTTGGACGCGGTCGCTCAAAAATTCTCTGATCCAGGAAATGACATCTTCGTCTAGACCATAAGATTTCAGTTTTATTATTAACTTTCCGTGTGGTACTTTATCTAATGCCTTTTTGAAATCAAGGAAAATCGCGTCTACTGGAATGTTGTCTTCCCCGGAGACTAAAATATCGTGGGCGAAAGAGCTAACTGAGTTTCGCAAGATCTGCTTTTCCTGAATCCATGTTGAGTTCCCATTAATAAGTTTTGCGCGTCTAGGTATTTCATTACCGAGCTGACTACGATGTGTTCAAGGACTTTGCAAGAGATGGACGTTAAAGATATCGGCCTGTAATTAGATGGCTGTTCCTTGTCTCCACTTTTAAATATAGGCGTTACATTAGCGATTTTCCAGTCATTAGGCAATGAATTATACGTAAAAGTGTGTAAGAGAGCCTCGCAAATCAGTTTATCTCTCCCACCAGGAATGAAGCTATGCGTCTCCAATCTTCGGAAGGTATGTTGAATTCTCCTCCTACAATTAAGTTTCTTTCAGGATACTTGGATGCTATGCTGTTTATTTGGGTTTCAAACTCCAACATAGATGCTGTATCTGAGTTGGTGGTCTGTAATACGTGCATACTAACATAGATTTGGATTTTGGGCAACTAATTGAGCACCACACAGAGTCAACGCTGGTCTCAGTTACGGTTACCGCTTGGGTTACGATTAAATTTTTACAGCTATAGAACGGCGATCGATTTAGGGAGGCCCCATGGCCAGCCACCTAGATTGGCGCCAATCAATGCGGCTCGCGAAATTTGAACTAAGTTTTTAGAACTAGATTTTTATTCGACCGTATTCTCACCAGGATCCGGGCAGTATTGGTTAGCATCAATGTACTGTATTTATACTGTTGTACTGTACCGATTAATGCTCAGAATATCGGTAAAGAAGGTTATAGTTAATTGTATGGAATACTGTCTCATATGCCGTTGAAAAATGGAATTTCCAACAAAAGAAGATCATCAAATCTTTGCGTCATATTTTTATGTAAGGTATCTAAATGGTCGCAAAAGACGCTCAAATCATCATCACATAAACCAGCTTGCTCTTCTACCTCAAACAGGGAAGGAAATTGATAAAGCTCGCGGCGACCCATGTTTCGTTTCCCTTGTGCAAGAAAAGCTTGCAAATATTTTCCAACTGTTCTTACTTTAAAATGTAAGAAAACGCAGGGTTTAAAACACTTCCACAGAAACAAAGTAAACTTTAGAAACGAAGCCTGAAAACCAAGACAAAACGAAGGTTATGCGTTTGTCAAATTGTCAGTACCCTTCGGCGCCCCCCTGCCGCCCCTTTGGCACTATTCGCCCCCCTAGACGACAGCAACGCCCCTCAGGGGGCGGTAGCACCCACTTTGGGAACCACTGATATAGACGGAACTTTCTTAATGCCAACTATATTAAAAAATCATGAATAAATAGCAATATACGGAACCAATATATAAAAAAATAAAATTCGATTTCAAGGATAGTTTCAATAATTCATTCCAGCAACAACAATCTCCATCACATACAGATTATATTTTGATGTTGCAATATTGTTTCCTACGATTCTGTAGGCACAGCATTACTACCACACATTATATAACCATTGTTAACAACTTATCCAATATCGATTATCTTAATCTAACAATAAGTCGTAATTTCCGCAAATAAAAAGATCTAAAACGACGACAACAAACTGCGTGCCAATGAGTCTCCACAGTTTTTACCCTCCTTACATCTACATCTACATAATACCCTGCGAGCAACCTCCTGGGTGTTTGGCAGAGGGTGATCGATCACCAGCATGCAGCATGCAATTGACTCCCATATGCACACCACACGGTTCAAAAAACGTCACGTATTCTAACAATTTATACTACCATATGCTGTTAGAAATAACAATAAATTTAAGAAACATGCATGCACAAGTTTTACTTAGGTTAGTAGGCTACACTACAAGTCATGCAATCTATTTATGAGTTCTATCCCTGCCGTTATAATCTCTTATTGATCGTGGAAAAAGAAGACATTCTGAATCTGTCTGTTCTACAATCTATCTCTTTCATTTTATTTATATGATCTGATCCTCCCTAGTATGTTGGCGTCCGTAAGATATGATTAACTTCATTAGGAAAGACACTGCTCCTGAATTTATGCAAAAGGTTTAGTCTACTTTTCAATCTACGGTCCGACAGAGATTCCCATCCGAGTTTATCTAAGAGGTCCGTTACAATAACAACTCTATTGAGCCTTTTTCATGAGGGTCCAAAACACTGGCAGCGTATTCCAAATGTGGTCTAACGAGGGAAAAGTAGCTGATTTCTCCGACTTTGTCGTCGCACTTTCCTAATATTCTTTTAACAAAACCCATTTTACGATTAGCTTCACCGGTTATTTCTCCAATATGTTTATTCCACGATAGATCATTATTGAGTATAACTCCTAGACATTTCACGGATTCAACAGCTAATGCCCATCCCAAGGGGAATACCACAGAACCTGCTGCAAGCAGATTCCCACATCAACCGCTGCCACAGCCCAATGGCCAAGGGGACTCCCGCTACCCCCATGGAACAGCTCGCCATCGCGTGTCCCGGAAGAAAATCTTGGAACACAATCGCCACAACATCTAGCACACTACGCCACTACGTAACGTCGACCCTAGGCCATCTGCTTCTTCAACTACTGGAGGAGCATTTTCGAGCGCTAACCAACAGCAACCGCGATAAAAAGTCGATTTAACATCGTACAATGGAATGTCCGCGGCGTCAATTGGAAACGAGAGGAGCTTCGCGCGTTTCTTCAGGACAAAAACGCCTTGATTGCTGCTCTTAATGAGACACACCAACAGCCCGACGATGACTGGAGACTATCTGGGTGGACTGTCAATCACACGGACCGCGATCTAGCCCCGGGGTCTCGAGCTGCTGGAGGCGCCGCTCTGCTTGTGCACAACACCACCCGACACCGAGCGACTTCGGTAGACTAATATCCCCACATTGAAGTGGTCATGGTGGACATCCTGGCAAGGCCTATGGGATGAATCCGGATTTCCTCGGAGTAATATCGCCCTGCGAAACCCTGGGACAAGGATATCATCCTGAAGATCATGGGCGACTGAGAAGGGCCTTCTTGGGGATTCGAATGCGGCTCATGGGTGGATTTTAGAACTCGCGCTCCCCCCAAACAACAACGAAGCCATCTGAAGGGCCAGCTGACGAGGAAGGCCATACTGCCCTGGGTCCAAATACGCCGACGCACGAGAGTCGCAACATGCTAGATAACGCCAACGTCAGGAATGTTCCAACATACATTCCCTCGTTTACCTGACCGCGGACCACAATACGGTCGTCTTATACGTGAAAACGCGTATCTCTCACGTCTCACCTACGAGTCGTGTGCATCTTTTAAGAGCGAACTGGGGGACCTTCAGGCGAACCTTAGCCCGGGCACTTCTAAAAAACCCGACGTTGCCAAAGACTCCCGAAGAGGCAGATGGAATGGCTGAACACCTAACGGAAGCCGTCACTGCTTCTATGGAAGAAAAACATTCCGATGAAGACTTTGCGGATAAGACTACGCCGCAATCCTATTCCACATTTGGTGTGAAGTCTGATTCGCTGCAGGAACAACGTGCAACGTAAATTGCAGCGCAACCGTACCATGGAATACTGGGATCATCTGAGAGTTCTCAACAAACAAGTCACGAGCGCTTTCCTGAAAGTTCGTCGGGACAACTGGAATGCTCATGTGAACGCGGAGATCTTTGGAGAAGACGTACGGAAAGAGAACTCGGCCGTCTGGAAGATGTGCCGCATCCTGAAATACACAACCAGAAGAAACCCCTTCATCAGGAATGGCACGGAAGTGGCCAGTACACCGGAGGCCAAGGCTGAAATGCTTGCGGACCATCTTGAGGCGGCCTACACCCGGAGACGGCGGAATCGCCCGAGGTAGAAGACGACATAGCAGCCGCACTGGCGTAAATCCCCACGACAGGAGAACCCAGCCCCACCCACCCATAAAAGGCAGCAGGTGGGAGCGATCCCGTCAATACTGCCCACCAGGAAGGCACCAGGACCTGACAACATTCCAAATGTTGTCATCCGATAACTCCCACGGGCGACGGCTTCTTATCTGTACAGGGTGCACGCGTATTTGGCACCTGACGGACAAGCGGAAACTGGCCCGAATTATCTACTTCCCGAAGACGTCGAGAACGGAGATGGCCCCGGAGACTTACATTCAATTTTTCTCCTCGACGGGTTTGGCAAGGCCAAGGAGAAGCTCCTTCTTCAGCACATCCTGGACCACGTGCGCAGAAAGGACGTCTACCCGATACGGGTTCATGGAGGGGCATTTCACCATGCATCATCTGACCAGGACCACGGACTTCATGACAGACACCTTTAACAGAAAGGGCTCCGCGCTCATTCTGGGTATCTCGAAGGCGTTCCACCAAGTCTGGCATGGTTTCCTTCTGATGAAGATCATCGCCTTCGGTTTCCAGCGTGGCTGATCGTCGCGTAATATCTGGGAGGAAGGAAATGCAGCGTAAGATGGTTCGGCAGGGACACGACGGATCCTCGCCGGCGTGCCACAGGGCTTCCTGCTGGGACCATCTCTATTCAACACCTTCAAGCATGATATCCCTTCCCCTAGAAGAGATGCATTACTGTCTCTTTATGCAGACGACGAGGCTATCCTGTCACTCACGGCGGGCTCCAGTTCACTATTGATCACCTATACTCTGCATCTTCAACGGTTTATGCATTATTTAACACCTTGCGGCAAATACAATGAATAAATTTCTCCCGGTTCAGCTTAGTTACACCATGTTTTAATCAGTAGTGGTCGTAACAATTTTAATGATAGTAGACTTGTTACAATAAAACTAAAGAAAACAATTCATTAAATCTACAGAAGTAAGACTAACAAAGACTTGCCAGAAAGACATTCACTTTATTTAACCAATACATCCATTCGGATTTTTTCTCTTGAGTTAAGCACATTCTCATATACCACATTTTTTTATTTTTCTATCAAGTGCAAGATCAAATAAAGAGGATGATTGCCCAACGTGAAAACGTGCCACATGCATTTGACCATAATAAAAACACCGTGTTCGCGCAATCCGACCCGAAGGACCAAAAATGTTCGCGCAATCCGGCCCGAAGGTGGCGCAGAAGAAGTGCGCGCGGGGACGTGTGCCCCGGGTTATGATGAAATGAAAGGCGAGGACACCTTCAATCGAATTTGTTTTATTCGCGCACAACTCGCGGGGAAGCGCACGCCGAACACTCCGCGTCCACCCGCTCCCGGCTTTGGTGAAACACTGACAAACACCCACGCCGTCGGCGAGGGCATCGATGCTAGGGTAAAAGGGTACTGACCCTCAAGTAACGGCACTCTCTCACTCCAAAAGGGTGTGAGTCGAGTCCCCTTGGCGGAGACCAAGAGAAAGGGGGCCGAAAGGGACTTCGCCGGGCCTTGGAAAATCCCGAGGGCGACACACTCGCCGCAGGGGTGGGGGGGAAATACCCAACATTCCGCCCGCCTCGAAAAGCTGTGATTTTCAATAAAGAGCGTGGAGCTTGTGGGGGAGTGCAAAACAAACAAACACATACATCATATACACATACATGGAAGAAACACATAAATAGATAACTGCCAAACATAGTGAGAGCCTTTTGAAATGAAGTCTCTTTGTCTGTGATGAAGGCTCACTTTCATTGCATGTGGCATGTTCCACATAAATACAAGTAATGAAAAAGGAAACTGAAATATCACTCGATATTTACACAAACGACACTTGATGAAATCACTGACACTCTCACTAACAAATAATCACTCACAATAATTCACTAGTTCACTTGATAAAAAATGTCACCTATTTACAATGATACCTGAAAATAAGTCCATTAAATCATGACAGTTTATGATTAAACAAGATTCTCTCAGTCTGCAAATAAAACTTATACAAATGGAATATACAAAAATGAAATTCAATGTTTAAATTTTAACTTTCCTCTTTAGGCAAGGGACAGAGTTTGTTGACCGCTCGCCGTATTAGCCCGGCAGTCGTTCTCACAGTTGCCACTCTCGAAACCCCATCCTCACCGGGGTGGAGGTGCACGATGCGACCGAGGCTCCACCGGAGAGGGGGTTGATTGTCTTCCTTGATAAGGACCAAGTCGCCTTGCTGCATGCTGGGTGCCTCTCTGGTCCACTTGGGTCTAACCTGGAGGCTGGACAGGTACTCCTTGTGCCAACGAGACCAGAAATGCTGTTGCATCCTGGTCACGTGCTGCCATCTGGATAGACGATTGACGGGGATATCAATCATATTTGGGTCAGGAATGGCAGTGAGTGCGTCGCCAATTAAGAAATGGCCAGGAGTCAATGGATTGAGGTCATTAGGATCTGATGACAGTTGGGTAATTGGTCGGGAGTTAAGGCACGCCTCTATCATAGTTAAATAAGTGTATGTCTCTTCATACGTGAGGGATGCGTTCCCAACAATTCTCCTGAGATGATATTTGAGTGAACGGACAGCCGCTTCCCAAAGGCCTCCAAAGTGGGGTGAACGAGGGGGAATGATATGCCAATTGATGCCTTGTGAGGATGAGTAGTGATGAAGTCTTTCCTGGTGTGACTTCGATGAGAATACTTTCTTGAGATCCTTCAATTCCCGATTCGCTCCCACAAAATTTGTGCCATTGTCTGAATAAATGTCGCTGCACTTTCCTCGTCGAGATGTGAAGCGCTTTAAAGCTCCCAAAAATGCTTCTGTCGTCAAATCCCCCACTAATTCAAAGATGCACTGCCTTGGTGGAGAAGCAAACAAATACAGATATATAAGCCTTTATTGGCTGAGATCCTCGACGACGGCTAGTTTTTACATAAATGGGGCCGCAATAATCAACCCCGCACCGTAAAAAGGGGCGAGTTGGTTCAAGTCTCTGTCTTGGTAAATTACCCATTAACTGTGGTACGGCCTTAGGGTTACTGCGAAAGCATCTCGTGCATTGATGTACGATCTGACGGCAGAGATTTCTTCCACTTAAAGGCCAGAAACGTTGCCGTATTGACGAAAGAAGCAGTTGCGGTCCAGCGTGCAGTTGCCTGATGTGTTCTTGCATCACGATCAATTTTGTAAGATGATGTTTCGGAGGCAAGACAATTGGATGCTTCTGACTATAGGAAATATTAGAGGAACTTATTCTTCCTCCCACCCGGATCACGTTGTTTTCATCCAGAAATGCATGCAGCATTTTCAAGCTTGATTTGCTGCTAACTTGTTTTTTGCGCTGAAGGTCATGAAGCTCATTAAAAAACACTTTAACTGCTTTAAATAGCTGCGTAAGAGCCGCCTCTATTTCTCGAGCCGTGAGCTCTCCCGTTTTCCTCTCAGTGCGTGACTTTGAGGCGTTGTGTCTGAATCGCAGGCAATAAGCCGTTACCCTCTGCAATTTGGATAGTGACGAATAGCGCTGGATTAATTGGTTCACCTCCACTGCAATTAAAGCGGTGGCCATTGGTCGTTTCTCGGGGAGCTCTAGCATCTCAATGAATGATTCTGGCGGCCATTCATTTTCATGTCCATTCATCCTAGGCGGTCCTTGCCACCATGATGCCATCTCGTGCAATTGTTGCGGGGTAAGCCCCCTGGAAATGTGATCCGATGGATTGTCCACTCCTCTGATATGCCTCCATTTGCATTTACTTGTGAGCTCGTGGATCTCGGCAACCCTGTTGGCGACGAAAGTCCTCCAATTGGATGATGGTGCCTTCAGCCATGAGAGCACCACTGTAGAGTCTGACCACAGAGTAGGGCTTCCCGAAAACGAGAGTGATGATGAGACCTTTTGAATGAGGTTGGCGAGGAGTACTGCTGCGCAGAGTTCTAGCCTAGGAAGAGTGGTTTTCTTCAGCGGCGCCACTCGCGACTTCGAGCATAGAAGACGCATCATGGATTTTCCATCTGAGTTGATGGACCTGACGTATACACATGCACCGTAAGCGGATTCTGAGGCATCACAAAAGCCGTGAATCTCATAAACACTGCAATTCTTCGCAATAACGCGCCGGGGAAGTCGCAAATCATTTAGGCATCTGAATGATTCACGGAAATCAAGCCATTTTGAATGGAGCTCCGCAGGAAGTGATTCATTCCATTCCAATCTGAGTTCCCACCGTCGCTGAAGGAATATTTTTCCCTTTAGAATGATTGGTCCTATAAGACCCAGAGGATCAAATATCCTCGCAAGATCGGAAAGAACTGATCGTTTAGTTACTCGGGCTTTACAATCGAAGTTCTTCGTGTCGAAATGGAAGACATCCGCGTTTGGATTCCAAAGAATTCCCAGGCTCCTGATGGGGTTGTCTCCTTCCGGACGAATCTGATAAGATGCCTCCCTGTGGTTCAATGGAATTTTCTTCAGCAATGCGGGATGATTAGAGCACCATTTTCGAAGCCTAAAACCTCCTCTTTCTAGCAATGTGATAATTCCTTCTTGAACTTTCTCAGCCTCCTCGATCGAGTTGTTGCCTGTGAGGAGATCATCTACATAGAAATCTTTCATCACCACTGCTGCAGCGCGAGGATCACGATGCGATTCTTCCAGGGCCAATTGCTGAAGACATCTTGTCGCTAAAAACGACGCTGAGGCCGTGCCGTACGTCACTGTGTTTAACCTGTAGGTTTCAATTGGCGCGCCTTCTTCGTCTCTCCATAATATACGTTGCAAATTGGTGTCAGATGGATGAACTTTGATTTGGCGATACATTTTTTCAATATCAGCAGTCATTGCATACTCATGTATCCTAAATCTAATAATGATGCTGAGCAGATCATCTTGAATGGTGGGCCCTACCATTAATATATCATTTAATGATACCCCTGTTGAGCTCTTGCTTGACGCATCAAACACAACTGTCAATTTCGTCGTTGAACTGGTGTCCTTCGTAATTGAGTGATGAGGAATGTAGAAGGCGACGCCCCTTGGTGGATGGTCCTTTTCCTCTACGACTAACTCCATATGACCAAGATGTCGATATTCCTTCATGAATGAAGACTATGCTAATTTCCTCTCCTCATCCCTTAGAAGTCGCTTCTCAATCATCATAAATCTGCGATTGGCGATTTGCTCAGAATCTCCAAGGTGACTGATGTCTCCTTTGATGGGTAGTCTAACGATGAAGCGCCCATCTGCCCCTCTTGTGGTGTTTTTCTTGAAATGTTCTTCACATTTCACCTCTTCTGCTGAGAATTTTGAAGCAGGTTTGCACTCCTCTAATTTCCAGAAGTTTTTTACCTGGTCTTCCAAGTTTGTCTCCACGCTAAAATGGCATGATGATGACGATGACGCTTCGTTAGTCTGGATTCTTCCTGATAAAATCCAACCAAGAGTTGTTTTCTGCAGGATCGGTGTGATTGGTGATGCTCTTATTTGCTCAATGCACAAAATTTCAAGAAATAGCTCTGCACCTATGACGAGGTCAACGGCTTGCGGGATATTAAATCCGGGGTCAGCGAGTTGAAGGTTGGATGGTGGATTCCAATTTGAAATATCTACAGGAATGACAGGTATTTCTGAAGTGATTTTTGGCAGCACTAAGCAATTAATATTAGCTTTGTACGCCGTTGTTCTCGATTTGATCGTCGTCTGCACTATCTGAGCGCTTCTTGCGGACGATCCTCCTATACCTGTGATGCCTATTGCGCCCGCTTTCCTGTTGAGTCTTAAAAGCTGCGCCGTTCTTTCAGTCATGAAGTTTGCTTGAGAGCCTGAATCGAGCAGCGCTCGACAAAGATGAGGGGAGCCTCGCGAATCATGCACCCAGACGACCGCAGTGGAGAGGAGAACTGTTGTTGACACCTCCCCCTGGCGTGGAACACTTGCTGTAGTGGACTGTATTTGTGTCGAAGACGGAAAGAATGGTGTTGAGTTTGCTGATAGATTGGTCGCTGAGGTGTGGGTTGAGTGGTGAAGCAAGCTGTTGTGCCCTTCACCGCAATGCCTGCAATTGCCTGATGAGCAATTACCTTTTAAATGCCCTCCCCTTAGGCAGTTAAAACATACTCCAAGTTTTTTCACGTCGCTAATTCTCTCAGTAACGGATTTCTTGAGGAATATACTGCACTGATACAGTTGGTGGGATCCTTTGCATAGCTTACATTTTGATGCAATGGCCACATTTCCCACCATTGACCTGCTGGTCTTTGAGAAAGGTCCCTTCTCTTGATGGCGTGACGTAATGGCGGTGCGAACAGCGCGATGGGCGCCTACTGTCTCCATCACATCGGATTTTTCCTGCAGGAAACTAAGAAGCCTTGCGACGCTTGGCATCTCATCCCGTGGTAACGACGCTTCCCAATCCTGATGAAGCTTCAGGCCTATCTTGGAGGTAATTAAGTGGATAAGGAGCGCATCCCAGGAGTCAGTAGGCTGCCCCATGGCTTGGAGAGCCCTCAGGTGCTTATTAAAGTGATCCACGAGGTTTCTGACTTCCGTGGATGACTCCTTCACTAGCTGCGTGAATTCAAATATGGCCTTCACATGCATGTTTATTATATAACGCTTGTTTTCAAAGCGCTGCCTTAATAGACCCCACGCGATGCTGTAATTCTGCTCGGAGGTGGCGAGAGAGGCTATTACTTGCAGCGCTTCTCCACGGAGGGTTGATCTCAAATAATGGAATTTTTGAATTCCTGATAGTGACACATTCTCATGAATGAGGCTGTTGAAAGTGTCATAGAATGTCACCCATTCATCATACGCCCCATGAAAAATTGGTAGATTTATTTGCGGGAGCTTCACGGGAGCAACATCGTGGCCATTTTCTTTTGAATTATTTGTGGTGGGTGATTGAATTATTCGTTCGGCCTTTGAGACGGCATCGAAATACGCGTCCCCGAATTCCTCCCACTCTCCGTCGCTTTCCGCATTCAATAATTCGATTTCTGATTGTACATCTTCAAAGGCCTGCCAACAATCCTTAAATTTCTCCAAGTGGAGACGCAATTGATGGATTCCATCAGGAATCTCAACACTTTCCACAACATTCTTGAATCTAGTGACTCTAGCCTTGATTTGCCCTCGTTTTGCAATCAATTCTTTAATTTTCTCTGCCATCGCTCTGAGAAACGTGCCTTAATGGGTCAATTAGCAGTGGGGAAATGACCGGAAAGGGTATGCACTCACTGCCTACCTTGTGCTGCGATGGCTGCGTAGTAATGCTGCGCTGCTGGTGCGCCAATGCCGCTGCGGTGACTGATGTGTCCTCCGCTGGTTGGATGGCACCTCTCTGGAGATGCTGATTGATGAATAGTATTGATGGTCCTCTGCTCTGAAGACCCCGATTTGAGTGTTTGCCGGGAGATGCCTCGCGATGAAATAATCTTGCGCCGATGCACAAAGATTCCAATTATGAATGCCGATCACTCGTGTGATCCGGCCCGAAGGACCAAAAATGTTCGCGCAATCCGGCCCGAAGGTGGCGCAGAAGAAGTGCGCGCGGGGACGTGTGCCCCGGGTTATGATGAAATGAAAGGCGAGGACACCTTCAATCGAATTTGTTTTATTCGCGCACAACTCGCGGGGAAGCGCACGCCGAACACTCCGCGTCCACCCGCTCCCGGCTTTGGTGAAACACTGACAAACACCCACGCCGTCGGCGAGGGCATCGATGCTAGGGTAAAAGGGTACTGACCCTCAAGTAACGGCACTCTCTCACTCCAAAAGGGTGTGAGTCGAGTCCCCTTGGCGGAGACCAAGAGAAAGGGGGCCGAAAGGGACTTCGCCGGGCCTTGGAAAATCCCGAGGGCGACACACTCGCCGCAGGGGTGGGGGGGAAATACCCAACACACCGTTTCATCAAATTCAGACCACAAACACTTTATGATTGGCCTTGTGATTTGTGAACCGTCATCGCGAATGTAAAATGATTTGGAAATTGAATAATGTTGAAGTAATGTCGAAGTCGTCTGTTGGGATCATGGGAATCCTCGGTATGAGAACTTCCTCATCTTTGAATTTTTCTTTGAATAAAGGCGCGTGGATCACACTGATCATAATTTTTTCACCAAACGCGTTCCAGGGCATACTTATGGATGTTTTTGGTTTCGCAGCATAATGACCAACCTTATAATCTGTAAATGTTGCATGGAAAGCAGGCACATCCAAGGAGTTTAAAAATTCATGTATCCATACATACTGCCCATTAGAATGTGCTTGATTCGAGAGAATAAATCCGAATGCATACATTGATTGAATAAAGTAAATGTCTTTCTGAAAATTCTTTGTTAATCTTATTTTTGTAGTTTTGATAATTTTATCGCATCGCATCGCATTTGTGGTAACTGAGTTAGCAGTAAATAGCTCGATATTCAGCTAAAGCTGGTAATCGCTTTTCGGCATTTTTTTGTTTTTTGGCGGTTATGTAGTTAGATGGTCATTTAGTGTGTTATTGTGTAGGGTGTGTAAGGGCTCTTCTAGATCGGTGGTACTTAATGTGTGGGTTGTCTTGGTATGGCCAGATTGGTGTGAGGAGATCGTTGTGTGTTCTGTGTAGGGAGTCTTCGAAGGCTGTTGCGATGTCGTGTAGGAATTGTGGTATGGTCTTAATATGTAGGTCGTGTATATAGGTGTTGCGGACGAACCATGGTGCGCCTGTGATTGTTCTCAAAGCCCGGTTCTAAAGGACCTCGAGCCTGTTTAAGTGGGTTTTAGCAATTGAGCCCCAAGCGGGGTAGCCGTATGTGATGATCGGTCTGATCATTGCAGTGTAAAGGACTTTTTTCGTTTCCAGTGCTAGGTGTGGACTTTTGAGGAGAGGGTGTATGGCTGCAGCTGCGCCTTTTGCCTTGTTAACGGAAGCCGTGGTATTCGCTTGCCAGGTTAATTTTTCGTCGAGAGTAACTCCAAGGAATTTAACTGTTGCACTGCGTTTTATCCGCGTTCTCCCGTAGTAGATGGGTGAAGAAAGTGTTCTTTTCTTTTTCCTGGCGAACTGGATGACCTGGCTTTTCATCGGGTTGAGGTGAAGTTTCCAAGTCTTCATCCATTCCTCAACGTCATCAAGATGGTCCTGAACGTGCTCTGCGGCCGTGTCTGGGTCGAAGGACTTCGAAAGGATTGCAAGGTCGTCGGCGTAGAGGTATCTTTCGGTCTTGGGATGGGATGGCAGGTCATTAATATAGATTTGGAATAGGGTGGGGGACAATATGGAGCCTTGTGGTACGCCGGAAGAGATAGGGTGCAGTACGGATTGGGAGTGGTTAACTATGGAGAAGAAGGTTCGGTCCGAGAGGTAAGATTGAATGAATTTGGTTAGGTAGGTTGAAATAGATGAGGAGTAAAGTTTATGGAGTAGTCCCTCGTGCCAGACACGGTCGAAGGCCTTGGATTGGTCGAGGAATGCGCCGACCACGTATTTATTGATGATGAAGCTCAGTTGAATGCTTTCGACTATTCTCGTGATCTGGTGCGTTGTTGAGTGCGCCTTCCTGAAACCCGTTTGTTCATTTCGGATGAAATTGTTGTCCATGATCTCCGGTAGTAGCCGATTCAGGATGGTTTTTTCTAGGATTTTGCCAAAAGTTGACAGCAGACTGATTGGCCGGAAGTTGTCGGGATCTTACGGGGATTTTCCAGATTTTTTGAGAGGAATGACCTTGGCGGATTTCCATGGTTTTGGAAAGTATGACAGTTTGAAGCAGGTGTTTATCAGATGACGGAGGAACAAGTGGAAGTTGGGAGTAAGTTGCTTGACTAGTTGGTTGGAGAAATTGTCTGGGCCGGGGGCTTTCTTCTTTGGTAACTTCTGGATTATGTCGTCAAGTTCCGAGGGAGAGACCGGCGGGAATGGAGGAGTGGGGCAGAGTCGGAGAGAAGCAGATGAGTTCATGCATTCTTCCGCTGCATCGGAGTGGTTGGAATCTCGGAAGGTTTCCGCTAGTTGTATGGCAAACTGTTCGGCCTTCTGGGCGTCGGTAACTGCAAGCATGTTGCCGAATTGTACCGGTGGTGATGGCGTTTTCCGGTTTTACAAACCACGCCAGCTGCCATACGGAATGATCTTTGAGGCTCAGGTCTTTGATTCTGACGTCCCAGGTTTTTTGGCGGTGGGCACGTATGGCAGAGGTCACTCGATTTCGGAGTGCTCGATAAAGGTTTCTTGTGATGGGGTTATTAGTTTGGCGCCAGCAAAGCAGAGCATTGTTTCTCCGCTTCATCAGTTGAAGGATGGCAGGGGGAGTGACAGGTCGACTGGTGGTTTCGGCTTTGGGGTGTGTGAGGCTTCTTTAATGCAGTAATTGAGGCTTGAGGTAAGCAGCGTGATATGGTCTTCAATGTCGTCCGTTGACGTGCCGAATCGCGGATCCGGTAGAACAATTTTAGACGCTGAAACTACAAATTTGTCCCAGTTCACAACAGGAGGGGATATGACAGAGGGATGAGAGAGAGGTAGGGTGAGCAATATTGGGAGGTGGTCTGAGGCCATTTGAGGAAGAGTTGCGGGTAAGAGAAACGGAGATAGGTTATTTGTAAGGAACAGGTCTAGGATATCGGATGGGTGATTGGGATTGGCGGTGACGTGTGTAGGGTTCGGTGGAGGAAGGACAGTAAAAGGGAAGGTGTGCTCCGCGTGATGTAGATATTTGCCTTTGGGATTCGTAGTTTTGCAACCCCATGCAATGTGCTTGGAATTGAAATCACCTCCAACGACAGAGGTGTTTTTAAGTAAAGTTTGCAAGGCGTCCAAGTCTTTCTTCTTTATCCCGTGGTGTTTTGGTGGCACGTACGCGCTCCAGACGTGCAGTTCGCCAGTAGAGGTGGAAAATTTAGAACCAATCATCTCCAGAATTTCAGTTTCTCGGGCGATGAGTGGGGTTTCAAGGAGTGATTTCTTGTATATTAACATTACTCCTCCGCCTTTCCCTTCTTCTCGTTCCTTGCGTCGTATGGAGTAATTCGGTACGCAGAACGGATCGTTTGATTTTAGCCAGGTTTCTTGGAGTAGGATGATATCGGGTTGGTTGTCCTGAATTAGGCGCAAAAGTTCACCCTTCTTGGGTTTTAGGCTTCCGATGTTCCACGACAGAATTTTGAGGTGGCTGAGTGTTTTCGTTTTATAAGCCATTGAGGAGAACCATGGCGCCGGCTATAACTTCCTCGATGAGGATGTCCATTCTGCTCTTTCCCTCTTGGGGATTGATTATTTTGCGAATAAGGCCTGAGAGCCAGGATTTTAATTGGCTCTTCCAGGTCTCGCTCGAGTTGGTTGGTGCCGGGGTTGGCTGGCTTAGTCGTGGCGGTGGTGGCTGCGTTTGGCTAGGTCGTGGCGGCCGTTGATTACGGGTTACATTACTGGCCGTAGGTGCGGGGTTCGGTGGAACTGATGGAGCTGGAGTAGAGGATGGGGCTGTTGTGGGAGATGAAGGTGGAGTAGATGATTGAGTTGGCGTAGATTGGGGTTCAGGAGACTGTTCTGCCGCGGCGGTTGAGCGGATGGTTGTGGAGCGTCTTATCCAGGCGTTGGTCGTGGGAGGCGAGGGAAAGTGGTTAGCATCCAGTGGTGGGGCTTCGGTGGTTTCGACTGGCGGTGAATTTTTGAGTTTTAACATGAGCGCAAGTTCCATGTACTTGGGTAGCCCCGGTACGTTGCAATGTGCGCTCCTGAGCAGTAAGCACATTTACCCGGCTCGTCCCTGGATTTTGTGCATTCGGTGCCACGGTGGTTGCCGGCGCATTTAAAACACCGAACTTCCAAGTTGCAGGCTTTGTGGGAATGGCCGAAGGCCTGGCAGCGACGGCATTGGATTGGCCCCTGAGCCTGGCGATAGGGAATTACTTTGGCGCTTAGTCCTAGCATACTATTAATGCTGTGAAGTGCCTTTTTTGATCTGGGCGGTCTAAGCGAATCTGAAACATAGGCAGTGGCCTAAGTGGAATTTGGGGGAGTTTAGCTTGCAGGTCGTTCTGTCGCAGCTGGCTTCTTATTCTATTCTCTGCCGGAGATAGGTGAGAAGAGTGAAGTTGGTGGATGTGATCGGTGTTAACTCCCTTTGATTGAAGCTCGTGCTTGATTAATTCTGGCGGTGAATCTACGGGCAGCCCCTTAAGAATAAAGTGCTGTTTCTTATCCTCTTTTAGTTGATAGCTGTAGTGCGGGATGTTGTTCGCTGCTAGCGCCTTAGTTGCGCGAAAATCGTCTATTCTCTGGCACTTAAGCATGATGTCTTTGCTACGCAGTGTAGCAACCGGTGGGAACTGACAGGCAGCTTTGATTAGGCGCCATTTTGTTGTCCACTTGGTAGTGTCCGTTATAAAAATGGGTGGTATTTTTGACCGGCTATCCGCGACACTATCCTCCTCTGGCTGTTCCTCCTCCATGTCGTCCTCATGCTCGTCGGCGGGGGCAATGGGCGCGAAGGGGTTGACGTCGGCAGTGATTGGTTGCTGGCATGTCGGCGGTGTCCTGGGGCGATCAATTGGCGAATTCGGCTTTCTCTTTTTGGATTGCACCGGTACAAAGGCACCGGGTGCTGGGGGCATGGCCTTGGCGGCTGCAGCTTGCTTAAGGAAAAAGTCCTGAAGCTTTCGCTAAGCAGGGCCAGAGGGGGTCCTTATCAATTGGCTCGAGTGGTCCTGATGCGTTTTCAGGTGAGGCAGGAGAGTCAGTTTCAAATGGCTCGAGAGAACTGTGGTCGTCGTCGTCCATAATGGTGAATGAGTTGTCATGTTAGCGTAAGTGTGATGTGATCATGGAACCCTAGCGTGGGGACCCGGCGGGTCCCCCAAGACGTGCACTGAGGTTGCCCTCAGCCTTGGGGTTGCCGACCGAGAACGACCGGGTGTAAGAACGGCCAAAGCGCCACCTGGGGATTGCACCCGCCTCCCCCAGACGCCTTTGCCGAGTGAGTGTACCTAACGTGTGTGTATATGTGTGTAAAAGACCCCTGAAGGGGGCCAATGTTGTTTGCGAGCAAGTGGTGTATGAAACTGCGTGTAAATGTGGAGAGGCCCTAAAGAGGGCCAATGAGGTCGAAAAATCTGTCTTTATACGATACCGATAATTTTATTTTGTTATAACAAGTCTAATGTGATTAAAATTGGAGCAGCCGCTATTGATTAATACATGGTGTAACTAAACTGTACTAGTTTGTCCTTGAGAATGGGTATCGGGACGGGACCGGGAATGTCGGCTGCCGTAATTTTTCTGAGTTGGTGCATGGGTCTTCGTTTGTAACGCAGTCAATAGATTTGCATACACCCAGAGTACCAACGATTTTATTCTGAATTACGAAGTTTAGGCGTTATGGTAGTGACGGCTGGGAGCCGCTCTTGGCGACCGAAGCCGATCGTTTTTTCTCTCTGCGTGAGTTCACATACCACTCAATTGCGGAACAACTAGAAGAGATAGAGAATTGGGGTTTTCTTTGTTGTATATAGGAGACGTGTATTCACATTAACCCGGTAACGCCTGAATTAAAAAGTTTCTGCGATTTTTGTGGTAATCATGTAACTAAATGTCAATGACATTTGGAGTCATTAGGCGGTATATGGTATAAAAATGTTATTACAATCAAAATTACATAGTAAAACTTTTATATTAACGGTTCATAAGGCGTAAGTAAAGAAAATTTCATTCATGCAGTTTCCAATCTAAAATACTGGCCTTCGAAGGAAAAGGACGTCGGCTCGACGCACTCGAGCAATGGGAAATTACCAGGAGGAGAAAACGCAAGGAAAATCTTTTGAATGACATTGAGTTCCTGAGTCATTCCCCGTTGTTAGCCCTCCCCCCTCTCAAACCTTCAACCGAACCCCAAATCCTTACGTATCCCAAACACCTCACCACCCCCTTCCCCCATCCTTTACCCCCCAAACCCTCTCCTACTTCCGCCGACTCATAAATATATATCCCTCCCATTTGCATGATTGTATATATATAAGACTGCTTGACGAAAATATGGCATTTTGTACCTGATGATAGCGAAGTAAGGTCGCTGAAACGCGTCGTACCAAATAAAATTACTGTGGACATGCACTAAGTTTGCTCTTCATTTATCATTTATCATTTTCATATTCTTCCTAAAATTCATAACGCAAATCCCTCCCCCTGCGCCTATAACCCACCTCCCCTCCCCTCAAACGCCTCTTACTACTACTACTGGCCACTCTTACTTGGCACATATACTTAACTAACTTCCGCGTTATCTTTCAAAAAAATCTGTGATTACAGTGTTACCATGCCGATAATGATGATTTGTCATGTTACGACCCAGATGTGGTATCAATACCGCCATTCTCGCTATGAAAATGGCATCCATCGTTGGTCATGCGAAGTTGTGTTTTTCCACGTCACCCAATGGTTGCTGTGTACACTTGAGATGTCCTTCGAATGATTGGCTGGTATTGGGATGACGAGTTGAAGAGAAGCTGTCTCCGCAGCTTTGGTGACATTCGCCACATTAAATGGTAACAAATTTTGTTTACAGTCTAGGACTACTATCGATGATTAAATACCCTAGGTTAGAGCGACGATAAAGTAATTAGCGTGATCAATACGTCCACCGATAGGTAAATCGGCTACTAGTGCATCAGGTGTCACACAAAATCGCCAATCACTAGTTCCCCTTTTATTATCAGCTCTGATATGACTTTGTGATCCACGGGAGAAAACATTGGGGAGTTCCATTTTATCTGACAATCGCTTGTATTGTCGTGTGTTTATACATGAGAAGTGGAGATACGTGGCTGGTGGTGACGATTTTTGATTTAAAGGCGCGACGCAATTCTTTCGGCGAATCCTCAGATGCAATGAGGAGAGACTCACGCAATGGCTGCAAGCAGCTCCTGCTCCGCCCGGGCCTCGACGCCGGCACCCGCCGCTCCGCCCTCCCACTCCCGCTGCAGCACACACAGCTTGCGCCGCTCCGCCTCCAACAATAGGCTCGTCACCTGGCACCAAAAAACAAAACAAAGTTACAGGTAGTCGTCACAATGAGGACAAGGAATTCAGGTAAGAAGAGGACTAGGCACGCATGAGTTGGTCTTTTTTTGTTTGGACTCGAGCAGAACTTGGATGGTAGCCACCTTGAAATTCCCGGGGTTGGCAGAGTACACCCTGCTCAATGTCAGCCTATTCCTCACATATAAAAACATTTAAACTGAGAAACTAATTACAATTTGAAAGGAAATATTACCAAATTGGAGATACTGGAAAAGGTCGACAATTTTTTACTCTACATGCACCTATAAAGTTACAAGTTTAAGTTTTAAAGCGAGCACAAAGCATAAAGGAAGACCGATGATGGATACATAACAGGATTTCTTCGCACATAAGCTCATCCCAACGTGATAAAAAAGAACATGTGATATGTTATTGGATTGTATTGGCGACTTATTTGACTCGATACTAGCAAGGATACATCTCGATAATGATGTTCCGGATCTGGATGCCGATGTTATTTTATAGGTAGAAAAAGTGTCACGGTTTTCTTCCACTTAGGCCCGGGTTCGAGAGATATTCGCTCGTAAATATTTCGAGCACCATGACTTCCCTTTGCTCCCTCCCCACTACGGCGATGGAGGAAAATATAATAAATAAAATCAGATAACGAAGAGATAAGAAAGCAATGAATTAATGCCGCAGGAAATAAAATCAACTGACGAAAAAAAAAGTTTCGCCACGGAGAAAATAGGTCGAGCACGCCTGTGTTCTCCGCCGTTAAACGATTCAGAAATTCTCTATGCATTGTTCAGACAATTCTCTCAAAATGTGCAAAACTTGTTAAAAACGGTCGAACAATAGGGTAGTGTCCTTCATCAAAGAAAACGAAATGCATTGACTGCGATTACTTACCCACCATTAGTTTATTCATAATATACCAATTATTTTGTTTTAGAAATCCCAATTTAGACGAATGGCAATGGCCAATTTTAACCTCATTTGAAAAAAGGCCAGATTGGCGCCCATGCGATGCCACTCCACGTGACGTCACAGGGACCTAGGTGCTATACGAGTAGTCAGGATATTTGCATCGTCTGAGATTACCAATAAATGCATGAGGCACAGAGCTCAGGGAAACATCTCTTTCATGCTCCATACAAACCTACTTTAAGCGGTATAATACTTTAATAAAAATGTCTTGGAGTTTATTTTTAAGCATTATTTATGCAGAATGAAAAAGCGTTTGTGAAAATTTTATCGAGGTTTTAAGTATTTGTTCCCGATGTTTATGAAAAAAATTGTTTTCAAGTCGTATATCTTATCGGAAAAACACAAATTGATATCTAGCAGCTAAATCTACGTATTATTGATCTAAAAAATAATCTCTTCAAAACAATTTGACCGGTAAAACTCACTGATGGCTGAGATATACAATACACTACGCTTCCTTGTTGACCGTTTTTCGAGTTAGCTGCACAAATTCCCGTCCATTCGCTCAGTCTATCACTATTTAAGTAAATAAGAGTGGCAATTTACGACTGGGAACTTCCGAAAGATCGCAATGAATACAATGAAGTATTAATATACGCATCAATTAATCGTTTTTCGTCATCATAGGTACCATACATATTAAATTTCGGCACATAAATCATTGTGTCATCGCTTCACCCGAATTATCTCCCAGCACTGGTGCCTGAGGGTATTTTGAATGGCGGAATACTTCATCGCATCAAGCCGTTCCCAATGACACATCAGCACATCAATGCCTTGATGCAATTTCGGAACGGCTGCATCAAGGTCATGCGTTGATGCGTGATTCGAAACGCACCCCTGTTCTGGCGGTGGTGAGCCGGGCCGATCTAATGGTGGAGTATTAGAGCGTACCCGTTTTTTTGACGGTTTGCCGCGAGCGGCAAGGCTTTGGCTGCTTCGGTATGTTTGGAATAAAATGCGTGCAGGTCTGCAACGCGTTCGCTAAAAAGGGCGGATCTAGTTCTATTGGCGTCATGGCTGCCACGGAGAGCGTCGGGCGATGCTGGTGAGTCGTAAAGGCCGTATCACACTAGCGACTGCGGCCGCCGCTGCGACCGCGATTTCGGCTGCGGCTGCGACTGCACCCCATCACACATTGCGGCCGACGCCACGATCGCGCATGCGCACGTATGAACGTTTCTGCTTGTGGCTTGTTTGTTTACGAAAGCCCAAGGAATAGAAAGAGAGCAGCAATTGTTGAAAATGTTCCTAAAATATGTTAAAACGTACTTCATTTTCATTCACCTGTGTACTTGGGTGCAATATCCAATATACTGGGCTTCCATCTTCACTTTAAAAATCCGAAATTATCTCAGCGTTATCTTATAACCTTCTTGAACTTCCCTCGCTACGGTAACCAAAACAAACAAACACGTCTGCCGCAAGCGCGCGAGATTGAAATGGAGCTCTCTGATTGGCTGCGACTGCGACTGCGACTCAGAAGAATAGCCGGTCGGCTATTCTTCGGAGTCGCAGTCGCAGCGTCGACTGCCTCGCTCTGATTGGTCGACGGGCCAGTCGCAGTCGCGGTCGCAGCCGCAGCGCCGGCCGCAGTCGCTAGTGTGATACGGCCTTAAGACTCCATTGTGTCGTTGTGTTCGTTTGGTATGTTTGTGATAACCTATGGCATGTGTGTAGTCCTATGTAGTATGTTATGTGGTAGCTACCCAAACTCTTAAGGTGGCAAGCAATGGAGTCATTCTAGAGCAGATGTCTTTTGTTTCCTTTTCCTTTCTCTTTCCTCTGTAAATAACAATTGATATTCTTTTTTTATTTTTTTATGGATTTTTTTACACAATCGCGGTTGGCCGAGGAATTCCCGCCTTTATCCTAGTTCTTCAAGAATGCTCCTCAGGAATGGTTTCCATGACGCGCTCAGTGCGTATCCTGCGTCAATATTTATGTTATTCTAAACCAATACTTCAATAAGGCTGGCAAGAGAGGTCATTGAAATACGGACTTGGGAAAGATGACGACTTGTGCATCGAAACGTCGGTCGTTATGGAGAACCTGACGCGATGGAAATCCCGAGTAACCTTCCAGGATTCTATACGACGGGAAAGCCTGTGATCATTACTTAGAAACTTTTACGGAATAACTACTACGCTCAAAATTTAAGGCTAGGAAGGAAGAAGAAAGAACATTTCGTGCAATTTCATTCCTTGCGTTTACCTCTCTCTTTTCTAATGTACCTATGCCTTCTCTTGATTAATATTGATAAAGTTAATGATTACTGACTTTAATCTCAGCTATGAATCCGAAAGTTACCTTCAATTCCTCCCAGCATGAAAAACTTTGCAACAAGTTGAAAAATAGTATAATTATGAAACTTGCACAAATGGAAGCGTAAACATCCAAATAAATTCAGAGGTAAGGAAAGAAAGGGATAGGAGCATATGAAAGAAAACGGACGAGGACAACGGTGCTGTGGTAAGATGGAAAAAGCCTTATTCATTAAAAATTAACCGTTTTTCGATTAAATTTGATCTAAATCGCAGCTAAACCAACTTATCTCCGCGCAGATATTTCCATCATCCGTGGTGTGCATGAGGGAATCCTCCTGCAGCGTGGAGATTGATAACCCACCGCCAAATACCCGAAGTGGATCGCAGGGTATTCTGTAGATGTGGGCAGAAAAGCGGATTTAACTAGACACTGACGTGAGGAGAGGATACTCAGGATTAATACCATCCTAAGTTGATAAAACAACTCGATATTATTGACGGTATAAGCGATCACCGAGTAATCTTTGCAACGTTAAAAACTGATGTAGTGTCAGCCGTAAAACCTAAACGCAAAATTTACTTATTTGATAAATGCAACTTCACTAAATTTGGCGAGATGCTTAATGACTACTACAAAAAATTCGTAGTTACATCAAAGAACCAAAGCACAGATGCGACATGGAAACACTTCCTAGAAATTCTGCGCCAAGGAATCAACGAACATGTTCCGCAAAAACTGAAATGTGATAATGAAGAACCTCGCTGGTACAATAACGATGTCAGAAGGGAACTAATGAAACAGAGAAAACTATACAACTTGTACAGAAAATCCATCACGTCACGGAATAAATCGAAGGAACTTGAAGCTAAAGAAAGTTACGCTGCACAACGCTCAATGACCAAGAAATCAATGCGAACGGCAATGCGAAAGTTTAAGAAAAAAGTACTCGGTGAATTACTCGAAGAAAATCCGAAATCCTTTTGGTCGTACGCGAGAGAGCTCCAGGGAAAACATTCAACCGTAGATTCTTTATTTGATAAAGATGGTAAACTTGTCACCGAAAATATTGACAAAGCTAACACTTTAAATTTCCACTTCGAAAGTGTATACACTACTGACGATACTCAGTTCAATTAAGACATCCCATATACTGAGGAATCGATGGAAGAAATATCTATACAACGTGATGGGATAACTAATCAACTACAATCGATTAAGAATAGTAAATCTCCGGGTCCGGAGGGAATACCCGCGCGTGTCCTCAGGGAGTTAGCTCCACAGATGGCACCTTATTTAGAGATCATATTCAAGAAGTCACTCTTCGAAGGGAAGTTACCGCCAGACTGGAAAATTGCAAGCGTTACACCCATATTCAAAAAGGGAAACAGACATGACCCAGGCAACTACCGTCCGATTTCATTAACATCGATTATAGGCAAGATACTTGAGCATATCGTCGTTAGCAATATCATGACTTTCTTGGACAGACGTAACTTCCTCCATGACTGTCAGCACGGATTCCGAAAAGGTAGATCATGCGAAACACAGCTCGCGCTCTTTCTTCACGACGTTATAAAATCTGTTGAATCGAAAAGACAAGTTGACGCACTGTTTCTAGATTTTAAGAAAGCTTTCGACACTGTACCTCACAACAAACTTTTATACAAATTACAGTCATGCGGATTAAACGAAACAGTTTTAAACTGGATACGCGACTTTCTCAGAGATCGTAAACAAAAAGTTGTTCTTGACGGAATTAGCTCCGATGTTGTAAACGTTACATCAGGTGTTCCACAAGGAAGCGTAATCGGCCCCCTGTTGTACATTATATACATTAATGATCTCTGCTCCCGCATTAGCAGTAAAATACGTTTATTTGCTGACGACGCTGTCATCTATCGCGACATTAGTGATCACTCTATGAAATTCTATCATCTGACTTAAACAGCGTTTAATTGTGGAGCCAAGAGTGGGGACTCAAACTTAATCTGAGCAAATGCATGGCGGTACATCTCTTGCGGAATTCGTCCAACTCTAACCACGTTTATGCAGTGGATGGCATTAATGTAAAGGCAACAGACGAAGTGAAGTACCTGGGAGTTACGATAACCTCGAACCTCACGTGGGGAACAAATATAAAGAATATTTGCGGCACAGCCCTGAAGAAATTAGGATTCGTCAAGCGTATTGTGGGAAGATTTTCGGATGAGAAAGTAAAGGAAAGGTGCTATTTCGCTCTCGTCCGACCGCACCTTGAATATGCAGCAAGCATATGGGATCCGGTGCAGAAAGACTTAATCCGCGAACTGAATAAAATACAAAGGAAGGCTGCGCGTTTCGTCAAAAACTGCTACGGGTGAACAGACAGTGTTACCCAGATGTTAAGCGAGTTAGGCTGGGAGCCGTTGGAGACTCGGAGGCTGCGCGCTAGGCTTCGACTGCTTGAACAATTGAGAATGGATATCTTTAAGAGCGACACAGTGAACATAATATTAGAGCCACACTATATTTCCAGGTCCGATAGAAGTGATAAATTAAGAGAGATGTTTTGCCGAACGGATAGATATGCGAATTCGTTTTTCCCCCGAACCATAAAGGACTTTAATAAACGCTAGTCCCAACTTCGTTTGAGCACTTAATTTTTTTTTTAAGCAGTAAACGGCTGGTGTCCTAACACCCCCTGCCACACGCCTTTTAGGCGGCTTGTGGGGTATTATGTAGATGTAGATGAATACTTGAGAGGATACTTTGGTAAAGTAACTGAAGCCTCCGCGTGGAAATGGGCGGTACGAGACGGCCGAATCATGCTCGATACACTCTCAATAGCCCGCAAACTTACCATTTACAAGGCGTTGCTGCCATTTTCCTGCGGTCCGCAACCACATTTTAACAAATTTGAAACAAAAACGTTAATTTTTATCGCAGAAACAAGGTTCAAAGACGTACTTCATCGTACAATTGGCGAGAATACGTAGCATATAATCATTCTTTTCATGCATTTTGTGGTTGTGAAAGTTAAAATTGCAGTCAAAGCAGTCAGTTTGCGGGAGGAAGGCCATCGAAGAGAGATGCCAGACAGGGTAGCGACTCGAGGAAAGGGTTGCGCATTGGCGACCCTAGGGAGGGTGAACCACTCACTGGTGGCACTTATTTTTAAAGGTTTCGAATTGCATGCATTTGAGTATGGGCACGTTTCATTAAACAGTCTTTTCTTTTGAGCAGTTCGGTTCTTTAGGACCCATCTCTAGACGTGAATCATTGTCGTCCGCCATTGCGGTTGCATGCAAAGTTGAAGTTAATATGATCCTAATTTTGTGCTTTTAAGTCTCGCTATTTTCATTATTTAAATTTATCGATTCATATTATAGTATTCTATAGATTAAGGTACAGTCACTTTCAAAATTCGGTCCACATACCTGGCGCAGCCGTCTCTGTTATTTTCCGAAGTCGACCTTCGCGTATTGCTTACGCGTTCCTTGTCCGCTGGGGACCGATTTGATTTGATCGGGTTGTGCAAATGGTACAATTTGACTACTTTAACCCTCGCCAAGAGCCCCAAGAACGATTTCAGATGTATGAAGGCCCCGATGAACCCTCCCCTCCACAGTCAAACAATTCCACCACCGAAGAAAGCGGAGAAGAATTTAAGGATTTTTCTGGCCAGTAACACATCGTGAGAGGAAGTGAGAGGGACATCCGAATCGTTTGGTCAACTTATACAGCACATATAGGACAAATAAAGTTTTCGGAACATTTCGAGCATAATGCTCCAATACTTTTTTCTCAACATGGTCTTGATAAAAATACGAAAATATATACGCCAATGTTAATACTGTCGTTTACTTCGCGGCTACCATCTATGCTCGCGTCCACCCATGTTGAGGGCGAAGGATTTTCAGGCATTTTTCATTGTTCACAAGTGAAATGTCAGATACTCCCCAAGTTTAAGTTTATTCGGAACACAAGTGGTGCCTACATTTTGAATACCGCAACTTATTTACATTCTCAAAATAGAAAATAAGATTAAGTATTTTATTTTTTTAACCTGGCCAAAGCTAACGGCAAGGAAATTGTTTTATGAGAGAATTCATGCACTATATTTTTCCTATGAGAAAGCGGATTGGTTTGAATTGCTTTTAAGATAACTATAATGTTTCAATGAAAGAAGTAGCGAGATATTTATGGGCATTGAATAAAATGACAGGCTTTTACACCACAATGCGTCGTAGGAAGTGTTGTCCTTTTCTATCTTGGGAATACTCATACATTAGTATTGTTCAGTGTTTTTTTTAAGAAAAAATAGAGCAAGCAACGTCAGCGTGGAATTATAATTGTATGTTAACCGTTTATGGTGGTCATAGAAGAACATAATTTACCTGCCCTCATGAAATTAAAAAGGGAGTATATTTGAGTATTATTAAAGGTATCCTGGTTAAGTTTGAGTACATGGAAGATTTTGCGAATCACCCCGCCTGCGCCCCTCCCAACTTGAACTTACCACTTTAATTAACACTAACGCCCATTGAATTAGGGCCCTTTCATTCTATCCATATCCTTACCTTCAACCCTCTCCCCCCCGTACCTCTCCCCTCTGTGGATAGCACTTCTACATTTCTTTTCCTCTCCGTCCATCTCACCTTTTCCGTTGTTTTTTATACTCACATCTCGGATGTCTTCATCCTTTTCTTGTCCATATTTCGTCGTCGTCTAATTTTCCGCACCGTAAATCGCTGCATCACAATCTTTATATTTGGTAGCTAATACATATCGTTTTTATTAATTGCGCAGAAATAGTCATCAGGTACCCGACACGGTATATTTATATCGCATGAAATCTATGCATGCGTAGTTTTTTGTTTGTAGCATAATGATCAGTTTTGGTTCACCCGTAAGACTGCCACAAGGTATTCATTACGTGAGTGTAAGTTCTACTATTGGTGCAAAACCACTTACACATAATAATGTAGAGGACATTGACATGCATGATATCACCAGGCGCCAATTACGACTAATTCCAGCAGGAAAAAAAGAAACAAAAAACGGGAAAGACTTAGTTTGACCCCTCAGTGAAAGGGTGAAAGATAAAACATAAGCTAAATGTGCCTTAAAATTGTAAGAAAGAGGCAAACAAGTCATGTAATTAATACTTCCGAAGGTTTTTTATCTATCGAAAATATATTTATGATAACTATTTAGACATTCCAACTTTCGATGAACACGAAGAAATGTGTTAATTACTTACTGATACCTGGAATACATAAATCATTATTTAAATATTATTTTAGGGAAATGTTAGTAACAACTGTAATAAATATCATAACGAAGTAAACGTAGTGATTTGGCGCACATTAGTATTTTTTATTTCTCGTATGATGAGACGCGTAGAAATCTGTAGGATAATATATATCCCAAGAAAATGCTTAGGAATGATGAATGCGCCTGTCTAAAATACTTATATATAGAACAATATGCATTGATCGTGTTTGGTAATAATATGTTAAAGGTATAACTAGAATGTTATTTTGGAGGCAACTGTTAGAATACCCTTTCAGACGTAAATTCCGATTTTCGTTTCTTCCTTATATGTGCGTTGCGACGCAGATACGTCTCGGTATTTTTTAGTACAAGCCAGACTACTCTGACATCTGTCTCAGAATACTATCACGGTGAGAATCGCGTGACTGAGAACTTATGCTTCGCTTGTGTTCTGGCACCGGGAGTCAGAGAGGTCGCGAAGAATCTAGGAATAGAGAAGAATGCCTCGGTAAGATTTAGCGGATGGTGAGAGTAAGTCAAACTGGCTCATTCAAGGCACAGAAGGCAATAGCAATACCCGAAGTTCGAGCGCAGCGGAAAACGTAGTTGCCGGCGCTGACCGTGGGGACCGAATTTTGAAAGTGACTGTAGGTTTCCATGGAGCGCTACAGAAGTGATATGGGAGCTACCCTTTCCTTGCAACACTGCCTTCTTCAATTCACTGTAAGGCTTACTCCCATTCAATCCATCTAAAAATCCTATTCTTGTCCTTCCCCTCTCTCGTTTCCCTAACATTCTAACCTCAAACACCATTTTCAACATACCCTCCCCGCTAAGTACTCCCTCCATCCATACCGTCTGTCTCCTCCCTATCTCATCTAAAAGCTGTATCTCCTCTCCCACCATACCCAGCACTTCGTCGTTCCTTTTCCTCTCCGTCCATTTCACCCTCTCCATTCTTCTCCATACCCACATCTCGAATACCTCCAATCTTCTCTCGTCATCTTTCCTCAGTGTCCTCGTTTCCGCACCGTAGAGAGCTACACTCCAGATAAAATTCTTCACTAATCTTTTCTTTGCATTCTAACATAGCGATCCCCTCAGAAGCTCCTTCCTGTTCACGAACGTCTCCTTTGCCATTGCAATTCGCTTCCTGATGTCCTTACTACTGTATCCGTTTTCCTCTAACGTACTTCCTAAATATTTGAACTGCTCAACCTATTCAAGTTTCTCAACACCCACCTCAATCTTAAATCTCACATTTCTCGCTCGTGATGCTTCACAAAACCACATAACCTTGGTCTTCTTGTGATTAATCCTCATCCCACATTCCTCGCAACGCTCGCATAACGCATCCACGAAAGCCTGAAGCCCCTTCGCTGACTGCCTAATCAACGCCTGATCATCCGCGAATCTCAATGATTTGAACATCATTCTTCCCACCTTTACTCCAGCTTCTAACTGATCCCTCGCTTCCCTTACCATCTCTTCAACGTACACGTTCAAAAGCAGCGGCGATTAAGGACAGCCTTGCCTCACTCTTCGGCCCATGCTTGCCCACCCATATTCTCCGTTCGCTACCCTCACTTGCGCAGTCTGGGCAATGGAGAGATTACGAATCAGTCGCCTATCTCTCCAACTACACGAACTTTCTTGAGAATATCCATTAACTTTACCCAGCTCACTCTATCAAATGATTTCTCAAAATCCAGCAGGCATACACGTCGTGGTCATATTCTAGGTTCTTCCCCACTCGGGACCTCATTGTTGCTATTGCATCACGAGTTGACAAGAAAGATGTAAGATCCTAAAATCTTCGCATTCCAGAGCTTTCCTCTTTTCGGTAGCGAAATTAAAACCGTCTTCACGAAATCCTCCGACCAACATCCCTCCTCATAGATCCTGCGAACATGCTCGAAAAATCTTTTCTTACTATCCCTCCCTAGATTCTTACGCATCTCACATGAATATTGTCCACACCCACTGCTTTCATAGCCTTCATATCACGAATGGCCCTCTTGAATTCCGCAAATAAAAAAGGCTTAATAACAGAGTTAGAACGCGCACGGAAAAAAAGTTTGGTCAGAACTATCGATTTCTGATGAAATTTATCAAAATATTGGGTTCATATGGCACATTGAAAAATTCAGTAATAATTACCAAACCAGTTTGATAAATTGTATCAAACTGATTTGGTAATTGTTACCGAAAAGGCCACAGCAGTTCGATAAAAACTATCAAAATCGAAAGGATAATAAAACCGACGAAGCGTGCAAATGTGATTAAGAGTTTTACGTAAGTTCCTGCAAAAGAAATACAAACAAAAAATGGAAAAATAATACGCCTTCATGAAGCATAGAACGTGGGTCCCCCGCGAGGTAGCAACGAACTCTAACAACTAGCCTAAATCGGTTGCCGTAATTTAGATTACTCAAACGCCATAATATATTGTTATTCTAAATAATCAACCTTTGTTTTGAAATGTGAATAAGGTGTGACTACAGCTTCCGTTTATAAGCATAAGAGGAATACTTGGTGCACACAATTGCATTAAGCAGTTACTCCATATGAATATCTAGTGCAGAACCGCAAGTAAACTTTAATTGCAGGCTTTTTAGATCGATATAGAGATGACTTTAACGTGCTGGGTGATATCCTTAGCATGGATTGGGTCTGGTATGTCGACTTTTATCACATGTTATTAAACATGATCGCGAATGATTATACCTCAGGAATATCTCTAATTAAAGTTTTAATGTGTCGAAATATACAAACATTTCCTTACAGCTTTAATATCCATGATAATATGCTATTCAATCATTGTCTTTGATGCACCAGCTTACGGATAACATTGCAAATTAAAGCAGGAACAAACAGAAAAATGAATATCGCCATCAAAAATAATGAAAACAAAATCATTTCTACCAACCTATCTTTTATGGAAGGCCTGTTTAAGAATCTTTCAACTGCGAATGTGCATTGGTAAAAACAAAAGAGGAACGACAGACCGTTCGATATATTACAAAACGCTTATTAAATTCTATCGAACCAAATTTGCATAGCAATGTAGAGTTAGATAATTTTTACCAAACAAGCAATCTTCTTCGTAAAATTAATCATAACTTCAAAGAGAGTTACCAAACTCAGAATCGTATTAAATTAATTCGGTTATTTTTACCAAACTCTTTCGTGCAATTGACCAGATTATGAAATATCAAAATGTTTGATGAAATATATCAAGAGCGTTTGGTAAAATAAATCAAGCGCCTAATAATTTACATCCAACTTTAGGTATATTTAACAAAAATACTCCCTATCACACCAGTTTGATAGTTTTAATCCAATCTTTTTTTTCCGTGCGTGCAAAGAAGACCAGCCAGGTATGTGAAAGGTCGTTACAATAGTCTTGTTAGCGTAACTGATATCTTATTGTTAGATAAACTCGGATGGGAATCTCTGTCGGACCGTAGATTGAAAAGTAGACTAAACCTTTTAGATAAATTCAAGAGCAGTGTATTTTCTAACGAAGTTAACCATATCTTGCGGACGCCAACGTACTACGGAAGATCAGATCATATAAATAAAATAGGAGAGGAAGATTGTAGAACAGACAGATTCAGAATGTTTTTTTCCACGATCGATAAGAGATTATAACGGCAGCGATAAAACTCATAAATAGATTGCATGACTTGTAGTGTAGCCCAATAACCTATGCAAAACTTATTCCATGTTTCTTGACGTTTGCGTGACGTTTTTTGGACCGTGTGGTGTACATGTGGGAGTCCAAATGCATGCTGGTGATTGATCACCCCCTGCCAAACACCCTAGGGGTGGCTCGCAGGGTATTATGTAGATGTAGACATAAGATCCCCGGCCCAAGATTACCCTCCTCCACTACACTTTCCTCCCATTAAGTCAATATTTCTGGCCTGATCATTCCATCATATAAACCCTTCACGCATTCCATCCATCTACTCTGTACGTCTTCTCTATCGGTTCGTATCCTTACATCTTTAGACTTAATTTTCGACATGGGTTTCCCTCTTTTGCCGCCCGATAGCGACTAAACGTTGGCGTTCAACGCGCCTAACCTCCCCTTCAATCTGAAACTTTTCCATTTCCTCACACTGCCTTTTCCACCAAGCCTACCTTTCACGCCGTAACCGATTGTTAATTTGTCTATACATTCTTTTGCCCTGTTCTTTGTCCACGTTCTTCCACTTCCTCCTCTCCTCCATTTCCCTTATCATGTTATCAGTTATCCACGGTTCTTTATCCTTCTACTGTCAACGTAGACCATTGACTTCCCAGCCGCTTTGACTATTCCAGTTTTAATATTATCCCATATTTTCTCAATAGTCTTTAAACTTTCAATTTCTCGGGTGCTATTTTCAAAAAGTTCCTGATATTACCTCCCCATACTCCCCTTCAGAGCTTCTACATTCCATTTCTTCTCCTTCCTAACATTCGTAAGTCTTTTGCATTTTACGCTGTGCTGATTCTTTATGTCTACGATACCCCTTCCACCAAATTTTCTGGGCAACGTGCTCCTCTCTATACTAGAGTTTTTATGCAGCATATTTTCCTCTGTCATTTGGGGCCGAATTTTTCTTGGTAAGTCGTCTAGATCTGTTTGTGACCATTTTATTATACCAAAGTGTATGTCAGGAGAGGGATGGCAAAGGTATTAATTGAATTGGTGAAGTTTTTGCTGTTTAATTCAGTGCGAACAAGTTTCTTAATTCTATTTTGGAATTCAGTTCTAAGTTTTTGCTTTATCGTAGAGTGGTCTAGTCGTCTTGCTTGTAAGAATCCTAGGTATTTATAATAATAATAATATTTATTGTTCTTGGACAAATTGTCCATTATGAACATAAAATGGATATTACATACAAAAGAGATTACAAAATATATCAAATATTTCCGAATGGAATTCAGCACAACCAACACATCAGGGCATAGAAATGAAATCTTGAAGTTAACTTAATCAATCATAGCAAAAAAAACTAAGAATGCACATATACCCATCACAAGATTTAGGGTAGAACATGAAAAAATAAAAAATAACTAAATAAATAGAACATGAATAATGATAAATCATTTACTCCAATAAATATGGCATTCGATTTCAAACAAACCCGAGGTAAATATTATAAAACATTAATTATAAATAGTTGAAATCTCAATGACGAATAAATAAATGCATACTAAACAAGTTTGAAAACCAGTAAATACTTTCCGATAGCATGAACATAAATTTTTAAACATGCTAATAGCACCGTAAACCGGAACAACTTTGCCAGGTTTTGAAAAATATTATGTTTGGTGCCCTACTAAGTTCCCTAATTATCCGAGAGGGAGCCTATGTTTTCATCACACAGACAAGATATTGAGTGATAGCCTTTCAACACATTTGCACTCTTACGGGCTTTTTGCAGGTCTTTATTAGTGTTTTGTTTTTGTCAGGCCAAACTGAATATTTTGGTAGTCCATTTAAGTGTCTCGCCCTTCCCATTTACTCAAACGTAAGTAAAAACTTCTGGTATCGTTCAATAGAGCATATAATTAACTTTCATAATCGCAATAAATGGTAAAATATTTGTTGTATTTAGGTTTAATAATTTAACTTGGCAATGTTGCACCAGGAAGCTTGGTGGAAATGGGACAACTTTGCCAACCGACTATCTTGTTATTTCTCCAAATCTAGCACACTTTTTCCTAAGGGTGCGTTTTTCATATTCGTTTTATAGGCCTTTCAAATGCCAAGACGCTTTAATACCAAGTTAGGAGGCCGAAGGTATCGAAATTATGATGACACTACGCTGCAACTTGCTATCTCTGCAGTGATTAATAATGAATTGAGCAGTGGAAAAGCAGCCCAAAAGTATAATATTCCACATAGGACAATTGAAAGTAGGGTGAAGTGTCGCCATTCAAAGAATCCAGGGCCCCATACGGCATTGAGCAAGGATAAGGAAGAAGAGATACTCGAACATGTGCTTGTTTGTGCTGACTGGAATGCCTTTTAATGCCATTGAGTGACGATTGATTCGTTTTGTGTTCTTACGCCATCGTCCAATCATTTATGTGAAACCCTTTGATATTTCAGTATTCGTTCCCTGTAAAAATAAATGGAGAGCCAAACTGACAGACCATAAATCGTGGAACTTTAATAGTTATAAAACTATCGAAAAGAGTGTATTTCCAAAACTTTTGGCAAAACTTATCAGTGCTTTGGATGAAGAAAATAAAATGAACTAAAACATCATGTCAAGGTTCGAGAAATGTGGCATCGTGCCACTCAATCCCGAAGAAGTTTAGTCTTGAATTCCGGATGCATAGAAAACTGATCGTAATGACACTCCTACAAGAGTAGGTGATTCATTTTTTAATTTTCTTCAAGCCTGTCGTCCCAATCAAAACAAAAGTTCGCCATAGAGAAGAAGACGGAAAATTAATGTAGCCCCAGGAGAAACCATGGACAAATCACACCTGTTCACTTACAAGCACCTCCACACAAAATCATGTTGGAGGGACTTGTAAAAAGAAGAAAAATTAGGTGAATGACCATTGCATTCCACGTTCAATGTTTTGAGTATCTTTGTGTACCATTCTATATTAAAGAGTTTTCCAAAGAAAAATTATTTTTTCCATTGTTTTATTGAGGTTTCCGCTATATATAACTCCGTTGGCAAAGTTGTCCCAGATCCAGAGAATCTTTGCCAACTATATTTTCAATTTTTTTACGTATTAACTTTTACTTAAGTTGTCATTTTTTCACAAATTTTGAAAGACCAAGACTAATGGCTTAAAATGGTTATAAATCATTTCCGTACATGAACTAACAAGAATGCGGTTAAAAAGAAAAAAAAAGTGGCAAAGTTGTCCCGGTTTACGGTATTGCAACTGAGATATGTTATGTATTTCACATTATGCAAGAGTTTGCAGGTGTTTTTTTAGCACCATCGCTTATTGCTACCAAACTCACTTCTATGTAAACTAAAACGATTTATAAATGGTAACCACAGGAGTAGGCAGACACATTACAATGAAAATAAAACAAGAGCACAAAACGAGGTCATACATTTTCGAGGGTTTTGATGAATTGAAGAAATCTTTGCTTGAAAGAAGACCGAGACATAAAATCTTTTACATTATTTGGAATGCTGTTTCACAGACGTTCTCCAACAACAGAAAATGATTTTTCATAGGTGGTGGTTCTGTGTCGGGGGGTGATGAGAAAATCTGGAGCCATTCTAGTCAAGATTTGAGATGTTTTATCTCTGACCGAAAAAATAGCTTTAGGTAGCTTGGCTGATCAGTATTGAAAAGAGAGAAGAGGTATATACCAAGCAGGTACTTTCTTTTGGCTTTTGCTTTCAACCAACCAAGACGGTTGAAGTAGGGGGAAATGTGATCATCCTTTTTTTTATTAAAGACAAACCTAACGCACATATTTAATGAGCGTTGAATCTTAGCATTGTGCTCTTCAGTTAGATCCTGATAGACCAAGCAGCAATAATCGATGTGAGGGAATATTAGCTAGGACACTAACTGCTTGCGAGTGTGAGGTGGCAGAAGGTATTTTTGGGTTTTAAGCTGGTAGAGGATCACATTAACCCTATTGCACACGGCTTGCACGTGATTCTGCCAAGACAAGTTACACATCAATGTGACACTCAGATTTTTAACACAATTTGAATATGGTATTTCGGTGTCACCAACTGTTATCTTCGGTATAGCGTTTAGTACATTCAAATCTCTGAGTAGATTTGAGGTACCAGGTATAACTGATTTGGTTTTGTTACAGTTTAGAACAAAGTTGTTACCAACAGCCCATGAGCTGGTGGCTGTAACATCTTGATTTACTTTCTCAATTGCATCATTCAACTCATTCTTATAACAATGGTAGTAGATTCGTCATCATATAGCATGTATTTACAGTGTTCAATACCGCTCGGGAGATCACAGATGTAGAGAGAAAATAAAAGAGGGCCAAGACCTGAGCCCTGAGGTACTCCACAGTGAAGATTAGCCCAATCCGATGTATTACCAGTAGGGTCCTTGACTGCTTGTTTTCGTCCATTTAGGTATGAGTGGAACCAATTAAGTGTTGAGCAGGAAAAATTAAGGTTTTTCATTTTTTGGAGAAGTCGGGCATGATTAACAAGACCGAAAGCATTTCTAAAGTCAAATAGGACAAGAATAGTGATCACTTGTAGATCAATTGCATGACGGATGTCGTCCGTGACTTTTAGTAGCGCTGACTGCGTGGAGAAATTTTTCCGAAAACCAGATTGGTAAGGGTCATATAAGTTATTCCGGTTTAGGTAATCGGTGACCTGCTTGGAGACAATTCTTTCCAGGCATTTAGAGAGGGCACACAGATTAGAGATTGGGCAGTAGTCCCGAGGGGTGACAGGATTTTTTACCTTTTTGATTGGTGTGACAAGAGATGATTTCCAAACCTCCGGAAATTCAGATGACATTAAGGATATGTTAAAAATATCAAGAATTTGAGGGAAAATTGCTGTTAAAGAAGACTATAAATTTAGCTGAAATGCCATCAATCCCAACAAAATTGGTAGCAGATATGGACAATGTTGTTCGTAGAGCTTCAGGCGTGACGTATTGGAAATAGAAACTATTTTCTTTATATGGTATAAGTGGTACTACATCAAGGATATTAAATGTATTTAAGGCAGTATTTACCTCAGAGGTAGCAGTGTGCGCAAAATGTTTGTTTAGTTCGTTTATTGAGAATTTATGTGTAGGTTTGTTTTTAGGTCGGTGCACAAGGCCAAGGTTTCTCAGTTCTTTCCAAATCTGGTTTGGCTGACAAGGGGAGACCACGAAACTTGCTCCTCCTTTTTCAATGCCGTATTTTTTATGGTCTTCGGAATGGTGAACACATGCCTGAACTAGTAGTGGTTCCGTTGAATGGGCCTTAGTTTGGCTGTAATTAATTAATTTTCATGCGGTACTTTTCACAAGCGAGGTGTAGTTCCATGATATCGCGCCATTTAGCAGACGTTTCAAGTGGGGTAGTGATAGCGTTTAAGGCTACCACCCAAGGGACAAGGGTTTGGAGCTTCGTGATGTCTGTATATTTTGTTGACTTCATTGTGATCATACGGCGTCAACTTTTTCTTTTATTTTAATTGCGACAAGCATAGACGTGAGACTATTTTTTTATCATCTTAATAGCGTTTAGGTATATACGCAGTGTCATTTCAAACACGGAGATATGACGACTACACTAGCAAGGGTAGGTGTTCGCCAAAATGTTAATTTTTTCATTGCTTATACTGATCAACTTCTACATTAAAAATGAAAACCACTCTTGCGAGAGCACATGCCATTAAAGGCTGGCGGCGATCAGCAACATACGTACAGACATAATTATTAAGAACACAAGACGATTATAAAATGCCATATTTCTCGAACACTTGTAATTCACTTTACTCCAAAGGGAGTTTACTAACACAGTACCTATGTGCTAAAACAACCATCCCGAAATATAATTTCCATTAATAATAAATAGGATGAAATAAAAGTTGATGACCCTGGACCGGGCGTGCTGGCGTATAAAATATTTCAATCTTCGAAAACCAAGGATTGCAACATCATACGTACATTCTGGGCTATAATGGCCTCGTGTATTCCTACAATGTACTTTGATTGTCTATATTGCAAGTTTTCAAAGTTCGAGGTATTGTAGCTAATTTTTTCAGATCAGCAAGAGGAACGCGTCACACGTGGCGTATAAATTACGCTGCGCGACCGGCCGTGTACCACCTGTGTACCTTTATATCTGTTGCACCTATATATGTACAAGATTTTATTAATTTCTACAAATAAAGATTAATTTTAACAAAAATCGAGTGTTATCATATATGCACATGACATGGGCAAAGTACGCCATTCGCCCGGTTGTGTAGAAATAACAGTCGTGCCTGCTAGAGGGTTAAAAGCAACAATTACACCAAATGTGTCTTGTGCCCGCCGCTTCCCGAAATCTTCCGTAGCCCTTACAATATAATAACAAGATGCCCACCAACAATGTCATTTCTTCGAAAAAAAGCCACTGTTTTAGCCCCCCGCTAATCTTTCGGTATGTTTTTGAGGAGAGTAGAAAGTGGAGCCTTCACTTCTCCGCGCTGGAAATGACACTGATTAAATACCTAAACGCCATTATGATGATAAAAAATAGCCTCACGTCTATGCTTGTCGCAATTAAAATAAACGAAAAAGTTGACACCGTATGATCACGGTGAAGTCAACAAAATATACAGTCACCACGGAGCCCCGAACTCTGGTCCCCCGGGTGGTAGCCGTCAACGATAACCACTACCCCACCTACCTGGCTTGCAGGGTAAGGCGACATTATGGAACTATATGCGGCTTAAGAAAAGTACCGCATGAAAATTAATTAATTACGGCCAAACTAAGGCCCATTCAACGGAACCACTACTAGTTCAGGGATGTGTTCACCGTTCCAAAGGCCATAAAAAATACGGCATTGAAAAAGGAGGAGCAAGTTTCGTGGTCTCCCCTTGTGAGTCAAGTTAGAAAATGTGGCTGCGTAGTGAAAGCGTTTTTTTCTCTTGGCTTCTGTGACAAAGCGTTTTACTTCATTGCGTAATCCAATAAACTCAGCGTAGGCAGTTGAGCTTCTTGTACGAATAAAGATCCTACGTGATTTATCTCTTTCCTTCATTATTTTGTTTAAGATCATTTGTTATCCATGGGGAGGAAAATCGTCGAGGTTTACAAGTTCGCCAAGGGGCATGACGATTTAAACACTCCAAGAAGTTAGAAGTAAAGTATTCCAGTTTGGAATCAATGGAGGTAAATTTTGAAAAGTGTTGCCATTCGCTAGAGATCAAGTCTTCCCGAAATAGGACTGCATCAAATTTTTTTAGATCGCGGTAGACAATTTTAGGCGGAAGCGGACAAGGCGTATTGAATTTGTAGGAAAATGCAACTTTGTCGTGAGCGGAGAGAAAGGGGACCGGGGATTGTGAAAAAGATGAGACTTTGCATGCGGAATCAACGATGCAGAGATCCAAAAGAGTATGAGTATGCTCAGTATGATGGGTTGGTTGCGTAGAAACAAGATGAAGATTATAACTATAAATAAAATTCTTAAAAAAGAGGAAGAGTAGCTATCTTGTAACATTTCAGCATTAAAATCGCCAGAAATTACGCTATTTTTATAATTGGGACTAAATGTCGTGTAAATATGTTCAATATCAGTAATATATCCGACTTTTGGTGTTCTATAAATAGTGAATATTAGAAGTTTGGAGAAATATAAACCATAAACTTCGAGAACGATGAACCCCGGGTGTCCTTCGCAAGTGGGAGAGGAAGTCGCCACCACAGATGAATGGAGACGATGGTGAATGTAAGCTCCGACACCAGCGCCACCTTTTCCAGTCCGGTCATGTCTGAGTAAGCGGTAGTCGGCGAGTTCCACCATGTTGTCAGGGATGCTAGGTTTAAGCCAAGTTTCAGTCATACAGATAACATCATACGCGCTCAGCGCAAAATGGTCTTTAAATTCGTCCAAATGAGGTAGTAGTGACTGACAGTCCACAAGGGATAACCGAAGAGATTGAGCAGACGAAGCTTTCACAAGTTTTGGAACACTTGTCCCCATATCACCGTCGAAATTATCGGCTGCGTTGCCAACCTCATATCATAAGGTCTCGAGGTCGGCTTCACACCGTATAGTGATACGCCGTCCACCGTCCTCTTTCCTAACAAAGATCGACCCATTGCGAATCCACAAATATTTCAATCTTCCCTGCTTTTTCAATTCCTAGGCAGCAGAGTATAGTCGACGGTTGAAGGTACTAAGAGCTTCGTCGATGTAAATAGTGCGATTGTCATCGCAGCCAAGGTCTTTCGCGGAGAGGTTTTTCCTCGCGCGTCGTGCTGCCAGAAACTCACACACAAGATTATGCCGGAGAAACCGAACTTTTAGTAGATGTTGAACTGCAGGGGCGTTCCTGTTTGATCGAACACTGACCCAATAACAATAGTCAATGTCACTGGGGGTGAGAATGACTCCTAGTACCGATGCCATTTGACACACCATTGTTTCTGGTTTTTCATCCCTCTTTTGAGGAATGCCATGAATATCCATGACATTCCTTAGGGATTTCTGCTCTGTAGCACTTAATCTTGGTTCTAAGTAATTAATACGTTTTTGTAGAGCCTAGGTTTTTTCAACTATGCTATCAGTTTTTTGGTTTTTATTTTTATAGGTATCTCCAACATCCATGGCCTCTATTATTTGCCCATCATGCAGTTGAATATAATTCCTTTGTATTTTACCTCGGACTATAGGGTGGTTTCCCATTATTTTTTTATTGCTTTAATCGAAAGATTATTACTCCTGGAGTACGTATTTCACGCTTTTAGATTTTTAAATGACAACATCTATTTTTCGCGATTAAATGAAAAGTGAAAATTTTCAAGCGCGCGAAAACGCGACGCTTACGTATGAATGCCGGGAAATATCTCCGTACGTCGTATTTCTGGTTCCCCCTCCCGCCCGGTGAGGTGACCTTGAGGCGAGGCTTAGCGCTGATACGTCGCAGGATGCTAGCGGATAGCTGAGTACCTTGCTGGATGGTAGCGCTTGGCTTAAATAAGGTTTATTAATACCTTATCAAAAGAAGAAAACTTTCCGAACTTAGCCAGTTTTAATAGGTGATTATTAAGACATGTTTCCCTGAGCTCTGTGCCTCATGCATGCATTGGTAACCTCAGACGATGTATAACTCCTATCCTCTCGGGTAGAAACTAGGTCCCTGTGACGTCATGCGGAGTGGAATCGCATGGGCGCCAATCTGGCCTTTTTCAAATGAGGATAAAATTTGACCCTTGCCATTCGTCTAAACTGGTATTTCAAAAACCAAATAATTATTGTATTATGAATACACTAATGGTGGGTAACGAATCGCAATCAATGCCTTTCGTTTTCTTTGATGAAGGAAACTACCCTATTGTGATAGTTTTACATTGATTCCAAATTCCATGTTTTTATCCTTCGAAAATATTTCAGTTAAACTGACTAATTGATTTAGATTATTATTAGATCCTGCATACAGGTTGAGATCATCCACATAGAAAAGATGTGATAGAGTATGGCATCTTGGTTCTTTTCCTTTTATTTTAGCTCTGTATTGAGTATTGTTCAGGTTTGATAAATGGTTTAGCGCAGGATCATAACGCACTCAAAGAGTCACCTTGAAATATTCCCCGTTTGATTTTGATATTATTTGTCTGGAAAAGACCCTCGTCAGCTTTTATGTGCATGACACCTCTCCATTATTTTCATCACAGTATGGAGACATTTAATAACTTCTGGGTGAATTTTATAGATGTTTAGTACTTCTATAAGCCAGGAATGGGGAACGGAGTCAAAAACATTTTTGTAAACTATGTAGAAACTGTGTAGGTTCCTCTTCTTTACTTGTATTTGTTCAAGAATTATTGAATAAATTATCAGCTGTCCCTTGAACCCTTTGCTTCCTCTGCGACACCCCTTTTGTTCTTCCGTAAAAATGTGGTTCTCATCTATATGGTTGTTGATTACTTCCGTTATTGAAGAGGTGAAAATTTTATGAAATATTTGTAGACAAGTCATCAGTCTACACTTCGATGGATCGTTAGATGGGACTTCCTTTGTTAGTAAATATGTTTTACCTTCCATTAAAAAAGCTGGAATATTTTCTGAAATCTCCAGAATTTGTTTATATATTTTAGTAGATGCTTATGGCGGCTGGTGAACTTTTTGTACCAAAAGTTGTGTACATTATCACTTCCTGGGATTTTCCAGTTATGGGTTCGGCTTTGAATTTTTTCTAGACTTTAAATTGTAATCATGGGAGGAAGCATATTTTCTGTTTTCCGCTGTTGCTCATTCATTTGTCATCCAGGTCGCGTTTCCATTATGGGATATATCATTCGACCATATATTTGACCAAAATACGATTTCTCCACTTCCTGACAGTTAACATTACTCGGGTTTTCATTTTCACAAAAAATGGATTTCTTCTGTTGGTTTTAGCCCAATGTTCTATAAAACTGTCGTTGATTATTTTCAAATTCGGAATACTGTTGTTTTCTTCTTGTGCATTTATTACATCTTTTGTGTCTCATTTTTGTGGCTGCAAGTATTTGCTTGAGGGAGTCAATAATTTCCTATATACTATCAGCTGGTCTGTCGTATTGAGTGTGGAAACGATATTTTATAAATAGCTTCTCAACTTTTTTTACAGTGATGGACTGGGATTACTAGTGGAAACCTGGATTAAACGAGCAAGGTCTTGTCTTATTGCATCCACTTTCCGTTCTAACCGGATTCTCTATCTTGGTTTTGGCTGAATGCGTTCTCCACTATTGTTGTTATTATTATTTGCCGGGTATTATTATTTTTCGGGTCGGTAGTAGTAGTAGTATTATTATTACTATTATTATTATCATCATCACCATTGTTATTATAAACATGTGAACCTAATTATTTTAGTTTATAACATTTCCGTAGTTAAAATTTAATTATTTCCACTTTTAAATTAAGCTTTGCTAAATTCCAATTAAAATTAATAATCCATGCTAGTCATATTCCGAATCATCATGACTGAATATATGGTTACGTACCATTGTCTCGGTTTCTCTTTTGTGAGTCGGAGGTTGATGGGAACGGCGTGAGTGATCATTAGTAAGGGATCAGATCGTTCTCTCACCTCAAGCTGGACGCCGAAGAGGTCCCTGGACCTGTCTGGCCCCCTCGGGTGTTCGAGGGTGGTCGCGGGGTCCTCGCCCGCAGGGGGCCCATCCTCCGGGCCCATCATTCGCTGTTCACTCCGGGTCCTGCAAAGAAAATATACTCAGATCAACAGATGCAAGAGTATCAACAGGCAACATGTTATCAAGAAACAGTATGAAACGTTTAAAGGCCGTATCACACTAACGACTGCGACCACCGCTGCGACCGCGACTGCGGCTGGCCCGTCGACCAATCAGAGCGAGGCAGTCTACGCTTTGACCTCAGAGGAAATCCTTACCGACCCTATCCTTACTCCGACCCTACCTTATCCGGAAATCCGACCCTATCCTTACTCTGAGGCTGCGACTGCGACTCAGAAGAATAGCCGATAGGCTATTCTTCTGAGTCGCAGTCACACACGCAGCCAATCAGAGAGGTCTATTTCAATCTCGCGCGCTTGCGGCAGACGTGTTTGCTTTGGTTACCGTAGCGAGGGAAGTTCAAGAAGGTTGTGAGATAACGCTGAGATAATTTCGGATATTTTAAGTGAAGATGGAAGCCCAGCATATTAGATATTGGGCCCGAGTACACAGGTGAGTCATAATGAAGTACGTTTTAACATATTTAGGAACAATTTCAACAATTGCTGCTCTCTATCCATTCTTTGGGCTTTCGTAAACAAACAAGCCACACGCAGAAACATTCATACGTGCGCATGCGCGACCGTGGCGTCGGCCGCAATGTGTGACCGGGTGCAGTCGCAGCCGCAATAGCGGTCGCAGCGGCCGCTAGTGTGATACGGCCTAACAAATTCTGTAAATGTTGATGAGCGATTGTGTAGCGTTGATTTTAGGGTCCTGTGGCTGATGTACAACAATACTTAAGAGTTCCCATGGCACTGATTTTGGCGCTTGGCTAATTTGTCGGCAGAAATTTAGTTGTACGAGCAAAATAAATTCTTATATGTTGATAGACTGTGAAACATTGTCGACGTTACAAGCACTTACTTGTAAAAGTAATCTATCGACTGAGGTGGATTTTCATGGAGTATTTAAGAAGTATTCTGGCAGTATCACCTCCGTTCAATGATTTCCCCCTTCAATTTATAATAATCCTTACTCCCTTACATTATACCTAAAAATCCAATTCTTTCCCTTCATCTCCCTCGTTTACCCAAAATTGTATCCTCTAACACTTTCTTCAACGTCCCCTCTCCGATTAAGTACTCCATCTGTATTTTCTGACTCCTTCGTATCACATCGAAAAGCTGCCTCTCGTCACCCACTACATCCAGCACTTCGTCGTTCCTCCTCTACTCCACCTAAGTCTACTTCGCTTTCTCCATTCTTCTCAACACCCAAATCTCGAATGCCTCCTGTCTTTTCTAGTCGTCCTCCCAAAGTGACCTTTCCCCACCAAAAACAGATACCTACACTCCAGATCAGACTTTCCACCAACCTTTTCTTTAAACTCTTACATAACGATCCTCTCAGAAGCTCCTTCCTGTTCATGAACGCCTCCCTTGCTGGTGCAATTCTCTTTCTGATGTTCTTACTGCTGTATCCATTTCCCTAAAATGTGCTGGCCAAATAGTTGAATTGATCAACCTCCTCAAGCTTCTCCCACCTACTTTTATCTTGAGTCTCACATTCCTCGCTTGTGATGCTTTACAAAACCGCATTACCTTAGTCCTCTTGTGATTAATCCTCATCCCACACTCCTCGCAACGCTCGTTTCACGCATTCACTGGAGCCTGAAGCCCACTCGCTGACTGGATAATCAACGCCTGATCATCCGCGAATCTCAATGATTTGAACATCATTCCAACACGCTTTAACTCCACCTTCTAACACATCCCCCGCCTCTCTAACTATCTCCTCAGCGTAAATGTTAAGAAACAGGCGATAGAGGACAGCCTTGCCTCACTCCTCGACCAATGCCTGCCCAACCTCGGTCCGCTACCCTCACACCCTTGCCATCACGAATAAGTCGTTCAGGGAAGAGACAATTGTTAGGGTTTCCCACTTCCATTCCAACAGTGTTTTTTTGAGTGACACCATCAAGTGGACTACCTTTCGTCTGGCCCCTACCGAAGGTAACTTATAATTGATCCCGCCACTTCAGCAACCAGTGTGGCAAGGCATAACCGTGGCCAGGGACAACGGGGGAGCGGGGTGAGTTGGCATGGCGGGGGGGCGTAGCGGGGCACTCGGGCGGAGCGGAGCGAGTCGCTATTGATGCTGCTCCGCTGCGGTATTTCGGAGTTTCTGTGAGGTAAACTTTGTTCCAGAAATTCAATTGCCACACAGGAGTGCGCACTTTCCAATAACCATTCCCCACGATTAATCGCATATTAATATAATGAAGGGTAACTCGCATGTAATGGTAAAGCGAGATTTAATTGCAATTCACCTCGTGTTTTATGTTCATTTATCGTTCGTTCATGTTCATGTTTGAATTTATGTTCATCTTGTTTTTATGTTTATATTTGGAATATGTCATTTTATAAAGAAATATAGGACTATTTGCATAATAATAACCACGAAAAAGTGGACTAATATTCATCAATATGTCCATATCCAATTCAATGATAATAACGAAGATTTAATTTGAAATCAAAATTGAATGATGTAATACTGTCCGTGTTGTGTTTCAAATTTAAAACATACGTTAATAGTATTCCATACCTCTCTTTATTTCTTCACGGCATTTCGCCAAATGTGACTTTCATCTCTCAACGACCGCATCTTTAGCATTTTAAAATTACGCGATGGCATCGTTCAAAAACACGTAATCCTTACCAACTATCGTGATTAGGGCTTAGTGGGACATTTCATGAAGCACAATCGTATTCTGTAAACTCACAGCATACTTAAACGAAAAATACGTTGTACGGACTAAAAAATGATGTTCAAGAAGTTTACTAATGGTAGTCTGCAAAGTAAACCACAGCAATTTTATTTTTTTTGGTATCGCACGAAATAGAAATTTTTACTGTCATTATGAAATTAATAAAAGATAATACAATGTGTCTAATTTTACATGACAACATATGTAGCGAATATCGACTATCGATTGGTGACAAGCCTTCAGATTATCATTAAAATAATTTATTATTCAAAAATATTTCACTTGACGAGATTAAATAGAGCACACATCGCGCTGCCGCAAACGAAAAGTATTTTTTGCATAATATCATTCGTATATTGGAATGTATTGGCATGAGATAATGCCAAAAATAGCGTTGATATTGATTAATATCGCGATATAAAAAATAGCGAAATATTCTATGCGTCCCGCAGCCGTAGAAGCGAGCCCACGTGCACTGCCCAGAGCATTGGCGTTAGTGGACTGATCCGGAGTGGAGTTCTTGCAAGAAATGCTTCGCTCCGGAGCGGAGCGCCACGCAATTCAACTGCTCCGCTGCGACGATGGAGCGCAGCGGAGCATCGCGCAGCGCTCCAGATCTCTGGTTGGAGCCCAAGGGAAATGACAAGTGCATTGAAAAGCTTGAAATAGTTCAATTACATAATTTTGTAAATTTCAGACATTTATGTCAGACTAGTAAGTTTAATTATTTAATCATAAATATTAATTAATAATACCACGTTTAACCTGAAGCAATGAATTTTAATGTGAAATGGACTATAACAAAACACTTTACAAAACCGCATAAATTTGGAGTTTCTGTGAATAATATTCTTGCCAAAATTTCGTCCAAAAATTGTCCGGGTTGTACACCCGTAGCTGTCGGAGAGTATATATACCACCTCTCAGCGGCAAATGGTGTGAGCAAGTGCTCACGCAGGGGAAAAATGACAATTCAAGTGTAAAGGGAACCAGTATAACCTTTCTAGCGTGAGTGAAGGAGAATGAGAAACAAATACTTCTAGTAAGCGCGTGCAAAAGCACTCCAAAATTAGAGGAACTTATCCTATTCGGCAACAGACGTCGGGAAAGAGCCTTGATTGGCCCAAAACATTTTTTATTAAAGTTTCACTTTTCCTTAGATTTTTGCTATTTTTACTTGTTTGCATAGCTATGATTTTGTTCATTTTTACTTTTTGCAATAATATTTTTTCTTTGGTTTTATCATTTTTTCTTTTGAACAATGTTATCTCTTTTTTTTCTTTTGCAGTAATCTTCCTTTTTTATTCAATCAAACAATTCCCAAGTGCAACTTCTTGCAATGGCTAAGGGCCAATGCCAAGACAAAATAAAGGCACTCTTTACACAAAAATGCAATAATATTAAAAGAAAGGAAAGACATAGGAAAGAATTCGGCATTAGCGAATTAACATTTCTTTTGAAAGTCTGCATCTTTTGAAGCGCTTGCAATGTACAGGACCATGACCATGTTGTCTTTCTGCAAGTGTGTGGCGAGAAACGAAGTTTTCATTTTTTGCTGCATTTTAAAGAGTTTTATTTTTGCGAAACGTGAGGGAGTACATTAACATGATTGCTTATGTGCTTCCTACTCTAAGAGCCAGTAGCATACGCCATAGTGAGATAATCCATGCTCAAATATTGTTTAATCATGGGTATAAGCTTATCTCTTCTCTAAATTGCGTCATTTTTATGTGCCTTGAAAAAGATGCTATTTTTTCCCGTGACCACGAATGAGTTTTTTCATCAGGATCTTTGCTCAAACATTAATGATTACTTTAAACTGAATCATGAGTCTGTATTCGCATGGCCTTTCCCTGTGGATGCTGACAATGAAAAATTGTACAAGCAAGGAATTTTGGTAAACTTTTTTTTTTCAGCTGAATTACTTAATGCATTGAATATTTAATGATAATCGTGGGATCATTTTGGACTACTGAGCTTTAGAAAAAAACATTCCTTTTTATCCCACAAGAATGGAGTTACGGATGAAAACAAAAATCACCATGCGTTGCACGTTGTATCACTTTAGGGGTCATGCCCAAATTTCAGTAGCTCATATTTCATTAACAATTGACAATTGGAGGCTAAAATTGTACACAATATCTAATCATACCAGAATGTATGACCATGGAATGTTTCATGAAAATCCGAGTCGGTGGGTGTCATTTGGTCAAAATATTGGTTGATTTGACATGGAATGACCCTGTAATCAACGAGATATGAGTATGAATTGCATCAGGAGTGGCTATGGCAGGGATTGGACTTTTGGAAAAGGAATCATTGGAATGACTGACGAAAAACTGCCAATCAGTTTTCGCTGAAGGTGAAGGAAAGAACTCTTAAGGCGCACACCAAACGTCCGTTTGGATCGGAAAGTGGTCCCTGGAAAAATCGTCAATTACACGAGGAGTGGAAAGTTGGTGGACTGTCACACAGATTTTGCGAATATCCACGTAGCCACGGGTATCAACATGAGTCGCCGATAGTGGCACTTCGACATTACACAGGCCATCAGAGACGGTTTTTTTTAAGAATGTCCCACGCGAGTTAGTGTGTTGACAGCCCCAATCAGTATGCTAAGGAGGTCTCGGTTTTCGTTGGCGGAAGGAACAGAGGAAGGCTATTTGGTTGGAAGGAAAGGAGTCAGGGTTTGCGGCAGCGGCGAATCATTTCGTAAGGGGAGACGGGGATTTTGAAAAACAGAGGCACGCCATTGCCTCTTTGTGCTTGATGCAGATGGCAGGATGGGTATTATCACACAAAGCTGGCAGTTCTTTAGCCTAAGCACAATCATTACTTAAAAGGTCCTGACCCCAGCGAACGCACCTCGGAGGTAGAGTGCAATGTATGATTTTTGGCATGACCAATGCCTCGACAACGGTGACATTTGGACAGGGACCGCAGGTTTTACAAAGTTAGTTATTGTTACTTTTAATCCGAGGACTGAATTGAGATTAAGAAATACAAATTGAATTCAATCAAATGAATTGATCCTGACATAGATATTCCCAATTGAAATTGGGAATTCGCGTAGACTGGCTGAAGGCCGGGTGGCCACTTACTCGAGAGAACAGGAAAACCATTGGACTGAAGGTCCGCTAAAATCTGATCGTCCTTTATGGAACCAAGAATGCCGCGTAGCGCGAAGTCACGACGACGGTTCTCCGGAAGTTGGTACGTAGTAAAGGGAACTGACAATTTATTTAGTACTGATTTGGTGGTAGTAAAGTCGGCAACGGAATGACATTTGATAATTGCGGTTGAAGCACTTGTTGCATGAGAAACCGGAGGAGAAGAAAAGGCTTTTGCGAAACGCTGGTAAATTAAAGGCCACTTTACGGTGCCGGCCAGGCGATTGGCGGTAAATGTGTTGGTCGCGGGCTTGCATACGAGTAGACTACGGCTCGGCCGCCGAGAGTTATCCGACGACAGCCTAAAAGGAGAAAGGGGCGGAGAAATCTGCGCCAGCGCGGTTTGCAACCAATCACTGTCCCCCAAACGCACCCTCGCCTAGTCATACGACGTTGTCACATTCATATGATTCCCCGAAATTAGCCAGAATCACTAAAACAAGCCTTTCTTCGATTCACCAACACATGAGATTCTTCTTTCCGGCTCCTTCCTTCCCTAATCTTTTTGATTGTGTCGTGGGCGTTTCCCTTTCTTAGGTGTTTCCAAGACCAGGACCAGGCCAGGTTAGGCCAGTGCTTCAAACAAGTCCCTTTTCAGGGTGATGCTTAGCTGACAGGTCAACTCGGTCACTAGAATAAGTAAGTGCAAATCACCCCTCTGGCATATGAGTAGGAATACGTAAAAAAAGTAATCCTTGGGATGGACTCGAACCTACACCTTCATATGTACTTCGAGTTCGCAGGTATCCGCCGTAGCCACTGAGCTACGGGAAATTGAAGACATACCTTAGAATTTGGACGTTATAGACGGTAGTGCCTAGGGACAAGATCAATGTTTTCATCAACGCGAAAGCGAGGAATGAAGTTTAAAATGAAAACGTTAAGACAAAATAAATATTTCGCGGCTAGTAAAAGTATTTGTAATTATGCATGCGATCGTCATAACTTTTCTTAATTGGTAAGTTACTCGTGAGTTCATCTCTCGTAATAAAATGAAATCAAGTTCCCGAGCTATAAGAATCACGCTACTTTCTTTTGAATCAGTTTTTAAAAATCTTCTCCTACTCGAATGATCTTATCTTATGCGACACAAATACTTACAATCACTTTAACTAATTTTTTATTCGTCCGCCTAAACAATATTGTGGACTAAATCATTAAAAATAAGTTTCACGCATCTCTAAAATACACAATATGAAAAATTCCTCATCAATCTTGGTATATTTAAGACTACAGCGATTTTAGGACAGTTTTCTTTCGATTTCCGCCCTCTGTGCAGCGCGAACACCAGAAGATTTTTCACTTCCTCTGTTAATTTTTTACTTTAAGGTGAACCCCGGCAAAACAAGAAATAATTTGTATTTTATCGTAACAAACACATACATCTGCCCACTTTTTCATTCTTATATTGTGTGTTCATTGTTGATTACTTAACATTTTTGATTCCGTGAAATGAAAAATGAAATTATTGATATTCCTTAGCGCGGTATTCCATAATCCAAAGCCGGTTAACGACGCAAACACCCCCTGCCGGTACTCCGCCACAGAACGTGCAATCATGAAAAACTGCAGCGTGATCCCAAAAACACGTGCGGATAGCATTGCAACTGTCTGCGTCGAAATGATATGTCGCTGAACTTTGCAAATTTATATCTGGGCTTGTGCGCATGCTAAAATAATTAACAATAAGTCATTTTAAAGAATATTTTGCTTTTAAATGTAGACACACCAGTGCAATACGTGACTCCGCGCACCGCAAAATAAGCCGTTTTGTCAACTTCATGAACTTTGTAACACAACCAAGGGAGAACTACCATGTCTACAGCATTCATCTTCCACAATAATTTGCAAACATTTATGTGAATCGAGAAAATGGCTTTTTCATATTTTTGAACGCATATTTTGTCGTTAATTAACGCAAACGTTTAAATATTATCTTGTCCTACAGTTTACCCCGAAACAAGAAATAAAACTGATAGAAAAAAATTAAAATTTATTTCTAATATTTCTATAATCCGCAATCTACAAAAATATTGATATTTGTGGATGTAAATAAATTCTGTTAATGCCATGTTGCCAAACGGAGCCGCGACGAGCCATTGCCAGTTCCCGGGAGGCAAGGCTGTTTGTTGCACCGTGAAGTCCGTCGAGCCTGCTCCAAACGCGGTTCAAAGAAATACAACGTACTGTACCCATTTCTTGTACATTTGCTTCTACATTGCATTAGCAATAAAACTGCTCTCCAATCTGTAACAATATTCCATCCTTTATTAACGCCTTTATGAAAAGCTATCCCATTACCTTTAATGATAATGTACCGAAAGTTATCTGATAGTGATCCATTAAAAAAAACCGTATCATGCACCGTAAGATAAATGATTGCTACTTCCTAACACCGCGGATTTCAGACCACGACATGGGAAGATAGCGATTAATATATAGGTACTTGTATAGAAAAACTAAATAGCAATTTTGCTTCACTCTTTCCAAAAACTTCTTAAAAGTAATTTGTGATACAAATGATCGGACTATAGAGAATAGCAGTGGAAGGGAGACTTCCTGAAAATAATCTTCTCACAACACGAAGTTGCATAACTTCAAGGGGACGGTGATAGCCATTAACGTAATTAAACGCAGCACGACAGCAAACAATCCTATAGTAGGCGATTAAATCAGGCAGGTGCGCGATATTGCCTACCATCCTGCTCGCAGATTAGCCAAGAATAATTAGCACGCTACGGATAACCATTAACAGCTTCGACGGATCACCATGACCCACATAACACAACAAATCTTCTAGATATTCGCAGCATGTCTTGAATATCTTAAATATTTACAAGATGTCTATGTCTGATGTCTTCAATGTCTAGAGTACCTTTTCAATATCTTGGACATTTCAAATATCTAGAATATGTATTTTTTGATAGGAGACTCCAATTGTATATGACCAGCGCAATTAGCCAAAATCATCCGTATCTAGAAAAAAAGGTAAACGCTTCCTTTTTGGTGGATATTGGATATAGATGAATAAAATCAACTGATATGGACGTTACTTGGTGGAACGATGAAATATTCATGGTGGAACAAAAACAAAGTACTGTTCCACAAACGTTTTTTTTTATTTGCTGTCAACTAGTTTCAACGTCTATACCGTGATTAAAAAGAAAAACATGCAAAAAAAGCTGTTGAGCTTAATAATGACGCTATAGACGTTGAAACTAGTTGATAGCAAATAAATAAAAGGTTTGTGGAACAATACTTGGTTTTTGTTCCACCACACAGGAGATAGATGAAGTCATTGTACGCACGTGAACTAAAAAAGCAAATGTAACTCTCCCGGCAAATGTTTACAGAATTGATTTTAAGTTATTGATTTCTTTCTTTTTCTGTGGACACACAAAACAATATTAACCTTGCAATACTAATATCTAGAAGAAGGAAAGATATAGGATAGACTCATAGAAGAGTAGCTTGTTGAGGCAGTCTGTATGTTGTTGGAATGGCAGGATCGTAATTCCAAATGTCTGTAAGTAAAGTGTTGTTTGTTCCCCTGAGCCTGGACTTAAAGTTTTTCACTAGTTTGCTGATAAATGCACTGATGGACGGAACACCGTGAGCGCAACGTATATCTTTAACTCTGGTGAGTCGGGAGAGGTTAAGGAGAAGGCGAATGGATTTGTTTTGGAAGGATTCCAGTTTATCTCTGATGGATTCGTTGTTAGCGAAAATTTCGCAGCTGTAGAGTAGAGAAGGACGGACTATTGCAGTATAAAGTCGGATTCTAGAAGAATGCGGCAGCGGGGAGGATGGGGAACAAAGGGAATAAACCGCTTGCCGTGCTTGGATGGCTTTATCAGTACTGTATTTTAAGTGGGGTAGGAAGGTGAGTTTGTTGTCCAGATAGACGCCGAGGAATTTGTGTGATCGGGCTCTTGGTATACGGATTTTGTTGATGTGTGGGTGTGTTTGTGGGCTGAATTTTTGTCTGCGTGAAAAGTGTATGTGTGTGCTTTTGGAGGCGTTGATGCGAATCTTCCAGAGATTCGTCTATTTATGGATTAGTCTGAGGTGAGCGTTGAGTTTGCCGATGTTTGTATCCCCCTTCCATGATGTAGAGGCTATTGCTGTATCATCGGCGTACATGTGGAGCGATGTTTTGCGTGTGGAGGGCATGTCATTAACATATAATGTAAAGAGTAACGGGCTGAGGATGGAGCCTTGAGGTACTCCTGCTTCCATGGGTCGAAGAGATGATAACGTTTTGGCTTCGGCGACTCGGAATTGACGGTGATGCAGATATGAATTGATGAAAAGAATATCTGAGGGAGGGAATTTCAGGAGGTTAAGTTTGTACAGGAGGCCTTTATGCCACACTCTGTCAAACGCTCTTGCAACGTCGAGAAAGACCGCGTCAGTTGTGTAGCGGCGGTTGAAGCAGTGGCTGATTTTTTCCACTAGTCTGAGGATTTGGTGGGGATCAGACATTTTACGCCGAAAACCAAGCTGATCGGGCCGGATGAGGTTGTTTGCGGAAGAGAAAGATTCTAGGCGGGACAGAACAAGTATTTCAAGAATTTTGGAAAGATAAGAGAGTAAGGAAATGGGACGAGAGTTGCCGGGGATTTTTGGATCTTTGCCTGGTTTTGGGATGAGGATGACTTTGGCTTGTTTCCAAGCAGCGGTAATATATGGGAGAGAGTAGCAGTGATTAAAAAGGTCAGAGATTGAAGAGAGAAAATTTGAGGAACGGCTGGCATATTTAAATTGTGTTAGAAATATTGTCCAGCTCGGGAGCTTTTTTGACAGAAAGTGAGTTAAGAATGTTGCGAACTTCGGAGGGATTAGCAATGGTAGTGAAAGTGGAGGCAGAGGGAAGGTTATTGTAGAATGAATTGATTTGGGGTTCTATTGGAGAAAGTGAGGAATCAAGAGATGTTGTTTGTTGAAGATGATCAGCTTGGATTTCGACCTTCTGGGCGGGATCAAATATCAAGGTTGAGTCAGAGGTGATTGGAAGGAATAACTGTTGGTCCGAGCGTTTAAGAGCGCGGATGGTATTCCAGATTGGTTTCTTGTGGGGATCAGTCGGATTTTCTAGAGTAAGTGTTGAGATGTGGTTCTCCCAGAGGCTTGTGCTATATTTTTTTATTTCTTTTTTCACAGAGTTTGCAAGGTTATTATAGATGGTTTTGTCGGAAGTAATCCTAGACTGCTGCCATTCACGGCGAGCGGTGTTACGGCGTCTGATGAGGTTGACTAAATACTGTGGAAATCTGTCTGGCTTTTTGGCACGGGGAGTAAATGTGCGGGAAGCGTTGGTTTTGGCCAAATGAAGAGCAGTGGTGATGGCTTCTGTTTGTTTTTCTATCGATTTCGGCGTGGGGTTGTATATTGGGGGAAGAGTGGAAAGAGAGTCGTTTAGAACAGTAACAAATTTGTCCCAGTCTGTGACAGTAAATTCGGAGGGCAGTAGCGGTGTATTCGTTAAGGGAATTGAAAATGAAAGAGGCAAATGATCGGAAGTGAAAGAATAGATTAGAGAGGGAGTAAATTGAATGGGAAGATTGAAGGAGAAGCCGAAATCGATAACGTCGCTGGAACGGGGAGCATAGTGTGTGGGTTGGAGTGGATAGAGAGGAAGGCGAGGTATTTGACGTATGAGTACAGGATTTTTCCATTTTTGTCGATTCTATTGCTGTTCCAGTACGGATGTTTGGCATTCCAATCGCCGAAGTAGATTCCATTTGAAGCGGAGAACAGTTGATCAAGGTGGTCCGTGGTGATAAGTTTTTGTGGCATGTAATATACAGTGTAAATGTTTAAGGGACCGGCTTGAGTGTGTACCGATATACCAAGAGCTTCGAACACTTCTGGAGTGGGGGAGTTCAGAAGGGAATGGGGAATGTTGTTTCGGATTAGGATTGCAACTCCTCCGCCACGGCGTGTGTTGCGGTCCAGTCTGTAGATGTTGAAGTGTGGAGAGAAGAAAGAACGTGACGGGTTTAGGTGTGTTTCCTGCAAGAGTATGATGTCTATGTTGTTGTCTACGGCGTACTGAAGGAGTTCATGTTTTCTAGTCAGTACGCCGTTGCAGTTCCAAGAGATGACCTGTAAAGACTGATTGGTTGTATGGTGTTGGTTCATGGCGTGGGCTGGAGGAGAAGCATTTGGGTGAGAATGTAGGTTTTTCTCTCCTCAATAGTTCGGAGAGAAGACAGGTGGGAATTGATGCTGTTGAACCATGTGAACAGTTCGTTGGTTTCGGGTTGGTCGGTGGATGTTAGAGAAGGGAATTGGTCTGGATTGGTGACAGCAGCGAACGAGCGGAGCAGTGGAGCGGGTTGCGGAGCAGTTTCTAAGTTTGTGCGGCGGGCAGCCATGGCTGCTTTTGCCGCACGATATTTTTCACAGCCGCGGTAGCTGGCGGTGTGTGCATTGCCACAGAGAGCACAAGTAGCCGGAGTTTGGGTGGACTTTAAACATTCTGAGCTGAGGTGCCCTTCAGCGCAGCGTACGCATTTGGGCGGCTGATTGCAGAAGTTCTTTGTATGGCCGAGGGCCTGGCATCGATGGCATTGCACAGGTTCGATTGCCTTTTTAAAATTATCGATACTGATTTTTAGTCCGGCTACATATCTGGTTTGAGTGAATTTGACAGCGTCGATGGAGGAGTCTGTGATTACATGGACTACTTGTGTAGGGTATTGCGGGACTGACTGCACTCCCCTTTCGCGCTGCTTGGCAGAAGGCCGGGTTGAGTAGATACGTTTACAAGATATAATTGGAAATCCTAGGTTTGAAAGGTCTGATTTTATTTGCTCGTCCGCCACCGATGGAAGGGTACCGCGCAGAGCAAATTCTCGGCGTCTGTTCTCTGGCAGGCAGTAGGTGTTGTAGGGAATATTCAATTCTTTTAGAATCCTTATGGCTTCATTAAAATCTGAGACAGAGCTACATTTAATTACGGCAGAAGATTTTGAGGTAGCATGAGAGATTGGTGGAGTTTGACAAGATTGTATCAGTTTTGCATGAAGTGCAGGCCAATTAGTGGTATCAGAGATAATTATTGGAGGAATTTTGGCTTTGGTAGGAGGAGAGGGGGTGTTTTCAGAGGGAACAGAGGTTGACGGGATGGCAACGGGAATAGAAGTGGTTAAAGGTGCAGATGGAATTACAATATTTTCATTAGTTTCAGTTTCATTGAGTGCTGGCTGGATTGTCTGGTCAGTTTCCATTTCATTAGAATCACAAGTCGTTGCCAGAATGGTATACTTATTGCTAACAGCAAGAATAGGAGTGACTGATGTTACTTTACGCTTAGCAGAGATATTGCCGTCCAAGCTCTTACACTGGGAATGCGCGTGAGTGAACTGGCTGGCAGGAGTAGCACGGCTTTATGTTTGTTGCTCGGGAGCAGGAGATTTCTTGATGGCTTTGGAAGGGCCTGAGGGTCCGGGTTGCGAGGCAGCAATCGGAGGAGTGGAATTGACTTTTGTCTTATGCCGTGTGTTTCTAGGACTGAATTTATTGGAGTTTTTCTCTGCATGGATAACCGGGCAGGGCGCTGGCGTCTTGGAAGTAGAGCGCTCGGGAGCGGCTTCTGATCCCGCGGAGGACACTGCTAGGCGGAGTTCAGGAATGGTCCTCTTTAGGACCGCGGCCGCTTTTGATGACTTTTGTCCTAGCTTGGCTGATAGTCGCGTGATTTCGGCGAGGATTGCCGCTGTATCGTCGTCTTCCGGCGCCGCCGATTCCGTCAGGGAGTCGGCGACGTCGGTTTTGGCCGCCATAGCGGCCTTTTCGATGAGGGGAGGACAGGGAGGGGCCTAATACCCTAACGTGGGGACCCGGCCGTTTCCCCCGGACTGTGCAGTGAGCGATACTGACGGCTCAGAAGGGTGTCCGGGGTAGCGGCCGAGAGCGACCGGGGATGGTCACCTTGCGCAGCAGGGGGCGACACCCGGAGGTGAGAACCGCAGTGGCCGAGCTTGAAATTAGGAACAAACTCGGCCAACCGCGGCCCCCCGGTTGGTCCCTGAAGATGACGGAAGGGAATTGATGAAGCAGCAGTGGCTGATGATGTTTCGCCGATTAAGTCCGAAAATGGCCCTCTGTAGGTCCTGGGATCCGGAGTTATTGCCGCTTCCTTCCCGGAAGCTAACGCGGGTCCACTAGCAAAGCGTCCTCGCTTGCCGGGGATTGGCCGGACAACGCTGAAAGCGTCCTCTACGGCCCGGGCGCCGGTTGCCGCGCCTCACACGATGACGCGTGTCCCTCGATGCTGTTGACCACGATGAGGATCCCTCGTTGGAGGCGTGCCGCGTCTGTGTCCACTGAGGTGTGACCAAGCAATTGGAGAATAACCAAGTATTTCGGAGCGACCCAACAGAAAGCTTAGGAGGATCATTCCGAAAATAATTCCACATTTAGTTGACAGTACGGGCTCTTATGGAGAATCGTTTCCCATGTTAATCTCTATAAGTCCGGGAGCGCGGTGTTGTAAATAATAGCACGAAAATTAATTTTGCGATTTGCACTGATTAAAAATTGCATTCTAATGTAGAACAAGATGCTGCATTCATTGGTGCCAATAGTTTTTCGATAAAAATTATAACAAAAACCATAAAAAATATTTCCTAAAATTCCCGTTAGAAACGTATATTTTTTTACTTTATCTTCTTCTCGCAATTTTTGCCTCCTTCAAATTGAATCTTCTGCACAAAATTCTTCATACTCTTTTCTCCTTAATGGTCTTCACCTATTTTACAATGATTGAGTTAAAATGTTGTTATGCCGACGTCGCACCTTTTAGGACAAGAAAATTTTGATTTCTGCAAGGTAAAATGTAGTCGCCTACTAACTTCCGTTTAATACGTCGTAGGTCCCCACATGCTTCATATCAAACTACAGAGTTATTTTTAGTGAAAAAATCATTAACTTACATCAACTCTGAAGGGAGCTACACGATTTTGATCTTAATAAAAATATTACGGTGCCGCTGGGCCGGGCTTCTTGCTTTTTCTCACACGCAGAGGGAAAATTCTCGGGCGGAAAAGGAGCTTTTTGTCAATACGTACTGCGAAATATATCTCTATTCGTTTGATATCCTGAACAGAGAATGCTCATGCGTCGTAACAGCAGTGTTTCTATTTCAATACATTTATACACGAAAGCAAGTAAATTTTAACGGCTTGGAAATAAGACTTTAATTTCGCCTTGGGTGTTTCGGCCCCGTCGCAGAAACCAAGAAAGAGAATATCTCATAACCTGTACGAAACACTACCCCTTCCAGTGCACTTTACCCTTTTACAAAAGGGGGCTTGGGTTTTTCCTTCCGTTCACATAGTACCATAAAACATCCAAAGAAGCGACCCTAGCGGAAGGGGCCGGGGGAAGAATTTACGGAGGCGTTCAGTTTGTCATTGCATTTTTTGAAGTGAACAAGTGTTGTGTGGTCCGCTGAATTTGATAGCTGTGAAGTGTGTTTTACACTTTTATCTCCTGTTACGTTTAAAATAATCTCGAAAACTATTGGCCAACAGAAATAATTTTTAAACTTTTGTAATTTCCAGGAAAAAAACTATTTTTACACTAGTTTTACTGTCTGAATTTGTTGTACCACAGGTCTAATATTTTTTATTATTGATACTGGACCTAATGCGAAACTTTTAAGATACATAAGCTTTTGGCATGACATTATTAAACATATTTTTAAAAATACTGATAATTTCAATTTTTTCCTAAAAATATGAAATTCGAAGGCGGCGTTTGCACAGTCTAAAGATATTATCCGTTAGACTTAATATTATATGCCGTTTATCCTACTGCTAGTACACAACTTTTAAGACATACATGTTTTTGATCGAAAAAAAATGACTTTTTTCGGTCCACTCTACTCAACAGCTTTGCTAACCGTCAATTTCTCGTTCGCTTTATATTTCAGCACTGGAGGGCAGCACTGGTTATAACCATCATTGTGTGAATGCACGATACTTCAAACGGTTGCTGGAGCAATCGAAATCTTAACGTGGCATTATGGGGCTAAAATTTTTTCGCTATTATCGGATATTTATAAATGTCCTGGGATCATGAAATTCCCTTGACGGACACTAGATTTTTTAGTTTATTTGTTTGTTGTGATTCTCATTGCGATATATATACTATTATTTACCATTTTTTACTATTTTCTGTGAATTTCCAATTCTTTTCTTATGGGCCTATCTTTGGATTTTTTTTCCAATATGCAACAACCTTAGGACAAATTCTTTGAAACGCAAGATATTAGATTTCTTGCTTGCTCCCTGTGGAAGGTCTTATACTTTTTGTCTGCCATATATTACTTGAGGATCGTTTACTTTTCAGTTGGCTACGTTAGATATAAGCAATATTTCGAATTTCAAAAAATAAATTTCTACGAGTCAGACAGTCTCTCTATATTATTCAATTCAAATACAAAAAAACGTTAAGAGTATATTCCACTGCAACACTCAATTCATACTTAATATCTTAACATAACGACTTTACGAAATTCAATGAACTACACTGACACTGATATATATTAATTGATAAAGCATTACATAAAGCGAGTAATCACCGCAAAAAGTATAGTTAGAAATACCAGTTTATGATCAAACTCATCACAATTTGGATTCTTATTGAGCAATGAATATTCGTGCTACCAAACAAGTTTGATAAGTGTAGTTCGATAAATACAAGGCACCCATAGGCGCGTTCGTTTTGTATTACGAGGTATCCTTGTGCCCCACCCAGAACAAAATCCTGGATACGGCCTTGCTTGTGCCCCTCCCAGAAAAAAAATCCTGGATCCGCCCCTGATGGCACCCATTAGTTCGATAAAACAACTAAGATCAAATTCATAATAAACCCGATGTAGCTTCATCTGATGAAAGATGTTCCACCCAGAAAGCCAATTTTCTGATTTAAAATCATAAAATTACGAGTTAAATGTAGGTTTCCTCAAAATAAATACAAAAATATCAGAGAAGAAATGTAGGGTATTGAACACCCCTCTCTCCCTCGCCCACGCGTAATAACAGACTACCGACCAGGCTAATCGGTTGCCAAGATAAATATTAAAAACACGTTTAGTAATTATTTTTTACATTACTCGACCATATTCTTGAAACATGAAGGTTTGTCGGCAGTTTCCCTTCGGAAACTTAAGTGAGGATGAGAATCACTTAGGAAATGAATGTCAGTATCTAGTGCAAATGCGGAAAGTGGAGATCCTTACCATGAATTGGGGATGTTGTGACGAATTTTATCGGAAGATTACTGATCATGATCGCGAATGATAGCACTTCAGGAATGAGTCGGGATACACAAACACCTCGTAACAGCTTTAATATCCCAAATAATGCCCAACAAAATCATTTGGTGAATAGCAGATGACAACTTTTGATGACCAAGACATTGTATATGTCATGAATACGATAATGTTTACAGCTAATAATTTAGTCCCTCAGTGTAACGTGATTTTCTTAAGATAAATAATTGAAAAAGAAATACCTATAATTGCACTTATTCTTCATTTTCTTTTATTCCCTGACTTGATGAACCAGCTCACGGATAAAATTGCACATTAAAAATGATATTAACGGATTAAAAAGAACGAAAAAAATAAAACGTAATCGTCATCACAATCAATGAAAATAAAATCGCTTTTACCTATCTTTTATGGAAGATTTGTTAAGAAATCTTTCGACTGCAATCGTGTATCGGCAGCAAGACACGAACTATGCTCATCAGAAATCATACATTTTAAAAATGTCATTATACACTTGCAATTTAAGTTAGCATGTTAACAATGGAATTAATGACAACCACACTCTCGATTTTGATTACACCGAAATTTCAGACACAGATTGTAATTTATCAAAAACAATGAGTAATTCCCTACCTTTTGTTACTCCTCTTTTTGTTTGAATACGCCTCGATGTAAACAAACTTTTGCTCAAATGGGAAGAAGCCATTAATAAATTGACAAATCAAAAATTACTTTACAAATTTCCTACCTCATTTTTATCATATTTTCGTTTTAATTCCGTAATCTATCGTTTCTTTTTTACTCCTTAATGTTCATTTCCAATTTTGCCTAAGCCCCCTAAAAAATTCGTTACGGGTGTGAGGAAAAAATTGTCAGACTTGTCGATTTTCCCCGGAGAGTCCAGATATCGAAATTCGAGTTATCACGGTTTTAATGTTGATCTTAAGACTTCTAAAATGCTTAAAAAACTTACAACTCCCTACTTATAAAATTTCCCGGGGCAAGATCTCCGGTTTGCCCCCCCCCCCCCCCCCCCAACATTTGTTGTAAGTCAGAATACCTGTGTTGTTATGAATACTTGTTTGTATCTGCCTTCCAATGATCGCCGCGCCGCCATTGGATCTTGGTGGCAATTTTTAAACTAATTCCCATACTCAATTTTAAACGAATACACAGATAAATAATGGGAAATTTAGTTTCCTCCCAATTTTTCCTAGAGTTTCAGATCATATTAGAGCTGGCCGTCATTAGACTTTTTGTCGTATCTCGTCTCGTTCACCCCAAACATTTGTGTGAGTGAGTGGTCGTAACTGGACTTTACAGTGTCGACTTTATAGTATATATATATACGAACGAAATGAATTTTCTTAATAACCGTTTGAACTAACTGAACAAAATTAACAGGGTAAGAATGTTATTTAAAAGGTCAACTTTTTCAATGATGGCCATTTCACTTGAACGATTCATGTGCGAGTTATATAGCCACCAATCTTCCTTCGATACGCTTTATTCGCAAATTATCTTTATGTTTAACGACCTAGGACACTGAAAGTCATAGACAACATTACCGTTATATTGTGTAACAAGAAAAAATTAAATCAAACGAATCGAAAATTAGAGCCGACGTTATGATCGATACAAGTGTGCATTCGATACATCCTTTTTGCAGGCATTTAATTAAAGCTAAGGGGATAAGGGTTTCAAGAAAATGCTATCAAATCCATGTCTTATGCATATACATAAATTATTTTTATGAGTAATGTTTCCTAAAGAAGATATATCGATATGAATTTATATCGATAGGTTGCATTTACTCCAATTTTTCCAAATTACGACATATTACTTGATTGGTAATATGAGATTTCAGTTATCTTTTGGTCTCCATGCCAACCACCGTTTTCACTTTATGTCGATATCTAATATCAAATACTTAACTGCATTTCTGTATTTATTATCTATAATAGATTTGTATTGAACAGTTTAAAATTTACTTCGATGTAGCTCCGTTTCAAAATTCCTCTAGATCATGCGTCATTGAAAGACGAAAAATTGAATGTTCAAGGCATATTTGTAATATTGATTTAATCAAATCATTTCTGCCACATTATTACTTGCTAAGTGTGCTCAAGAATTTCAATCATTGTTAATCGGTAACACAAACTATGGTACTAAAAACCATGAGAGGTACTCCTCCATTAATTAAAGTTAAAAAACGGAGAAAAATATTTTCCAGGCATTGAGAAAAGAGTGAATGAAAGAAATTATTTTTTTTAATATAAATTAGTCAATGCATTTCTCTCGAATTTCATTTGAGAAATTACTAATTTAACGCGACGTTCAATGAGTTCTCTACGGAATGACTGGCAATGCGATCTACAGCATTTCACGCGTCGTAGGTATTGAATTTTCTGCTTCAGATGGAAAATTACAAAGTAATCTATGAATAAAAACGTGTGATACTTTTAATAACCTAATTCCTTCATACTCTTAACTTCCCATAGAGCACACTAATGCATATATTTGAATTACTTTAAAAAGTAATTCTTCAACTATTTGCAGTTATTTCAACACAACACTTACAATTAATACGATAAATACAATTAACAAGATAGATGTAGTCTGTAGTGCTAGCATCGGTGCTACTGACCATAAATTCATTAAATGTGCTGAGACAGCTAGATGTAATTTTTGAAAGTCATTTGTTATTTTCCACTTTCATCCATTGTCAATATATAGCATTAAAATTATATTGATAGCATTCAATTGCCCAAATAAAACATGTCGAATGCTAACTGAAGACGTGCAGGATATTTTGTAGACGCCTTGTGGGGACAAACATAGATGTAAACAATCAGCGCCGACAAGCACAAATAAAAGCAATATCAATGCTCTCCTCACTAATTCAAAACAATCGGAACAATTCAAATAAAACGTATACTTTCGCATTACTAGTTAATACAAATCGATTCCATTTTAATCGAAGGAAAAAAACCATCATTCGCACACCTAAGTTAGATTCAAAACATAGAATAATCCACCCAAGGCAAAATTAGAGTCCGCGGCTGAAAATTGAATCGATTAATGTAGGTACTGTCCTTTACCACCTTGGGTACTGCATATGGGAAGTAGGCCTGAATGTTACGTACACGTAAGCTCTCGCGGGAGAGCGTCGTGGTTCGCAGATAAGGAATACAAACAGCAGTGCCTAGCGAAATAATCTTCCCTGCGCATCCACCCGGAAGTACTTCGACGGCATCATGATTCCTGCCAGAGGAAAAACATTCATAAATGCCGTATTTATAGCATGAACCCACCGAAATAAGTACCCAATGGATTGTCAGAACCAGCCAATAAAAAACTGAGGCTGGTCAGTGAAATCAGTGCTTCAAGGGCATATTTCAACTGATCAACTGCCCCCGCGTCAGCTGATTGCAATTTCGTAATTCAGTTCCGGCAGGGCGAGAGCATTGGGAACAACATACATATCTACACGTCGACCGATTAAGAGCGAACTCCAACACAAGTGGAGCAAGCAGACTGCGGGCGGGTTGCGACTTCACTTCACTGAAGGAGCGACGCTGATCACTCGCGAAAACACATCACCGGAGCGAACCATTGACGTGTGCCCAAATAAAACCACAATCGACGCATACGCAGTGGGAAGACGAGCGAAATAATGAAAGCAGGCACTAAGCAAACTAAATACGCACCTTCGGCACAAGGTTGGTAATCCGAGACAGGTGGAGCAGCATTCTGTTGCTATCACGTCACAACAACATCGACAAGCGGCTGTTCTCCAACAGCAGAGACACAAGAGCACGATCTGTGTGCAATGAACTAGATGTTGACTCCGTCACGTGATCAGAGATCAACAGGTGGCCATCAGCAGTTCGAGCCACAACGATCACACGTTCACTCCGAATATGACACTCACGTGGCCATGACTACACGGCTTGTTTGTTTACATAGCGATCGAGGTCATGCCGCTGCCGAGATGTTCAACAATGGAAGCACGGCGACGGACCAACACACTTGCTCACCACCATAGACACGGACGGCGTGATCGAGACTGCCGCTTCTGCCGCTGTTGATAGGGCGTCGCAGCAGGCAGAGCTGCCATGCGGCCGTGGACGGAAGTCTCGTCCGGTCGAGGGAGGGGAAGGTGACCGTGAAAGAGGGGAAGTCCCTACCCTCCCGCCGACGTGGAGTTGCAGGCGAGGCAGGTGTGAGTGGGTCAGCCAACGAAGTGAGTGATATGTGGGACAGGAGCCGCCGGAACGTGTTGCTCCTGCTATTGGGGTTGGAGTGGGGCGCAGGGGAACCGGGTTCGCATCTGGGACACGCGCGTATGTGGAGAGGAGGTCATTCGGATAAAGTTTCTAATGTCAATCGGAGGATCCGCCTTCCCAAACGAACGCACTTACCTACTATCCATCCCCATTTTCGGGTTTTCTGTCGCGTGGAATGAACTGTTTGTTAACGCTCAAAGATTTGTTCCCTGAGTTGGGAACGCAGTCAATGATATTTATCCGCAGGGGACGCTGGATTCGATTATTGTCAACAAATAAATATTAAAAAGCACTGCATAGAATATTATTTAAAGAATAAAGGAGAATTTGTCGATCGCTGCATCCAATTGGGAAAGGTAGGTATCTTATGCACAATAGTGTATCAAATCGCCACTGAAATCTGAAAAAGAATATATTGATCACTTGACGTAATTGCATCGCAGACAGTACCCATCGCGTTGAAAATTAAAATTAGGATACACGCAGGAACAATGCCTAATTTGGGAGTTGCACCTTATTAAATTACATTGGCAGATATATATGTATAAGGGGCTCCCTTCCCCCCCCCCCCTTGTGGGGCCAACCGCATTGTCGAACATTGCAAAACCACAATTGTAACTGTTTTATATCATAAAATGGCATTGTCTTGAATATGTGTATAATTAATATAAATGAAACTACATTTAAATTTGCATGTGTCTTGATTACTGTTTTAATGCGATCAAATAAAAGCATCTCAAGATACCTTTTCCGCCCCCCCCCCTTCTAGAGTTTTTTCTGTATCCGCCATTGATTAAATATATACCTACTTACATTGCAGCAAATAAACTTTTAGTTCAAAATAAAAAATATATCCATGGGACGAGGAACATATTTCGTCCCTAGGGTTTAATAGAATACGCCAAATGTGACGACATTCGTGGAGCTTCAATGGCCGGCTGCGCCGTGTTTTTTTTATTGATCTACTACACATGTGGGTTTTGCCTGAGGTGCATCTCCTCAAGGCTTAATGCTTCCAAAGTCTGGAGATATATCGGTCCTCGATTTCAGGTGAGTTCGCCATCAGTTATCCTGTATTACTGATCTAATGCACCTTAAACTTTAAGACTGGAATTGCAAATGTAATAAGTTATTAACTAAATATATAGTGTGCAGAGCCCATTTGGCCAAGTCCGAGTCAAGTTATCTTAGAGCTAACCTGCGCAAGTATTACGGTTCGCAAATCCCTATTGCACGAGGCATCATAGGCGGATCCAGGGGGGGGGGCACGGGGGCACGTGCCCCCCCCCAGACCCTTAAAAATATGCTAGATTTTTAATATGGTCCCATTATCATTTCGTTCGTTTTGTATGACGAAGTATCCTTGTGCCCCCCCCTGAACAAAATCCTGGATACGGCCTTGCTTGTGCCCCTCCCAGAAAGAAATCCTGGATCCGCCCCTGCGAGGCATCTTAAATCTATCGGTTCTGTAGTCCATTCCCCCAATCTCATTTCATCGCGCTCAATTCGAGCATTATAATTAGCCTCTCTCAAAATATCTTGAGCATCAGACAAAACACACAATCGCATTCTAATCCCAAATTAGTTCTGCTAAACTGCTATGTTTATCGTAGCAATATTTAACTAATCTTGCAGCACCCTCAATATTCTGTCTATATCGGAAAACACGCCTTTTTCATAGTGACCCGCAAGGGAGGGATGTTTTTTCTGGGGTGACACCAGGGTCTGACAGCCGAATGGCCTTCTAATATTTGGGTTTAATAACTACATGCAACAGTTAGTATATACGAAATATACCTACTCTAAATTTTAATATAAAAGTTACAGTGTAAATATTTAAAGCTTTTATTTTAAAGCATAAACTTTATTATGTTTGTATTAAAAATTTCGTCTGTTTTTCACGCGCATGGGGTGGACACGTCTCCTTCTTTCTGCGTATTTAGCGGGCAAGAGCTTTCAAACAAACTGTATAAACTGGGGAAGGAGTTGTTGGCACATATGAACTTTTTATTAGCTGGATTATACTACTAGGCTAACTTGAAATTGGTTCATGGCCCGCAACGCTTGAAGTCGATGTCCATACGATCGTATCATTTTTAGATTGGTTTGTCGGTTCGTCCCTTCCCTTTTCTTTTTCCATGGCCTACCTAGACTCCCACTTTCTGCTACTTCCTTGTGCTTTTCTCTGCAGCACGATATCATTCAGTTTTCCCTCCCTTTCATCAGACCATAAGGTATAACCCCGCGAGGAATTGTTGCCGTATACAGGACCATTTATTTTTTGAATGAGTTCAAGTTTGAAGAAGTAGAGGAACTGTTTATTGTCGGTGAATCTGACAATCTCCTAGTGCCGGATGATGTAACAGGAATTTTAAGCGAAGAAAGGCCCAGTGATGACTCATAGCCGACGGACCTCAGCGAGTATGAACCCAGCCCCAAAAGGTCGACTCACCAGCACATCCCATTAGATGTTAAAGTGAAAGTTGTGAATATGGCTAAGGAACATCCTAAACGGAGCCTTGCCACCCTTCAAACCCTAGGTTCGGTGCATTTAAAACATAAGGGAATGCTAGGCATATGGGAGAAAGATATAAAATCAGGAGGAACGAAACGCGACAAGCTGGAAATGATCGACAGATGGGTATACGATCGCTTTGTGGAAGCCAGAAACATGAATGAGCCGGTGATGACCCGGTCTTTACAGGAATGGACCATTTCCGCGTCGTTTCAGCACATATCGCAAGAGTTTGGATTCTCTGCGAGTGCTTCATGGGTGGCATCTTTTAAAAAGAGACACCGAATTGTACAACGCAAAATAACGAAATACGTGTCTACAAGGGAGCATGCTTCAATCGAAGAAATCCTGCAATCAGCAATGAAGTTTCAGAAGCAAGCAAGAAGCCTGATTTCCAATTATAATAAGGATTTCGTAATAAACACAGATCAGACCGGGTGTGCGTACAGGGTTGATATGAAGAGGACGCTCTCTAACAAAGGAGACAAAATTGTTAAGGTGGCTCTTGGGAGCGTGAGGAAAATGACACACTCATATACAGCGCAGTACGCTATTACTGCTTCAGGAAAGCTGCTTCCTAAAGTTTTTTTGTGCATGCAGGAACCTGGACGTGATTTTGGTCCGCGAGTGTGTGAAAGTGTGAAGAAAATGGAGAATGAATTTGGAAACGTTTCCGTTGTGTGTTCCAAGTCTGGAAAACTTACAACTGCGTTGTATATTAAGTTTTAAAAAAATGTTCTCCAGCCATACGTTAAAAACAATAAATTTTTATTGCTTATCGATTCCTGGGGGGGGGGGGCAAACTAATGCTGCCATTTACGATGAACTCTTTATCGACAAGGAAGGAGAACCGTTATGCAGCATAAAAATTATACCACCGAAGTGCACAAACGTATGCCAGCCGTGCGATGTATATTTTTACAGACAGACAAAACAGTTTATTGCACGAATCCAGAACTGCACCTTCCTTCTTCAAGGGCAAAGGGAGATTTCCTCACGTGAGGATGGAATAAAAATTCATCCTCAAGTAACGGCTGCAGAGAAAAGCACAAGGAAGTAGCAGAAAGTGGGAGTCTAGGTAGGCCATGGAAAAAGAAAAGGGAAGGGACGAACCGACAAACCAATCTAAAAATGATACGATCGTATGGACATCGACTTCAAGCGTTGCGGGCCATGAACCAATTTCAAGTTAGCCTAGTAGTATAATCCAGCTAATAAAAAGTTCATATGTGCCAACAACTCCTTCCCCAGTTTATACAGTTTGTTTGAAAGCTCTTGCCCGCTAAATACGCAGAAAGAAGGAGACTGATATCGAGGGGAGGGTTAGTTAGGGGGAGCATACCTCGCCTAGCGATCGGTTAGGGAAGAAGGAATAGGGGATAATGGTTGACAGGGTGGTCAAAAATGACTTTTTGGACACTTTACACATTCCGAAAAAAAATACAGAACTTCAATCTCCTATCCAGTTTATTAAGTGTTAAAAAAACCTTTGTCCTATTCGTTCAACCCTTCAACTATCCAAGTGTAAAGGACAAAATTTCTTTTCAAAATCCTACCTGCCGCCCGCCAAACAATAGTCGGGGTCCATTCGACGGCGAGAGCTATAATGAGTAACGATTCTAACTTCATTCTGAAAATTTAGCATATAAAACATTTCTAACAATTACCAAGTTAATAATAGACTAATTGACACCAATAAATGTAAGAAGAACAACGTTTAGCACTTGGAGTACTCAAAATTGATCATAGAGGTAGACAGGTAAAACTCTACTCGAAGTAGGAACCTGGGAAACTCTTCGAAGTCGGTATGTTTAAAATCTTTTGCTTCGGAAACGAGTTCCCTTTACTACGACGCCAGCATCAGAGTTATATCACTCCTATTTGGATGAATCTCGGCAACGGAAATAATAATTCGAAGCAAGGTAAGCTAGCGACATGAATGTCAATTTAAGGCTTATTCTAAAAAAGCAGTCTAGTAAAAAAAACGTGTAACGTCTGAAATCAACAAATCTGAAGAAGATGGAACAAAGTACAAAAAATGGAGAAAGTGGCAGACTGGAAAAAAATCACTCATTCCGAGTCTCGAACCCTGGACTTCCAAAACGTAAGCGCGATACGGTACCACTGAGCCAAATCAACCTATAAACAATGGGGCGAAATTTTTAAATTAAATTGAACGTGACCGTATTTTTAAATTTTTAAATGCTTTTTTCTCTCAAACCCGGGCGTATTTGGACAAAACCCTTCAGCAGTATTCCTACCTAACTGTCTACTTTCAAATAAAAAGGGTCTCATCTTCTTTCTTGACATCAGTTAGGCAAAGTCTCCTTGTGAGCGTTAAAACCCATAAAGCTTCAATAACCTTACGCGTCGCGGCTAATCCAACTCCCGACGCGCGGAGACGAACCCTGACGCGCGATCGAAAAATCGATGTAATTTCCGGCGACGCTAACTCATTTCAAAGATAACTGCATTAGCACCTCAAGAAATATTCAAAGAATGCTCTGATATAAGTTACTCCGCGTGACTTTGCCGAAAACCTATTTGAAACTCTACCTAAATGTAAAACTTTGTCGAAAAACAGTGTCCGCCATTTTGTAACTGTATAGTAACGATTTATAGATGATATTCTTTAATATAACGGAAAATTAAGGAAACAACCCTATTTCAACATATTATGTGGTTTTTTTATTCCGCAAGAATCCACCCGTAACTTCACCATCTACTTACTTTGGAAGATTTTCAGAGAAAATTGAAGACGGGCGTTTTTATGGAAAATTGTTCACGTTTGAGCCTCTGTATCTCAGTAACGGGTGGGATCTTTGTCAAAAAAAAGTACATATCCATAAATTTCAATCAGATTTGAGTATAATTGTAAAGTTTCAAGTTTATAACTCAAAAAAATCCATTTTGTAATTTTGTCCGGCTTTTTCCGATTTCCGCCCACTGTGCTTCGGCGCGATCAGGACGTGTCGTCGTTTCGTCTGCCTATCGTCTCGCATTTATAATTAATAATTATTGATGTTTAAGTGACTATAAGCTCATTATAACCATATATTATAATACAAAAATATAATAAGAAAGCTTCAATAACCGACTTTGAATAAGAGTCATCTGCAAAATGCTTTCCCCGCGTTTCAAGAAACAACAATAAAGTTGAATGTAGATGGTACTTGGAAAGCCTTTCTTTCGCTCGTAACTTGGGAAATAAATCGCTACATCCCTAGTAAAATAAATAAATAAGGCAGCGAACCGAGATGCTATGATGCGGAAGTGAGAAAATCATTGAGGTGACAGAGGGCGTGCCATCCTAAAATTTATCCGGAAATGAACGCGAGTTAATGATTAATAAATATAGGTTGCCTAAAGCCGCCACGAAAGAAGCGTTCAGGAATGCATCCCCGAATTTTAAAAGAAAAAAAAAGAGCAGAGCAGTTACGGGGAAACCCAAAAGCATTTTGGTCATATGTTAGGGAAGTTCAAGGTAAACGATCTACCGTATGTTCGCTGAGAAACGACAATGGAGATGTGTTGACAAACAGTTGCGATACAGCCAATTTATTAAATTCGAACTTCAAGTGCGTGTTCACCGAGCCTTCGGAGAACTCATCCGAGACCAATGAAAATCCCTGTATACATAAGATGCCAGCTATTGACATTAGTACGCTCGGAATAGAAAATATATTGAAATCGCTCAGTCCAAATAAATCACCTGGTCCAGACAAAATACCTTCTCGCGTGTATAGAGAATTAGCCTCAGAAATTGCCCCCTTCTTGCAGCTAATATTCAGTAAATCTATCAAGTAACACGAAGTACTTAATGCCTAGAAAATTTCTAATGTAACGCCAATATTCTAAAGTGGAGACAAGAAACAGCCATCTAATTACAGACCGATATCTTAAACGTCCATCTCATGCAAAGTCCTTGAACACATCGTATTCCGCTCATTAATGAAAACCTAGACGCGCAAAACTTGTTAATGAGAACTCAACATGGATTCAGGAAAAGTAGATCATGCGAAACCCAGATAGCGCTTTTCGCCCACGATATTTTACTCTCCGGAGAGGAAAGCATTCCAGTAGACGCGATTTTTCATGATTTCAAAAAGGCATTTGATAGAGTACCCCACGGAAAGTTAATAAACAAACTAAAATCTTACGGCCTAGATGAACACGTCATTTCCTGGATTAGAGAACTTTTGAGCGACCGCGAGTGGTATTAGACGGAGCAGTCCCCAACGAGGGGCCGCATACTGTATTTCGTCGGGTCCGCACCGATCGGTTTCCCTTTCAAGCCCACCGACTGGACATCATTTCGTACCGACAACGAAGAAGGGAGCTTAATACCAATCAAAAGCCGCCAATATTCAACCCGCCTGGCCTTAACAGGGCCCACTGATCTCCATAGCCTTCTCCTCTTTCCCATCCCCCATTCCCATCATATATATATATATATTATCCAGAATCCCTGCTTAAAAAGAAAATACTCTCTCCCTCCGAACAGTACACCCCACGCACCAAAAAAGAACAAACCAGAAAACTCAATCTCACCACTACATTCTTCCCTGGAACTCAAAAATTAAAAAAATATTAAAAGATCTGTACCCCATCATCAGCAAAAACAAAACCACAGCTGCTCTTCTTCCATCCTGCCCCTCCATTGCCTACAGAAGAGCACCTAACTTAGGTAATATTTTAAAATCCACCCGCCCCCTCCTCCGACACACACTCCCCCCACTCTCCTCCCTTACTCCATGCAACCGCCCCCGGTGCAAGTGCTGCCCTCTGCTACGCCCCACCACTTCACCTGTCATCAATAGATCCTCCTCCATACCGTCTTGTACCTCCTTCAACGTTGTCTACAAGCTACTTTGTAATTTTTGCCCCTCGTACTACATAGGAGAATGCACCACACCCATATCCATCCGAATGAACAACCACAGACACTCCTGCAAAACCTTTCACCCCCTTTCATGAACCCGTCCCCATTCACACCGCCTCACACAATAGTTCCTTCGATAAATGTTTTTCCCTAACCATCATTGAAATTCTGCCAGAAAAGGCAACCATCATCGAGGTGAGAACGAGGGAAATGGCACATATTTGGGTTGAAAAGGCGTTTGAAACGCCCGGGCTAAACAGTGCCCACTAACAGTCTAAGCAAACCCTACCCTCCCTTCCCCCCTCTCCCCTTCCCCTTCTTCCACCCCCACTACTTCACCAAGGAGAGCTTCTGGAGGATCGGCCTGCAGCATTTCACCTTCAGCACTGACGATAGCGGGTCAACCCGCTGAAACGTTTGCAAGCTTCTTTGTGAGTGTCCTTTTCTATGTGTTTCTATGTTTTTTATTAGTGTTTATTTTGTCCGTTATATATAATATATATATATCGATCGAGGCGAACGAACAAAAATTGTACTACTAAAACATAGACACACGTAAAAAAAGGGACACTCACAAAGAAACGTTTGTGAGTGTCCCCTTTTTTTACGTGTGTCTATGTTTTAGTAGTACAATTTTTGTTCGTTCGCCTCGAATATATATATATATATATATATATATATATATACAATGTATTGGAAAATCCGAAATGCACGTGGCACGTAATATAAATAGTTTAAGTTAATGTCAATACACACAGAGACACAAAAAAGAAACACTCACATTGAATAAATAAACTTGTGAAGCTATCGAAGCACTTCCGGCTTCTTCGTCAGCTGAAGAATGAATGGTGAGGAAAGGAGAGGGTTGGAAAAGGGAAAAGAGGGGTAAGGGGAGAGGTGTATTGCATTTCACTAGGTACTTTTCCGAATGGCCTTCGAGTGAAATTCGCTGTCTCTGGCATTCCACCTATTCTGCGTCCCTCCTTCCACATTCTTTCTTTTCAATACTCGCTTTCCCTATGCCAATTCACTCTCACGCAATACCAAGGGTTAGTTGATCAATATTATAACTCTCTGCTCTCTCTCATAAAATTAATTTCACTCTGTTCTCCTCATCTTCTTAAGGAAGTTAACACGATTCTAGTTTCGGCGCACCTCTTACTCGAGAAGAAACGCGAGAATTCACTGCACAAACTCTCTTCCCTATGCATTTCACATTTCCGAGATGGCCTTTCCCTCCCACTGCGTCTCTCACCCCACGCACAAGTCCCCCCTCCTCTCATAGGCGTCAAACCAGACCTGGCCACACTTTTTAAACTCCCCCCTCCACCCCCACCTCCGCCGCGACCCATAGCAGCCCCGGAGCGCTCAACCCGGCCTCCTCGGCGCGATCCCATGCCAATTGACCCTCACGACCAGGACCCAGTGGAACCCACCGACCAGCAAGTGGTCAACCTTTCTTCCGCTAAGCTCAGCCCCGCCGAGGTTTCTGTCCTCAACCGCGGACTCTCTTTCTCCCCAACGCCTAGGATTAACCCCACCACTCTTCTCACGGACATTTTGCATTTTTGCCGAAACCTTCGGTGGAAGGTTTTCTGGAATTCTCACACAAGACAACAGGCGCCGGAGGGTATTCAAAATGCCCTCCACAAATTCCGCTCCCCTTCCTCTCACCAGCCCAAACCTCTTCCTCCCCACCACCCGCTTGAAATTTTTATCAACTGTCTCCTCTCTAGGGCTTCGAGTGAATCTTTCCTACGCTCCCTCCACCCGCCGCCAAACCTGTCCCCCTCGGAGTCCGCCGCCATCAGAAAACTCCAAAAAAACCCCAACATAGTGATTACCTCGGCCGACAAAGGCTCCACTGTCGTTGTACTTGACACCAGTGACTACATATCAGAGTGCAACCGACTACTAGGAGACCCTTCCTCCTACTCCCCTCTCTCATCAGATCCTACCTCTGATTTTCACACAGAATTGAACGCCCTACTAAAAACAAAAGCTCCCTCCGAGGGCCTAAGCCAGTCAGACATTTCCCTTCTCTTACCAGATCACCCCACTTCGCCATCTTTCTACATCCTTCCAAAAATTCATAAAGCGAATAACCCAGGCCGCCCCATAGTTTCCTCTCAAAACTCTCCCACGGAGCGCATTTCGGCTTTCGTTGATTTCTATCTCCAACCCTTCGTTCAGTCCCTTCCATCATACATCAAAGATTCCCATGACTTCCTTTCTAGACTCAATTCCATTTCCCTCCCCCCCAATCAGCCCATTATCATGGCCACTATTGATGTAACCTCACTTTACACTTCAATCCCTCATTCTGAGGGACTCGCTGCTCTCCGCCACTATCTTTCATCACGACCCACTCCTCAAAACCCTAGCACTGAATTTCTTCTTGATCTTTCCCATTTCATTCTCACCCACAATGCCTTCTCTTTTAATAACAACCACTATCTGCAAATCTCCGGCTGTGCTATGGGAAGTAGGTTTAGCCCTTCCTATGAAAATCTCTTCCTCGGCCTGTTCGAAGAAAATTTCCTATCAAATTACCCTCTAAAACCTCTCCTTTGGCTCAGATACATTGACGATATATTTATTCTCTGGCCGCATGACATCAATTCCCTTAACACCTTTGTCTCTTCGCTTAACTCTTCTGCCTCAGTTTCTTTCACTTCTTCCATCTCTAACACCAACATCACTTTCCTAGATGTGGACATTCTTCTTTCCGAAAATAACAAATTCAAGACATCTGTCCACATCAAAGCCACCAACAGACAGCAATACCTCCACTATGACAGCTGCCACCCACCACATACCAAACGTTCAATCCCTTTTTCTCTCTCCGTCCGTGGTCACAAAATCTGCAACAACCCCGAAGACCTCGAGAAGTTCCTTTCCAATCTACACACTTCTCTTCTACGCCGCGGGTATCCCGATAAACTGTTAATCAACAAAATTAGAAAAAAACCCTACAGGTCCAATAAACCCCGTACCGAAAAGAATTGCTCTCCATCTCTTCTCACCACTTACTTCCCCGGTGCTCATGCCTTACAGGACATCCTGAAGGACTTGTACCCCATTCTCTCCAACCACAAATCCACCTCACAAATTTTCCCCTCTCTTCCACGGATCACGTATAAGAGACCACCTAACCTCAGCACCATCTTCAAAGCCATCCGCCCCCTTCAAAAATTGAATTCAGTCCCCACTACCCCACCCTCACCGTGCAACCGTCCTAGATGTAAAACCTGTAAAATTCTCTCTCCAACCCCAGCCTCTTTCCTCTCCAAACTAAAATTCCTCCCGATATCTCCTTCCACCACCTGTACCTCCACCAACATCATATACCTCCTTCAATGCAACTTCTGCCCCGCTTTTTATATAGGCCTATGCACTACCCCTCTCAATCTCAGAATTAACAATCATCGCGCCTCCTGTTGTCCATCTTCCCCCCACTCCTCTCTACCAGTTCCCACACATTGTCTTTCACATGATTCCATTTTCAATCAATGCTACAAAGTATCCATTATTGCCTCCCTCCCTCCCACCGACTCCGCCCTCAACCTCCACACCCTCGAATTGGCGTGCATTTGGCACTTTCAAGCCAATAGCTTCCCGGGTCTCAACGTTGCATCCTAACCCCTATTCCTAACTCCCCCTCCCCATACACCTCTCCCCTTACCCCTCTTTTCCCTTTTCCAACCCTCTCCTTTCCTCACCATTCATTCTTCAGCTGACGAAGAAGCCGGAAGTGCTTCGATAGCTTCACAAGTTTATTTATTCAATGTGAGTGTTTCTTTTTTGTGTCTCTGTGTGTATTGACATTAACTTAAACTATTTATATATATATATATATATATATATATATCTTATATATAAAAATGAATCGCAAAATGTGTTGGTAAGCGCATAACTCAACAACGCCTGGACCAATTTGGCCAATTCTTTTTTTAAAATGTTCGTTGAAGTCCAAGAATGGTTCTTACGGCGAGAAAAAATCGAATAATTGCCGGGAAAACCCTAAAAACAGCCCTTTTCTTTTTCACATGCAAACGTTTTCTAACTAAAACGTAGAATCAATTTGAGCTTTATTGCTATTATATAAAGTTCATATTAAATTACAAGCACTCACTGTTATCTAAGAAATGTAGGTGTGTAATATAACATTTTAATTACTAAATATATTCAAAATATTAATTAAATTGAAATTACATTTAAAAAATTTAATTCGAGCTGATTGTAAGCCCAGCCGTGGCCCAGCTCGAGTTGACACTTCACTACCGTGTTTGTAAACAAATCTCCAAGCAATTGTTGACAAACGGTAATGTCCGTGTTCCTGTCGAGGAATCGAGTAGTTTTAACTCATTTCCTTGGAATGATTGCAAATTAGTTTCAGCGGGAGGTGAGCTCATCAACAAAGAGTTCCAGAATATGATTGATCACCAAAAGAATCAAAGATGGTTGATTTAGCGAGCAAGAACGAAGATGTGGATGACTAAAACGAGGTAAATTCAAATAGTTCGTACTCTGCATGGATTCGAATCTTTTAAATGTGTAACAAACGAAGACGAAATCACCAACTATCTATCTGAATATTTTAAGTCCTTGGACGTACCTGGCTTACCAAGGCACGATTTACAGAAAAATGTAGTTTCTGTGCTCATGATCTTTCGAAGCCTAAACCAACCATAACTATCCAACGGAACGTGTTTGGTCATTAAAAAAATTGGTGATGAATGTGATTCACGCAACTTTACTCAAAGGAAAATTCAAAGGTTAGGAAGTCCTCATTCCGTAGATTCCATGATCTCAACTCATATGCCCTTTTGAGCTTAAACATATTCAATTTACAATTCGTGTTGCATTCGTGATAACGATTAAAAAATCGCATGGTCATTTTTTCAGTTTTTGGGTTGTTTGTGCTCATGTGCTAATGAAAACCCATGATTTTCTCATGGTCAATTTAGCGTGCTATGTTCACGAGTCGATAAACCATCCTCTGTATTTCTTCCTTCGCTTCAAGTGCGTAGCTAGGATAGGGGGTTTTTGGTGCAGCTAATACCACGGGTCTGTAGGGTATAGAAAACTCGCTAAGGTAAGCGGGAAGTGTGGGGGCACTTCCCCCAGACATTTTTTAAGATAAATGGTTCAAAATAGTGGGTTTTGCGGCTGTGTGAATAGTTAAATATGTTTTGTTTGTTAGTCATCCGTCCCCCTAATATTAATAACAAAATCTTTCATAAAAAAAACTTTCTTAAGCTCTTGGGGGGGGGTTTATCCCCCAAAACCTCCCCTCGCTGCGTCACTGCTTTGCTTCGCTATATTTATTTAGCTTCATCCGCTTCATCTTACGCCTGATAACAAAACAAAAACTGTTGTTTCTCAGAAGGTGCTTGACGCAAGACATTAAACCCGAATGTGTAGGGCTCACCGTGGTGCGTTTACGCATGCAGTACGTTTACGCAGTGCATTTTTTCCAAACAGAGATACTAAAACTGGCGCGCCTTAAGTCATTTAATGCGAATGCTGCTTCATAGGGGCTTTTCTTGCACGATTTTGAGCATCAGTCAAGCGTTGGTCTGGGGTCGTGTCAACCTGCCCCCTGAATGGGCCAAGTGTATGCAACAGACTTGGACCTAAAAACATTTTTTTAACAGCTAATAACGCAAATAGCCAACAACTGAATGCGTATAATTTTTATTTCATGAACTGCTTTATTAAACCACAATGCCCAAAATTTCTTAAGCTAAAACGTAAGAAAATTTGTTGAAAAAAATCCGCGTAAACGTGCTCCGATTCACCCTTTATGGATTCGATAAAGAAAATGTCTTTCTGACAAGCAATTTTGGTTCTCATTTACGTAGTTTTATTGAATTTGTATCCTTATTTTATTATAATAAATTAAACATGATTAAAAACGATGCAGCATCTTGATTTATAAATGGTGTAAGTAAACTGTAAGTTCATTGATTGTTAGGCGGTACGAAGTTCGCCGGGTCAGCTAGTATATATATATAAATAAATGCCATGATAGGCCACAAAAACATAAACACAAATAAAAGAGAACTCACACGTTAGTTTCTTTCAAATTTTCGACCTCTTAGGGTCTTCGTCGGGAAGGAGACAAGGAGATACTGAGGAGGAGGACAGAGGATGCCCAAAGGCTGAGGGGATTAGGATAAGATAGGGGAAGGGAGAGGGTGGGGAATGGGGGATGGGAAAGAGGAGAAGGCTATAGAAATAGAGATCAGTGGGCCCTGTTAAGACCAGGCGGGTTGTAAGCTTGGTATAGCCAAATGGAAGACTGCTCAAGAGTTTTTCAAGAGTTAGCCTGGATAGCTCGGTGGTCTGAGCATCTGCCCGGAAAGCAGAAGGTCCGTGGTTCGATTCAGGTTCAGGTGAACTTTTTTCCATGTGTTTTCGGCCTTCATTCCATCTCCACGCCACAGTGTGTCATCGTCCTGTATTTATATATATATATATATAACCGAAAACACATGGAAAAAAGTTCACCTGAACCGGGAATCGAACCACGGACCTTCTGCTTTTATATATATATATATATATATATATATATATATATATATATATATATATATATATATATACAATGTTTTGGAAAATATGATATGCACGTGGCACGTAATGGCTAATCTAATCTCCAGTGTTTTCGGCGGGGGTTTATACACCAAATCCCCCGAGGTCTAGCCCTGTCATTTGGCAAAGAGATGGCTCTGGGCGAGACATTTAGTGAAAACTCCGGTTGGTTTCAGTGTTTTACGCGGCAAGCAGGTATTTTCAGTGCGGCGATATCAGGTGAATCTGCGAGTGTTGATTGCGGAGTCGCCGCAACATTTTCTGATTAACTCCGCGCAGTGACTGAAAGTGGCTCCTTTCTTCCTAAACTAGTTTTTAGTGCTGACGAGACGATATTGTTTCGGAAAAAAATGCAATCTCGTTCATTCATTTTCAGGGAAGGAAAACTGGGTCAGATTTCAAGGCATTTAAAGACAATTTCACGCAGCTGCTAATGCCTAATGGGACTTCAAATTAAATCCAGCTCTGATTTTACATTCACAAACTCCGCGAGCAATGAAATGGTATTCAACTTAGCAATAGCCTGGTATTTGGATGTGCGAAAAAGGGGCCTAGATGAGGCATTAATTGTTTCTAGGTTGGTTTGAAAATTTGTCAACTGCCGGCAATGCGTTATGAACCCCTGAGATAGCAGAGGTTAGGTCACCCGAACAACGGGAGGGAATTTCTAAAGCTCGTACGAATTGTTTTTACGTGAACAAAAGTCTTTGAATGCATGCTAACTATCTTTAAAGCTATTATAAATTATAAATATTTGTAGTAAAAAGGTTTTCTACGGCTATTAATAGGAATATATATGGTTTAGAGGAAATTTAATACCCAACGCCTATGCCACCAGGAACGCATCCCTATCTTCCCATTGTTAAAACGCTCTCATATAACGCAATTTCGTATAGCGCAAAGATCCCAAGGAACGCATCCCTTGCGCTATACGAGGCATGGGTGTAATGAAGGTTATTTTCGTTTCCTTCGCGTGTAAGGTTTAAAAATCATTGTTACACAATAATCTGTTTTGCACAAATTTTAAAAATATCACTCAGCCACTTCCTTACCGAAAGAAATGCTCTTACAAGCAGGTGATGATCTGTACCCCTTTTCCCTCTCCTTTCTCAACGATTTTCGCCAATATATTAGGTGAACGCGATTTGTTCAATTTTTTTTGCTAATGATGTCCAAAGCCATTTTTTCCATAACGTTTATTGCATTGACAAATTCCTTTTCCTCAGCAGCAGAGAAATAGGAAGTCAAACCCCATCACCCTTACTTGGGCGTTGAGATGTGTGTCATTTCCCCAGGGTTCCAGAGACATATCGTTGTACAGTACTCCTAGGAATGCGGTAAAACAAGGCTGCCCACGAGTAGTTTTGTTCCCGATTTTACATCGTTTAAAGAATTTTCAAGACCTTCAATTGAGTAGGTTAGTCCAGCGCCCTACTGAGTTTTCCTTGTACTTACCGCCATTATCTACAGTTGAGCAAAAAGATTACGTCGAAGGAATATTTAAGCTTTTGATTAGTGAGGTAAATTTACATAAAAAGTATCTCCATTTTCATTCATATTAACTATTTGGGTAACTTGGTCCATGAAGCACCAGTTACTCCATCTACGAAAAACTTTTGGGGTAACTGGAACACCCCTATTACAAAACCTAGAGAAAGTATATGGGTGAAAACAACATATACGTGAACAGAATCAACCTTCACGTTTATCCTAAAGTTGTTAATAGTTTGGAATTACATACAACATTACAAAGAAATCCAGAAAATTTAACAGAGACAACAGGTCGTTGCTATGAAAAATCTCCACACTAAAATTCCACAACAGCCCAAAATCACAAAATAGCTGCAAATGAGGTAAGGCATTTTTGTCAAGGATCAAAAGAACAAGGAGGTGTGCCAACCTGATAAACTTAAAATTACCATAAATACGCAAATAATCTACCCATGCCCCAGTTACCCCGAAGCACCTTATATCCTGAACTATGTATAACATTTTTGGCGTTTCGTTGCTTTCTTTTTTTCTTACATAGGAGGCCGTCTGCTTCCTGCCTTCTTAAATGGTTATATCTGATATAACCATTGATATTAACGATACATGTGGCAAATTAATTTTGAGGAAAATACGTAGTAAAGTCAAAAAGTCGTTTAATGTAATGAAAGAGTAATTTCATAAAGCGCTGGATACTGTCTAAAGTATTAAATAATTACTAGCAAGACCCCTATAGGAGTAGCAAATTACAGCTGGAGCCAGTAAAAAGTAAATAAAATGAGTAAAATACAGCTTGTGAAAGGCGTTAATTCACTCTAGCTATAGCGGAATATAAATAAAAAGTTGTTTTTTCATATAAAAGAATAATTTTAACTCGTCCTACTGAATGGATAACCATGAAGGCACCACGCAAAAATACAAAAGCACTTTCATAAGAAAGAAGCAAAATCATGATTTACACGTGAATAGAATCGCTTTAAATATTGCCGCCACAAAAACGTTCTTTGGGTACGTCTGGGACATTTCCCAACGCCCAGGATACGATAAAGTCTATCTTTACGAAAGGGGCAAACTTGGTAAAATGCCGTCGACGCTGATATGCCAACGAACGCAGCCATTGGAATAGCTATCCTTGCATTGAAATTATTGGAATCAGCCAGCAAAATGAGCGATTTGTGAAATTTGCTTTCATTTAAATGTAATAGGATATTTAAGGCCGTTTTATAGGAGGTACTTCCTCGCGACTCCGATGGATTAATATAAGAACGGGACATCAACGAGCCGCAACATACCTTTTTTGATAAACATTTGAACCTTGTAAATGGGAGATGGGGTTTTTTATAGCCTCTATGCTAGCGAATACGCATCGTTCAAGGTGGTGAAGCCATTATTTTTCTCGGGGTATAATCGTACGACCTGTCAGAAGGATGCTATCAAAATATTCTTTCGTGATAGCTTTCACTTACACCGATGATTTTCCAAAAATTAAAATTCAACACTCAGTATTAACACAGGTAATAATATATCTGAGACCAAATGAAAACGAACAAATCCGAATTTAAAACATGCCTAATTAAAACTGCTCCTCCAAGCATTCCAAAACCGAAGATTTGACTGCATTACTTCCCTAGAGGGGAAATGACGAAACACTCCCACTATATAATTTCTATCCAAGAGAGAGGTATGAAATGGTCAGAGAATGGGAAAGAGGTTGCAACAAAACAAAGAAGGAAAGGAAGGGAAAACCTCTGGAGACTAACGTAGCATTGCTGAAGGATAATCTGGCAGATGGGGGTACAACATCTGGAGAAATTGATCTAGCCTTACATTATCGTGAGAAATCACCGAATCTTTTGAAAGAACTTCACATAAGTACACTCAATTATATAATAATTCCATTTAAATTGACGTTCAATCGACACTGCACTCATTTTAGCCTCACGTATTCGCTCTTCTCTCATTATCTGGAGATTACTCTCGCAATTTCCTCAGATTTCCTTATTCAATCGTTCAAATGGAATTATTGTTGAGTTGGTCTATAATAAGTAATCCACAATACTAACACAGACTTACGTAAAATCCCTTTTCAGAAATTTCTGAGGACCTAATTACCCCCCTTTTCTGTGATTTTGAGGGCCGTATCGAGTGGATTTAAAGTAAATGATACGGTTTTCTCAGCTTGTTGTCTGAAAACAGCTACATTCTTAGCTAAAATTCTATTTTTCCCTTAATATTTCCGTACCAGAAGGTCTATGTGCCCCTGGCGAGTTTGCTTCCCGCATCACTTTTGCCTATTTTTAATTGATATTGTCATCCTAAACAAGATTGTGGCATACATCATCCTAAATAAGTTTGATTGCACATTTACAACACACCGTTGATAAAAACCTTCCTTAATTTATAATACTTAAGACTGCCGATTTTTGGCCAGCTTTTTTCGATTTTAGCCCACTGTGCGTCGTGTCCTTGGCTTTATAAAAACCAAGGGTTTTGATATGCTTCTTCCTAAATGGAGTTTAATTAACTCATTTAATGCCTAATTTTGGCTAACTTTTAGAATCCTTGTTTCACGAAGTTCACTCCTATGATGACTTCAATCTTCTTTTGCAGTGATATTACGTTTAGTTAACAGTGGTTAATTGTTAATTGGCATTAATTCACCCATTTAATGCAATAACAGCTATATACTACAAAAATAACAGGCAAGAGCGAGGTTTCTAAGATAGACATATTTGGCAACAGCGCAGGAAGCCAAAAAGATACCGCGGTGGTGGTAAATATACAAAATGGATTTCAAAATGATGATCAAACGTAAAAAATATACTCCGGACGAAATAATGATTGGATATGAAATGATGCCAAAATGTAACCTGTCTGTATGGATTCAATATGCACGTATATCTCCTGCAAATATATAATTTTCGTAAAACAAAATAGTACACAAGGTAGGAAATCGCTCGTTTGTTCAACATACGCGATAATATAGCAATATATATAACTATTTCTGGTGGACGCCAAAACGTTGCAGAGTGTAAGGAAGGCAAAATGATAGCGAACCGGGAATCGAACCACGGACCTTCTGCTTTCCGGGCAGATGCTCAGACCATCGAGCTATCCAGGCTAATCTAATCTCCAGTGTTTTCGGCGGGGGTTTATACACCAAATCCCCTGAGGTCTAGCCCTGTCATTTGGCCAAGAGATGGCTCTGGGCGTAGGTCCCGCCACGAACGAAGAATTCATATAAAGAATACACATATATATATATATAATAAACAAAGAAAATATATATATATATATATATATATATATATATATATATATATATATAAATAAATGCCATGATAGGCCACAAAAACACAGACACAAATAAAAGAGGACTCACACGTTAGTTTCTTTCAAATTTTCGACCTCTTAGGGTCTTCGTCGGGAGGGAGGCAAGAAGAGACTGAGGAGAAGGACAGAGGATGCCTAAAGGCTGAGGAGATTAGGATAAGATAGGGGAAGGGAGAGGATGGGGGATGGGAAAGAGGAGAAGGCTATGGAGATCAGTGGGCCCTGTTAAGGCCAAGCGGGTTGAATGCTTGGTGTAGCCAAATGGAAGACAATTCAAGAGTTTTTAATTCTAGCGGTGAGGCGGAGGGTGGGAGAGAGGCAAGTATTCCTATGTGAAAGCAGTCATCAAATTCTAAATTATGGGAAAAGGCGTGGGTAGGGACAGGAAGCGAAGCAGATTGGGAAGTGGATTTGCAAGAAGCTCGATGGTTGTTAATCCGTAGGTTGAGTGAGGTGGTGGTTAAACCAATGTAGAAGGCGGGGCAGGAATTACATAAAAGGATATAAATTACGTTACTGGTTGTACAGGTGGGGGATGGAGTGGAAGGAAGCGGAAAAGTGAGAAATTTGTTAGGAAGTGACTGGGTAATGAGGATAGCACACGTTTTGCACCGGGGTCGTTGGCAAGGGATAGGTAAAGAGCTAGTACGGGTGGTGAACCTTGAGAGTGGTTTAGTCGTTTTGAGAATGGAAGATAGATTTGGCGGCCGACGGAAGGATAAGGATGGACAGCTAGAGAAGATTTTTCCAGTAGTGACATTGTTAGAAAGAATCGGAAAAAGGCTTTTGATGATTCTGTTCAAAGCCTGCACGCCCGGGAAGTAAGTGGTGGAAAGGGAGAGATGTGTGGTTTGTTTCTTGGTATGAATTTTGGGTTTGTAAGTATTGTGTAGGATTTTCTTACGCAGGAGGTTCTCAGGATATCCTCTACGAAGAAGGGAGTGGTGAAGATTATTAAGAAAAATGTCCAAGGATTCGGGATTATTGCAAATTCTGTGGCCTCTTACTGAGAGAGAGTAAGGAAGGGATTGTTTAGTGTGTGAGGGGTGACAGCTGTTGAAGTGAAGATATTGTTGTTTGTTAGTAGGTTTAATGTGGACTGAAGTGATGAAACTTTTATTTTCTAGGGAAATGGTAACATCGAGAAATGTTATTCGAGAAGGGGAATGGTTAGAGGTAAAAGATAGTTCGGAGAATTCATTGAGTGCTGAAATGAAAGAGCTCAGTGAGTCTTCTCCATGAGGCCAGAGAAGGAAGATGTCATCTATATAGCGAAGCCAAAGTGACGGTTGAAGTGGGTAGGATGATAGGAAGGATTCTTCAAGGAGACCAAGAAATAAATTTGCGTATGAAGGGCTGAATCTGCTTCCCATGGCGCAACCTTTAATCTGCAAATAATGTTTATCGTTGAAGGAGAAGGCGTTTTTAGTGAGGATTAGGTGAGAGAGATCGACTAAAAAGTCAGTGCTGGGTATCTGAGGTGTAGGTCGATTGTCAAGAAAGTGTCGAAGGGAGGCAAGGCCTTCTCCATGAGGTATAGAGGTGTATAGTGAGGTCACGTCGATAGTGACCATAATGATGTCTTTATCGCCCGGGAGAGAGGTGGAATGGAGGCGATTGAGGAAATGGTACGTATCTTTAATGTAGGAAGGAAGGGAGTGTACAAGAGGCTGAAGATAATAGTCAACAAAGGAAGAGATTCGTTCTGTGGGGGAATTTAAAGAGGAGACGATTGGGCGACCAGGATTGTTGGCCTTGTGAATTTTCGGTAGAATGTAGAAGTGAGGGGTTTGCGGATGGGGTGGGGATAGTAAGGAAATGTCACCACTAGAAAGGCCCTCTCTTGGTCCTTTCCTTTTTAAAAAGGATTGGATGTTTCGGTGAAAGGCAGGGTTGAGAAGCAGATTCAGCCCTTCATACGCAAATTTATTTCTTGGTCTCCTTGAAGAATCCTTCCTATCATCCTACCCACTTCAACCGTCACTTTGGCTTCGCTATATAGATGACATCTTCCTTCTCTGGCCTCATGGAGAAGACTCACTGAGCTCTTTCATTTCAGCACTCAATGAATTCTCCGAACTATCTTTTACCTCTAACCATTCCCCTTCTCGAATAACATTTCTCGATGTTACCATTTCCCTAGAAAATAAAAGTTTCATCACTTCAGTCCACATTAAACCTACTAACAAACAACAATATCTTCACTTCAACAGCTGTCACCCCTCACACACTAAACAATCCCTTCCTTACTCTCTCTCAGTAAGAGGCCACAGAATTTGCAATAATCCCGAATCCTTGGACATTTTTCTTAATAATCTTCACCACTCCCTTCTTCGTAGAGGATATCCTGAGAACCTCCTGCGTAAGAAAATCCTACACAATACTTACAAACCCAAAATTCATACCAAGAAACAAACCACACATCTCTCCCTTTCCACCACTTACTTCCCGGGCGTGCAGGCTTTGAACAGAATCATCAAAAGCCTTTTTCCGATTCTTTCTAACAATGTCACTACTGGAAAAATCTTCTCTAGCTGTCCATCCTTATCCTTCCGTCGGCCGCCAAATCTATCTTCCATTCTCAAAACGACTAAACCACTCTCAAGGTTCACCACCCGTACTAGCTCTTTACCTATCCCTTGCCAACGACCCCGGTGCAAAACGTGTGCTATCCTCATTACCCAGTCACTTCCTAACAAATTTCTCACTTTTCCGCTTCCTTCCACTCCATCCCCCACCTGTACAACCAGTAACGTAATTTATATCCTTTTATGTAATTCCTGCCCCGCCTTCTACATTGGTTTAACCACCACCTCACTCAACCTACGGATTAACAACCATCGAGCTTCTTGCAAATCCACTTCCCAATCTGCTTCGCTTCCTGTCCCTACCCACGCCTTTTCCCATAATTTAGAATTTGATGACTGCTTTCACATAGGAATACTTGCCTCTCTCCCACCCTCCGCCTCACCGCTAGAATTAAAAACTCTTGAATTGTCTTCCATTTGGCTACACCAAGCATTCAACCCGCCTGGCCTTAACAGGGCCCACTGATCTCCATAGCCTTCTCCTCTTTCCCATCCCCCATCCTCTCCCTTCCCCTATCTTATCCTAATCTCCTCAGCCTTTAGGCATCCTCTGTCCTTCTCCTCAGTCTCTTCTTGCCTCCCTCCCGACGAAGACCCTAAGAGGTCGAAAATTTGAAAGAAACTAACGTGTGAGTCCTCTTTTATTTGTGTCTGTGTTTTTGTGGCCTATCATGGCATTTATTTATATTCATATCACCTGTGGTGTCTTTCATAAGTAACATATATATATATATATATATATATATATATATATATATATATATATATATATATATATATATATATCGTCCTGTATTTATGTTTCTATCTCTTTGTTTCAATTTCTATTATATGTTATTATGATTGTATATATATATATACAATCCCCGCCGAAATCATGGTAAATCTAAGCGTCCTGGTAGCGCAACTGGTAGAGCACCTGGCCGGCAACCAGGAGGTTCTGGGTTCGAGTCCCAGTCAGGCCGCATTTTTACCCTCTGATTTCTGGCTTTTTCCATCTACCACAGCACCGTTGTCCTTGTCCTTTTTCTATTCCATGTTCCTTTCCCTTTCTTTCCTTACCTGTGAATTTATATGCATATTTGCGCTTAAGGCGTCGTGTGAATGAATGAAGTAGTGTATCGGCCATATTGGCTTATTTCACTTGGGCTCAGCGTGCCCCGAAACGCATGTTCCTGTCTCTTTCCTGCTATCGTGTGAGTGTGTATCTTTCCTTTCATCCTTGTGTCCTCGTCCATTCCTTCTGCTGGTGAGTGGTGAGCTGCCCCAGTGCCATCTATTGGTTACTCTTGTGGGCCAAAGCAAAGGGAGTTTACTGTATATAAACCCCCGCCGAAATCATGGTAAATCTAAGCGTCCTGGTAGCGCAACTGGTAGAGCACCTGGCCGGCAACCAGGAGGTTCTGGGTTCGAGTCCCAGTCAGGCCGCATTTTTACCCTCTGATTTCTGGCTTTTTCCATCTACCACAGCACCGTTGTCCTTGCCTTTTTCTATTCCATGTTCCTTTCCCTTTCTTTCCTTACCTGTGAATTTATATGTATATATATATTTATATATATATATAAATAAATGCCATGATAGGCCACAAAAAACACGGACACAAATAAAAGAGGACTCACACGTTAGTTTAACTAACGTGTGAGTCCTCTTTTATTTGTGTCCGTGTTTTTTGTGGCCTATCATGGCATTTATTTATATTCATATCACCTGTGGTGTCTTTCATAAGTAACATATATTTATATATATATATATATATATATATATATATATATATATATATATATATATAAATAATGTAAAGGAACTTCTTCTTGCCCTGGGGTGGGCACACAAAAAAACTTAGAAATTGACAGAAAAACGAAAAATAAAATAAAAGTGAGGAACTTACGGGGAAAGGTTGTTTTTACAAATTTTCGATGGGACGCAGCCCATCTTTCTCAAGTGAGAAGAGGAGTTAGATCCAGTTAGATCCAGGCTAATCTAATCTCCAGTGTTTTCGGCGAGGCCCAGAGCCATCTCTTGGCCAAATGATAGGGCTAGACCTCGGGGGATTTGGTGTATAAACCCCCGCCGAAAACACTGGAGATTAGATTAGCCTGGATAGCTCGGTGGTCTGAGCATCTGCCCGGAAAGCAGAAGGTCCGTGGTTCGATTCCCGGTTCAGGTGAACTTTTTTCCATGTGTTTTCGGCCTTCATTCCATCTCCACGCCACAGTGTGTCATCGTCTTGCATTTATGTTTCTATCTCTTTCTTTCAATTTCTATTATGTGTTATTATGATTGTATATTCGCCTGTGGCGACCTGTGTGAATGTGAATTTGAAATGTATGTATATATATATATATAAAATTATTGAATAATATTGAATATATATATGTAATATGAATGTTCAAAAACACAGTCACAAAAACATAGAACCGAAAAAAAAGAAGAAAACACTCACACGAAAAATAAAACTGATAGACTTTCGCGGTTGTAGCCGCTTCATCAGTCAAGGTGAGATTGAGTGGGGAAGGAGTGTGTTGGAAAAAGGAGTGTGTTGGAAAAAGGGGAAAGGTGGGGGGAAGAGGGGAGGGGTGTATTGGGGCGGGGCTAACTCAACAAGATACATTCAGACCAGGGTGCTAGTTGGCTTGCAAACGCCAGATGCATGCCAATTTTTTGTCCTCCTCCTCCGTATCTCCTTGTCTCCTTCCCGACGAAGAACCTAAGAGGTCGAAAATTTGAAACTAACGTGTGAGTTCTCTTTTATTTGTGTCTATGTTTTTTTTGGCCTATCATGGCATCTGCCAGTCCACCTCTACACCTCTATAAACCCGACCTTGCACTTCTTCTCAACCTCCCTGCTCCCCCTCCTGCCCCAGCCTCCCGGCCTCCTCCACAGAGGATCCCGCAGCGCGTTTTATCTACTCCCCCCACTCCTCCTCTCCCCCTTCTGGTGATAATCAGTCTCCGGAGCATACGGTGGTCAACTTATCTTCCTACTCCCTCACTCCAGACGAAATATCCGTGCTAGATAAGGGATTATCTTTCTCACCCACACCCAAAGTCGATCCTGTGATGCTCGTAAGCGACACTATCAAGTTTTGCCGACGGTTGAAATGGAAATTCTTCTGGGACGCTCAGTCCTCTCCAACGGCTCCGGCCGCTATTCAAACTCCTAGCTCTCATCCCTCTCTAGCTAAATTCAAACCTCCTTCGCCTCACGAACCGAAACCTCTTCCCGCCAATCATCCTGTAGAAATATTCACCAATCTTCTTCTTTCTAAAGTATCGGACCCCGCTTTTCTTAACTCTCTTCATCCTCCAACAAACCTCTCCACTACCGAAAAAAGAGCACTGAGCAATTTGAGAAAAAATTCTGATATTGTCGTTACTTCCTCAGACCAAGGATCTACTATTGTTGTGCTCAACTCCTCCGACTATTTAACCGAAGCCCAAAGACAACTCTCTGACACTTCTTCCTACACACCTACCTCGCATGATCTCAACCCTGCCTTTCACCGAAACATCCAATCCTTTTTAAAAAGGAAAGCACCAAAAGAGGGCCTTTCTAGTGGTGACATTTCCTTATTATCTCCACCCCATCCGCGAACCCCTCACTTCTACATTCTACCGAAAATTCACAAGGCAAACAATCCTGGTCGCCCAATCGTCTCCTCTTTAAATTCCCCCACAGAACGAATCTCTTCCTTTGTTGACTATTATCTTCAGCCTCTTGTACACTCCCTTCCTTCCTACATTAAAGATACGTACGATTTCCTCAACCGCCTCCATTCTATCTCTCTCCCGGTTGATAAAGACATCATTATGGTCACTATCGACGTGACCTCACTATACACCTCTATACCTCATGTAGAAGGCCTTGCCTCCCTTCGACACTTTCTTGACAATCGACCTACACCTCAGATACCCAGCACTGACTTTTTAGTCGATCTCTCTAACCTAATCCTCACTAAAAACGCCTTCTCATTCAACGATAAACATTATCTGCAGATCAAAGGTTGCGCCATGGGAAGCAGATTCAGCCCTTCATACGCAAATTTATTTCTTGGTCTCCTTGAAGAATCCTTCCTATCATCCTACCCACTTCAACCCTCACTTTGGCTTCGCTATATAGATGATATTTTCCTTCTCTGGCCTCATGGAGAAGACTCACTGAGCTCTTTCATTTCAGCACTCAATGAATTCTCCGAACTATCTTTTACCTCTAACCATTCCCCCTCCCGAATAACATTTCTCGATGTTACCATTTCCCTAGAAAATTAAAGTTTCATCACTTCAGCCCACATTAAACCTACTAACAAACAACAATATCTTCACTTCAACAGCTGTCACCCCTCGCATACTAAACAATCCCTTCCTTACTCTCTCTCAGTAAGAGGCCACAGAATTTGCAATAATCCCGAATCCTTGGACATTTTTCTTAATAATCTTCACCACTTCCTTCTTCGTAGAGGATATCCTGAGAACCTTCTGCGTAAGAAAATCCTACACAATACTTACAAACCCAAAATTCATACCAAGAAACAAACCACACATCTCTCCCTTTCCACCACATACTTCCCGGGCGTGCAGGCTTTGAACAGAATCATCAAAAGCCTTTTTCCGATTCTTTCTAACAATGTCACTACTGGAAAAATCTTCTCTAGCTGTCCATCCTTATCCTTCCGTCGGCCGCCAAATCTATCTTCCATTCTCAAAACGATTAAACCACTCTCAAGGTTCACCACCCGTACTAGCTCTTTACCTGTCCCTTGCCAACGACCCCGGTGCAAAACGTGTGCTATCCTCATTACCCAGTCACTTCCTAACAAATTTCTCACTTTTCCGCTTCCTTCCACTCCATCCCCCACCTGAACAACTAGTAATTTAATTTATATCCTTTTATGCAATTCCTGCCCCGCCTTCTACATTGGTTTAACCACCACCTCACTCAACCTACGGATTAACAACCATCGAGCTTCTTGCAAACCCACTTCCCAATCTGCTTCGCTTCCTGTCCCTACCCACGCCTTTTCCCACAATTTAGAATTTGATGATTGCTTTCACATAGGAATACTTGCCTCTCTCCCACCCTCCGCCTCACCGCTAGAATTGAAAACTCTTGAGCAGTCTTCCATTTGGCTATACCAAGCTTTCAACCCGCCTGGTCTTAACAGGGCCCACTGATCTCTATAGCCTTCTCCTCTTTCCCATCCCCCATTCCCCACCCTCTCCCTTCCCCAATCTTATCCTAATCCCCTCAGCCTTTGGGCATCCTCTGTCCTCCTCCTCAGTATCTCCTTGTCTCCTTCCATATATATATATATATATTATATATATATATATATATATATATATATATATATATATATATATATATATATATATATATATATATATATAAATAGTTCAAGTTAATATCGATAAACACAGAGACACAAAAAAGAAACACTCACATTGAATAAATAAACTCGTCGAAGCTATCGAAGCACTTCAGGCTTCTTCGTCAGCTGAAGTATGAATGGTGAGGAAAGGAGAGGGTTGGAAGAGGGAGAAGAGGGGTAAGGGGAGAGGTGTATGGGGAGGGGGAGTTAGGAATAGGGGTTAGGATCCTAACCCCTAACCCTCTCCTTTCCTTACCATTCATACTTCAGCTGACGAAGAAGCCTGAAGTGCTTCGATAGCTTCGACGAGTTTATTTATTCAATGTGAGTGTTTCTTTTTTGTGTCTCTGTGTTTATCGATATTAACTTGAACTATTTATATTACGTGCCACGTGCATATCATATTTTCCAAAACATTGTGTGTATATATATATATATATATATATATATATATATATATATATATATATTTATTTGTGTCTGTGTTTTTGTGGCCTATCATGGCATTTATTTATATAAGAGAGGAGTGGGGGGAAGATGGACAACAGGAGGCGCGATGATTGTTAATTCTGAGATTGAGAGGGGTAGTGCATTGGCCAATATAGAAAGCAGGGCAGAAATTACAGTGAAGAAGGTAAATGATGTTGGTGGAAGTACAAGTAGTGGAGGGGAAAATCGGTAGGCATTTGAGCTTGGGGAGAAAAGAGGCAGGGGGTGGAGAGAATATCTTGCAGGTTTTACCCCTGGGACGATTGCAAGGTGAGGGTGTGAAGATAGTGACTGACTGCGACTTTTGGAGAGGGCGGGTGGCTTTAAATATGGTGTTTAAATTCGGTGGTCTCTTAAATGTTATCCGAGGAGTGGAAGGGAACATCTGAGAGGTGGACTTGTGCTTGGAAAGGATGGGGTACAGGTCCTTCAATATGTTTTGTAGCAAATGAGCACCAGGAAAGTAGGTTGTGAGCAGAGGAGAGCAATGTTTGTCTGCGCGGGGTTTATTGTGAATAGCCGGTTTTTTTTCTTATTTTGTTCATCAAGAGTTTTTCGGGGTAGCCGCGGTGAAGAAGAGAGGTGTGGAGTTTGGAGAGGTTTTTTGAAGGTCTTCGGGGTTATTACAGATTCTGTGTCCCCGGACAGAGAGGGAATAAGGGATGGAACGTTTGGTGTGTGGTGGATGGCAACTGCTGTAGTGAAGGTATTGTTGTTTGTTAGTAGCTTTGATGTGAACCGATGTTTTGAATTTGTTATTATCTGAAAGGTGTATGTCCACATCTAAGAAGTTGATATTGGTTTTGGAGATGGAAGAGGTGAAAGAGACTGAGGCAGAAGCGTTAAGTGAAGAAACAAAGGTATTGAGAGAGTCGATGTCATGAGGCCAGAGAATGAAAATGTCATCAATGTATCTGGGCCAAAGAAGAGGTTTTAGAGGGTAATCAGTGAGGAAATTTTCTTCAAACAGGCCAAGGAAAAGATTTGCATAAGAAGGGCTAAACCTACTTCCCATGGCGCAGCCGGATATTAGCAGATAGTAGTTATTGTTAAAAGAGAAGGCATTGTGGGTGAGAATGAAATGGGAAAGATCAAGAAGAAAGTCAGTGCTAGGGTTTTGAGGAGTGGGTCGTAATGAAAGGTAGTGGCGGAGAGCAGCGAGTCCCTCAGAATGAGGGATTGAAGTGTAAAATGAGGTTACATCAATAGTGGCCATGATAATGGGCTGATTGGGGGGGAGGGAAATGGAATTGAGTTTAGAAAGGAAGTCATGAGAATCTTTGATGTATGATGGAAGGGACTGAACGAAGGGTTGGAGATAGAAATCAACGAAGGCCGAGATGCGCTCCGTAGGAGAGTTTCGAGAGGAAACCATGGGGCGGCCTGAGTTATTAGCTTTATGAATTTTTGGAAGGATGTAGAAAGATGGCGAAGTGGGGTGAGCTGGTAAGAGAAGGGAAATGTCTGACTGGCTTAGGCCCTCGGAGGGAGCTTTTGTTTTTAGTAGGGCATTCAATTCTGTGTGAAAATCAGAGGTAGGATCTGATGAGAGAGGGGAGTAGGATGAAGGGTCTCCTAGTAGTCGGTTGCACTCTGATATGTAGTCGCTGGTGTCAAGTACAACGACCGTGGAACCTTTGTCGGCCGAGGTAATCACTATGTTAGGGTTTTTTGGAGTTTCCTGATGGCGGCGGACTCCGAGGGGGAGAGGTTTGGCGGCGGGTGGAAAGAGCGTAGGAAAGATTCACTCGAAGCCCTAGAGAGGAGACAGTTGATAAAAATTTCAAGCGGGTGGTGGGGAGGAAGAGGTTTGGGCTGGTGAACGGCGAGGGTGGGGTAGTGGGGACTGAATTCAATTTTTGAAGGGGGCGGGTGGCTTTGAAGATGGTGCTGAGGTTAGGTGGTCTCTTATACGTGATCCGTGGAAGAGAGGGGAAAATTTGTGAGGTGGATTTGTGGTTGGAGAGAATGGGGTACAAGTCCTTCAGGATGTCCTGTAAGGCATGAGCACCGGGGAAGTAAGTGGTGAGAAGAGATGGAGAGCAATTCTTTTCGGCACGGGGTTTATTGGACCTGTAAGGTTTTTTTCTAATTTTGTTGATTAACAGTTTATCGGGGTACCCGCGGAGGAGAAGAGAAGTGTGTAGATTGGAAAGGAACTTCTCAAGGTCTTCGGGGTTGTTGCAGATTTTGTGACCACGGACGGAGAGAGAAAAAGGGATTGAACGTTTGGTATGTGGTGGGTGGCAACTGTCATAGTGGAGGTATTGCTGTCTGTTGGTGGCTTTGATGTGGACAGATGTCTTGAATTTGTTATTTTCGGAAAGAAGAATGTCCACATCTAGGAAAGTGATGTTGGTGTTAGAGATGGAAGAAGTGAAAGAAACTGAGGCGGAAGAGTTAAGTGAAGAGACAAAGGTGTTAAGGGAATTGATGTCATGCGACCAGAGAATAAAAATTTCAATGTATCTGAGCCAAAGGAGAGGTTTTAGAGGGTAATTTGATAGGAAATTTTCTTCGAACAGGCCGAGGAAGAGATTTGCATAGGAAGGGCTAAACCTACTTCCCATAGCGCAGCCGGAGATTTGCAGATAGTGGTTGTTATGAAAAGCGAAGGCATTGTGGGTGAGAATAAAGTGGGAAAGATCAAGAAGAAAGTCAGTGCTGGGGTTTTGGGGTGTGGGTCGTAGTGAAAGGTAATGACGGAGAGCAGCGAGTCCCTCAGAGTGCGGGATCGAGGTGTACAGTGAGGTTACATCAATAGTGGCCATGATAATGGGCTGATTGGGGGGGAGGGAAATGGAATTGAGTTTAGAAAGGAAGTCATGAGAATCTTTGATGTATGATGGAAGGGACTGAACGAAGGGTTGGAGATAGAAATCAACGAAGGCCGAGATGCGCTCCGTAGGAGAGTTTCGAGAGGAAACCATGGGGCGGCCTGAGTTATTAGCTTTATGAATTTTTGGAAGGATGTAGAAAGATGGCGAAGTGGGGTGAGCTGGTAAGAGAAGGGAAATGTCTGACTGGCTTAGGCCCTCGGAGGGAGCTTTTGTTTTTAGTAGGGCATTCAATTCTGTGTGAAAATCAGAGGTAGGATCTGATGAGAGAGGGGAGTAGGATGAAGGGTCTCCTAGTAGTCGGTTGCACTCTGATATGTAGTCGCTGGTGTCAAGTACAACGACCGTGGAACCTTTGTCGGCCGAGGTAATCACTATGTTAGGGTTTTTTGGAGTTTCCTGATGGCGGCGGACTCCGAGGGGGAGAGGTTTGGCGGCGGGTGGAAAGAGCGTAGGAAAGATTCACTCGAAGCCCTAGAGAGGAGACAGTTGATAAAAATTTCAAGCGGGTGGTGGGGAGGAAGAGGTTTGGGCTGGTGAACGGCGAGGGTGGGGTAGTGGGGACTGAATTCAATTTTTGAAGGGGGCGGGTGGCTTTGAAGATGGTGCTGAGGTTAGGTGGTCTCTTATACGTGATCCGTGGAAGAGAGGGGAAAATTTGTGAGGTGGATTTGTGGTTGGAGAGAATGGGGTACAAGTCCTTCAGGATGTCCTGTAAGGCATGAGCACCGGGGAAGTAAGTGGTGAGAAGAGATGGAGAGCAATTCTTTTCGGCACGGGGTTTATTGGACCTGTAAGGTTTTTTTTCTAATTTTGTTGATTAACAGTTTATCGGGGTACCCGCGGAGGAGAAGAGAAGTGTGTAGATTGGAAAGGAACTTCTCAAGGTCTTCGGGGTTGTTGCAGATTTTGTGACCACGGACGGAGAGAGAGAAAAAGGGATTGAACGTTTGGTATGTGGTGGGTGGCAACTGTCATAGTGGAGGTATTGCTGTCTGTTGGTGGCTTTGATGTGGACAGATGTCTTGAATTTGTTATTTTCGGAAAGAAGAATGTCCACATCTAGGAAAGTGATGTTGGTGTTAGAGATGGAAGAAGTGAAAGAAACTGAGGCGGAAGAGTTAAGTGAAGAGACAAAGGTGTTAAGGGAATTGATGTCATGCGACCAGAGAATAAAAATTTCAATGTATCTGAGCCAAAGGAGAGGTTTTAGAGGGTAATTTGATAGGAAATTTTCTTCGAACAGGCCGAGGAAGAGATTTGCATAGGAAGGGCTAAACCTACTTCCCATAGCGCAGCCGGAGATTTGCAGATAGTGGTTGTTATGAAAAGCGAAGGCATTGTGGGTGAGAATAAAGTGGGAAAGATCAAGAAGAAAGTCAGTGCTGGGGTTTTGGGGTGTGGGTCGTAGTGAAAGGTAATGACGGAGAGCAGCGAGTCCCTCAGAGTGCGGGATCGAGGTGTACAGTGAGGTTACATCAATAGTGGCCATGATAATGGGCTGATTGGGGGGGAGGGAAATGGAATTGAGTTTAGAAAGGAAGTCATGAGAATCTTTGATGTATGATGGAAGGGACTGAACGAAGGGTTGGAGATAGAAATCAACGAAGGCCGAGATGCGCTCCGTAGGAGAGTTTCGAGAGGAAACCATGGGGCGGCCTGAGTTATTAGCTTTATGAATTTTTGGAAGGATGTAGAAAGATGGCGAAGTGGGGTGAGCTGGTAAGAGAAGGGAAATGTCTGACTGGCTTAGGCCCTCGGAGGGAGCTTTTGTTTTTAGTAGGGCATTCAATTCTGTGTGAAAATCAGAGGTAGGATCTGATGAGAGAGGGGAGTAGGATGAAGGGTCTCCTAGTAGTCGGTTGCACTCTGATATGTAGTCGCTGGTGTCAAGTACAACGACCGTGGAACCTTTGTCGGCCGAGGTAATCACTATGTTAGGGTTTTTTGGAGTTTCCTGATGGCGGCGGACTCCGAGGGGGAGAGGTTTGGCGGCGGGTGGAAAGAGCGTAGGAAAGATTCACTCGAAGCCCTAGAGAGGAGACAGTTGATAAAAATTTCAAGCGGGTGGTGGGGAGGAAGAGGTTTGGGCTGGTGAACGGCGAGGGTGGGGTAGTGGGGACTGAATTCAATTTTTGAAGGGGGCGGGTGGCTTTGAAGATGGTGCTGAGGTTAGGTGGTCTCTTATACGTGATCCGTGGAAGAGAGGGGAAAATTTGTGAGGTGGATTTGTGGTTGGAGAGAATGGGGTACAAGTCCTTCAGGATGTCCTGTAAGGCATGAGCACCGGGGAAGTAAGTGGTGAGAAGAGATGGAGAGCAATTCTTTTCGGCACGGGGTTTATTGGACCTGTAAGGTTTTTTTCTAATTTTGTTGATTAACAGTTTATCGGGGTACCCGCGGAGGAGAAGAGAAGTGTGTAGATTGGAAAGGAACTTCTCAAGGTCTTCGGGGTTGTTGCAGATTTTGTGACCACGGACGGAGAGAGAAAAAGGGATTGAACGTTTGGTATGTGGTGGGTGGCAACTGTCATAGTGGAGGTATTGCTGTCTGTTGGTGGCTTTGATGTGGACAGATGTCTTGAATTTGTTATTTTCGGAAAGAAGAATGTCCACATCTAGGAAAGTGATGTTGGTGTTAGAGATGGAAGAAGTGAAAGAAACTGAGGCGGAAGAGTTAAGTGAAGAGACAAAGGTGTTAAGGGAATTGATGTCATGCGACCAGAGAATAAAAATTTCAATGTATCTGAGCCAAAGGAGAGGTTTTAGAGGGTAATTTGATAGGAAATTTTCTTCGAACAGGCCGAGGAAGAGATTTGCATAGGAAGGGCTAAACCTACTTCCCATAGCGCAGCCGGAGATTTGCAGATAGTGGTTGTTATGAAAAGCGAAGGCATTGTGGGTGAGAATAAAGTGGGAAAGATCAAGAAGAAAGTCAGTGCTGGGGTTTTGGGGTGTGGGTCGTAGTGAAAGGTAATGACGGAGAGCAGCGAGTCCCTCAGAGTGCGGGATCGAGGTGTACAGTGAGGTTACATCAATAGTGGCCATGATAATGGGCTGATTGGGGGGAAGAGAAATAGAATTGACCTTAGATAGGAAGTCATGTCATCTTTGATGTATGATGGAAGGGACTGAACGAAGGGTTAGAGATAGAAATCAACGAAAGCAGAGATGCGCTCAGTAGGAGAGTTTCGAGAGGAAACTATGGGGCGGCCTGGATGATTAGAGTTATGAATTTTAGGAAGGATGTAGAAGGAAGGCGTGGTGGTGTGAGATGGTAAGAGAAGGGAAATGAAAGGCACGGCGAGGAAGGGAAGGAGACGGCCTATTCACAATCAAGAAACCATAACATTTGGGTTGTGGTAGGAGGAGATTTTAACTGCACCATGGCTCCTATAGATAGATCATTTGGAATAGAGACACATGCTAGGTATGTCTCAAAATTGAGGCAGATGATTAATCAACATCGACTCGTGGATGTTTGGCGAAGACTTAAACCTAATAAGCCTGGCTTCACCCATTTTTATCACCGAGGTGTACATACTGCATCAAGGTTGGATAGATTTTATATGACGGACACCAGAGTGCAGTCAGTGCATAAAATATGCATTGAATCTAGCTTTTCGGACCACAGAGCTGTGTCAATGCGCCTCATCATTTCAGATAGGAAGAAACATATTCCTTACTGGCGATTTGATAATGCTTTGCTTGAAAATGATAAATACTGCTCCTATGAAAAGCTTTTGATCAAATCAATAGCAGACACACAGGTCCATAAAAATCCATGCGTAGCTTGGGAGCTTCTCAAACAGGAGATAAAAGAGCATGCTGTTACTTACAAAAGAGGATTCTCGTGAGGCTAAAGCCATTGTGGCAAGAGCCGGTTGGGAAAACATCATTACGAATGACACGCCCTCAGCGACACACCTAGCCAAATGGGCTTCTGGAACACAACCAAAGCCAATCCAGAAACTAAAGATTGATGGCCAGTGGGTTGAAGACCCAGAGATTTTGGCGGCTACCCTGCATACACATTTAAAAAATGTTTTTGGCTCAGAGTTGAATATCTCTGAAGACGTCTCAAGTCAAAATAATATTTACTCTACTCTTGATGTGATCGAGGAAGATAACTCTTTTCACTTGGAAGCTACACTAGAACCCAATGAGCTATTTAACGCTCTCAGGGGTCTCAAGAAAAACAAATCCCCTGGAATAGATGGCTTAACTAGGGCTAATGGGCTAGATGGCTTAATAGATGGCTTGGAGTTTTATTTAAAATTCTGGAGGGAATTAGAAAAACCCTTTCTCTCAATGTTGAATGCGAGCTTCGCACGTGGAAAATTGCCTCGATCTACATCTACAGCCTTACTTGTAATGATACCCAAGATAAAAAATGTTGAAACACTAAATGACCTAAGGCCTTTGTCAATCACAAATTGTGATTACAAAATCATTGCGAAATGTCTATCCAATAGGTTGTCTCAGTTAATTTCCACAAATATATCCGCCGAGCAATCCTATTGTGTGCCTGGCAGAACGATATTCGATGCAATTTCGACAACACGTGACATTATTCGATGCTATAGCGAAAGTGGTGAACCTCTGGCTGTGCTATCCTTAGACCAGGAAAAGGTCTTTGATAAAGTCAATCATCAACATCTTTTTCGGGTATTTACCAAGATTGGTTTTGGTTTTTCTTTTACTAATATGATACAGACCTTGTATAATGGTGCCGAATGCATGGCCAGGGTGGCTAATTGCATAACTGCTCCTTTTCCATTCAAAGTAGGGATTCGACAGGGCTGCCCCTTGTCAGGTCAGCTCTATGCTCTAGCTTTTGAGCCTTTCATCAGAAAGCTCAAAACTCACTTGCAACTAATTGAAGTAGGGAATATTATAAAATCCAGAATTGTATGTAGCGTCTATGCTGATGACATTAATATTCTCATCACTAGGAAATGCGATTACAATAAGGTTTTAAGCATATTTAAGGCCTTTTCAAAAATTTCGGGTGCTAAGCTAAATCTCAATAAATGTAACGGTCTCTGGGTTGGTCGATGGAAAACCCGGGTAGACTGTCCTCTAGGCGTTGCATGGTCGACTAGAGGTTTGAAATGCCTTGGTGTCTGGATTGATACTGACCCCATACGCGGAGATGCTAAAGTTGAGGAGGAAATAGCTACGAAGTTAAAAGAAACAATGAACAGATGGAAATTGAGAACCAGTTCAATGTCCTTAAGAGGGAGAGTACTGGCTTGTAACCAGTTTATTGCTCCAAGAATATGGCATGTACTTCAGGTTTCTACCCCGGGATCAGCCATGGTGAGGAGACTACAATCCTTACTGGTTGACTTCGCGTGGAATGGCAGGAAGCACTGGCTTCGTGCAAATGTAGTGACTGCACCCATAAACGAAGGTGGCCTTGGGCTCGTAGACTTGGCCACAAAAAATAATGGCATTTAGATTCCTTACAGCACAACGTCTATTATTAGAAAAGGATATCAGCCCTTGGAGAGCTCTTGCGTTGCAAAGAATGGAAGCAACCTCGGGCACTGGAAATGCTTACGCTCTCCTCTCTGGAGTGAAAACAATCTACCTTAATCAAACGAGTGACAATTATTACTATTCCCTTTTAGAGTCTTGGAAATCTTTTGATGTACAGCCCCTGATGCCAAGTAATGATAGAGGATCTGATCGACCTCGCTTGACTGGGTGGCCTCCCCCTGATTTAATGCCAACCTTCGTGTTTCACAGCAAGATACACAAATTATTTATGAAATTGCCTTTAGTCAAGCGAAAAGCGTACAAAGAAACATTATATATCAAAAGCTCTGAAACATGGCCTCTGAAATCGAAGGAAACTGATGAAAATGTGCAATGGTTAGGAATCAGAGGGTGGCCAACTCTTGGTTTAGACGCTGATGTGTCGTGGAGACTCTGCCATGGTGCGTGGGCGGATGGTGTGTTCCTCAACCGGATTGGAATAATTCGGACATCAGCCTGTCCTTGGTGCCCTGGTGAAGAGGCTACAGCCTGGCATTTGACATTCCTATGTAGTAAAACGCGCTCGATGTGGAAGGCTGTCGTAAAATCAGTAAAATCACTGACTGAATTAGAGCAAATACCGCTATTTTTCTTTTCCACCACCTGTACCTCCACTAACATCATATACCTCCTTCAATGCAACTTCTGCCCCGCTTTTTATATAGGCCAATGCTCCACCCCCCTCAACCTCAGAATAAATAATCACCGCGCCTCCTGTTGTCCGTCGTCTCCACACGCATCTCTCCCGGTCCCCACACATTGTTTTTCGCATGATTCCATCTTTAATCTATGTTTCAAAGTTTCTATCATTGCCTCCCTGTCACCCACTGACTCGCCCCTCAATCTCCACACCCTCCGACGCTGTAGATTTCAGGGAAAACCGTTCCAGGAAAAGGATAAGGATGAACTAACGAACGACCTTGCTCCTATCCATGCGTGGTGCGATGCATGGCAGTTAAAATTAAATTTGAAAAAATGCGTCGTAATGAATTTCTGGAAGAAGAATAACTCCCTACAACGTAGCTATATAATTCGGGGAACTCAATAAGGCAGTTGAATCCGTGAAATACCTAGGAGTTAGACTCAATAATGATCTATCGTGGAATAAACATATTCGAGAAATAACCCGTCAAGCTAATCGTAAAATGGGTTTTGTTTAAAGAATATTAGGAAAGTGCGACGACAATGTCAGAGAAATTAGCTACTTTTCCCTCGTTAGACCACATTTAGAATACGCTGCCAGTGTTTGGGACCCTTGTGAAAAAGGCTTCATAACAGAGTTCGAACGCGTGCAAAGAAGAGCTGCCAGGTATGTGAAAGATCGTTACGGTAGTCTTGTTAGTGTAACTGAATTCTTAGATAAACTCGGATGGGAATCTCTGCCGGACCGCAGATTAAAAAGTAGACTAAACCTTTTAGATAAATTCAGGAGCAGTGTGTTTTCTAACGAAGTTAACCATATCTTACGGACGCCAAAATACTACGGAAGATCAGATAATATAAATAAAATAAGAGAGACAGATTGTAGAACAGACAGAGTCAGAATATCTTTTTTTCCACGATGAATAACAGATTATAACGGCAGCGATAGAACTCACAAATAGATTAGATGGCCTTTAGTGTAGCCTACTAACTTATGTATAACTTAATGCATATTTATGAATTACACTATTATTTATAACAGCATGTGGTTGTGTAATTGGTTAGTATGCGTAACGTATGTTTTTAGACCGTGTGGTGTGCATGTGGGGGTCCAATGGGGAACTTGCGTGGGTCGTCGATTGCTCTAAAAAGTATTCAAACTATATGCTTCACGACCCCTTATTATATATATATATATTTTTTTTTTTTAATCACGAGATGTGGGTCATTGTAAATATTATTTAATTTTTTCCAAACTTTGCCAACGTTTCGGACATTTTATTTGTCCATCCTCAGGGCTTTAAGTCTGATGTTGTTTTTATTATAAAAAAACAACATCAGACGGAGAAACGTTGAAACGTTTTTTTGAAACGTTGGCAAAGTTTGGAAAAAATTAAATAATATTTACAATGACCCACATCTCGTGATTAAAAAAAAATATATATGTATACTAAAAAGTATTTTGATTAAGTAAAATGGATACATTAACTCGCAAAAATACCTAAATTTTCACCATTCATCATCGAAATAAATAAAAAAATTGACTTTAAAATCAAGAAAAAATTCTCTGAGCCGACCATTGCGCGAAAACACCCGATCGTCGCCGAGGCCAGGCGTGACGTCATAGGTGCCTAAACAACCGTAGGGAGTTGGGAAATACGCTGAGCACATGCTGTAAAATTTGTTTTGATGGAGTATTTAGCCGCTCATCGTCACTTTATTTTGTTCTGTATTTCTTGGGCAAGTTTTCCTATTGCTATTCAGCTTATTTAACTTGTCTGTTTCCACACTAATTTATTTTTACCGACCATGATTTCGGCAGCTTGTGCCATTGGCAAGGTGCAAGACAATGGCACAAGCTGCCGAAACCATGGTCGGTAAAAATAAATTAGTGTGGAAACAGACAAGTTGTTTAAATAAGCTGAATATCAAAGATTTCCACCGCATCACGCCGGACACTATCTTTTTTTCCTATTGCTATTGTGCCTCGATTATTACTTGAGATATTAATAATGCGACATCGGGATGATGAAGTACAAGCGTTTCACTTCGTATGCTTTAGTTATCAGAAAAATGGATGATAACGTTGCCGCTCGTTCGAATAGTACACATGAAATTCATCTACATCTACATTTTACCCCGCAAGCCGCCTAAAAGGCGTGTGGCAGGGGTTGTTAGGGCCGTATCACACTAGCGACTGCGACCGCCGCTGCGACCGCGATTTCGGCTGCGGCTGCGACTGCACCCGATCACACATTGCGGCCGACGCCACGGTCGCGCATGCGCACGTATGAATGTTTCTGCGTGTGGCTTGTTTGTTTACGAAAGCCCAAAGAATGGATAGAGAGTAACAATTGTTGAAATTGTTCCTAAATATGTTAAAACGTACTTCATTTTTAGTCACCTGTGTACTCGGGCCCAATATCTAATATGCTGGGCTTCCATCTTCACTTAAAATATCCGAAATTATCTCAGCGTTATCTCACAACCTTCTTGAACTTTCCTCGCTACGGTAACCAAAACAAACACGTCTGCCGCAAGCGCGCGAGAATGAAAAATAGCTCTCTGATTGGCCGCGACAGCGTCGACTGCCTCGCCGGGCCAGTCGCAGCCGCAGTCGCGGTCGCAGCGGCGGACGCAGTCGCTAGTGTGATACGGTCTTTAGGACACCATTGATTCCGCCACCTTCTCCGTATCAGCAAACTCATCCGTATGTCCGACGATCTCTCCGCTCACAACATTCCCACTATGAATGACTTAGTTTCCGCCCTTGTAAAAAATTTTAAGTCCTGGCTGAAGAGCACGAATAACACACTACTTACAGACATATGGGATTACGATCCAAGTATCCTGACAAAATATACACTACCTCATCAAATCACTCTTCTATGAGTCTTTCCTATCTTCTTCCAATTCTTCTACCTTAAGACCTATGTATATCAATATTTTTTATGTACTTTAATTATTACGAATTAATTCATTAACTGCAATTAAATCTGTTTGTTCGTCTGCCAATTAATCTCAACTGGCTCTCTGTCATAAATTTCTAGTATGCATATGTCTGAAATATGCATATGTCTGATATTTTGAGAAAGCGATTGATAGGGTTAACTGGGTAAAGCTAAAGGATATTCTGAAGAGAATAGGTGTAGATTGGAGGGATAGACGACTGATTCGTAATCTTTATATGGCCCAGACGGCGCAAGTGAGGGTAGCGGACGGAAAATCTGGGTGGGCAAGCATTGGCCGAGCCGTGAGGCAAGGCTGTCCTCTATCGCCGCTGCTCTTTAACGTGTACGCTGAAGAGATGGTAAGGGAAGCTTGGGATGAGTTAGAAGCTGGAATAAAAGTGGGAGGAATGATGTTCAAATCAGTGAGATTCGCGGATGATCAGGCGTTGATTAGCCAGTCAGCGAGGGGGCTTCAGGCTCTAGTGGATGCGTTATACGAGCTTTGCGAGGAGTATGGGATGAGGATTAAGCACAAGAAAACTAAGGTTATGCGGTTTTGTAAAGCATCACGAGCGAGGAATTTGAGACTCAAGATAAAGGTGGGTGGTGAAAAACTTGAGCAGGTTGAGCAATTCAACTGTTTAGGCAGTACGTTAGAGGTAAACGGATACAGTAGTAAGGACATCAGGAGGAGAATTGCATTAGCGAAGGAGGCGTTCATGAACAGGAAGTAGCTTCTAAGAGGATCGTTATGTAAGAGTTTAAAGAAAAGGTTAGTGAAGAGTATATATATACATATAAATGGTTCAAGTCGATATCGATAAACACAGAGACACACAAAAGAAACACTCACATTGAATAAATAAACTCGAAGCTATCGAAGCACTTCAGGCTTCTTCCTCAGCTGAAGTATGAATGGTGAGGAAAGGAGAGAGTTGGAAAAGGGAAAAGAGGGGTAAGGGGAGAAGTGTATGGGGAGGGGGAGTTAGGAATAGAAGTTAGGATGCGACGTTCAGACCCGGAAAGCTATTGGCTTGAAAGTGCCAAATGCAAGCCAATTCAAGGGTGTGGAGGTTGAGGGCGGAGTCGGTGGGAGGGAGGGAGGCAATAATGGATACCTTGTAGCATTGATTGAAAATGGAATCATGTGAAAGACAATGTGTAGAAACTGGTAGAGAGGAGTGGGGGGACGATGGACAACAGGAGGCGCGATGATTGTTAATTCTGAGATTGAGAGGGGTAGTGCATTGGCCAATATAGAAAGCAGGGCAGATATTACAATGAAGAAGGTAAATAATGTTGGTGGTAGGTAAATGATGTCCCACAATTTAGAATTTGATGATTGCTTTCACATAGGAATACTTGCCTCTCTCCCACCCTCCGCCTCACCGCTAGAATTGAAAACTCTTGAGCAGTCTTCCATTTGGCTATACCAAGCTTTCAACCCGCCTGGTCTTAACAGGGCCCACTGATCTCTATAGCCTTCTCCTCTTTCCCATCCCCCATTCCCCACCCTCTCCCTTCCCCTATCTTATCCTAATCCCCTCAGCCTTTGGGCATCCTCTGTCCTCCTCCTCACCCAGATAACACGGCATTTGTATTACATCAATAATACACAAAAAATACGTGCCCAAATACATATGTATAAGATGGAATACGATCGTATTACATCGGTATATTTCACGTAGAAGTGGTTCAAAAGTCCCTATGGATGTATGTATTCGTGCGTATTACAAATTGGAAATCTGAATACCCATACATGAATTATACATATGTATACAAAGGAATACAATCGTATTACGTCTGTATATTTCACGTAAAAGTGGCTCAAAAGTCCCTCAGGATGTATGTATACATGCGTATTACAAATTGGAAATCTGAATATCCTTACATGTAATATACATATGTATCTGCAGGCCCTCGTACACGAATTATACATATTGATTTTCTGACCCACATCCACTTAATATCAATATGGATCAAACGGATGAATAAATATAAGGAAACCAGAACATACAGATAATAAAACATTTATTCAAAGAGAAAAATAAAATAATACACACAAATAACAAGTGTGGCCATGAATATTGCTAACAAGCATTAAGGGCCAGCAAACAGTAGGTGAAACTTAGTTTTAAAAAATGGCACAAAGATAAATCAAGTACAAACAATGGTTTGAATTGGAAAATAGAAAAAAATGTTAGCACGGAACAAGCGTTGTAACCCATTGCACAAGAAGAAACCTGAATTCAGGAAACCAACTCTGCACAATTAACCAATTTCTGAAAGGAGAAAAGAAGAAGTCAAGTTTAAAAGTCATGCAAAAATATATCTTTTTGTAAGATCTGAATAGGAGCTCAAGGCCTTTCAATTTTTTTTTCAATTCATATAGGCAGTCAGTATTCTGTGAAGTCTGTAATTTTAGTACTAATTCTGTATTCTGAATGCAAATGAAAGTTTGGCTTCTCTGCTAGATTCCAGACATAAGTTTTAAATTTTTTCATTTACCAATTATGTCGAGGTCCCAGCTAGCATAGATTTGACCTTGTCCTTTTAGAAATCATATATTTTGGGGATATGCTTTCATTTTACAAAATTAATAGCCTTTCTCTCAAGAAGAATGAGAAATATGAGAAAAGATCATATGACTACTTTTAAATATAAATTAACTATGAAAACGTGAATCCATTGGTATGCTTATTTATTACATGATACTAATATATTAGTACCATGCTTTAGTAGCGGATGACTCACACAGAAAAAATATAAACTTGTGATATCAAATTTTCAAACAAATAAATTTCATACATAATAGATAATTTCAGGCTTAACTTTAAGAAACCTCTCGATTATGGTTAAAAAAATTCCCTCATACCTTACCTCGGTATTAACAATTCCACCTGGTCTTCTGGCTTTGCTTCGTCGTCTTTTCCGTAATCCATTCTCCTCTTGTCCAGGCCAAGCTATTTACATCGTCGCCTGCTGGGTATGCGCGAAAGAGCATGAAAAGAAAATTACAATTACCTAATTAATTTGGCCCGTACGCACCTTTTTCTTACATATAATGACAAACTTTCGCATGAAAATTACGTATTTATCTTGTGTTAATAATAATGACGAAATGCACCTTGATTGACTGCATTTCAAGATGAAAAAAATATTACATTTTGCTTTAAGGGAACCGATATAACACGACCAATACTTCTTGTTCGTTAAATAATTAGAAGTAGAGGGCAAAACCGCTCGGAACCTCGAGGAATCTATTAGTGACAAGGCTACGCTGATAAGTCTAAGGTCAAAGATGTTATGACTAAAGCATAGGATAACTAGGAATGCAAGAACTACAATACAGTAGGTTGTGGTAATAAACAGCGATAAAACAACTTACACGTGAACGAAAACATTCCTTTAAACAATTTTTTCTGCTCTTAATTAAGAGAAGAAAAAATGTAACTTCAGCCGCGAAGCACGGAATTACTATACGACGCATAATCTATTAATTTATACGTACAAGATTGATATTACTATGTTTTACCATATAACTTCAATGGACACCAGTCTCCTCGATACATAACTCAACAAAAAAGGAAAACAATAGCCAAACATAAACAAAATAATTACCTCTATTGGCGCAATGTGGTCAACACATTGCGCCAATAGTTGTATCCAAATATACTCAAATAACATAATTAATGTAGTCTATGTATGCGTACAATATAATAAAAGATAAATCATACCTTACCTTAATTATCCAGTGACAGGAAACTGTTGGAGCTGGCTTGCACGAATAGCAATAACGTGCGGGATTGAAGCACATTTCCAGCAAAACATAGCTTCGGTTTGAGCACACCATCCACACGCACCGGTTATCGAGGATTAAAACACTATGTCAATTCTTCCAATACGTATAATAATACAAACAAATATAAAATTAACTATACATCAGTAGCCGGAGTTCCTTCTACAGCACGTTCTTGACGTTCTCGTAGTCTCGAACGAAATGCCGAGCTAACTGTTAACGAGATTATCACTCCCACTCACTTCCCTAGCTTGTTGCGACAGAATTGAGAATTTAATTTTTTTGTTTAAACAGTTAATTTTAAATATCGTTTAAAAAATTAAACTTCGCTTTTACTTTTGCGCTGTGCAAGAACTATTTTTTGTATTTTTCATGTATTGTGAACCATTTTCCATGTGTATATTTCGCGGATGGAAACTGAATTTTACATATGTAATACGTCTGTATTTCGCGTGCATTTACAAATTAACATAAATATGGTCGCCATACTACCCTTGCTCACATCGATCAGTATATGATTTATTTTTAAGCTTCCTGGGTATAAATTCGAATGGATGAATGATCATTGAAATGAGGAAATCTGGCGTTTGCAGTGAATTTCTGCAAAAATGTTTCTGAACATTTCACTAGACGCCACGAAAATCCACCTCTCAAAAATTACAGGAAATATACATAATGTATATTCTGTGTAGTTTTGACCACATTTACATATGTATTTCCTCTGTATTCATACATATGTAAAAGTAACAAGTGTTACACGATATTTACATTTGTATTTTTGACCACATTTACATAAGTATTCAAATTTCAAAAATACAAATGTATTTATCGTGTAAACACGTACCACTTTTACATATGTATGAATACGAAGGAAATACATCCAATAATACATATGTATTACACATGTTATACATAACAAAAATACATATGTATGTGACCCATGAAAATACAATATAAATACATTATGTATATCCAAATGTGTGCTGTTGGGGCAGTGTCTCCTTGTCTCCTTCCCGACGAAGACCCTAAGGGGTCGAAAATTTGAAACTAACGTGTGAGTTCTCTTTTATTTGTGTCTATGTTTTTGTGGCCTATCATGGCATTTATTTATATTTATATCACCTGTGGTGTCCTTCAAAAGTAACATATATACGTTGCTATATGCAATCAATCTGTGTGAACTTCTGTCCTCGAGCGGCTATACGACTGCAGTGATTACCATCGAGTTCCTGAGTCTTCAGCTGCTAGCAACTGTTCGTCGTCCTATCCCTCCTTTCACCACTGTTTCTCCATTCTAAAATTTCCTTTTTCTCACCTTTTGCCCTGTTCTGACCCAACTTTCCCGACATGCCTGCCCTTGATCATGTAGCCATTTGGATCCGTAACATTAGAAAGTACTCGCTTAAGCTTGCTCAATATACTTGTCACGTGGAATTTTTATCCTCCTGTCTTTCCTTAGGCATTGTGCCCAATGGACTCAGCATTAGGCTACCCCTTTCAGGGCTACCTCCTAGTCTTCACTCCTTCTTCCATTCTCTTTAATTCCAACTATCATTCAACATGTGCTACTGTGTCCTTTTCCAATACAAAACCCTGGTTTCTCAATACACATCTTACATTGAATCTCTAATTAATATAATCAATCTCTGCAGCCCACAGTCACTCTCAATTATCCACAAAATTCTTACTTCTGCTCATGATTCCCTCACTATGAGGCGTCAAAAAGCCCTGAAGAAACTGTCTTCCCTCTGCCATTCCTTTTTTCAAAACGGACTATCTTTACCACTAATGACTGCAAATCCCCCATCTGCCAGTCCACCTCTACACCTCTATAAACCTGACCTTGCACTTCTTCTCAATCTCCCTGCTTTCCAATAGAATTGTGGAGTGTTGAAAAGAAATCTTCTCCTTTCTTAAAAATTTTGGCCCCGCAGAAGGATTAACCCCTCCGATATTAATCTTCTATCACCTGCCGATTTCAACACTCCACAATTCTATCTTCTCCCCAAAATATACAAACCCAATAGCCCTGGCCGTCCCATTGTGTCTAGCCGCAATTCCCCAACCGAAAGGATATCAGCCCTTCTAGATCACTACTTGCAACCTCTTGTCACCACCCTCCCATCTTTCATAAAAGACTCCTATCATTTCCTAAGCATACTTAACTCAACCCCTATCCCTACCGGTACCAATCTCCTAATGGCGACAATTGACGTCGTTTCACTTTATACTTCCATTCCCCACCACGAAGGCCTCAATGCCCTCAACTACTTTCTTGCCCAACGCCCTCAGCCTCACTCTCCCTCCACCAACTTCATCACCCAATTAGCTGAACTGATTCTAAACAAAAACGCCTTCAACTTCAACGACACCATCTACCTACAGAAGCGAGGAGTCCCGATGGGAACCAGAATGGCCCCAGCCTACGCAAACCTCTACATGGGTCACCTGGAAAACTCTTATTTAAATTCCCAAACCCTTAAACCTCTCCTGTGGGTCCGCTTCATCGACGACATTTTTTTACTATGGGCCCATGGGCGTGATTCGCTAGACACATTCATTGCATCCCTCAACTCCACCTCATCAGTTTCTTTCACTTCATCAATTTCTGCTTCCTCCCTTACCTTCCTTGACATAATCACCCGCCTTGAAAACAATACCTTCAGCACCTCCATCCACAAAAAACCCACCAACCATGAACAATACCTGCACTGCACCAGTTGCCATCCACCTCACACCAAACACGCAATCCCCTACTCCTTATCAGTCCGTGCCCATCGCATCTGCAACAATTCACCATCTCTTCAAAGAGCCACACAGAACCTCCATCATGCTCTCCTCAAACGAGAGTATCCAGAACCCCTGCTTAAAAAGAAAATACTCTCTCCCTCCGAACAGTACACCCCACGCACCAAAAAAGAACAAACCAGGAAACTTAATCTCACCACCACATTCTTCCCGGGCACTCAAAAAATTAAAAAAATATTAAAAGATCTGTACCCTATTATCAGCAAAAACAAAATCACGGCTCCTCTTCTTCCATCCTGCCCCTCCATTGCCTACAGAAGAGCACCTAACTTAAAGGTAAAATTTTTAAATCCACCCGCCCCCTCCTACGGCACGCACTGCCCCCACTTTCCTCCCTGACTCCATGCAACCGCCCCCGTTGCAAGTGCTGCCCCCTGCTACGCCCCACCACTTCACCTGTCATCAATAGATCCTCCTCCACACCGTCTTGCACTTCCTTCAACGTTGTATACAGGCTATTTTGTAATTTTTGCCCCTCGTACTACATAGGAGAATGTACCACACCCATATCCATCCGAATGAATAACCACAGGCACTCCTGCAAAACTCCCCCCTTTCATGAACCCATCCCCATTCACACTTCCTCACACAACAGTACCTTCGACCAATGTTTTTCCCTAACCTTCATTGAAGTTTTGCCAGAGAGGGCAACTATCATCGAGGTGAGGACTAGGGAGATGGCCCACATCTGGGTTGAAAGGGCGTTTGAAACGCCCGGGCTAAACATCGCCCATTAAAAGCCAAAACAAACCCTACCCTCCCTTTCCCCCCCCTCTCTCCTTCCCCTTCTTCCACCCCCACTACCTCACCAAGGAGGGCGACTGGAGGAACTTACCCTGCATGCAGCAGTTCACCTTCAGCACTGAGGATAGCGGATCAATCCGCTGAAACGTCTGAACGTTTTTTTGTGAGTGTCCCCTTTTTTACGTGTGTCTATGTTTTATTAGTACAATTTTTGTTCGTTCGCCTCGATCGGCCATATACTTATATTATCGCTTAGTGCGCTCTCATCAAGATTTTATATATGTCATCCTACGGCTGTACGAGATGGTCCGGGAGGTGCTGCCCCTCGGCGGGACGCCGAGGAACTCGGACGGACGTGCCAGTTGGGATAGTAACGCGCAGCCAGTCGCGCAGAATGTGTGTGGGTGACGGGAGTGTAGAGCGACGGTGCAAGGTTTAACTAGGGAAGAACCACACGAGTTGCTGTATCTAGCCGATATTAAAATTCTAGTTGCATCTAAGTGAAAGTGTTTCCGTGTGTGCTTTGAAAATCCACTCTACCTCTCCTAATAACCCCTCGACCTCACAGTTCAGAAGTGGGATTGACCAGCGAGCTGCGGTGGAGTTGTTCGAGCACATCCAGCCATCAATAGATAGAACATCAAAAACCCCAGTGCGGACCGAGTAAGGTGAGAGAGTGTGGTTCTAGTTGTAGCAATGACCAGTCCGACGAATGCGTCGTGGGACGGCGAGTGTCGCGTAGGTAGCTTCAACGGGGTCCATTCTGCGGAAGGAAGGGACGCGACCGAATTGGCGGGAACATGTCGAGAGCAGGAGAGCGAGGCCGGCGTGGCCTGGGAGCGTAGTGAGATGCACCGAGAGGCTACCGCTAAGTGGGTTCTGCCTGCGTCGACGCCGTATGCCGCGAGAAACAAGGCTAAGGAGGATATACAGGCAAGAGGACCCGGTGAGCAACCGCGCGAGGCTACTGTCGCGTGGCCTACGAAGGGCAGAGAACCGTTGTTGGGAAATTGGCGGAATCCTGTCGGAGTGAGTGGCGTCCTTAGAAGCGCAGCGGAGGGGGAACAAGCGCTCTTGCAACACGAGAGAGAATTGTTAGAGAGAGAAAGGAAACTTCTAGAACGTGAACGAGAGCTTTTAAATGGGCAATCGTTAGTTCTTGAGAAAAGTATGGTGGGTTATCGAGAAATAACAGAGCAATTATTGCCGGAGTTTGAACCTTCGCTAACCCTGGGGTTCACGGCGGTACAGTGGGTCAGGCGAGTAGAGTGCATTGCATCAGCCTACGGATGGGACGAGTCGATGTTGTTAGCCCAATCCGTTAGTAAGTTACGCGGAGCGGCGAAACTATGGCTGAATAGCGTAGCCGAGGAAGTACACTCTTGGGAGGCGTTCAAAAAAGGACTATTATATTGTTTCCCATCAGTGGAGGACCAAGCCGACGTGCACTTGAGTCTTACAAAGAGAAGAATGCAGCGTGGCGAGACGCATGAGTCATATGTTTACGCGATGAAGACTATCGCTAGGCGTGGTGAAGTAAATGAAGCCTCCCTTATCAAGTACATTCTAAATGGCATGTGGGTTAAGGAACTAGTGAAGCTGCTGACTATGTGTGACTTTGAAGATGTAGAAGGACTATTACGCAAGATAAGACGATACGAGAGTGTCACTGATAGGGCCAAATTGGGAGATAGGGCAAACTTTCACAATCGACCTCCTGTGACCATTGACAAGAGGGCTGAAGTCAAGGAAGTGAGGGGCGAAAGGACGCATACCCAGGGCGTTTGTTTCAATTGTGGAAAAGAGGGGCACCTCGCTAGGGAGTGCCGAGTAGCTGCCCGTGAGAGAATTTGTTACCGGTGCAAGCAGACGGGACATATGCAGAAAGATTGTTTGCAGGCAACACCGAGAACGACCCAGAATGAGAAAAAGTGGAACGTTAGGAAAATCACACGACCCAATTGCATCATAAAGGACGAGTACCACAAGTGGATAGAGATAAACGACGACAGGGTGGTTGGCTTCGTTGATTTAGGAAGCGATGTTGTCACCCTGAGAAGAGACGTTGCACAAGAACTAGGAGTCGAATATGAGGCGAGCCAAAAGCGTTTAGTTGGGTTTGGATCAGGGGGTTGTGAAGCTATTGGCACGAAACGAATGATCTTGAAAGTAGACGATGTGAATGTGGAAGTAGAGGTTTTAATTGTCCCAGAAAATTCTCAGGAGGATGCTATCATTTTAGGGCGGAGTGCCTTAGACCAACCAGGAATTCGGGTCGAAAAGGAGTTTGGGAGACTCACCATTTCCAGATAAAACGCTGACCTTAGTAAAAGAAAGAATTCTCAAGTGCGGAAGGTGGAAGAGGAGTCACGGATCCAGAAAGACGAGATAGACATGAACGAGAACCTGACGACGCAAGACGAAGGGGCACTATGCGACCTCGTAAATAAATTCAGGGGATGTTTTGCTAAAAACTTAAGCGAGTTAGGCAAGGCGAACTTCACCAGCTTCAGCATTGACTTGAATGACGACAAACCCGTGACGTCACGTCCGTATCGTCTGCCTTACGCAAAAAGAGAGAGCATGCAAAAAGCGGTGGAGGAGCTGATGAGGATTGGAATAGTCCAAGCTTCTACATCAGAATATGCTAGCCCGGCTCTGTAGGTGAAAAAGGCAAATGGAGAGGACAGATTTTGCATCGACTACAGAGGGCTGAACCAGAAGACCCGGAAGGAGAAGTTTCCCATGCCGGCGATTGATAAGCAGTTGGACAGCCTCGCGGGAAACCGTTATTTTTCCACTTAAGACTTCGCGTCGGGTTACCATCAGATACCAGTGGCGCCTCAGTCAAGGCATCTTACAGCGTTTTTTGACGCCGGGAGGGTTGTTCGAGTTCAATAGTATGCCCTTTGGTCTGGTAAACGCACCAGCCGTGTTTAATCGGGCGATGAGACAAGTTATCAGGAACACAAAACCAGGGGATGTGTTGATATATATGGATGATGTTCTGATACCGAGCAGAACCGTGAAGGAAGGACTTGAGAAGCTTGAAAGATTTCCAGAAGCACTCAAAGAGACAGGACTAACATTGAAGTTGGCGAAATGCGAATTTTTCAAGGAGCGCGTAGACTATTTGGGGTTCGAGATAAACGCAGATGGAATAAAACCAGGCGAACGAAAGTTTCGAGCCGTGAGAGAGTTCAAGCGACCGGAAAATGTCCACGAAAGAAGGCAATTCATTGGATTGGCCGGGTTCTTTAGAAGGTTTGTGCCAAGATTTGCTGCGATTAGCCAACCGTTGACAAAATTGACGAAGAATGGAGTGGAGTTCAAGTGGAATGAGGAACAAGAGGTGGCATTCCAAGAACTCAAGGCAAGACTGGTCGAAAGACCTATGCTGACGCTTTTTGATGTGAGTGCAAAGCATGAGGTTCACACAGACGCCAGCAAACATGGATTAGCTGGCATTCTTATGCAATCGCAAAATGAGGGACCATTGAGACCTGTGGCGTACTACAGCCGACAAACAACGGATGCAGAGAAATCCTATCACAGCTACGAACTCGAAGCCTTAGCGGAAGTAGAGTCAGTTGACAAATTCAGGATGTACTTGTTGGATCGAATGTTCAAGGTAGTAACGGATTGTAATGCATTAAAGACGGCGATGACTAAGAGGGATCTGTTGCCAAGAATCGCCAGGTGGTGGTTGAGACTACAGGAGTACGACTTCGAAATCGAATACCGACCAGGCAGGAGCATGAGTCACGTAGACGCCCTCAGCAGAAACCCGGTGGGGAAGGCGGTAGAACCTGAGATGGTTGACTCAAAAATATTCACCACCAGAATTCAGCAGGAGGATTGGCTGTTGACCATGCAGCTGCAAGATCCGAGTCTCCAGAAAATACATGCGACATTGAAAAAGCCAGCACAGACAAACGAGGATAAGCAAGTGCACACTGATTATGCAGTAAGAGACCATCGAATATGTCGAAGAGTGGAGGGGGGAAATCGTTGGGTGGTCCCAAGAGATGCGATTTGGAGAATCATAAAGGGGAGCCATGATGACATGGGACATTACGGAGAAGAAAAGACTCTGGAACACCTGAGAAGATATTTCTGGTTCCCGAGGATGAGACAAAGGATAAAGAGATATATCGCAGCCTGTATCGAATGCGCGTACCACAAGAGACCAGGCGGAAAAAGGGAAGGAATACTGTACCCAACTAAGCGCGAGGGTACGCCTTTTCATACCGTTAATATAGATCACCTAGGACCGTTCCCTCGTAGCAAAAGAGGCAGTGAATACGTCCTCGCGTACCAAGACAATTTTACGAAGTGCATAGTACTACGAGCTGTGAAAAACACGAGGTCAAAACCAGCCTGTAAGGCCTTGAGTGAGATAGTTAGCTTGTTTGGTTGTCCGGACCGTATCATTACGGATAGAGGAACGACATATACGTCAAGAGAATTTGAGGAATTTTGCGAGGGGCATCAGATAAAACACATCAAGAACGCCACTGCAACGCCTAGGGCAAATGAACAAGTAGAGAGATCAAACGCCATAATTACTCGAGCTATCACTACGATGAATTCAGAGGAGGATGGAAGTGATTGGGATGGGCGCTTGAAAGACATTCAATTTGCCATGAACTCGATGAAGAACAAGACGGTGGGAGCCAGTCCACATGAACTGTTGTTCGCGTACCGCCCGCGGAATGCGTTAAGGAACCGAGTTGTAGTGACATTGCAGGAAGATGAACATGAAGTGAGCAAAGAAGTGATAGAGGAGGTTAGGAAGGAAGCTTTAGGCAGGATGGTAACATGTCAGGAGAGGCAGAAGAAAAGGTTTGACGAAGCTCACAAGGAGCCAAGAAAATACGTGCGGGGAGAGTTAGTGTTAGTCGAGCGAGAAGCCCAGGCGACGGGAACGTCTCGAAAGCTAGCACCCAAATTTAAGGGACCATACAGGGTGTAGAAGGTATTCCCCAGGGATAGATATTTGCTGACAGACATCCCGGGAGCAGCCAGAACACAGAGGAGGTTTCATTCGGTCTTTTGTGCAGATCGAATGAAACCATGGTGCCAACCCCCACAAGACTACGACCTCGATGCTGTAGAAGAAGATGACAACCCACCCCCATGCAGCCTCGGAGACCAGGGAGCCCACGAGCAGATCCAAGAGGACCCCGATGCTGTAGAAGAAGATGACAACCCACTCCCATGCAGCCTCGGAGACCAGGGAGCCAACGAGCAGATTCAAGAGGAATCCGATGCTGTAGAAGAAGAGGTCAGCCAACCGCAAGATCGGGCCGAGGACGGCCCTGTAATCAGGAAAGGCCGACTGTCATCCTACGGCTGTACGAGACGGTCCGGGAGGTGCTGCCCCTCGGCGGGACGCCGAGGAACTCGGACGGACGTGCCAGTTGAAGGTGAACTGGTGCAGGCAGGGTAAGTTCCTCCAGTCGCCCTCCTTGGTGAGGTAGTGGAGGTGGAAGAAGGGGAGAGGGGGGGAAAGGGAGGGTAGGGTTTGTTTTGGCTTTTAATGGGCGATGTTTAGCCCGGGCGTTTCAAACGCCCTTTCAACCCAGATGTGGGCCATCTCCCTAGTCCTCACCTCGATGATAGTTGCCCTCTCTGGCAAAACTTCAATGAAGGTTAGGGAAAAACATTGGTCGAAGGTACTGTTGTGTGAGGAAGTGTGAATGGGGATGGGTTCATGAAAGGGGGGAGTTTTGCAGGAGTGCCTGTGGTTATTCATTCGGATGGATATGGGTGTGGTACATTCTCCTATGTAGTACGAGGGGCAAAAATTACAAAATAGCCTGTATACAACGTTGAAGGAAGTGCAAGACGGTGTGGAGGAGGATCTATTGATGACAGGTGAAGTGGTGGGGCGTAGCAGGGGGCAGCACTTGCAACGGGGGCGGTTGCATGGAGTCAGGGAGGAAAGCGGGGGCAGTGCGTGCCGTAGGAGGGGGCGGGTGGATTTAAAAATATTACCTACGTTAGGTGCTCTTCTGTAGGCAATGGAGGGGCAGGATGGAAGAAGAGCAGCCGTGATTTTGTTTTTACTTATATATATATATATATATATATATATATATATATATATATATTGTGATAGATCACGGGTCTATACAATAATATCGTGGAAGTTCTGCGGCGCGCGTTCGCGATAAATGTATCTAAATACTGGGGATGGATTGACCTCAGTGCAGAGCACAGCACAAGATAGAAACGACCTCTTACAAAATGATCGGGTTTACACATTTATTTGCAAAAATTGACCGTACAAAAACAAAAAATCAGAGAAATACCCTTTCCTAGTTCCTATGAGGGATGAATGATTTGACTTTTATGATGATACATAAATGAAAAAAAAATGAATCAAAAGAGACGAAGAACACTACCCCACCAAAATTACTTAATTCTAATACAAAAAAATAATAGGATGAATGGATGAATGATGAATTTACAAATGCCAAAGAATGTACAGGCTCCTCGTCCAGTTCTGCGAAATGTCCAGCACTATCGCTTTGAATATGCAAACCTCGTGGACGGGAGATTAGTGATACAACTTTTCTCTTTGAATGTTGAAAAAACTTGGCAAAGGGTTGCGTGATATCGTTCCACAAATCACTGATTTCGAGTGAACAGCACTCGGGGTCTCTTCTTGAGGAATTATGTTGGATCGAGCAGGGAGAGTGGATAATGCACTATCCGGGGAGATGGGTTTGAGTATTTTACCGCGTCAATGGTGTGGTTCTCTGTCGAATCACCGTCTCGGCCGGTTGAGCCCAACAGGCTTCTCTCCGCCTGCGGCTTCGAAGAACAGCGGGCGAATCCCACGGTGAGTCGTGTACTCCGACTGACTCCTTATCTCCCGTTGACTCTCGCTCCTTGTGCGCTGGCCTTATCTCGGCTCGGAAGGTTTCTCTGCTTCCGCGCACTTCCAAACACAAATGTCCTCCCGTCTCCTCGTGAACACCCGTTATATAGCGGCGTTCACGTGACATATAAAAAAAATGACACTCGAAAAACCCTTGTACTTGATGGGGACGCCGCTCTAACAGTGCTGTGCCCGCTAAATTTAAATGAGCGATGGCTCAAACCTGGAACCGACCGCGATGAAAACATGGGAAAAACGACGGTGCAAGTCGTACCGTCACAATATATATATATATAACGCAGTGGTAAAAAAATCCTTTTAAAAAATATATCAAAATATATTATTAAAAAACAACAAATAATGCATAAAAAATTATAACCGAACATAAAAAAGACAAAACATAGTTCAACATTGTACTAAAAAAATTGAAAAAAAATATATAAAAAAGAATTAAACCACTGCAAGGGAAAAAAATATTATTCCCATATAATATGCTCTATTTATCTATGTTATGATAAATTGATTTTGTATTGAGTTTATGCTGTCTCTGTTTTGGGCAAGCACAAAGCCACAAACATTTCTATGTATTCATCAATTCTTCAAATTTTAGTGCCATGTCTAATGTTTAGTTTATAGTGTAATTTTTTAAGTTCAGTTTAATTTTGAGTTTCTCTTTCTCGGGAACAAATCACTACACTGACAACGATACACGCACGCCATTTATAGTCTTTATTTGTTAACTGGCTGGTTAGGGTGAGCAAACGCTCACCGGTACAGCTGTCAAGTTCGCGCCTTCGGCGTGGTCATTCCTGTGGGAAATGATGCCACGACCCTCTTGGAATTTGTTATGATAAATCATTGCTATACACCAGTGGCAAATCGAGATGTAAAAGAAACTTATTATACTGGATAATAACGATCATATGCTTACAAGCTGTGTTGTTGAATATGGCAACGCCGTATTAGCGGAGAAGGTAGTCCTACCCGTCTTACGGTACGAATTCACAGCAAAACATTCCACACACAGTCCACATGTGAGATCCCGGATTGGTTCGGCTGCCAACACACAACCTATTTCAATAATATAGGTAAATCCATGGGTAAGCTAGCGAGCCAATCAGAGCCCGTCTTTGAGAATTGATGACGTCACGTCTCCAGCTCGCTGCGTCGTCGCAGAAAAACTGAACCTGTCGGATTTTCTCTGCGTCAAGGCGGCAGTACGCCGACGATTTCGAATGGGTGTTTGTTTCTGGGTATACAAATATGCAAGATTAGCTCTAATGGGAGTAGCAAATGCTATTTATTTCATTATTTACTATTATTTTGAAGTGTTCAGCTTAGATATTTCGTATCTTTCCTAAACATAAGACAAATGTTAACCTTAAATTAGACAACAATCACTGATGAGCATAGATTAGCGTAACACATACCCGTAAATGGTATCTATGGTATGGTAAATGGTATAAGCTAAATACAGCGTGCGAGGTACTTGTTGGTGACTAAGGTCGTTTAAATTCTATTTTATATCCAATAATTGTTCCCTCATGATCTACTCAGTTAGAGCTATTTAGATAACATGACTAGGACAATCTGTTTGAGCAACAGTTATCATTAATAAATATTCCTGATAACATTCCACGTTACTCATGTTCATTGAGTGTATGTAATTAGCTATTTTTCGAATATTCCGAGTTAGGAAATAAAATTTAAAGGTCATAATAATGCATAGGCAAGGGCCATCACTACATGCATTATTATCGACTTTATGGTCGCCATATTAATTTCAAATGCTATTTATAGTTAAGAAGAACATTTTAAGAAATGAAATTGGGTAGCCATGCAGAAAAGAACATATGTATTGTGCGTTTGGTTCGAAATCATAAGATGATATGTTCACAGGCCGATTTTTAGGAGCCGACGCTTTTTGCCTTTCATTTGTTTTCGCTACGCAGATCTGTGAAGGGCTCCAACTTGCTGCGATGAGTTAGCTCCGCCCCCAAGTACGCAACGCCGAGCTATGAAGGCACCCTTATTCGCCAATTGGCGGATTGGCGGCGCACTGTGGTTCCTAGCAGTGGCGGATACAGATGGGGGGCGCAGGGGGCGCGCGCCCCCCCCTTGCGGGTCCGCCCGTATTGCCGAGCATTGCAAAACCACAATTGCAACTTTTTCATATCATAAGGTGGCATTATCTTTTACATGTTTACAATCATTTTAAATAAAATTTTCTTATACTTTGGCTGTGACTTGACTGTGATCTTTTATTACGATAAAAGTAAAGACAACTCAAGATATGTTGCGCCCCCCCCTTGAGTTTTTTCTGTATCCGCCCCTGGTTCCTAGACCCTCTTTTCATGGACAAAAGTGGAATTTTTCGTTTATAAATTAAACCAGTGACCTTAATACTAATGCATAGCCAATATATCAAAGTACTATTAACTGATGTATTTATTTTTAAATATCTGTTTATAACAATGTTCTGACAGCTGAAAGTGCGGAAAATATAAATGGACGAAATTTTGCATTTTGTGAGACTCATAACAGGATGATTTTTTTATGACTAAACATAGACAGTCGTCTAATAAATGGGTGTCTTTGTGCCACTAGAAGTCTAATCCGTTTCTAGGAGTTGTTTTGGTAATTATTTCGTAACAATTGTTACCCTAGATACGTCATTTTAAGTCACTGTCATTTACAATGAGGAAAATTATTTAGTAGTAGTAGCTAAAAGTAGAGCTATAAAAAATCCTGTGCAGAACATGTTGCTCGGATCAAATGGAAAATGCTAGTCATTACTTACTTTTGCAAATGGTAAAAAGTTTAGCTGCGCCTACCTGCGCCCCTTAGTGTTCAGAGATAAAATAAAATGGCTGTTCTTGGAACTGGGCTAAATTGCAAACTCTCATTTCAACTACCTTTCGATTTTACGTGGAGGAATATGATAGTAGACTTATTAAATTGTACCAAGAAGCTAAAATATAAAACAATGAAGTGAATGAGACTTATAAAATACCACCATTGTTGTTTATAACTGTTTATTAGCGACCAGATTATTTATGACAACGTCCACCGTCCAAGTTCATCTGGTTCAGGGGCATTGTAGGGGAAGTTTGCTATAATGAAACCAAAAATCGCTCTTTTCACAAGTTTGAACTACAATACGACGTGTTTAAACAAGATAATCATTATTCGGTACCATAATTTGAAAAAAGAGCCATCACATTTCGCGTACACCAGTGTGCCGCGCGCATCCGTTTGTGTTTAGTTTTCATTATTAGTGCTTGGAAAACTGAAAGCACACTGCTTGACGCCACAGAGTAATATCTCTATATATTAATACACTTACTCCAAGATAACGTCGACAAGCTGGTCTTCTTAAGGCCTTTGTAAGTCCTTGTCGTTTTGTGATAAGTAGGAGCCTGAAACGCAGGGAGCTATTTCTGAAGTTGTACTAGAACTGGTCAAGCTGTGATGAAAAGAAAAAACCAACTTTTTGATTTTATAAAGGGTTTGCTAGTGAATCAACTAAGACAAGGTAGTGGTACGTCTAATGATAGGAACTGTGCCCGTCATATTTTTTGAAAATCCATAGCATCCAGCATACCTGAAATCGATGCGGATCTGATTTTTCGTCTGCCCGATATTTTGAGGGCTCTCTTTAGTCCCTATGAAATAAACGTAAAATCGCTCGGAAATTATACATTGGCAGTGCCCGATAGTTTTTGCTCCCCATATATATGGTATAACAAAACCTGCGTCCCTTAAAAAAATGCTCATTCACGGATCGCGCATTATCAAAGTCGAACCCCTCCCGATCGGACAATTTTCTGGAGAACTACTTGAGGAGGCTCGAGACAAAGACTGTAGACGATATAGAGAATGGAACACACGAAAAATATTCCGAAAAGAATGCAATGACTTATTGCATATGCTTCCTTTATCATCCGATCCGTTAGTATCCAGCTGACATGAAACGCCTAGAAGAAAAACTGGGAGCATACCTAAGGAGGTGGTAATGATACTACAGCCCCCTGAAGATGATTCGGAGGTATTTGAAATACTAAATGAAATAAATAATAAGATTATGACAAAGAAATAATTAAGGTTAACCTAATAATAAAAAATATTTATAACATTAATTTGTACACATGAATTACTTATTTGTAAATTTATACTTTTAATAATTACCAAAAGATTTTAATGCTTTCAAAATTAAAATGTTTGCCCAGTATAAACTGTTAAATCAATTTATGATGATATAAATTGAGCTAAAATATTTATTATCTTTGATAAAAATTGAGCATTTCAAATATAAAAATCATGAAATCCAATGGAACTCTTTTATAAAATATTAATGCCACAAACCCCGTTTCACAAATTTACCTCCAAGTAGATATTGCAGACAGGCGAGCAAACGATCTGGGCTACGAAGGATGCTTTCCCATGTGTAACACTTTTCCATAATTTATTCTGAATTAGAACATGCATAATTTAAAAAAAATGCTTAAAATCAACTGCTGAAGGATTCGAAACTGATAAACTTGAATTTCTTACGATAATAAACCCTCTATAAACAATCAAACATGTAATTTCAATCATTTCTAGACTTTTGTCCAACAATGCATGGTCTAGGAACCATTGTGCGGCGGTTTCTAGGACTGCGCGGATTTTCCCTGCGCGTTAGGGCCCCCGCGCTCTGGCAACTTTTTCAAAGCAACTATTTAGTTGCTCTATGGAAGTTCAAATGAAACACACGGCATTGACTGTGGCCCCGCGCACCGGCGGCTTTTTAGTTGCCGCAACTAAATAATTGCGTCCGGACCTATTCTGAGGGTGATTAAATTGTTGCCGGCAGGAATAGATCGCGTGGGTGTTTACCTAATCCCGCGCACTGTCAACTTTTCAGTTGCTTGACGGCACTTGTTCGGAGCGCATCTTAGGAAGTGTTTTGCAGGACGCGTTTTGCAAAGGTCTATTAGTTTTTAACTTTTGGGATTATTTACGGTAATTTTAATTACTGAACATGCTCTGGATTGTATTTGGAGGCCATATATTTACAACTTCACTTACTTCCATTATGTAAATACACAACAACCTCAGAATAATTTTACTCACATAGTTACACCTTCCCTTCATTTAACACCTTTCATTAAATTTTCTCCATCTTCATTTTCTTTATACTCTTGAGATTCTTCGAAATTCTTTTCTTCACTTTCCTATTCTTCTCCTTTCTACTTGTCCAACTACTATTGTTTCACAGCACATTATACATGGTGGACCACGGATCTTTATTGTAGAGACTATATAATGCTGGCCTTGGAATTTCTCGCATTCCACCTACGTTTCTGATCTTGATTCATTTCTTTTTCTTCATTCAAGTCGACACCTTCAATTGTTTCAATCATTTCTGTTGTTCGAAATAGGATTTCTATTTAAAAACACCACATTGGGTAGGTTGATTTGTCCTTCCGCTACGGTATATGCGTTACACCTTCCCTCGACTCCACCATTTCTTTAATTTTTTCCTTCCGTTCTTTCTTCCTATTTCTCAATTTTACTGCAAATGCTGCTCCGGCCTCATTACCTTTTGGGATTATTTGCAGTGCTTTAATTTATTGAAAAAGCCCTGGATTGTATTTGGAAGCCATAAATTCACAACCAACGGTCATATACCCTTACGGAAAGATTCGGCAATCCATGTTAAAAATCGAGTCTTAAGTTCGACTGAGGCGGCGCCAATCGTTCCAGCAGCGAATTTGGAGCTAATCTGCACAGGTGTGGGTTAATCCATAGAACCACTCATTTTTCGTTTAAAATTTAATGCTGAAATATAATCCTAACGTTCTTCTTTATTTTCTGGTTCAGGCTCTTTTCAGGTTCTTATAAATTTCACATTTTTTTACACTAGTGAGTATTATAAAATGAAAGTTGTTTGAACGAAGCGAATTACAATTAATATAAGGCGAAAATCATGTAAAATTCATGCAAATTTATCATGTATATGATAGAGGAATCGTACTTACATGTCAAAGATAAGTAAGTGATTCTGAACAGAGGATTACCAAAAACATTAAAACAATATGTATACCCAAAGATTCCACAGTATTGGATTCGTGATTGCAATCCAAATAATGCTGTACTGCAGCCAGTGACGTAACTAGGAATATGCTTTGGGGGCGGGAGGGATGAGATTGCATGGGGTGGGAAAATTTTTGACAAATGACATGCCTCGATATACATTTCACATCATTTTGGCGCTAAAAATTAAATTTAAGCAGATAAAGTTATTATATTTCAACACAAGGTAATTTTTTAAATATCTTTTTTTTCCTCTGATGGTTTGGGGGATCTATCCCCTCACCCCCATATTTACGCTACTGACACTGACTGCATCCCAATCTTTCCTAGCTCGCGTCATATTTTATTTTCTTGAGTTTCCTCCTCGTGTGTTTCACGATCCAACATAGTTTCTTTTCAATAGTCTAGTCTCCTTTCCATGTATAACTAGATGGATGTATCTCTTCCCTGATATCTGGTCCCATATTAAATAGCCACTCCACCATTTTCACAGCTTCTCTAGTGCCCAATTTGCGGATAAAACTATTGAAGATCATTTCTGGTACATATATAAACCAGATTTATTAAATTTGCTTAAGATATCTTTTATATTTAGGTGATTGAATTTGTGATCATTTTTAAGTATCTTGATAATGAATTGGAATTAAAGGCAACAACATTTTAGATTAAACGAAAGTTCTATGAACTTCTTCTACCAATTTTACACATAGTATAGTTTATGTAAATTCCTCTAAAAAGAGGATAGTCCACAAGGACAAATACTGTACCCAAAACATTTTGTTCCTTTGCTTATTTTTTCGCTGTCTCAAAATGAGCGCAACAACACAACTTGCTTTCACGAGATCCATTGTAAACTGAGCTGAGGGGCAACTATTTAATCGCCAGTGCGCGGTAGCGAGCAACTCTTGGGTGAGTAAATTGTTTAGTTGCCGGTGATTAAAGTTGCCAGTGCGCGGGGGCCCTTATGGTTACTAAGGGCCGTATTAATAGTCGACCCCCAGGGGTCCCCTAGCTCTAGGTATCCCCTTACAGTCCCCTACGCACAAATCTGGTATTAATAGTCGTCCCCTAGGCTGTAGGGGCCCCCTTGCAGTCCCCTACAATGGGAGCGGAGTGAGCCTTACCTTGCGACATATGCATGAAGCGGAGAAAACAGGTACTACTGGAATTGTAAGCAGAAATCTTTAGTTGCTTTCGTATTTTATTGACTTCGTGTTGCTGCTTGTTCCAATACGTTCGTTGCTGTTGTGCTCTCGTTGAAAAGTTACTCATTTATGCCTTTATTCACTTCCATATTAATTCATAGCATACAACTTATTCATTCTGTCATATTGCTCATTTGCCCATTCAAAAATCGTTTCGTTTTCACCCATTTTCATCAATTTCACCATGTCCCTTTCATCTCAACCTTTTCTTGTGTATCACCTCGCTGAATACACGTTCATATTTTCCCTATTATCCGTGATTTGGGTTATCTTTGACGAGGATGGACAGCCTGGAGGCCTTTGTTCGTCGTCTCGATAGATTGGCGAACCAACATCTGAGATTGAAGAAGTTTTACGCCCGTGATGCGCAAAATCCATTCGATTTTTTTAGAGATACTGAGTTCCTGCAGCGGTACCGGTTTCCTAAGGAAGCCGTGAGAGGGCCTCTGCTTGAGATGGTGCGGCCTCATTTCGTCGCTCCTTAGTGAATCTCAGGTTAGAGAGTGTATACGAGGTTCAATACATCTGTGTGAAATCATGCGTAGGACAAACTAAAAGGGCCATACAATGCTGAATAAAAGAAAATGCTCGAACACTGAAGAAGTTGATGCAAGACAAGAAGAGAAATCAGAAATTGTTCAACATGTCTTGTCAGAGCCAGGTCATGAAATCAATTTTGATAAAGCAAAATTCTTGGCCAAAGAAATGCAATATATCGTAGTAGATTAATCAGAGAATCGGTGTAAATTACCAAAATACCATAAAATGAATACCATATGAATCAGGAATACGCTTGTTTCTGGACCCCAGAAGGACCCCCCTGCCCCGTATAGGGACCAATCAGCGACGGGCAAGCGCTCCCTCAGTCTGGCGCCACCGTATAAACATCGGGCAACTCAGCCTGGCCTGAGGACACCTACAGCACAGTTGGTGAAACGTCACCATCAAAATGACAGCGCGGACGGAAACAGGAAATCTATCCAACGGCGTACTAGGTGTATTATTCGATCTTGGGAATGCAATTACTTAAACCTTTAAAACACAACGGCCACATTATCTGGTTTTTATTCCACTACATTACCTCCTCAGTCTCAGTTATCAGTGTTTGCGCCACAAAAAATTTGTATCTTGGAGCTTTTGGTCACCAGTGCGAATTAGGTACCTTGACCTACCACTATTCAACTTTGTAGTCTATTATGTTTTTTGGCTGTTGCTAGATACCAAAACTTGTTCCAAATCCAATTCCCTTAATAACAGGCACCGATTTCCTTATGTTCAGCCATTATCTCATGTTTTCATGATAGGAATTAACGAGTTGAAGGAATAAATTTATATGCAAATATTAAAATTTTAAATATATTTTATAAAAATAAAATTTACAAATTAGGGGTCACGTTTCCCACAAAACTATTTCAGTTGTGCTTCCGCTAGTTTTCTAGCAGCCACAGCTTGCCTCAGTCTATCTTTTGTTATTTTATCCTTCTCCAGGGATCTTTCTATCTTCATTTCATACTATCTTCGTAAATGGTTCCTCTCCTCTTCCATCATTTCCAACCTGGCCCTTAACTCCCTCTCAGCAATGCCCATGGAAGTATTGGCTGAAAGCATCCAGGAAGAAATTATAAATTAACAACAATACATCATACATCATTTTGTAGGAAAAAATAAATAAACAGAGCTGAAAGCATGATCATTTTTCAATTTTTTTTAATCACAGAAAATGTAGCATTGTTACTTAAACGACATATTTTTTTCGAAAACTTTTATATTAAAATATCGTTTAGATGGTTATAAATTTTATCCCACAGCCACCAAAGCTTCTATTTAAATAATTTTCGATAGAATTTGCATCGAGTCCAACGGCTAATATCATTTAATTTAATAATGCAATATTACTAGCTATCAAAACACTAGCACTATTTACCCCAGGTAATTTTCAAGGCATATTAAGGACTGTTATTCATTTTCATTAAAATTATCAACTTCACATCTAATCACACCAAAGAAATTAATACAGCAATTAGCAAATAATTCAAGAGCAAAAAAAGCACCCGCATTTCAGAAACACCGTTTTTCAGGCTCAATAGGCAAATAAATATGCGCCCGTCAGCACGTAAAAACTCATACCGTAATACACTCCAAATATTACTCCAACCCACATTACTGGATCCTCTCAGAATGAATGCACATTTTACTTTCTTTACTTCAAATATTCTGTTGCTAAATAGGTACGCTGCAATCTCATGAAATCTTATGAAATCTTATGAAATCAACAGAAAATGCTGAATCCGGCAAGGCGAGGATTTTTTCTTCAAAATTGTATTACCAACTACGTAAAATCAGTTAACCTGCAGATAAATACCTGAAAGAGACATCCTAAACTTACCTTTACTTGCATAGCCTTTTTATTCACCTTTTCAGTTATTTTACATCTCTTCTAACAACATCGCGGTGACAGTTGAACGCACTGCGTTCAGATAGCCACGCCTTCTTCTTCACCTCGCATTGAACGCTGTCCGTTCAATGCGAGGTTTGTTTTCAATAGAACATTTGTATTTTTCAATGAAATCGCACATATTTTCTTCTCCGTAGCTGAAAACGAAGTACTTCGCGCCGCCATCTCAAGTTCTTTGTACAAAAACACCTATAAAAATAAAGTAAATAAACACCTCTGTTGTCGTTACGGCCCATAGTTACCACGTTCGGAGTCCCCTTACTAGGGGAATCCAAGGGGACGACTATTAATACCGATGTTGAAGATTCCCCTTGGAGTCCCTTGGGAAGGGTGCCCCTAGGGGACCCTAAGGGGAACGACTATTAATACGGCCCTAAATTTTTATCAGCAAATCGGATTTATTATCGAAGTTACCAATTCTTAAAACGTTCGAACATGACTTTGATGGAAGTGGATTACGAAAAGAATTTGGATGAATGTTTTTCAAGAGAGGTTAAATATTTTAGCGGATATTTCGCTTTATTGCCTGTTCACGGACAAAAGTGTGTGTTAAATCGGTGTATGAATGAAGGTTTGATTGCGTCAAGTTATGAATGTCCTAAGTGTTATAGGCAAATGAAATTAACTTAGAGACCAAAGAAGACTGATGGGTATGAATGGGTATGTAAAAATCAAACTCAAAATAATACGCATGAATGTTCACAATCTGTAAGAAAGGGTTCTTGGTTTTTAAATAGTCATCCAAGTATATATCAAATTTCAAAATTGACTAGTCAATGGTTAGGGCATTTTATGCAAAAGTACAATATGGCAGTTTTAAAAGTGAAGGATAAAACAGTGACTGATTGGTATAGTTTTTGTAGAGAAGTGTGTGAGTCCGTATTGAAAAATAGTTCTAGAAACCGCCGCCAATCCGCCAATTTGCGAATAAGGGGCTCCAACTCCGGTCGCGCCAAATCCATAAACAATATACTATATAAAATGATGTTTCCTGGAGTTTAGGTCAATAAATTTAAAGTTAGCAGCCAACGTTTCGTTTTATTTTAAAAACATCTTCAGGGCTATGTTAGAAAAAAAATTGTGAAACAATATAAAATGCAGAGAATTAGGCAATATACAATATATATATACATAAAAAAGGAGCATTCGAGTTTTTTATAAACAATATAATTTATAGAAATATATATATAAACATATATATATGAACAGAATGGATTATACAAAAAATTTTGACATACCTCTAAACTTTGAATACATTTATTGATATTTGGTTTCTACGGTATTGCCACAACCTAGGTTACCATTAATTTTGATGTATTAAATAAAAATAAATTTTGTTGAGGTTATCGATGTCTGTTTTTTTATTACAACAATTTTTTTTTTTGAAATATAAACCATTTCTTTAAAAAGTCTTTTTTTCAATATAATTTCATGATCCAAAATTTCGGCGTTCTCAAAATCAAAAATATGGCCATTGTTTATGCTATGGCTAGCAAGAGCACATAGAGTTATACCACCTTTTATTGTTGATTTGTGTTGTGAAATTCTATTTTTTAAATATTGCAATGTTGGTCCTATATAACAAGTGTCACAATCGAGGCAAGAAATTTTATATATTATATCACTGTTTAGATTTTTAGGGGTTTCAGATTTTATTTTTGTGTATAGGAGCTTGTTTAGAGTGTTATGATTCTTGTGTGCAATTTTATAATTTATTTTTTTGAATACGTTCGTAATTTGTTCAGATAATTTACCAATATAGATGATTCCACGGTATGGGGATGTTGTATTTGCTGAATCATTTTTGTTTAGTGAATTTTGAGTACGTGAAAATCTAGTGTTGTTTTTGTGAAGTATAGAATGAACAAGCTTTTTTGGAAAATGGTTTTTCTTTAAAATATCCTCAATTATTTTAATGTTTTTTTCGTGAAATATATTATCGCTCAAATTCAGAGCTCTAAATTTTAGTGCAAGCGCTACATTTACTTTATGTTTAAGAGGGTTATGTGATTGGAAATTTAGAAATCTGTCCGATTTGTGTGGTTTCTTCCACCAGTCTACTTGAATGGATCCATCGTGATTTCTAATTGTTAGCATATCAAGAAATGGTAGAGTATTATTTTTTTCATATTCTATTGTAAATTGCAATTTAGGGTGGAAACGATTAAAATAATTTAAAATGGTGTCTTCCTTGATGTCATTAGGAAGTGCTAAATATAAGTCATCAACAAACTTGTAAATGAAAGGAATTTTGAAAGGCAAGCTAGTGATTACATTGTCTAAGAGATGGTTCATCGTCAAATCAGCTAAAATGGTCGCTACTGGGGTACCCATGGGAACTCCATTTTTTATTTGATATTGACGGTCCTTATATTGTAAATATCCTTGATTGACAGTAATATCATACAATTCAAAGAATTCTTCCTTGTTTAATATTGTATGATCAGATATTAAAAGCCAATTTTCTATAATAATATTGTTTAATAGGTCTAGTGGGATGTTTGTAAAAAGAGATTTAACATCTAGAGAGCACAGTTTATGATTTAAGGGAATTGTTTGTTGTTTAATTTTATTATAAAAATGAAATGAATCTTTAAGTTATATTTATCTGAGGATAGATTCTTAAGAATGCAAGCAAGGAATTTGGCACATTCATAAGTTGGACTATTTATGAAACTCACCACCGGTCTTAGGGGTAGGTATGTTAGGTTTATGGTTTTTTACTAAACCATACAATTTTGGAGGAGTACCGTTGTTTTTTGTTAATTTACATTTTGTCTTAAAATCTATTTTCTTTTCTTTAAAAAGTTTTTTAACCAGTGTATTTACTTTAGTTTGAAGTGAAGTAGTAAAGTTTTTATTTTTTGGAATCTCCGTATATATGTCATTATCATCGAGTAAATCATTAATTTTTTTATCATATTCTTCTCTATACATTATTGCTGTGTTATTAGTTTTGTCAGTTTTAAGTACAATAGGGTAGTTTCCTTCATCAAAGAAAACGATAGGCATTGATTGCGATTCATTGCCCACCATTAGTGTATTCATAATACACAAATTATTTGGTTTTTGAAATACCGGTTTAGACGAATGGCAAGGGTCAAATTTTATCCTCATTTGAAAAAGGCCAGATTGGCGCCCATGCGATTCCGCTCCGCGTGACGTCATAGGGACCTAGTTTCTACACGAGAGGATAGGAGTTATACATCGTCTGAGGTTACCAATGCATGCATGAGGCACAGAGCTCAGGGAAACATGTCTTAATAATCACCTATTAAAACTGGCTAAGGTCGGAAAGTTTTCTTCGCTTGATAAGGTATTAATAAACCTTTTTTAAGCCATGCGCTACCAGACAGGAAGGTACTCAGCTATCCGCTAGCATCCTGCGTCCTATCAGCGCTCAGAGCCTCGATCAAGGTCACTTCACAAGGAGAGAGGGGGAACCAGAAATGCGGCGCACGGACTTTCCTACTTACGCGTCGCGTTTTTGCGCGCTTGAAATTTTTCACTTTTAATTTAATCGCGAAAAATAGATATCGTCATTTAAAAATCTAAAAGCGCGAAATACGTACTCCAGGAGTAATAATCTTTCGATTTAGGCAATAAAAAAATAATAGGAAACCACCCTATTATATTTGGGTTATTTTTTAAAAAAACCTTTGTTTTATGCAATAGATTGATCATATCACGAAGTTATGACTTTTGCGTCAGCTAAAGTCATAACTTCGTAAGATCTACGTACAAAGTAACTACGTAAGTCAGAATTACTTACGTAGACAGAAAAAGATGCTAATTACTGTGAATAAGAAAAGAGAGGTGTCATCAAAGGGCCTTATTTTATTGGAATGAAAGACTATACTCTTGTCTGATGAAAAAAGGGAAGAGGACTTATCAATACAAGTTTAGAGGGGAATGTGTGATTGTTCCTCACTGGACGATGTTGATACATCAAATATTAGTAAGACTAACGAAGAAAGACGCACTTGGTGTGAATTTTGGTGCATCTGGGGCGTTCGAGAGGGTAGCGGGGAGGGTACGACGGTGGCCTTCACCCTTATTAATCCATTTAGTCACAGCTGTCGGACAATACCGGAATATAAGTGCATAACCTAAGTTCCCAAACCTTCATAGCCACTCGAGAGGCGTCTTCATAGACCGTAGTCTCCTTTCCTGCGTGCGCAGATCTAAAAATATTTGATCAATTCTCTAAAAGTTGGTAACATCGATTTGTTTAACGCCGACGAGGCGCCAAATAAGGGACAAGTCGTCTCACTACGCATCGTTTTTTATCTTCTACCATCTTCTGATTTATATTATCAAAGATAAACTACCTCCTAGCAGCATGCGCGGGATGAATTTGGCTGCATTAGAGGCGTGGGAGGGGGAGAAGCGAGCGTGGAGGGGAAGGGATCGGCCTGCGGCTCTGGTATCCGCGACGCTGCGTGGGCGTTGGAATATTTTCTTCGCGGACGCGGACTCAAATTAGGCATTTTGTGGCTAAACGGTGGCAGATACGTCAAAATGCATGAAATTGTTGACCTAGAAGGAACGTAACTCGGCAAAATCTATAGGAAATGACCATTAAATATTATATTTTTCGATTTTTGACCCTCCCCCCCAAATTGCATTTGAGCGAGGGTCAGGGGTCCACGTACAGGTCTCAAATTTTTCAGGCCTTATTTTTGATCGGTCCCACAACTTTTTTTCATTGGGGCAGATGGATTTGAAAAAAATCGATTTTTGCGATCCGCCCTAGTCTACAGCGTTTAGGGGATGATGGGTAACCTGACCAGCGTTCCAACGGGAAGTTTGTCCTGCCGGGAACAGAAGTTTGGGGGAGGTAAATAGTTGAGTTACGAAAAAGCTTGTGCTGAAAATGGAGGTTCAAGTAGCTAGATTGTTTCCTTTGATCAACATTTATTTCATGCTGTGGCGAAATTGGATCCGCCTCCGGAACAAATGGAAGAAGAAATGCGACGGAGGAGGAACCTGAGGGCCTATATTATAAATAGGTTACGAAGAAAACCCCGGCATGATATAAGAAGAAGTTGGCGGTTTGTTAGCAGTCAGGGGTTTTGGGATTGAGATGTTCCCAAATGACCCGATGCTTTTCAAAAAACATATCGTATCCAGCGGGATACATTTCAAATGCTGTGCAATGGAATAAGGACTAGCATCGTTAAAATAAGTACGCGCACGCGAGAAGCTATTGTCGTCCCTAAAGGATAGCGATTGCACTGTACTACCTCAAGTTTGGGTCAGATCTTGCAGTGGTGGAGGTATTCTGCGATGTCAACATAGGCCGCTTTTATACCCGAGCAGCTAAGTCTGCCCACACTTGTTTGTGGCCTTTATATGTACCCCGAAACTTCCGTTGGATATTTTCCTCTTCATAAATCGAGAGCAAGATCTCCGTCTCGTCGTCTAAAAAATTCTTTCTCTCAGGATTGGCCATCCACGCTCTTATTTTAAAAAAATAACTACTCGCAACGTTTTTCCTGCCTTCAATAATTGCCTGATCTCGAAGTTGTTAGACGAAATGCGTTCGTCAATTGCTCACTAGATCAGGAAACTAGCGTTCCCACTACGATTTCTAACCCGCGTTACCTGCTAACCCGCGTCAGCCAACCCGGGTTACAATTCTGACCGGGGTTGGCGCTAACTGCCGTTTCCACAACGATATGTAACCCGGGTCAGCGCCAACCCGCGTAAGAAGGGCGTAGTGGAAACAAGGCATTAGCATCCATCAAATAAGGTAGCTTCTCAACTTGACAAGTTTTCTTGAATGTAAGATTAAATCTATTGCAAGTTCTTTTATTTCACATTGCCTTTGTTTATATTCTGACAATTTTCCAGTTATACCATTTTTTATTACTTCCATAGCATCCAAATTGCTTCTTTATATTGAAAAAGTGTTTTCAAAATACTTCTGGAGTAATTAAATGGAGTCACTGGTTGCTCTTATGTTAAGCTGTTTTGGTGGCCCATGACTGTGTCTGATTTGAGAACTACCGTCGGGTTTGCTAAAGTCATTCTGACACTTTGAAATTCAGTATCGTTTCTTGATTAATATACTTTGGATGCCATTATAATTATGCTTCTATTGCATTAAACTTGAGAGTCTTATTCAATAATGTGCATGAATGTTTCTTCATATCTGGGCTCATCATCTTATTGCATCATTTAGAGGAACAGGGTGGGCAATATCTTGAATTCAGATCCTCCTAAATGGAGTGCTTAAGAATATTTTGGTACTGAATTTGGCCCGTAATATTGTATGGACTAGCTTTTTTTTATTTTCTAAGTGGATAGTCCTCTTACCAAGGTGTTCTGCAGTGCATATATTGTTGGGAGTGTAATAAGACGCAGGATGCCATAGGACTGCTACAGTTTATTGCAGCACGACAAAATACATAGACACACATAAAAATGGTAACCGGAAGTAGTAGTGTGTAAAAACAAAAAACACATTAAAACCAAGTAGTGAAGGGGATAATGGGAAGTGGACAAAAGAAGGTCACATGTTTAGCAACATATTTAAATTCCACAACATATATTGTGCATTAAATTGAAATGCATGTTATGTGAATACCAGTGGTGATTTGTTTTATTCTTATATGTTACTCAAGTTCACTCAGTTAATGTCACCAAGATTATTCCTTTGTTCCAGATTCAACGCTGCCTGTTGTATCATGTTCTTTATGAATTGATGGCTATATAATGGAACGACTTCTACAACGATAAGATACAATTACTGCATTTCATGTCCAAATGACCTAAGCAGAAGAAGCATGTGCAGTGTTATATTCACAACAATCATCTTCTGCATTGGCATTGTGGTGTCACCATGTATTTTGCTTAATGAGAGAATATATTTGGAGTAGCAAAATGTATTTTTTCATAAATTTTCTAACTTGTTGTCTGTTTTTTCTATATTCAAGTTCAAAGCTCAGACTAAATCATATTGAACTCGTATTATGTTAAAACTGATTCCATAGGGTGTCATCTGTATTATTTATTTATGAGCAAGTGTTTGATGTTGCTCCACATAGCTAGTTATTAGGGAGTCACCTATGTCAGTGTTTACCTGGCCTTGATGTATTTTATACAAGAGTAATTTTGGATATGATTACCTCTTAACTACCTATTCCATTGCTTGACTCTGGTAATTCACATAAGTGATTACATTTTTGAGTTCTTTACATCAAATTTGAAGATGAGTTGCTGATATGGAATTCTCAATCTATTCAATAGCATGGAATCACCTTTATTCTAATGCTCTGACATAGGTATATTTGGCCTGGTTAAGTGGTTTTTCCCTCTTTGTTTGTTGTGTGTTGATACGATGACTGATCAGTTCTTATTGCATATATCCCTCTTTGGCATATACACATTTTATCATTACCAATATGTGTAATGTTTATACCATGAATACTTAGTTATCTACCAGTTGAGTCGTGGTTAATGTGGATTGTTGACGGCTTTACACATTCTAGTGAAACATGTTTGCATTAAGTTGTCTTATATAGAGATATAAAATCAACTGTTATATCAGATATTTCATTATTTTGGCATAGAAAGAGTAAAGTTTATTGTAATTTACCTCGTAGTATCAGAGCTTTCTGGTTTAAATATCCTTAGAAGTCTTTAATTTGCAGGAATGATTTCCAAGAACACTCCTTACCTAAGATTTTAATGAATTTTCAAGTAAGAAAAAGATTCTTACATCACTTCTAAAAGGTGCATGGTTCTCAGGGAAAAATTTCTGCTGTGTAAGTCATTTGGAACTGTCATCTATCTGCTTTGTACCACTGATTTGTATGTGCTTTTGAACTACTGTGGAATTGAAACACGATACACAGCAGTTCATGACGTCATAGCATCCTACCATGTCATCAACTCATTTGTAACATATTTTGAACTGCCTTGGATTTCCATTGGAAACTGCTATGGGACTCATTTGGATTTAAATTTGGAACTCGTTTGTACCACTCGTTCATCCGTTTTGAAACTGATTTCTACCAGTTGGACACCCATTTGGAACTCATTTGTACACCATGCCACCTGCTTTGTAGCAGTTCAAGATGGCGTACTCAATTTTCTTGAAGTTTATTTTAGTCTGTTTCGGATCGGTTTCGGATATTTAGGCAAGATGAAAATTATGAATTAGAGTGCGGCAGTGCCGCCATTTCGCAATAGCTCCATTACTTTGCAAAGCATTAGTCATTAACGAAAGACCTTCAAGCTCGTCAAGCTTAACACAAGTTTCATGTTTTCATATTGCGGAGTGAGGGGTAACTCACTTTGGTGGTCAAGAAAGTCCTTATCGAGACCTTAATTCCGATCTTACGTGGTTGATGTGGATCATTCAGTGTCCATTTTTGAGTGAAATGCCTTCGTTTCTGGAAATTTTTTCTTGAAAACCGTCATGTTAAATATCTGAAAATGCAATGGGAAATGCGAAAAAAGGCCTTTCCGGGTAATCGAACTTGCCAACCTCGACATTGAAATATATTTTCGAAGGAGGGATTCATGGCGAAAAAATTCAGCCCTAAAATACGGATCCAAATATGGACATAAACCATTTCCTAGGGATCGCGAAGGCAATACATCGGTATGTTTTATCATAGAGTAAGTATATGACATACTTACTCTATGGTTTTACGTATATTAATCTATGCAAAATACTACTATTCCTGTAATATCAAAGAACGAAAGCAATGGAAGAAAAGGTTGCAAAAATGCCGTAAAATTCGCAATATTTATAATTGCGAAGTATACTTTGAAAGTATAGACATTGAATTTTTACGATAATAAAATACTTGGAAACGCAAAAAAAACGCGAGCGCTATGAATTTGTTATTGAATACCTTTATTATACGCAACCAAAATTCTCGATACGTAGTGAAGATAATCTTGTCGCATTTCAAATCGGACCCAAAAATACGATTTAAGCCATAAGGAAAATAGAATAATTTTTAAACTAATTCGAGTGATTATTTGGGAGTTCCGTTTCTATTAACTGACTTGCGATTATTTATTTTTATTTATTTATTTATCACATCCCCCGTAAACAGCACATAACGGCCTTTTACAACGAGGGTTTCCAATATTAACAAAGTACAACACAAACATCCATGCCCTGGATAGGGATCACCTACTCAGGCGGGATTCGAACCCACGACCTTCGGTGTGGCAGACGAGGACTTTACCCCACCGCCACCGAGGCCGGCTATACCACTTATGCATTTTTATTGCATGTAGGTATTAAAGAATTTTCGTTTACTCGACCAAACGTATCAGACTGAACCTGGCCATGGTATGTTGGCGCGTAGAAGACAGTTCCAAAACAAATGATGACGTATATAAATCGCATGGATTTGTTCACAAAGAATTACAAACGTATGGAAAGCCGTTATACATGAATCTTCTCAGTACACAACAGTTACAATACGAATGATGACGCCCGGAAATCCTGTCATCTCGTTCAAAGGGAGTTCCAAATGAATTTTCTCCGTACACAGCAGTTACAATACGAATGATGACGTCTGGAAATCCTGCCGAATCGTTCAAAAGTAGTTCCAAATGAGTAGAAAGCAGTTCCAAACGAACACACTCTGTACAAAGGATTTCCAAAGGGGATCACAAATGAGTTACAAACGTCTTCATATTTCTAATTGTTGGTACAAATGAGTGGAAATGAGTTTCACAGCTGTTCCAATAGCAGATTTTGGTGTTCCAAAGCAGTTTCAAAAGGGTTCCAAAGCAGTTGCAAAGCAAAAATTTTTCCCCGAGTTCGGTCTTTAAAAATTTTATTTATCTTTGCTTAACATATTGTCAAGATCCATTTTTCACATTTATTAACATACAGTACTACTACTAGTCCACTTGTTTAGAGAGAACACATGAGATCACATCAAAGGACTCATGATTAAACTTAGGTGATTCATGCATGTTAAATTTTTGTAACTATTATGCAGACGCAGTGGCGGCTTGCCCATAAGGACTCTCGGACGCCGCCCCTCCCAAATATTTTAAAAAGTAAAAAAAAAAAATTAATATCCATTAATTTATAATTATACATCTAATTAATCGGAGTGTTTTTTCAGTCGCATACATCGAAATTGTAGGAAAAACACGAAAAGAAATAGCGCGAGAAGTTCGTATTTGTAGCCGTGGGGCGCTGGCCAGAACGTCCCAATCCATCCCCATGCAGTTATATGGAGAGTGGTAGTGGTGGGGGCCGCTGGTGCTATGACGCGTCTATCGTTGTGTCTTATGGAAGTCTTGGGACGTCGTCCGAGAATGCGCAGAGCGACGTGTGAGTTGACATCGCTGCGCAGGCCGGCGGGCGTATAATCTGGCGTCTACTTGGTGCTGCCACAGAAAAGGGACCTACGGAATCAGAATGGTCACTGTACTGGGTGTAGCTATACGATTTTAATTTTTAATTACTGGTAGGTATTGCTACAGAAAATAAATTATCTCATTATGCTTGCGTTTTTGGGTGTTTGAATTCCGAAACACATAAAATCCAACCAGTTAAAGGCCGTATTGACGTAGGAAAACTATTCTCGAGTATTTGCCACAGTTCTGTTATGATTACGAATTTCAAGAACCTTGGGGAAACTAATATTATAATATTTAGGCCTTAACAATGTATTCATATCTTCCCGATGATTAGAAATGCGGAACCTATTTTTCAGATGAATTTATCAAAAGGCCTGCAGTATTGGGAAAAATCAGTTAACATTCCCCATTGATTTATAATTTAAGAAATAGGTGCGTGCGTGATAGGGTGAAGGATTGAACATGATTTAACCCGTAAAACGTGACTTTAAATAGAGTCATTCAATGAATGCCAAGAAGTGCCGCGTACAATGCACCTTTTGTGTGTAGATTCATCATTATTCTATCCGTCCTTGTTCTATTAGTTCATGTTCACCTAATTCCTCAGCGGCAGAGCGGTAGCTGTCTGACGGAAAATGTCCACTTGGGTCTGATTTAAGTGGCTTCGAAGAGTTAATATCATGGTGCGGAGATCCTTACAGTTCCCACTTGTGGCTCAGAGTCGTCTTCTTTAACGATCTAGAAAATATTTTCTATTATATCATGGCAATTATTTCGAAGACATGGTAATTCCAAGTGCGACCCGTTGGCGTTTCGTGTGTTTACCACATATGAATCTTAGACTCAAGGAGATGGTCCGTGACGTCTTCTGTTTGCTTGAATGCCTTTGCTGACCTTAAATTCGTCCCTCAGCTGAATCAGCAATTGTGGACCACGACTTCTATCTCCCTTGAGTCGTCCTTATAGTATGATAGTAACGGCAAGACTCTCGCAAAGAACGGAGTGAAATGAGTTCAGACATCATTGTCGAGGAGTTAACTGTGTGTAATTGCCGATTAAGAAGTTTCTTAGTGCTGTGCGTACATTCAAGAAGACAATTTTAATTAATCAACAGTGCTCGTTTTTGATTTAGGGAAATATAGGGAAAAATTGTCCCAATTCTGTGTCCAGCCACCTTGTTCTTTTTGATCGTATTTTTCGTCGGCCTATTTTGTGTCGTCTCTTGTTTATTAAGTCCCTTGTTTTATATAGACTAGTACCTTTGCCATGTGTTCAATCGGAAAGAAATTGTTGTCCGGCGCTGGTTTCAACGAACGTGTAATTGATCACTTTGCTGGACAAAAGGAAAGAAGGATGGACTTCTGCAATATAACTAAAGGAATGTGAGTATTTCAGATTTTGTTAAAATTGTGTGTTTAATTATTGATTTTAAATCATATTGTATTCAAGAAGCAACGCGAACACCTCAATCAAAGTTTACATCTGCCATAGCAAAGCGCGTGCATTCTAGTAGTGTTTGTTGCCTAGTGGAAGTCAGTGACACTCCCCTCCCTCCTCAAGTGTTACAAGTGTCATTGCTACATAAATCATTGCAAATATTGTATAGATTTGACAAATAACGCATTATGATTGCAAAACGAACAACAGAAGTGTATTTCGGGCATATTCGCACAAAGAATGTAGGCGCTAAAACCGAAAGTTACGTATTTTCGTTTGTATTTGCAAAATATCGCAGCAAATATATTTTTATCCTTCAAGATCATTGATTAGTATAATCGAGAGTCCGGACTAAGCCGATCCGTATGACCGAGAGTCTTCTGCATTCAGTATTTATTAATCAAGTTTTATTAGGAAAACTAGGTATTAAAAAAAAAAAACGGAACATTAGGCATCACAAAATTTAATTCCTAGATTGCCGTAAAAAATTAATAAAATACCCGAAATATTAAAAAATTATGACCCCCCGGTGGAGTGCGCCCCCCCTAGCATTTGACTCACGAGCCGCCACTGTGCAGACGTATGGAAATCATTCTATAATTATGTTAATTATCCTAAGCATATGATGAGGATGTAAAAAATGACTACTGATATATGGATGTCATTCACATTAATCACCAATTTAAGGATATTGATACCTAAGTGTGTGGAAATTGTAAATTTATTCCATGGCATATTTCAGTTAGGCTAACAGTGATGTCCTGTTGTAAATCTTTCACGGAATTGAATTGAGACAAGAGTGGACTAAATGAGGAGCCTGCTGTTGACAAAAGTCATATCAATCTAGCTGACTTGAAGCTAACTAAGAAGGAAGACTTATTTCCATATCTTATCATATACTTTTGAGTGTTTTGTTACAAAATGCATGGGCATGCCATTACAGGAGTTGTGTCCTGGTCATATAAGACTTCAGTAATCTTTTTTGGATTAATAGCAAAATAGTTCATGTCATATATAGATTGAATTTTATTCCTACATTAGTGCCCCGGTATATATTAGGCATTTTGGCCTTAATATGAGCACTTTGGTTCTTCTTTATTTATCTTATGTTTCACTTCATTTCACTTAAGCAGATATGGGAATTGCTTATAATTACGAATATATTATCTGGGATTGGGATATTAACGGAGAAATGATCTCTTTTTCAGTCATAAATAAATTTTTTACCAAATGCGTCTGCTTGGAATTTGAAAGTTAGTACCCTTGTGTCAACTCAGATTGTAGAAGTTAATTTTATATGTCTAGTTAAGTATTACCTACTGCTGTTATTAATCACAATTAACTGTTCACGGGGCTATGTTGTGCTATTAGGTGTTCATTCATTGTATCCCACAAATTTTTTATGTTGATTTAATTGCTAGAGTGCGTCTTAGTGTACGTACTAGGTTTTTTGAGAATGGTCTGACATGATCCCCTGTTAGATTTTGTTCTACTTTCACTTTTCAAGGAATTGTATGGATGTTCATTTTAGAATTGTTTTCTTTTGCTATGTGTTCTCTATTCCAAGGACTTATTTCCCAGGAAAAGACCCCAGTGGTTCACCTAGGCTTGTAGTTATTAAATTTTATTTCAATTAGTAATGCAGTAAACAGTGGAAGGGCTTGCATAGGGATGATAATAAGCAAGTTGTTAAACCGTGATTCAGGTTTGTTTTTTCTAGGTTGCTGCAAGCCTGATTCCGGCTTGCATTGCTATTTGGGTACAAGGGCGGACTGGCCAGGTTGGCAATCTCAAGCTTAGGGGGGCCCTGCTCCATCTTGAGGGGATATTAAAGGTGTAATTAAAAAAAATATATTCATTACTTAGGTTACTTGCACCAACATTTTTTGTAATTATAAAATGTTTTGTGTTCATTGGTTGCTTTCCAGTGGCGGCTCGTGAGTCAAATGCTGGGAGGGGGCGCACTCCACTGGGGGGGGGGGGGGGCGCACTCCACTGGGGGGCGGCGCACTCCACTGGGGGGGCGCACTCCACTGGGGGGTCATAATTTTTTAATATTTCGCGTATTTTATTAAGTTTTTACGACAATCTAGGAATACAATTTTGTGATGCCATATGTTCCGTTTTTTTCAACAAAAATACGTAGTTTTCCTAAGAAAGCTTGATTAATAAATACTAAATGCAGTAGACTCTCGGTCATACGGATCGGCTTAGTCCGGACTCTCGATTATACTGATCAATGATCTTGAAGAATAGAAATATATTTGTTGCGATATTTTGCAAATACAAACGAAAATACGTAACTTTAGGTTTTAGCGCCTACATTCTTCGTGCGGATATGCCCGCAATACACTTATGTTGTTCGTTTTGCAATCATAATGCGTTATTTGTCAAATCTATACAACATTTGTAATGATTCAGGTAGCAATGACACTTGTAACACCTGAGGGGGGAGGGGAGTGTCACTGACTTCCACTGGGCAACAAACACTACTAGAATGCGCGCGCTTTGCTATTGCAGATGTAAACTTTGATTGCGGTGTTCGCGTTGCTTCTTGAATACAGTCAAAATTATTTAAAATCAATAATTAAACATTTCTCACACATTTTTAACAAAATCTGAAATACTCACATGCCTTTAGTTATATTGCAGAAGTCCATCCTTCTTTCCTTTTGTCCAGTAAAGTGATCAATTACACTTTCGTTGAAATCAGCGCCGGACAACAATTTATTTCCGATTGAACACATGGCAAGGGCACTAGTCTATAAATAAACAAGGGACGACACAAAATGGGCCGACGAAAAATACGACCAAAAAGAACAAGGTGCCTGGACACAGAATTGGGGACAATTTTTCCCGATATTTCCCTAAATCAAAAACGAGCACTGTTGATTAATTCAAAATTGTCTTCTTGAATGTACACACAGCACTAAGAAACTTCTTAATAGGCAATTACGCACAGTTAACTCCTCGAAAATCATGTCTGAACTCATTTCACTCCGTTCTTTCCGAGAGTCTTGCCTGGTCTTGCCGTTACATTAAGGACGACTCAACGGAGATAGAAGTCTTGGTCCACAAATGCTGATTCAGCTGAGGGACGAATTTAAGGTCAGCAAAGGCATTCAAGCAAACAAAAACGTCACGGACCATCGCCTTGAGTCTAAGATTCATATGTGGTAAACACACGAAACGCCAACGGGTCGCACTTGGAATAACCATGTCTTCGAAATCATTGCCATGATATAATAGAATATAAATTCTAGATCGTAAAAGAAGACGACTCTGAACCACAGAAAGGAGCTGTAAGGATCTCCGCACTGATATGAACTCTTCGGAGCCACTTAAATCAGACCCAAGTGACATTTTCCGTCAGACAGCTACCGCTCTGCCGATGAGGAATTAGGTGAACATGAACTAATACAACAAGGACGGCTAGAAAAATGATGAACCTACACACAAAAGGTGCATTGTACGCGGAACTTCTTGACATTCATTGAATGACTCTATTTAAAGTCACGTTTACGGGTTAAATCATGTTTAATCCTTCACACTATCACGCACGCACCTATTTCTTAAATTATAAATCAGTGGGGAATGTTAACTGATTTTTCCTAATACTGCAGGTCTTTTGATATATTTATCTGAAAAATAGGTACCGCATTTCTAATCATCGGGAAGATATGAATACATTGTTAAGGCCTAAATATTATAATATTAGTTTCCCCAAGGTTCTTGAAATTCGTAATCATAACAGAACTGTGGCAAATACTCGAGAATAGTTTTCCTACGTCAATACGGCCTTTAACTGGTTGGATTTTATGTGTTCCGGAATTCAAACGCCAAAAAACGCAAGAATAATGGGATAATTTATTTTCTGTAGCAATACCTACCAGTAATTAAAAATTAAAATCGTATAACTACACCCAGTACAGTGACCATTCTGATCCCGTACGTCCCTTATCTGTGGCAACACCAAGTAGACGCCAGATTATACGCCCGCCGGCCTGCGCAGCGATGTCAACTCACACGTCGCTCTGCGCATTCTCGGATGACGTCCCAAGACTTCCATAAGACACAACGATAGACGCGTCATAGCACCAGCGGCCCCCACCACTACCACTCTCCATATAACTGCATGGGGATGGATTGGGACGTTCTGGCCAGCGCCCCACGGCTACAAATACGAACTTCTCGCGCTATATATTTTCGTGTTTTTCCAACACTTTCGATGTATGCGACTGAAAAAACACTTCGATTAATTGGATGTATAATTATAAATTAATGGATATTTATTTTTTTTAATTTTTCAAATATTTGGGAGGGGCGACGTCCGAGAGTCCTTATGGGCAAGCCGCCACTGTTGCTTTCTTTACTGCATACTCATTGTTAATAAAATGAAGTGATTTAGGTGTCCAGAAGGTAAAGAAGAAACTGCAAGTGCTTATTTGGAAGGGTTATTTGGAAAGATTGTATTTAGTTTCTTTTTTTTTAGATTTTAGTGCTGTTTCTGGGACAAATTCATGAAAGAGATATCAGCTCCATAATAAATTATTAATTTTTTCAATTTTCATAGTATTTTTTATTAATTTTAACTACTATTTAAGAGCGAGAATATTGTCAAATCCATTTTCGGGCATGCAGTTCCCTTAAATTTTCCAAGGAAGACCTCCGAATTCCCCCCATCAGGACCCCAATCACCCCAGACCGCTGGATACTACCATCATTGGAACAGATATGCCCTCTGTCTGTTTCTATCATTGGCGTTTGGTATTGAGCACATCCATCCATGTGAGTACCCTGCAGGGGCCCAGGTAGTACTTAAGGCGGGGGGGGGGGGGGGTGGGTTTAGGTGCAGCTAATATCGTGGTGTGTGGGGGAACGGAATACCCTCCAGGATAAGCGGTAGGTGCGAGATTAGTAAATTGGCGAATTTTAAGATAAATGGTGAGTTTTATGGCTTTCTGAGGGATATTTTATTAGTCCTTAGACTATTCTATTAGTAATATTAATCCAATAAAGTAAAATGGATTAAACTTTAAAATTTCTCTGAGCTCTGGGGGAGGAATTTATCCCCCATAACCCCCCTCGCTGCTCCACTGGTACCCAGGATCAAAACAAGGAGGGAATGTCGTGGTCTTTCAAGTAGTAACATTTTTGCAAAGAAAGAAGAAACCAAAATTGTAAGTAAATTATGACAGCTTTTCATTGGTCTATACAATGAAGGGAATGACTTAAATTTGTTCCATGTCTTATGCGAATATAATTTTAAAAATAATTTCTTTAAAAATTTCGTTACGAGCTTAATTTCTTTTCGCTTCTAAGGGGGGGGGCGTAGCCAGGAATTTCGTTCGCGTTAATGATCGAAAAAACTTTATTTGTCAAAGAAATCTTTTGTAAACTCGTCATTTCTCAATATTTTGTTTTTTTAATTAATCAAAGTAACTGTGTTTTCATATTGTCCGGGGGACAAGGGGGTCCTATCCCACCGCACTACGCCGCTGAAAGGCCGTCTCCAGCTGGGTACGCCCATCTACCCGCTGTCCTACTATCTGATTTCAGTCATTAAACTCGCGGCGGAATTGCTTGTGTCAGTACATATTTTGCAAAGAGCCTTTTTATTGAGGGTAAGAGTTTCCGTTAATAGTATTTTCAGTGATTATTTAGCGCAATTGGGTGTCAACCCATTAAAACAAGGGTTCGATCAGGTCGTAATACGTTTAGCCTTTGCCCTGGTTTTACCTTTATTTTCGCCGTTTCGATTGTTGTCATGCCTAGAAAATTTGTACTTATGTTACTGAAGGTTTCGAGAATCAATATCACCAATCCGAAAATTTCCAACATTCTTCGCTTATCAGAAAACTGAAGAAATTTTACCACATCTCCTTATGGGAAAACGGAGTATTTATACTGAAAATGGCGGACGTCGTGGTTGCCATAGTGGAAGCCTATGCGACGACTCGACATGATGAGAGAGTAGTGTTGAGAGAGCAATCTAGAGGACTCTGTCAAACAATACACCGTCGGCGCCTGCGAGTGAGGCTAGAATTTTCAACCAATCACAATGCCTAGATTTATTCGTTCGGTAGCATGAAGAAGCAGTGCCTATCTACGGTAACTAATAAACCATAAATAGTCACCATAAATAAACAAGAAGCTGCTAAAGAACTCACCGGTCGATTTGGAAAAGTATAATAAATGATGGAGAAAACTGATGAGTATTATTTTAGTAGTGGATTCATATACTGTTTTTATGATGTGTCGTAATATATTTTCATTATGAACGAAATAAAATAAGGGTGAAATTAGTGTAAATAAGCGTGTATATTCAAGGATTCAACAGTCGTCGATGGAAGAATATCGGCTACTTTTGGTGCATTATGTATCGTAATTTTCAAGTATAATTATCTTGAAGAGGACTTTGTCTGCTACTTACTCGTTTACCTGCGCCTATAATAATTTTACTCTCGTGATTATAGTAGTGACAAAATTATTTTTATAAGTATTGTAATAATGTGAATTTCGGAGTGCATCTTCAGCCACGGCTTGTTTACATCGTTTGCTTTATTTCCGCCATAAGTCCACAACTCCCGCAGTGGTATTTATTCAATTAGAAAAACTTATTGACGCATTCATCATATTTTGGGATGTTTGAAATCAATTCGTTGATAAAAAATACCGAGATTACGCGGATGTCATGGAAGGAATCATCGCGAGTGTTGTGATTGTGAACTCGTGTCACATACTTAACGCTTTTTAGTGTCAATTTCTTGAGTAAAGATTACGGAAGTGTTAATGTTGTTGGAGTTGTTGTTACTTATAATTATATTCCACGCAAAGCGAAGATAAGCACAATAAAGTAAACATAGAAAAAATCTGAATTTAAGGAAGTAATATAAATATTTTCATAGTCACCCACCATGTTGAGGCATCGAATTACTGATTGAACTCACAAAAGCAAAACGTAGCAAAAGTAAATCGTTGGTAGCCACAATTAGGCATAGAAAATCACTGCAATCGGCAACTGTAAATGATACTAAAATAAGTCTATGCATGTACCCATCAAAACACAGGCATATTTTTCGTTGGAACTTAGTTTAACAGCATTGCAAAAGTTAAAAGTGACGACTAATGAGTTCTGAGTGAAAGAGGAAACCGTTATTTTTTTCGTGAACGGTGGCTTTAGCCAGCCAAAAAAAGGCGTCAAAGATCCGTCAGTGTTGGGGCCATATCGGGGGTTATTCAAAAGGTTGTTCCGATTTAAAATCCTTCGAAAATTAGGATTCTGAGTATTCCTAAGTCTTCTCTGCACTAGATGCTTGATTACATTTGCTCTTTCCTCAAGAGTGATTAGCTCCCTACCTAAAAAATGAAGTCCCATATCAATCGAGCCGAAATAAATTACCGACTAAAAATAATCGAAGCACCATAATTGGAGTGTGTAAATATTATTTTCACACCAATTTTCACAAGGTAAATAACTTTCTTAAATCTACTTCAAACAGCATGTGTACTCCCCCGTATAAACTACTGTCTCTGTTGCCACTTTTTATACTCATTGATTACTGCAAAACGTTTTAATGGTTTCCACCTCCTTCGCATAAGTGTTCCTACAATTCTTCAAGTAAATATACCTTTATCGCTTTGTTGCAGCAGAAATAAAACTTGAAAACCGATACCGAAAAACATTATCGCGGGCGTCGATAAGCTTAAGACGTGCCCTCAAGCGCCCGGATAAGCTATCGACATTTTTCGTTAGTGCTACCGAGAAAATATCGTTAAGCAAGCGTAGAGAAAACCAATTGTCGTTATTTAAGATTTTTGATAAGCTAACGACGTAGCAACGTCGATAAGACTTGCTATCGAGTTAGAGAAAGCCCCTACAGAGAGACTAAATCTACTAATGCTCTGATAACAGATAGGCAAATGAAGAACTCTCCGCAGATTGGCTCAAAAATTTCATAGATAACAAAAATCAACTATGAAAGTTCATGTGTAATTGATTATGGACAACCTATAGAAGTCAAATCTCTCTTGATAGCTACCCTACAAGCACACGGGAGACTGTCTCTTGACGACAGGTAAGAGACCCCGAGGAGATGGCCGCCCTCTCCCCCTTCTCCCTTGGTTCGTCAATTTTCGAGTGTTCACCCCCACCCACTTCCGCTTCTTTCCGAGGTACGAGGTGCATTGTCACATTTACTGAAATAGATTATAATAATGAATTGATGTCCTTTAGTCTCGCTAATACTCGAGAACCGATTTGGCTCATTTTGATTTTAAAATGTTGGTGAGTGAATGTTCAGGGAAGGCTTAAAAGGTGAGAATATTATGAGGTAGGGCCCATGTGGCCTTGGAATGGGTCCTGAATATTTTCCGTAAGAAACACAGGTAAAGTTCGTTATGAATGACTGCAACCTTTTCTTTTGCATATTTAAATTAGTGATAATGGAGTTGGCACATAGTTGGAGCGTATAACATTGGAAAGAAAAATAAATTCCCATTCTTGCACTCGAATTTCGTATTCTGCGTTATTTACCGTGAATTTGGGGAAAGTATTCGAAAAAATGCTGAAAATTTAGTGACATAGGCTCACTATCCCCTTGATTGTTGATTTACCTCATTACAAACCTCATTTATCATTGTGGGTAAACTTTTCTCGGGATTCCCTCCGGGTTAATGTTTTTATATCGGCCAACGTTTCAAGTACCGTCTCGGCACTCATCTTCAGGGCTGAATCATGAGGGCAGCTCATTTATCACTGTTAATTCACAAATAGGGTGCGCGAAATGATTTTTACATACTTTACGTTAATTTCGTTACTATCAGTTCATTGTTGATGTTAACGGGTGCTTTCCATTCAGGCGACTCTCGTGTCACCTTGTGTTAACTCTAGTCAACTCCTAGCCAGCCACGAATGGAAAGCACCGTATGCGCAGTGGTTGATGCGCGTAGAACACGAGTTTAGAAAACCGGGAAATTTATACAAAGAGAACGATGTAAGTGATTCAGAGTGAAGATCTGGAATGTTTTTTGTTTATATTATTGACCAATGTTGGATTATGGTCATTGGTCATTTGGATTGTTCTCGAGACCGTTTTACGGTGAAAATAATGATGCACTGTACGCAAATAATTCGACTTAGTTATAGGCATGGCAGGTATATTTAAAAATAATATCACTCAAAATCACAAAATTTTAAAATAACAATAAGAATCATCTCAGAATTGTATAATAACTACTGCAAATTTAACAAAAATGCATTATTATATTTATATATAACCTATTTATTTAAAACGTCATGCCTTGAACATATCGCACACTTGCCAATAACCAATTTAAAAAATGTTTCAACTCCAGTTCCAATGCAGGTGAAAGGCGCCAAAACAACTATGCATGCGCAATTCGTCTGTCCGCTGTCTCAAACTCAGCTTTTCGTCAGAGTCGGTGTGAGTCCGCCTGTGTCGGCAACCCCAACGAATGGAAAGCAAAAAACACGACTTGTGTCGACGCAAGTCAACTTGCGTCGACGAATGGAAAGCACCCAACGTAGTCAGTTGATTTTGTAGTTTGACGTAGCGCCAATGTCGCGTCACGGGGCCGTTGCGTCCCACCCGAAATGCAAGTCATGCAGGGTCGGAACTTGGCCTTTACGTTTACGACTAAAATAATTAGAAAGAGAAATGAGGGACTGGAAATCAAAGAATTAAATAAAGTGAACGGAAGAAATGACGGGGGTGGAAGAAAATAAGTAAGAGAATCCCGCCTTACCTTGGCTTCCGCCCGAACTCTACACCCCATGCGTCCTTCCACCACTTGATTCTCGCCCGAGCTTCGGCGAGATAAAACCGCATCTTCGCCTTGACGTCAGGCGAACGAAAGCTGTCCTCTTCGCCTGGACACAAGCGAAGGAATGAATACCGGTGCCAGACCTGCCCGATTCTTCCTGGGCTACTCAAGCCCTCTTTAGGCAAAAAAGTACGGCACAAAACAAAAAAACCAAGGCAGGCGGGAAAAAGAAGAAAAGAGGGAAATTCAAATGGAAGAAAAGAAGACATAAGGCTGTTCCGGCCCGAACAGCCAATATTTACATGTAAGTGCGCGAGAAATTTTAATACTTTGATCATTCATAATGCTAAGGAGATGGCGACCAAACTTACGTCGTTCAATTCAATCAAATGTGCAAATCAGATCAATCGGTTAAGATGCAGTACTCATGTGATCCTGCAATGAGTAGCATTCAACTATGATTGGGTTGTAAATTATTGTACCGATAAATCAGTGCAGTTGGGGAAATACTAATCATTTGTTAATATTGCAAGGCGTTATGATACTGTGGTGAATGGACTAGATTACATTTTGCTGGTGGAAAAATAATTTTTTCGCATTCGGTGCCACCACCAGATCCAATTACTTTCTGGAATGGGAAATGATTCTAAATCCTTAATGGCTAGCATTAAAAAAATATGAAAGTTGTTTTCTAATGACTTAGTCATATTTGTAAATTTAAACACCGTAAAGACTGAGAAAATAGTTAATCAGAAAGCATTAAATTGCTGACCTCTATAGTAACTGTTGTATTTAATGTAGGTGAAGATATTGTATTCACTACATTTACGAGGAAGTTTTATTTTTTAATCGCATTGAATAGTGATAGGCCAATGGTACTGACATAAATATTATATGGTTACTTATTTGTAGACAAAAGTATTTGTAACACAATCATTACATAAACATGGTTGAAAGAGTGGACAAGAATAAAAAAGTGTGTTATGCGATATTCATAGCGTTAACTGTATGAGGGTGAAAGGATATATTGATTCTGCCATTTCCACAATCAATGTGTCTAACTTTCTTAATGTGACCCAGTCTACAATAGTAAGTTGGGGTTCGAAAAATAATTTTAACATCATCATTGAAACTCTTCAACTATCAACTGCTTTCTTGTTTTTTTTTTAAAAGCTCATCATGAATCATTTCTTAAGGCCTGTTTACACGGTACATTAACACGTACGGGTTAATGTCTAAAGGTATGAATGCGAGAATTTGTTGGATATGCGATCTCAATTGCTTTTGGATTCATGCTAATGCAGTGTGTCATTATTGTGTACGAGTTATGATTATGTTTTGTTTCCTTTTGTGACGAATAAAGTTTCGTTTTTTGTTTCTTGGATATGCAACCGGAAGCGATTGGAGAATGGCGTGGTTTATTTATTTTTCCTCGCAACCGATATCTTAAATTTGGAGTGAATTTCTAATAGAATTAACGCCAAAATGCACCATGTAACCACCCAAATTGTGCGAATGCATGCACAGAAAAAAGAACCTGTTCTAATTTGGTTCATGCATTCGTACATGTTCCGTTCCGGTCCACAAAAATCATTGACGCAAACGTACATTAACTCGTACGTGTTAATGTATCGTGTAAACAGGCCTTTAGGCTGGTTACGTTAATTTAATTATTGTGCTGTCCCTGTACGAATCTTGCTGATCTTTGCTGTACCCGTTTTTTATTTTTGCCGATTTCGTAGGGATCTCATGTACTAGCAGCATATCCTAAATGAGGTGTAACAAGGAAGAAGTAGATGTTTCCTAGTACATACCTAATCGTCACTATGGATGAAATTACTATGTACCTATAATCCTTGAGTATTAATAATCATGTCATTGAGCACTCCTGGACCCATGGGCTTAATGGTAACATTATACTATATGTAGACAGTACAGTAACATTATAAAGTTAAATTAATGTTTATCACAGGACTTTCAAACATGAAATGGAGTCCTGATAGGATAAAATTATTTTTTAGCGCTTATTTCTAATATGAGGTGTCAATTAGAGGGTTTTGTTGTACTCTTGAGGGAAAAATATGCACTCTCTGAAGGAAATCTTTAAGAGTATATGCATTTGTTTTGTTATTTTTGGTGCATAAGCATTTAACAGGTCCCGCGTGATTATTAGGTCATTTTCTTTATGAATAAATATATGCTATTCTGTTCCAATTACCCCATATTTTCTGCACCCCTGACTTTCCTACCTTGCTTTCACAGTGAAAAGATTTGATTAGGCAACTCTTGCCAGAGTGCTCCTTAGGTATAGTGCCTTGACATATCGTTGATTCAAAATTCAGGAGTGCCTCCTTAATTTCGTATCTGTTTTTCCAAGCTGTCACTGCCTATTTACCTATTGTTTGCACTCAATACATTTCAAACCCTCATTGAATTGTCACCTTAGCACTAGTACATAATGAGCTACTATCAGTGGCGGCTGGTGGTAATTTATCTAGGGTGTGCATTAGAGCAGATATAGGATGATATAATTATATTATGTTAATCCTAATCCATGAGCGTCATATTTCGTCGTAATAGAATACATAGCAAGCAAAACATATCACTGGTACACTCTACCCTTAAAATTGCATGAACAGAAATAATATTAGCATGTATGAAAATAATTATTCTCAACACACCTTTACAAGTAACGGTAGTTGAAATTCATTCTCTTTTCCTTACACCCTATGAGGAAGTAGTGTAGAAAACGGCTATACAGATGGCTCTGTAGACGGACTAGGATCCTGGGCGCAGGTAGTGTAGGTGGCGGCTACACCACTACACTACCTGCTAGTCAATCACCAAAAACATGCGCGTGCGCATTCGCATGGTTTTGAGTCTGCTCCCATCGCCCCTTTGAACAGCACATACCCCCCCGCTTACCTCGTCCCGCCAGAGCTCCCACAAGCGATCGCACAGACCCAAAATGCGCCCGGGATGATGCCACGGGATCGCACACTTGTACAGCGGTGAATTCGAAAAGGAGATAGCTGTAGCGTTCGGAGGCTCATGTTTCTCTCATGAGTCTCTTTTTTTCTTTGACCAGCTCTCGTAGAGTGAGGTTGTGTTTGCCGTGCGCTCCTGAAACCGGTTCTTCACTGACCGACAGCGATAACCTTGGGCTTTCACGCTTCCGTTTTTCTTAGTGTAGTGATTTTAGTGTGTACTTCTGCTGATCATATTTTGCGAAGTAGTAAGAGTAGTAAGAGTAGTAAAAGTGTAATAGTGAAGTGGTGTTGTGAAGCCGCCTGGTCCTGTAGCTGCTGCTGTGCCTGCCACGCGACGGGGAAACAGATAAGTAGTCGCTGACCAACTTACTTGCTTTTAATTTCTCTACTCTCTTCCTTATTTCAAGTTGCCTTAATTGTTTGTAAAGATTGCCTAGTTATAATACTATTAGAACTTATTGATAGACTTAAGGTATTAGTGTTAATTCCTAAAAGTTACTTGATCCTTCATTTGTGTGCGAGCTCTATCATTCACCCTTGTTCTTCATCATCATAACCTGTCTTAACTAACTCGTTTAGAAAACTAGCTTCCTCTTACGCAATATTTGTATCATTATTATCGATTTCTGTAATTTCATAGCGTTTTTATTAAAACCGATAAAGCCCCTAGAGTAGTATGGCTGGCCGATCTTCCGTCACCAAGATCAAGAGTAAGGCGAAAAGCGACCTTCTTGAGGCACGCGTCACCGAACTCGAGAAATTGGTGGCAGAAATACACGCCCGGGTAACGGGTTTTGTGGAAACCCCACGGTCCGGGGATCGTAGCGTCCCCTCTACGGGTCCGCGCAATTCCAAGGTGGAGTCTCGAGCAAGCTCGGGGGCAGTAGCCTGCGCGGAGACCTTGGAGAGGACGATGCAGTCTTCGGGTCGGGGGATTACTCATAACCTGAGGCCCGAGTGGGTGGCTGTACCCCAAGGGCGGGGGGCGGTGGCACGGCCAAGTCGGGGAGTGGGGGAAGCGAAGGCTAACCCCATCCCCGTTCACAACAGCTTCGCGGTCTTGTCGGAGGACAATTCCGGGGAGCTAATTGGCGAGGTCGTGAAGGAACCCCCTGTCGCGAGGGATGCAGCTTCGAGAGGCAGCCGGGGAGGGAGGGCGGGGATTGTTATGTTAGGGAGTTCCAACGTCCGGCGGATTTTCCCCCAGTTGGAGAAGAGGGCAAGGAGAGACGGAGCGGACCAACGGGTCTCTTCCTGGTGTATACCAGGAGGTCTTGTATCCCACACTACGGCGGCGGTAAAAGCAGCGGTGAAGGACACGGGCTGCTCTAGACTGCGGGTGGTGGCCCATGTCGGCACTAATGATGCCTCCGAACGAAGAGCCGATGAGATCTTAAATTCCTTCAGGGATTTAAGCTCGGAAGTGGAACGCGTTCGGGGGGGCACTGGTGTTGATATGCGACTGTCCATCTGCAGCATTGTTCCACGGACGGACTGCGGCCCTCGAGTATGGGACAGGATTTCCTGGATCAACAAGAGGCTGTGGGAACTCTGTGTGAGCATTGGGGCAGAGTTCGTGGATCTTCGGCCGGTGCTTAGATCGTGCCAGCCTCCCCTCAATTCATCTGGGGTGCATTATTCCAAAGAGGCGTCGGAACGGGTGGCTCGTAGGATTTTTGAGCACTGTAGGTATTTCTTAGACTAGAGGGTAGGTAATCTAGCGGGGTTATCAAAGATTTAATTGAAGGTAGCCTCCGAGGAAATCCACAACGCGAAATATGTAAGAAAGTAAGCTTAGAATCGTTAACGCCGGACAATAGCGTCATTATTCCCAAAACGCGTGCTTCAGAGAAAGAAAAAATATCAAATATTATTAGTACTGCCAATAAAATTCTCCCGCTGAGTATACAAAAGCCTAGAAAAGAACCAACCGAGACTCTAACTACAAAATATGACATTAACCTTGTTGTAGTTTATTGCCGTAGCGTAAAAAACAAGCGCGCCGAAATCGAGCATATTTTTCAGGACGCAGACGTGGTCATGGGGACAGAGAGCTGGCTTTCGGAAGATATAAGCGACAGCGAAGTTTTTCCTCTAGAATATAAAATTTACAGATGCGATCGACGCAATAGAACAGGTGGCGGAGTTTTTATTGCATTTAAATCCCATTTACAAAGCGCCGCCCACGAAATAATTGACAACGAAATTGAAAGCGTATGGTGTACAATTAAACAACGAAACAAAAGGAGTATTCATGTTTGCTCTTTTTATAGACCGCCGAACTCTGAAGTCGATATTATGTACCTTGTAGAAAATCAAATATCCGCATTTACTCAGAGAGACAGTAAAGGTGTAATAGTAATCGGCGGAGATTTTAATCTTCCATCCATAAACTGGGATACTTACACTGTAAAACCGAATTCAAGGAATAAAGAAATCAGCGAGGTATTACTCAACATACTTGCAAATCACTCCCTCGCCCAAGTAGTTGACAAACCTACGAGAGGAAACAAGCTATTAGACCTTTTAGCAGTAAGCCATCCTAAGTTGATAAAACAAGTCGATATTATTGACGGTATAAGCGACCACAGAGTAATCTCTGCAACGTTAAAAGTTGATGTAGTGTCAGCCGTTAAACCAAAACGCAATATTTACTTATTTAATAAATGCAACTTCACTAAATTTGGCAGGATGCTTAATGACTCCTACAAAAATTTCGTAGTTATATCAAAGGACCTAAACACAGATGTGACATGGACTCACTTCTTGAAATTCTGCGCCAAGGAATCAGAGAATATATTCCGAAAAAACTGAAATGTGATACTAAGGAACCTCGCTGGTACAACCACGATGTCAGAAGGGAACTTAGGAAACAGAGAAAACTATACAACTTGTACAGAAAGTCCATCACGTCTCGTAATAAATCGAAGGAACTTAAAGCTAAAGAGAGCTACGCTGCTCAACGCTCAATAACCAAGAAATCAATGCGAACTGCAATGCGAAAGTTTAAGAAAAAAGTACTTGGTGAATTACTCGAAGAAAATCCGAAATCCTTTTGGTCGTACGCGAGAGAGCTTGTGGGAAAACATTCAACTGTAGATTCGTTATTTGATAAAGATGTTAAACTTGTCACCGAAAATATTGACAAAGCTAACACTTTAAATGCCCACTTCGAAAGTGTATACACTACTAACGATACTCAATTCAATTTAGACATCCCATATACTGAGGATTTGATGGAAGAAATATCTATAAAACGTGATGGGATAACTAAACAACTACTATCGATTAAGAATAGTAAATCTCCGGGTCCGGAGGGAATACCCGCGCGTGTTCTCAAAGAGTTAGCTCCACAGATTGCGCCTTACTTAGAGATTATATTCAAGAAGTCACTCTCCGAAGGGAAGTTACCGCCCGACTGGAAAATTGCAAGCGTTACACCCATTTTCAAAAAGGGAAACAGATATGACCCAGGCAACTACCGTCCAATTTCACTAACATCAATTATAGGCAAGATACTTGAACATATCGTTGTTAGTAATATCATGACTTTCTTGGACAGACGTAACTTCCTCCATGACTTTCAGCACGGATTTCGAAAAAATAGGTCCTGCGAAACACAGCTCGCGCTCTTTCTTCACGACATTATAAAATCTGTTCAATCGAAAAGACAAGTTGACGCACTATTTCTAGATTTTAAGAAAGCTTTCGACACTGTACCTCACAACAAACTTTTATACAAATTACAGTCATGCATATTAAACGAAACAGTTGTAAACTGGATACGCGACTTTCTCAGAGATCGTAAACAAAAAGTAGTTCTTGACGGAATTAGCTGTGATGTTGTAAAAGTTACATCAGGTGTTCCACAAGGAAGCGTAATCGGCCCCCTGTTGTGCATTATATACATTAACGATCTCTGCTCCCGCATTAACAGTAAAATACGTTTATTTGCTGACGACGCTGTCATCTATCGCGAAATTAGTGATCACTCTGACTATGGAAATATATCATCGGACTTAAACAACGTTCATTTGTGGAGTCAAGAGTGGGGACTCGAACTTAATCTGAGCAAATGCATGGCGGTACATTTCTTGCGGAATTCGTCCAACACTAACCATGTTTATGCAGTGGATGGTATTAACATAAAGGCAACAGACGAAGTGAAGTACCTGGGAGTTACGATAACCTCGAACCTCACATGGGGAACACATATAAAGAATATTTGCGGCATAGCCCTGAAGAAATTAGGATTCGTCAAGCGTATTGTGGGAAGATTTTCGGATGAGAAAGTAAAAGAAAGGTGCTATTTCGCTCTCGTCCGACCGCACCTTGAATATGCAGCGAGCGTATGGGATCCAGTGCAGAAAGACTTAATCCGCGAACTGAATAAGATACAAAGGAAGGCTGCGCGCTTCGTCAAAAACCGCTACGGGCGTACAGACAGTGTTACCCAGATGTTAAGCGAATTAGGCTGGGAGCCGTTGGAGACTCGGAGGCTGCGCGCTAGGCTTAGATTGCTTGAACAATGTAGAATGGATATCTTTAAGAGCGACACAGAGAACATAATCTTAGAGCCACACTATATTTCCAGGTCCGACAGAAGCGATAAATTAAGAGAGATTTTTTGCCGAACGGATAGATATGCGAATTCGTTTTTCCTCCGAACAATAAAGGACTTTAATAAACGCTCGTCCCAACCTCTTTTTTTTTATTGCTGTAAACGGCTGGTGTCCTAACACCCCCTGCCACACGCCTTTTAGGCGGCTTGCGGGGTATTATGTAGATGTAGATGTTTCTTGCATATGCATACAGTACTTTTATCCTTCGCGTTGCAAAGGAATAGTTTTCTTTTATAATTTATTCATCTTTGGGTGTGCACTTGCTAACATGCGTATACGCACGCGCCGCCACTGGCTACTATAATTCTTTGTAGTTATCTATGGAAATCTATGGAAAGTGGAACTGGTTGATTTGGCATCTCAGTGGATGTTCCTGTTAATAGTGGTGGTTTTTATGCTTGGTGAGTGCTTCTTGTGATTTATCAATATCCACCCTTATAGTTTATATGTATGGACTAACAGAAATTTTTTACATCTTCATTAATAGGTGGTGAAGTAAGGACCTCACGATTGGATCATCGTTCCTCTGATTCTGGCGGGCAACAATTACTGCCAGGGTGATTCTCTTCTGACTTGGTATCATAAATAAATATGGAAAGTGGAACTGGTTGATTGGCATCTCAGTGGATGTTCCTGTTAATAGTGGTGGTTTTTATGCTTGGTGAGTGCTTCTTGTGATTTATCAATATCCACCCTTATAGTTTATATGTATGGACTAACAGAAATTTTTTACATCTTCATTAATAGGTGGTGAAGTAAGGACCTCATGATTGGATCATCGTTCTTCTGATTCTGGCGGGCAACAATTACTGCCAGGGTGATTCTCTTCTGACTTGGTATCATAAATAAATATGGAAAGTGGAACTGGTTTATTGGCATCTCAGTGGATGTTCCTGTTAATAGTGGTGGTTTTTAATCTTGGTGAGTGCTTCTTGTGATTTATCAATATCCACCCTTATAGTTTATATGTATGGACTAACATAAATTTTTTACATCTTCATTAATAGGTGGTGAAGTAAGGACCTCACGATTGGATCATCGTTCTCCTGATTCTGGTGGCCAAAATTCTCTGTGAGAATGTTTTTCTTCTGGTATCGTAGCTGAGAATTGGATGACTTAAACATAGGGAGTGGAAAGTGGTATTGATACAGCTTACTTATTTTTCAATGTTGCTGTTTTTTGTGTGTTTACATGAGATGATGGTTTAGAACTCCGTAGGTTCTTCGTTGTCGTTATCTTGCTTGGTTATTGTGTAGCTTAATTCTGTAGTAACAGATATTTTTATTTATTAATAGGCGGAGTGTAAAGTCTCTCGGGTCCGCCGGAGGTCGCAGAGGGAACGCGAGGAAGGTAATTAAGGAATTAATAACCAATTCCCGGTCCTTTCCATAACTCCTCTTTATTCGAGTTAAGATACAACCATTCCACAAGACGTCTACAAACCAACTCCACACGTCGTGTCTCCTTCCCCCCGACGCATCAGCCAGCTTGCAGTTCCCACCGCTCTTCTCACCGGATGCAGGGAGGGGTGGGAGGAAGGCATTAGGTATCTGCTTGCTCTACAGGTAAGTATGGTGGGAATGCAAGTCAGCGTGAGACTCACACCATTCCCCCCTCCAAAAGAAAAATTGAACATAGTGAAATTTGCACTGAGGGATGGGAGAGCTTCAGGGGGCATGGTGGTCAAAGGAGTCTCCGCTGCTGTCTGCGTTATCTTCGCGCGGTCCGCGCTATCTTCAAAATGGGGTGGGGACAGGGAGGGAGGCAAGGTTGTAACGGGCAAGGTCGCCGCCGACGTGTCAAATATCTCCACGGGGTCTTCCTTGTCTTTATCAGCAACTCGCCGCCTACTTCGCAGCGGGTACGGCGAACGCTGAGGTAACGGCTGCTCTGCCCGGAGTGGGCGTGGTCGGTCGGCTCTCCATTCGTCTGCGCGCTCGTCCTCCGAATGATCGGAAACCGCCGACCAAGATGCCTCGCTCTCCAAATCGGAAACGGCATCAATTTTTGAAGAAGGGACAGGGAGGGAAACTGTCACTATTTCTTTCTTCCTCGTTGTTGCATTTGGAGTGGAAGAAGGGGAGGTGGAAACGATTTCCGGAGACGTTGATGCTTCCTCAACTCCTTTCCCACTCGCCATCAGTAATCTCGGACGCCCACGCCTTTTCTCGCCCCTGATTGGGTCTGCGAATTCATGTTCCTTATTTCTCACACCCCTATGTGCTTTAACGCGGTCTTTATGCACCACGATAGTCCTAAAACGTAGCTGCAAACGTATATTAGAGTCATTGAGCACCTCAAGGATTTTATAAGGCCCCGAAAACGGTTTGTGGAACTTGCGGATTCTGCCGGGCTTTATACAGGGGTCGTTTAGGTAAACGTATTGACCCGGCTGGTAGTTCACATCCCTGCTCCTCTTGTTGTATTGCCTTGCCTGCGACTCAAGGGCCCTCTCACTGTTCCCCAAACATTCTTTCCAAATCTGCTTGAGTTGATCACTTAGTTCGTCCACATATGAATCTCTCGTACTAGTCTCTACGGTCTCTAAGCAATGGAAGGGCGTCTTCATTTCGCGACCGAAAATCACCTTGAACGGAGTCACTCGCGTGCTACTATGATAGGATGAATTATATCCGGCCACCGAAAACGCTAACCACATATCCCAGCTATTGTCTCTTCCATTAACATAGTGGCTTAGCATTTGCGAGATGGTTCGATGCACTCTCTCACACCTTCCGTTACAGCTGGGGTGAAAGGGTGATGTACGTAATTTAGATACCCCTAGAAATTTACACAAATTCTGGAACAAAGCCGACTCAAAGTTAGGGCCCTGATCCGACAGTATATAATCAGCAACACCGAATTTCAAAATCCACCGCCTAAGCAGAGCGTCGGCCACTACTTCCGCTGTCTGTGAGGGAATGGCCACCATCTCTAAATACCGTGAAAAATGATCGAGAATGGTAAGTATAAACCGGTTGCCGTTCGAGGTGCGCGGTAGGGGCCCTACAATATCTATGCTGATGAAGGAAAATGGGGAGGTACTTACTGGAAGTTTCTTCAAGGGTGCCCTCGTCTTGCCGTAAGGGCTACGTTGATTACAAGGAACACAGCTAGCAATCATCTCTCTCACATCTTTATCAAGGGAGGGCCACAAGTACATCTGTCGTATTCGTCTAATAGTCGGCTTTACTCCTAGGTGTCCTGACAGAGCGTGGTCGTGATGTTGGCGGAACACAGTTTCCCGTCGGCTCACAGGAACCACCACCTTTAATCCCTCACTTGTCGATCGGAACAGCAGTCCATTTTTCTCTTCAAAACTCTCGCACGACTTCTACTCCTGGCATTCCATATCCTCGGCTTGGTACTTCTTCCAATCTTCATCATCCATTACCTCCACCACTCGTATCTTTCGGCTTAACCCGTCGGCGTTAAGGTGGAGTTTTCCTGGCTTGTGCATAACCTCATACTCATATTCGGCTAATTTCAGCGCCCATCTGGTTAATCTACTACTGGGATCACGAAGACTAAAAAGCCATCGGAGGGCGGCGTGATCCGTGATTATTTTGAATGGGCGACCCCACACATAAGGGCGAAAATACTGAACCGCGAATACGACCGCGCACAGCTCCTTCTCCGTGGTCGTGTAGTTTATTTCCGCTGCTTGAAGTTGCCGCGATGCATACGCGATGGGATGCTCCTCGCCGTCTATCTCTTGCGACAACACCGCGCCCACCGCATAGTTGCTGGCGTCAGTGGAGATAACGAATGGCCTTGCGAAGTCAGGATAGGCGAGCACCGGAGTGCTTACCAAGGCCGCCTTCAGGGATTCCATCGCCGCGTTACAGTCAGGTGTCCATATGAATTTAGTTCCCTTCTTGAGGAGCCGCGTTAGCGGTCTTGCGACCACAGCGTAATTATTTATGAAGCGCCTATAATAATTGGCGAGTCCCAAGAACGATTGCACTTCCTTGGTATTACTAGGTGAAGGAAAATTCATAACCGCGTTTATTTTCTCAGGGTCCGGACGAACACCCTCCCGGTCGATCACATGTCCCAAATACCTTACCCTTTCTCTAGCAAAGTGACACTTTTCAATTTTTAACGACAAACCTGACTCTTGCAGCCGATCGAACACGCTTCTCAGCCTTTCAACATGCTCATCCATGGAGGAACTAAATACAATGACGTCATCCAAATAGACGAGACACTGTGTGGGCTTTAGTCCTCTCAAAACGCCGTCCATCATGCGTTGAAACGTGCTAGGGGCGTTGCGTAATCCGAAAGGCATGCGGTTGTATTCAAAATGTCCGCCCTCTACATTAAAGGCAGTCTTCTCTCTGGAGTCAGGATGCATAGGGATCTGATAATAACCACTCGTTAGATCTAACGTGGAAAAGTAACGGCTCCTCCCTAAATAGTCTAACGTTTCTGTTATATTGGGCAGGGGATACACGTCTGGGGTAGTCACTGCATTAAGGCCACGGAAGTCAACACAAAATCTATAAGATGGGGTGCCGTTAGCTGATTTTTTTGGCACAATGACGACTGGTGAAGCCCAGGGGCTACTGCTAGGGACAATTATCCCGGCCCGTAACTGCTCGTCCACAAGGGTTTGAATCACTTCCTTCTGGTGATATGGCACTCTATAGGGTCGGCGATAATTGGGTGGAGAGTTGCCCGTGGGGATTCTGTGAGAGGTAATTGTTGTGGCCGGAGGTATTTTTCCTTCAGTGAATAAACTCTGGTACTCCTTCAACAGGGGTAGCAACGCCTTCCTTTCCGGTTCATCCAGATCCGCTAACTTCTCCCGGAAATCTATCTTTCGCTCGGTAGTCGTTGCTCGGACGTGCCTTATGCCTGTAAAGTTACCTTTAAAAATTTTCTCCACTTCATGGAGAGTTGCCACTTTTGTTCCCCGTCTCAAAACAACCTCATCCAGCCCGAAATTCCCTACTTTTACCGTAACCTCCCGTCCTCTCTCAAACTTACACACACCCCGCGCTACAGCACAACTGTGTGCGTCCGTTATCACCTCTGGCTCTGTAATGTATTCTCCTTCAAGAGGGGCGTCATCTGACAGTCTGCAACACACTAATTTTTCGCTCCTGGGCGGAATCACTGTCTCATCAGTTAATTTAATAGGAACTTCAACGTCCACTCCAACGACCCTTGCACTCTTTTTTTTCCTCTCCTCGCATCCTTCATGCGCGCTGCACTTGCCTCTCAACGAAACGTAAACGTCACCTAATTTCATCGTCTTTTTACTCACATCAATTAGTCCACCGTATTTTTCCAAGAAATCTAACCCTAAAAGCCCCTGATATTCTCCTAACGAATCTACCACTATCATATCTATACTATAGGAACACTTTCCCAGCACTAATTTCACCGTCTCTACACCATGGTTCCACACAGTCTCCTCCGAAATGCCTTTTATACGATATGGGGATCTTCTAATTCGTTCGCCCCCGTTCACACCACGCGCTACCAAGGAAACTTGGGCACCGGTATCCACCAAAAATCTGCAGTCTTTTCCCACGACGCTAACTGCCACCACTAAATCCTCTGTCCGCTTAGCGGCCTCTAACCGTGGAAGGAACAGGGTTACAGGGGTCCGGCCTGGGTGGCGCCTCCGGACCCGCCGCCATTTAAAGGCTTCTCTGAGGGTTTCCGCTGGCACTGATAAGCGATATGGCCGGAAGCTCCGCAAGCATAACACCTCCGGCGGGGGCACCTTCGCGCGAGATGGTCTGGAGAGTCGCACTCATAGCACCTCCGCCCCGCCTCCGCTGGGGAACGGAAAACACGGCGGACCGGCGAGGGGGCTCGCGGACTGCGATCAGCTTCGCGGATCCGAAAAGCCGTCTCAAGGGCCGCGTCGAACGACGCCGGCACGGCCAAGCGGCACAGACGACCGACCTCACCGGGAAGACCACGAAGGAATGCGTCCAGGGCCCTTTGGTCGGCTTCGTGCTTGATCGCGGCAGCCATGTCAGCGTGGGTCGGAAGTTCATACGTGTGAGAGTTAATCGATCTCACCCGGTCCGCGAAGGACTCTAAGTCCTCTCCCTGCCCTAGTCTCACCGATCCTAACTGCTCGCGATGGAATCGAGCCGTTAATTTCGGGCGATATCGATCAAGGAGGTACTTCTTAGAAACTGAAAAATCAGCCGCCTGGTAGCACTCCTCCTTGATACGACAGAACTCTGCTGCGTCACCGCCCAAACGCACTCTCGCTGCCTTCAGGGTCTCTTCGCTGGTCCAGCCACTCAATTCTGCCACGCTTTCCACTCGCTCGATGAAAGCTACAACACTCTCCCCGGGGCGGCCAGTGAATACATCGATGCCTCTGATGAGCGAGAATTTGTTTCCCCGCGACGGAGCAGAGCTCTGAGTCGCGCTGCAGAGTCGTTCCTTTAGCTCCTCGTTTTCCTTAGCCAGGATGCTGATCTTCTCCCCGAAGTCATCTATGACACTCTGCAGCGGCACTTCATGCCCCCCAAAACTCACGCGACTCGCCATTCTTGCTGCTTCCTCGCGATATCTACGATCTCCGGTTTGATCGCGCTTCTGACACCACTGTAAAGTCTCTCGGGTCCGCCGGAGGTCGCAGAGGGAACGCGAGGAAGGTAATTAAGGAATTAATAACCAATTCCCGGTCCTTTCCATAACTCCTCTTCATTCGAGTTAAGATACAACCATTCCACAAGACGTCTACAAACCAACTCCACACGTCGTGTCTCCTTCCCCCCGACGCATCAGCCAGCTTGCAGTTCCCACCGCTCTTCTCACCGGATGCAGGGAGGGGTGGGAGGAAGGCATTAGGTATCTGCTTGCTCTACAGGTAAGTATCCCAGTGAGAAATGGGTGGTGGAATCCACGTGGAGAATTAACGTGGATACCACGTATTTTTGGTCGTGGAATCAACGTGGAACCCACGTGGAAATTTGGTGGAAAAATTAAAACAGCAGTAGGTGCTGTCCTAAAGCCATTAAAACCTCAACCACTCAATATCTAAACCTTCTATATATGTGTCTACGATTTTTCATGTGCTCTCATGGCTGCCTTTCCACGAATTATATAAAAATAGAATGTGCGATACATTTTCACATAACTAGCGTGGTTTCAGGATGATAAATGACGCAATGTCACCAGAGAGTTAAGTTCCACAAATTAGAAATTCTGTTTAACATTTTATGATAATCACCACAAATCCACTTGAAATCAACGTGGATTCCACGTGGGTCCAACCACTCAATATCCACCACCACCAAATATCCACCACTCAACGTGGATTCCACCACCCATTTCTCACTGGAATGGTGGGAATGCAAGTCAGCGTGAGACTCACAGGAGTTATCGGTGCCTGAGTGATGTATCCTGTTTGGTTTCTTTTGCTGGTGGGAGACATTCACAATAAGGATTATTCTGCAGGGACAATCTGCCAATTATACCATTTTGGGTGAAGAATCTTAGGAGCCACAGCTTTATACGTAATCTTTGGTTGTATTTTACTCATTATCCTCTCATATTTGGTTGATATTTAATTTGTTTTGGTTAATGTACTTGATTGATTATCTCATTCCTTTTTTATTGTCATTTTTATATTTGATGCAGTTTAATGGAGTAATAGCAATTTCTTAATTTTTTTTAGTAGGTGACACATAAATGGTTCATTTCCACACCCGTTTGACCACATATCTGCATTCCTCATGCAGTAGCCGTACCGTTTTGGGCATATTAATCTAATAGAGGAACTATTATCGATGGATTCTTTGGCAGTTGTTCCCATACTTATCTGTTGTTGGGTGATTATGTGAAACTTGTCAAGTTCTCTGCTAGTAAATTCTTCGTCAATATTTTGAGTGATTACAATTTTTTTAATTTCTTCATTTTCAGGCAATTTGTTCTTATTACCTTATGATGAACATGTTAATATCTTCTGGTGGTGAGCAAGGTTCACAGCCATGATGAATCTCCACAATGTAGTGAAGCAGACATTAGAAGAATTAGGATGTGCACATTATTCTTGGCAGAGATGCCTGGTGTTTTTCTTTTGATGTTTCATTTAAGATATGGAACAATGGAAATCCCTCATGTATTGTTTATTCTTAAGTGTGGGTTTAACATATGGCATGGTGACATATTCTTGGGATATTGCTGTGAGGATGAAGATGCTATTTTCTAAAATGCATAGCTTTGTTATTGCGATTCTGCAGTTTTTAATTCAGTGAGGATTCTTCACAGATTTCCTTTTTTGTTCATTTTATCTTTAAAATCTCATCTTGTTCTTGTGTATCAAGTATGTTATTTTCATTATGTATTGGCTCTATTATGTGGGCATTGCATAGTATTTTAGCTGACCTGAGAGAATACGTGTTAAAGTTCTCAAAGCATTATTATTGTTTTTGTGTAGTCATAGCATTTTCTTAATGTGAGTATTCTGCTTTTTCTTTTCAGGTGTTGCTTCAGTCCCTTGATGCCCAGTGGCCTTGTGAAAAGCTGTTTCTATGTAATAGGAGTTCATCTTTGAAGTTTCTCTGACATTCACTGTGGCTTGTTCTTATACTTTTTGTAAATAAACCAATATTTGAAAATGCCTGACTTTCTTTGACATTTCCTACGTTTCTGTCACCGAGATTTCTGTTTGTGTGTTGTCATCGCTGTTGCTAGCAGTCCATTAACACCATGTTCGTAAGTAATATGCTTTAATGTCAATTCGCATACGCCACGGATTTATAAGTGGCCGGTTAATGTATACTGATTTGGTATAGTAAAGTAGCGGTCGGCTGTAGCTCGCTGCTCGTAATGCTGATAAATGACAACAGATGGCGCCACCGTCGCATAGTTCATGTCAAGGTCTGTAAAAGCCAGGTCGTGTCACGCACTTGACCAATGTAATCCGCCATCTTGAGTCTCTAGCGCGGCGGGAATTCAAATTTTACGTGCATTTAAACGGGAGACATAGGTAAAAGGAAACACGGTTTTCTCACAACGTAATCAATGCAGGGAAGTGAAAGTTTTGTTATAGATAGTTAATAAAATGAAAATTTATGATACGTCTGTATTTTGAGTCTATGGTCCACGGTTCGACTCTGGAAAAATTGTCAACTCACGGGAAAAATAAATTTCGCACTGCAGCGCTCTGGATGCATGGGTTGTAAGGCACCATGTCTTTCTTCCTTATTTAGGAAGTCTGGTACATGAAATTTTCTATGGTTATAGAAAATTATAATATACTTGCGAACACGGGCAGTTTGTGACACTGAAGACCTCGGTTCGACTCTGGAAAAATTGTCAACCCACGCGACAAACATTTTCTTACTTCAGCGCTCCGGGTGAATAGGTACAAGGAACCATGTTTTATTCGCTTATTTATGAAGTTAGATTCATGAAATATTCCAAAGTGATAGTAAATTATAGTATACTTGATAATACGAGCAGATTTTTAGTCTGAGGACCTTGATTTGATTTTTTTAAAATGCCCAAATCAAGCGAAAAAAAATTCGTTCTACAGCGCTCCGTGTGTATAGGTACAAGGAACCATGTCTAACTTCCTTAATTAGGAAGTCAGGTACATGACATTTTACACGGTCGTAGGGAATTATAGTATACTTCATAATACGGGCGGTTTTTGACCCTGAGGACCTCGGTTCGACTCTGAAAAAATCCCCAACCCACGCGAAAAAAAAATTTCTCCCTACAGCGCACCGGGTGCATAGGTATAAGGAACCATGTCTCATTTCCATATTTAGGAACTCAGGTTCATGACATTTTACACGGCCATAGGGAATTATAGTATACTTCCTAATCTGGGCGGTTGTTTAGTCTCAGGGCCTTGTTTCAACCCTGAAAAAATGTCCAACTCACGCGACAAAACATTCCCATCACAGTGCTCTGTGTGAATAGTTTCTAATGTATCTAGATTTTTCTACTTTATTTTGAAAGTAAGGTGCATGGAATTTTCCATGGCCATAGGCAATTATACACTTTGCTCTACCGCATAGGTTCTAGGATTCACTAATTACTTTCTTTTTCCGGATTGATTACTAATATATTAGGGTTTCAGCATAGATATAATAATAATAGGGTAGTTTCCTTCATCAAAGAAAACGAAAGGCATTGATTGCGATTCGTTACCCACCATTAGTGTATTCATAATACACAAATTATTTGGTTTTTGAAATACCGGTTTAGACGAATGGCAAGGGTCAAATTTTATCCTCATTTGAAAAAGGCCAGATTGGTGCCCATGCGATTCCACTCCACGTGACGTCACAGGGACCTAGTTTCTATACGAGAAGATAGGAGTTATACATCGTCTGAGGTTACCAATGCATGCATGAGGCACAGAGCTCAGGGAAACATGTCTTAATAATCACCTACTAAAACTGGCTAAGGTCGGAAAGTTTTCTTCGTTTGATAAGGTATTAATAAACCTTTTTTAAGCCAAGCGCTACCATTCAGCAAGGCACTCAGCTACCCGCTAGCAGCCTGCGACGTATCAGCGCTAAGCCTCGCCTCAAGGTCACCTCACCGGGCGGGAGGGGGAACCAGAAATACGACGTACGGAGATATTTCCCGGCATTCATACTTGAGCGTCGCGTTTTCGCGCGCTTGAAAATTTTCACTTTTCATTTAATCGCGAAAAATAGATATTGTCATTTAAAAATCTAAAAGCGTGAAATACGTACTCCAGGAGTAATAATCTTTCGATTAAGGCAATAAAAAAATAATAGGAAACCACCCTATTATTCTTATTGGTCCCATGACTTTACATTGTTAAATATAGTACAAGTCAATACAAAAAATACATACACATTTGAAGCTTATTTGTGCTAAAATAGCTTTTGTTAACAAGGAAGAGTTTCAGATTGTAGTTGAAATTTGCCCTAGTAGGAGCATTTTTTAAGCATGAAGGCAGGGCATTACAGACCTTGGTAGGTATATGAATACTCGCTGCGCTGCGCGCGCTCGTTAAGGGGCTCCGCCCCTTAAAAACCCCGGTTCCGGCTTCGCCGTCTACATTGGTGGTCGTTCGAAGGCTTTTGAAGTCGAATAATCTCACCTCAGCTATTGGCCGGCTTCGCCGGCCAGGGATGAGGGAGGCGCCCCACTCATTCTTCGGAACGGCTTCGCCGTTCCTCGCTCAAGGGCGGCTTCGCCGCCCAGGGGTTGTTTGTGCCCCCCCGGGAATACCCCGCTAAATACTTGGAACGGCTTCGCCGTTCCCTGTCTATGGTCGCCATAGCCGCCCAGAGGGCGAGGGCATTTCGGAACTTTTTCACCGTTATTCGTTTTCAGGGCGGCTTCGCCGCCCAGAGATGGGGGGAGCCCACAGCTTGAATATCGGGGCGGCTTCGCCGCCCGGGGGTTACTGAAGCTCCCCCTCGCCTACCCCAGTTACTCCTCGGAACGGCTTCGCCGTTCCTCGTTGTGGGGCGGCTTCGCCGCCTGGGGGTTGAGGAGCCCCCCCGCGGCTGCTCCGCTTAGTCCTCATTAATGCTCTTCTCCACCGAGAAGAGTGCCCAGGGTCGTTCGGGGGTTTTAATATATTATGCATGCGGTCACCAATCATCCACGGTGATCACGTAGCGATGATTGTAAAGGGTAGTGCAATGCGGAGTGAAAGTGGCGACAAGTACCCATAAAAGAAGTCTTAATGGCAAGTTTTTCATTTTTTTGCGTGGGTTTCCATCGGAATACCAGGGGTTTTATACTTATGTTAAACCAGTGGTCACAAATCGTTCTCATGAATTCCGTGCCGATAAGTCCTAGGGGTCCGGAACAGTGGTCTCACGATACTTTTACCTGGAGAGGCGATTTATTAGAAATGTTTTTGGGAGGTTTCACGGGGTTATCGGGGGTTTTAATAAGTGGTAAGGGCACCGGTTAAATTGTGACGAAAACTATTCGAAAAGGCGACTTTAAAATATTTTATCTTATTTTCGGCGATGTTCCAGGAGGTGATCGGCGGTTTTCTGGTATTTTTTCCCGTATGGTTTACGGTGGCTCGCCCTCATCAAATATTTCGGGACGGGTAGTGCGGCGTAATGTTTGCGAAAAGTTCCCAAATAGGAGACTAAATTACACATTTTACATTTGGGGGGATTTCAGGGGGATACCGGGGGTTTAAATGTGTGTACTCCTGGCGGTCACCATCCGTTGAAATAAATTCCGCGGGGATAGTCGTTGGGGGCGGTGGAATAGTCACGAAAAGTACCCAAAAAGTAGACCTATATGCAAAACTTTATTTTTTTGGGGGGGGGTTTGAGGGTTTACCGGGGGTTTATGGGTTAGTACTGCCAGGAGTCATCAATCGTCTACTTCAATTCCGTAGCGATGAGGTTTCACGGGGCTATCAGGGGTTTTAATAAGTGGTAGGGGCACCGGTTAAATTGTGACGAAAACTATTCGAAAAAGCGACTTTAAAGTATTTTATCTTAATTTCGGCGATGTTCCAGGAGGCGATCGGGGGTTTTTCTGGTATTTTTTCCCGTATGGTTTACGGTGGCTCGCCCTCATCAAATATTTCGGGACGGGTAGTGCGGCGTAATGTTTGCGAAAAGTTCCCAAATTGGAGACTTAATGACACATTTTACATTTGGGGGGATTTTAGGGGGATACCGGGGGTTTATATGAGTGTACTCCTGGCGGTCACAATCCGTTCACATAAATTCCGTAGGTATTAGTCGTTGGGGTAAGAACCAGCGGTGGAATAGTCACGGAAAGTACACAAAAAGTAGACTTATATGAAAAATGTTATTTTTTGGGGGTGTATGTGGGTTTACCGGGGGTTTATAGGTTTGTACAGCCAGGGGTCATCAATCGTCTACATCAATTCCGTAGCGATGAGTGGTAAGGCTTGGAAATGCGGCGGAATTCTGACGAAAAGTACCCGAAAAGGCTACATACATGCAAATTTTAATTTTTTAGGGGTTTTCAGGGGGTTTAAAAATGACAACATTATATGGTCACATTCATTTACTATCATATCTAAGAGAAGTTGCCCCTATGACATCCATATTTCGAGAGTAATACAATAAAAAGTAAATCTCTCCCCGGAAAAAATTAGTAGTGCCCGCCATTTCTATCTTTTCGCGGTTATATTAATTAAATCATTTATTAAATATTAATGCTTTCTAAAAGATAATGCATAGGTGTATCTAACTATTAAATTTCAAAGAAATCGGAGAGGTAAAAGTTGACAAATCCTGTGTTCATCTTTTGGAAATCGTAATTTTTGGTGATTTTCGGAATATTTTAATTTTTTTCCGAGTAACCAAGAACGACGAAAGAAAATTGTTACCTATATTTCGTAGAGGATGTAATGAACATATATAATAATCATTTTCGTTGCCCAAATCACAAAATAAGGCCGACGGCAGTGGAAAGTATGAAATATTTTCCGAGAAATCAATTTTTTGACGCCATTTTGAAAACGTTTAGCTTGGAAATTAACTTAAAAAATTACATAAGTAGGAGGCAACATTTATTGGCTTTCATAATATGCACAACGGTTCGTGTGACAGAAATGTATCGCCTGTATAACTATAAATAGTTAACGGACTCCCGGGAAAAAATGGGAAGTGTCCGCCATTTTTAATTTTTTGCTGGTTTATCGATGGCAAAATTGTAAAAACATTTAAATTTTCTAATACAAAATGAATATTTTTATGCATATACTAAGTCTAAACGATATCGGTCGTGTAAAACTGGACGAAATGTCGTGTTAATCTTTTGGAAATTGTACTTTTTGGCGATTTTCGGCATATTTAAATTTTTTTCTCAGCAACCAATGGTGGCAAAAAGAAATCGTTACCTAGGTTAAATGTAAAATCAAGTGAGCATATATAATAACCATTTTCGTCATCATACACCTGAAATTAAGACGAGGGGAGCAGAAGGAATGAATTTAGTTTCGAAAAACCAATTTTTGGGCGCCATTTTGGCTGCAATTTTCTTGAATTGAAACTAACGACATTACATATTTACGTGCCCACGTTTATTAGCTTTCAAAAAAAGCATTAACGATCCGTGTGGCACGCACGGTTCGCGCGTAGTAAAATAAAAACCGAAAGACGGTACCCGGAAAAAGCCCGATTTCGGCCATTTTGTCGTCCTAGCGTCGACACGTGGCGGAAACTTCCGGTTTTCGGATTTTTCCTCCGGATCATTTCGGGTTCCCCGCACGCCTGCCAAATTTCAGCTCTCCAGCACTTCTAGAAGTGGCCGGGAATTTGTATCCATGAGTCAGTCAGTCACCACACCGGCTGTATATAGATAGGACTCGCACGCTCCGCGCGCTCGTTAAGGGGCTCCGCCCCTTAAAAACCCCAGTTCCGGCTTCGCCGTCTACATTTGTGTTCGCTCGAAGACTTTTTAAGTTCGAATAATCTCACCTCAGCTAGGGGCCGGCTTCGCCGGCCAGGTGGTAGGGAGGCGCCCCACTCATTCCTCGGAACGGCTTCGCCGTTCCTCGCTGAAGGGCGGCTTCGCCGCCCAGGGGTTCAGTGTGTCCTCCCGGGGCTTCCCCGCTTAATACTCGGAACGGCTTCGCCGTTCCTCGTCTAAGGTCGCCATAGCCGCCCAGAGGGCGAAGGCATTTCGGAGCTGTTTCACCGTTTTTCGTTTGAGGGGCGGCTTCGCCGCCCAGATGGGGGGAGTCCACAGCTTCTGCGCCGCTTGAACATCGGGGCGGCTTTGCCGCCCGAGGGTTACTGAAGCTCCTCCTCGCCTACGCCAGTTACTTCTCGGAACGGCTTCGCCGTTCCTCGTTCTGGGGCGGCTTCGCCGCCTTGGGGTTGAGGATTTTTTTGGTGATGTTCCAGGAGGTGATCGGGGGTTTTCTGGTATTTTTCCCGTATGGTTTACGGTGGCTCGCCCTCACCAAATATTCCGGTCCTAGAGCTCAGAGGGGATGGGAAGTGCGGCGTAATGTTTGAGAGAAGTTCCCAAATGGGAGACTTAATGGCACATTTTACATTTGGGGGGTATTTCAGGGGGATTCCGGGGGTTTATGTGTGTATTCCAGGTGGTCACCATCCGTTCAAATAATTTCCGTGGGGATGAATCGTTGGGGGCGGTGGTATACTCACGAAAAGTACCCAATAAGTAGAGTAATATGCAAAATTTTATTTTTAGGGGGGTGTATGTGGGTTTACCGGGGGTTTATAGGTTTGTCCTACCAGGGGTCATCAGTCGTCGACATCAATACCGTAGTGATGAGTGGCAAGGCTTGGGATAGTGGCGGAATCGTGACGAAAAATACCCGAAGAGGCTACTTATATGCAAATTTTAATTTTTAGAGGGTTTCGGGGGGTTTAAATATGACGATACCATGTGGTCACATTCATTTGCTGTCATATCTAACAGTAGTGTGCCCTATGAACTCCATATTTCAGGAGTAATACAAAAAAAAGGAAACCAGTCCCCGAAAAAGTGAGTAGTGCCCGCCATTTTTATTTTTTCGCGTTTAAATCCATTAAATCATTTACTAGATGTTTATGTTTTCTGAAAGACAATGCATAGTTGTATGTAACTACAAAGTTTGAAAGAAATTAGTCGGGTAAAAATTGACAAAACCTTGTGTTAATCTTTTGGAAATCGTAATTTTCGGTGATTTTTGGAATACTTTAATTTTTTTCTGAGTAACCAAGCACGATGAAAGAAAATTGTTACCTACATTTCGTAGAAGAAGTGATGAGCATATATAATAATCATTTTCGTTATCCAACACCTTAAATTAAGTCGAGGGGAGGGGAAAGTTTGAAATTATTTTCGAAAAATCAATTTTTGGACGCCATTGTAGCTGTAACTTTCTCAAATGGAAACTAATAAATTTACCTAATTACGTGCCTACGTTCATCAGCTTTCAAAAAATGCATTAACGACTCGTGTGGCACGCACGGTTCGCGCGCAGTAAAATAAAAACCGAAAGACGGTCACCGGAAAAAGCGCGATTTCGGCCATTTTGTCGTCCTAGCGACGACACGTGGCGGAAACTTCCGGTTTTCGGATTTTTCCTCCGGATCATTTCCGGTTCCCCGCACGCGTGCCAAATTTCAGCTCTCCACCATGTCTGGAAGTGGTCGGGAATTTGTATCCATCAGTCAGTCAGTCACCACAAGGGCTGTATATAGATAGGACTCGCACGCTCCGCGCGCTCGTTAAGGGGCTCCGCCCCTTAAAAACCCCGGTTCTGGCTTCGCCGTCTACATTTGTGGTCGCTCGAACACTCCTAAGTTTGAATAATCTCACCTCAGCTAGGGGCCGGCTTCGCCGGCCAGGGGGTAGGGAGGCGCTCCACTCATTCCTCGTAAAGGCTTCGCCGTTCTTCGCTGAAGGGCGGCTTCGCCGCCCAGGGGTTGAGTGTGAGTTGAGATGGGGGAGTCTACATCGGCTGCGCCGCTTGAACTTCGGGGCGGCTTCACCGCCCGAGGGTTAGTGAAGCTCCCCCTCGCCTACGCCAGTTACTCCTCGGAACGGCTTCGCCGAGGAGCCCCCCGCGGCTGCTCCACCTAGTCCTCATTAATGCTCTTCTCCACCAAGAGGGGTGCTCAGGGGGATTTGGGGGTTTTAATGTGTTATGCATGCGGTCACCAATCGTCCACAGTGATCACGTAGCGATGATTGTAAAGGGTAGTGCAATGCGGAGTAATAGTGGCGACAAGTACCCATAAAAGAAGACGTAATGGCAAGTTTTTCATTTCTTTGCGGGGGGTTCCAACGGAATACCGGGGGTTTTGTACTTGTGTTAAACCAGTGATCACAAATCGTTCTCATAAATTCCGTGACGATAAGTCCTAGGGGTCCGGAACAGTGGTCTGACCATTCTTTTACCTGGAGAGGCGATTTATTAGAATTTTTTGGGAGGTTTCACGGGGTTATCGGGGTTTTTAATGAGTGGTAGGGGTACCGGTTAAAGTGTGACGAAAACTTTTCGGAAAGGCGTTTTAAATTTTTTATTTTTTTTTCGGCGATGTTCCAGGAGGTGATCGGGGGTTTTCTGGTATTTTTCCCGTATGGTTTATGGTGGCTCGCCCTCACCAAATATTCCGGATCTAGAGCTCACTCAGAGGGGACGGGTAGTGCGGCGTAATCTTTGCGAGAAGTTCCCAAATAGGAGACTAAATGACACATTTTACATTTGGGGGGGATTTCACGGGGATACCGGGGGTTTAAATGTGTGTACTCCTGGCGGTCACCATCCATTCACATAAATTTCGGGGGGATGAGTCGTTGGGGGCGGTGGAATAGTCACGAAAAGTACCGAAAAAGTAGACTTATTTGAAAATATTTTTTTTGGGGGGGGTGTATGTGGGTTTACCGGGGGTTTATAGGTTTTTACTGCCAGCGGTCATCAATCGTCCACATCAATTCCGTAGCGATGAATGGTAAGGATTGGAAAAGCGGCGGAATTGTGACGAAAGGTACCCGACAAGGCTACTTATATGCTAATTTTAATTTTTTAGGGGGTTTTGGGGGGTTAAAAGATGACGGTACTATATGGTCACATTCATTTACTGTCATGTCTAAAAGAATTGTGCCCTATGACATCCATATTTCGAAAGTAATACAATAAAAAGCAAACCAGTCCCTGAAAAATGTTAGCAGTGCCCGCCATTTTTATTTTTTCGCGGTTTAATCCATTACACTTATATTAAAATGTTTATGTTTTCTGAAAGACAATGCATAGCTGTATGTAACTACAAAGTTTGAAAGAAATCGGTCGAGTTAAAATTGACAAAACCTTGTGTTAATCTTTTGAAAATCGTAATTTTCGGTGATTTTCGGAATATTTTAATTTTATTCTCAGTAACCAAGGACGATGAAAGAAAAACGTTACCTACATTTCGTAGACTATGTTATGAGCATATACAATAATCATTTTCAATATCCTACACCTGTAATTACGACTAGGGGAGCGGAAGTTATGAAATATTTTTCGAAAACCCAATTTTTGTACGCCATTTTGGCTGCAATTTTCTTAAAAAGAAATTAACAACATTATGTAATTACGTGCCCACGTTCATCAGCTTTCAGGAAATGCAGTCGCGATCCGTATGGCACACACCATTCGCGCGCAGTAAAATAAAAACCGAAAGACTGTCCCCGAAAAAAGCCCGATTTCGGCCATTTTGTCGTCCTAGCGACGACACGTGGCGGAAACTTCCGGTTTTCGGATTTTTCCTCCGTATCATTTCGGGTTCCCCGCACGCGTGCCAAATTTCAGCTCTCCAGCACTTCTACAAGTGGTCGGGAATTTGTATCCATCAGTCAGTCAGTCACCACAAGGGCTGTATATAGATAGGATATATACGTAGAAGGCAACGTTAGGCTATGTATGTGCTTCAATACCTCATTTTCTGTTACCGGAAAGAGGGCCATTGAGGACCTTATATGTTGACAGGGGTCAGTATTAAAGCTGTCCCAACATATTATTGAATTCTGCATGCATAGGGGCACATTGGCGAGGTACTGATTGGCAAACACTGCCATTTGCATGGGATCGATTTTTATTACTTACCATGATATTTTGGTCAGGTTTTTCGCCAGACTGATAACTCTACTGTAATATGATTTCTTAGTTCGTAATACAAGGTCCCTGTACATTTTTTAAACTCAAAATGATATGATTTCTCCATATGATAATAATATACTCTCATTGAATGCTTATTAATTGTCTTAAGTTGAGGCCTATGTTGATTAGTTAGAAATTGTAAATATTGCCAATCCCAATAATAAATGTAATACTAGAATAATCCGCATGCAAATATTCCAAGAATCATGGCAAATAATGTGACACAGTAATGTCAGTGTGCACTCAGGTGAGCCTTTAGGTACATTTAAGATTTTACAAATAACTGCAATAAATGAATACACATCAGAGCATTAATTAGAATAGGATGGATTCCAAACTCAATCACTGATTTTGAGGCAGCAAATGCTGCACGAAGGAAATGCATTCCAAATTGAGCAATTAGACTCAGACAATTAACAATGACAAGACAATCATGGATGTAAATAACTGAAGCAAAAAGCGCGATGTTATTGTACATTTCCATTTGTTTCTTCTGCAATCTATCGATCACAGAGCCATTCTTTTACGATCAGAAGGAAAACGAAATATTCTTACTCCGTTTTTCGTGGAATTGGAGCAATGCGGAGCACTGCAACACACAATTTTTTGAAATTAATTCACATGCCCTATGCTAACACCATGTAAACAACAGACAGGCGGGAACCAAGATGGGATCGTGTCACGACCTGGCTTTTACCGACCTTGGTTCATGTCAATGTCTGTAAAAGCCTTTTACCGACCTTGGTTCATGTGTCCGGCGTAGTTCGCGTGGTTATCGCTTGATGGCGCATCAATCGGAGACCGTCTCTTGAGTAGTGCGGACATTTCGTTATGGGTTCGTCATCGTATCGTCCGGCCGTCTCCTTGTTGTCTCCGTAGACGCTTACCGCTTCCGGGAGACGGTCTCTTTGGTTTCTGTAGAGAGTCTCTAAGGATTCGGGGGAGACAGTCTCCCGTGTGCTAGCTAGGTATGAATTCCATAGAGGTAATCATGTTCATGTTGTCTTTATACCCCCGCATAATCACAGCCATTGGATTTTTTTATGATTCTCTCAAAAAAGTGTTTAATTTACAGTGGGACAGGCCCTTATGGATTAATGACCTCCAGAAGATTTCAGTAAACGACATAACTTTGACCCTGAAAAAGCTTTCATCCTTGTTGCGACATTCATGAAGCGTATATTTAGATCCCAACAATGAAAAATGGTGTTTCAGGATTCAGTGTAGCAGAAATCTTTCCCTTTATACCGGAAGAGTTCAATGACGTGGACTTCATCTTTGAAATAACTATTCAAACACAAATCATCATTGACCCAGAGAATGTTGACGAATCAATGAATGGCGAAACTGATCACGAAGACTATGATGCTGTCAATGAGCAGCCAGCAAACCTTAATATAACATGTGTTGAAACTTCACATCTTTATGGGTATAACCCAAAAGATATTGCTAAAAAAATTGAATCCAAGAAAACAGCCTGCTTAAATTTATCAGAGCTGTACGAAAATCCTGTTGGTGGTACTTCACGATCTAATTCAACACCCAAGTCATTCCCGGAACCTACTCAAGCCCATCTCATTTCAAAGAAACCCTAGAATTGACATATCCTCCGCAAAAACCACACAGTGACTGAAAATAAAATCTAAGAAGGGACAGAAAGCAAAACTCAATAATTAGGACTTCTACTCCTATGAAATTGGTATCAAAGTGAGTATAGAGGAATACATGCAGGTAAACAAAATTGTAATTAATTTGCAAGTACTTCAATGAAAAATGTAACTAAATATGTAAAAAATCATAAATTTAAATATGTCTTAAGGAGTCAAAATTGTTCTGGTCTACCATACCATGCTAACATGTTTTTATCTTCATACTAGCCCTCATCAATGCCGAATCATCCCTGAAAAAAATCAAAATCATTATTATTGTTGCAGTAGCAAAGCTATCAATCACTTCATCTATGTGCTAATACCTTTTAATGCAGAAGCAATACTTATAGCATATGAACAATCTTTTTCACATACAATGACGAATGACATTGCAAAGCCTACAACTAGTAAGCGTTCCAACAAAGATGCCATGATGAACGCAACAAAAAGTTATAAAATATGGAACCTGGTGCAAATTGGTCTAACAAACAATTTTATATTAACATATTTAGGCATCATGTGAAACTAAGTGCCAACATTTTTTCGCTTCCTGAGATATAACTTTTGAATAAGTATTTGCTACCTGTACTCCACATCACGCCACAGAGTATGGTCTATACCCATTCCACCAGACTCCTTCCTACGGCCAGCTTATATCAGCCAGCTTTGAATGTTTATCCTCCTCCATCAAACGACCATAACCAATGTTTCCTATGGAGCTTCCTAGATTTATAAATGCAAAGGACACATTAAAACATTTTAATGATTATATGGTCTCAAAATTATTTATTTACACCATGCACCATGTCATGCCATCACTTAGATCAATATTCACAAGAGAAAACGAGACAGTGATATATATAAGAAATGGTATTTTAGTATCTCAGTATAGTTTTTTATTAAAAATATGAGGAGCACGTCTAGTACCACACCAATTAAAAAAGTACAGTCATTTGCAGCAAGGCTGATGTCTCTCCCTACATATAATATTGAAATCTAACCAACTCTTAAATATATATGAACTGAAATATGTCCTAATCATCAGGAAACAATCCTCTTGTCGTGAACTTTCTATCTTTAACAGAGCAGAAGACTCTAGAGTATGCCGTGACCTTTGCTGGCTCTTGAGTGAGCATGCCTCAGAAAATACTTTTTCATTATACCAGCCTCAGTCTTGCCTCCAATCCTATTCTCATGTGGATGAGACTACTCAGGGAAAAATTTTTGCTTTGCAACTGCTTTGGAACCCTTTTGAAACTGCTTTGGAACACCAAAATCTGCTATTGGAACAGCTGTGAAACTCATTTCCACTCATTTGTACCAACAATTAGAAATATGAAGACGTTTGTAACTCATTTGTGATCCCCTTTGGAAATCCTTTGTACAGAGTGTGTTCGTTTGGAACTGCTTTCTACTCATTTGGAACTACTTTTGAACGATTCGGCAGGATTTCCAGACGTCATCATTCGTATTGTAACTGCTGTGTACGGAGAAAATTCATTTGGAACTCCCTTTGAACGAGATGACAGGATTTCCGGGCGTCATCATTCGTATTGTAACTGTTGTGTACTGAGAAGATTCATGTATAACGGCTTTCCATACGTTTGTAATTCTTTGTGAACAAATCCATGCGATTTATATACGTCATCATTTGTTTTGGAACTGTCTTCTACGCGCCAACATACCATGGCCAGGTTCAGTCTGATACGTTTGGTCGAGAAAACGAAAATTCTTTAATTTATGCTATAAAAATGCATAAGTGGTTTAAGAAATAATCGCAAGTCAGTTAATAGAAACGGAACTCCCAAATAATCACTCGAATTAGTTTAAAAATTATTCTATTTTCCTTGTGGCTTAAATCGTATTTTTGGGTCCGATTTGAAATGCGACAAGATTATCTTCACTACGTACCGAGAATTTTGGTTGCGTATAATCAAGGTATTCAATAAAAAATTCATAGCGCTCGCGTTTTTTTGCGTTTCCAAGTATATTATTATCGTAAAAATTCAATGCCTATACTTTCAAAGCATACTTCGCAATTATAAATATTGCGAATTTTACGGCATTTTTGCAACCTTTTCTTTCATTGCTTTCGTTCTTTGACATTACCGGAAAAGTAGTATTTTGCATAGATTAATATACATAAAACCATAGAGTAAGTATATAATATACTTACTCTATGATAAAACATACCGATGTATTGTCTTCGCGATCCCTAGGAAATGGTTTATGTCCGTATTTTAGGGCTGAATTTTCTCGCCATAAATCCCTCCTTCGAAAATATATTTCTACGTCGAGGTTGACAAGTTCGATTACCCGGAAAGGCCTTTTTTCGCATTTCCCATTGCATTTTCAGATATTTAACATGACGGTTTTTAAGAAAAAATTTCCAGAAACGAAGGCATTTCACTCAAAAATGGACACTGAATGATCCACATCAACCACGTAAGATCGGAATTAAGCTCTCGATAAGGACTTTCTTGACCACCAAACTCACTTACCCCTCACTCCGCAATAAGTTCTCAGTGTTGTTTCATTATTTATTTGCTGTGCTTAATCATCTTAAGTTTACACTGTTTATAAAAGGAAAGTTATTTTACGTGGTGTGTGACTCACACAGTGAATAGCTATAATTTGATATTGGACTAAAGAGATTTCTGTTTTACATTTGAAACTACATTTCTATGTAAGTTACAATTTTGGCAATAAATTTCTGTTTGATGTGATTGTGAACAATAATTCCCCAACAGCACACATTTGGATATACATATGTATTTATATTGTATATTCATGGGTCACATACATATGTATTTTTGTTATGTATTAAATCTGTAATACATATGTGTTATTGAATGTATTTCCTTTGTATTCATGCATATGTAAAAGTGGTACGTGTTACACGATAAATACATTTGTATTTTTGTGTATTTTTGAAATTTGAATACTTATGTAAACTTGGTCAAAAATACAAATGTAAATATCATGTAACACGTACCACTTTTACATATGTATGAATACAGAGTAAATACATATGTAAATGTGGTCAAAACTACACAGAATATACATTATGTATATTTCCTGTAATTTTTGAGAGGTGGATTTTCGTGGCGTCTTGTGAAATGTTCATAAACATTTTTTCCAGAAATAATATGTTCACTGGAAACGCCAGATTTCCTCATTTTAATGATCATTCATCCAATCGAATTCATACCCAGAAAGCTTAAAAATAAATCATATACTGGTCGATGTGAGCAGGGATAGTATGGCGGCCATATTTATGTTCATTTGTAAATGCACGCGAAATACAGACGTATTACATATGTAAAATTCAGTTTCCATCCGCGAAATATACACATGGAAAAATGGTTCACAATACATGAAAAATACAAAAAATAGTTCTTGCACAGAGCAAAAGTAAAAGCGAAGTTTAATTTTTTAAACAATATTTTAATATAACTGTTTAAACAAAAAATTAAATTCTCAATTCTGCGCCTCCACTGTCGCAATAAGCTATAGCTATAGGAAAATGAGTGGGAGTGATACAGTGATAATCTCGTGAACAGTTAAGCTCGGCATTTCGTTCGAGACTACGAGAACGTGCTGTAGGAGGGACTCCGGCTACTGATGGATAGTTAATTTCATATTTGTTTGTATTATTATACGTATTGGAAGAATTGACATAGTGTTTTAATCCTCGATAACCGGTGCGTGTGGTTTGTGTGCTCAACCCGAAGCTATGTTTTGCTGGAAATCTGCTTCAATCCCGCACGTTATTGCGATTCGTGCAAGCCAACTCCAACAGTTTCCTGTCACTGGATAATTAAGGTAAGGTTTGATTTATCTTTTATTGTGGGTGAAATGATTGATATCACTGTAAACCATGCAAGTAGTTCTCCAGTGTTTCACGAGAGTATTTTCGTACGCGTATTCTTCAATATTTTGACTAAAGATGTGCTACTATACACGATTGAAACCTTCTATTTATTTGTAATTTGGCAAAATTACGTCGCAATTATATTTTATGCCTACATAGACTACATTAATTATGTTATTTGAGTATATTTGGATACAACTATTGGCGCAATGTGTTGACCATGGGCGCAATGGGTTACATTTTTTTCTGCTCTTAATTAAGAGCAGAAAAAATTGTTTAAAGTAATGTTTTCGTTCACGCGTGAGTTGTTTTATCGCTGTTTATTACCACAACCCACAGTATTGTAGTTCTTGCATTCCTAGTTATCCTATGCTTTAGTCATAACATCTTTGACCGTATAGACTTATCAGCGTAGCCTTGTCACTAATAGATTCCCCGAAGTTCCGAACCGTTTTGCCCACTACTTCTAATTATTTAACGAACAAGAAGTATTGGTCTTGTAATATCGGTTCCCTGAAAGAAAAATGTAATATTTCTTTCATCTTGAAATGCAGTCAATCAAGGTGCATGTCGTCATTATTATTAGCACAAGATAAATACGTAACTTTCATGCTAACGTTTGTCATTATATGTAAGAAAAAGGTGCGTTGGGGCCAAATTAATTAATTATAATTTTCTTTTCATGCTCTTTCGCGCATACCCAGCAGGCGACGATGTAAATAGCTTGGCCTGGACAAGAGGAGAATATGGATTACGAAAAAAAACGACGACGCAAAGCCAGAAGACCAGGTGGAATTGTTTAATACTGAGGAAAAGGTTTTAGGGAAAAATTATTTTTATCCATAATGGAGAGGTTCTTTAAAGTTAAGCCTGAAATTATCGGTTATATGAAATTTATTGTTTTTAAAATTTGATATCACAAGTTTATCTTTTTTCTGTGTGAACGATCCGCTACTAAATCATGGTACTAATATAGTAGTATCATGTACTAAATAAGCTTACCAATGGATGCACTTTTTCCTTGTTAATTTATTTAAAAGTAGTCATATGATCTTTTCTCATTTTTCTCATTCTTCTTAAGAGAAAGGCTATTAATTTTGTAAAATGAAAGCATATCCCCAAAACATCTGATTTTTCAAAGGACAAGGTCAAATCTGTGCTAGCTGGGACCTTGACATAATTGGTAAATGAAAAATTTTAAAACTCATGTCAGGAATCTAGCAGAGAAGCCAAACTTACATTTGCATTCAGAATACAGAATTAGTACTAAAATTACAGACTTCACAGAATACTGACTGCCTATATGAATTGAAAAAAAAAATTGAAAGGCCTTGAGCTCCTATTCAGATCTTACAAAAAGATATATTTTTGCATGACTTTTAAACTTGACTTCTTCTTTTCTCCTTTCAGGAAGTGGCTGATAGTGCAGAGTTGGTTTCCTGAATTCAGGTTTCTTCTTGTGCAATGGGTTACAACGCTTGTTCCGTGCTAATATTTTTTTCTACTTTCCAACTCAAACCATTGTTTGTATTTGATTTATCTTTGTGCCATTTTTTTAAACTAAGTTTCACGTACTGTTTGCTGGCCCTTAATGCTTGTTAGCAATATTCATGGCCACACTTGTTCTTTGTGTGTATTATTTTATTTTTATCTTTGAATAAATGTTTTATTATCTGTATGTTCTGGTTTCCTTATATTTATTCATCCATTTGATCCATATTGATATTAAGTGGATGTGGGTCAGAAAATCAATATGTATAATTCATGTACGAGGGCCTGCAGATACATATGTATATTACATGTAAGGGTATTCAGATTTCCAATTTGTAATACGCATATTTAAGTAAATGAAAGGTCGTAGCACTTTTCCACAAGAATTTTTAATGCGTACAACACGTTTCGGCTCACTGAGCCATCATCTGGTACAAGACGCTTGAACACATGTGAAGATCCCTTTTATACCCTTGAGAGAGGAGAGTATTGGAGAAGGAGAGGATTTGACATATTTGAGGATGGGGGGGGTGGGAACGGGTGTACAGAGTATAGACAATGGGGAAAGATACAACTACGGGATGTGGAGAACCCACGTTGGAGGGAGGGTTCTGGTCATAACTGTAAAATGACGACACGTGCGGAAGACCATAGCAAAACAGGAGGAGGGGGTGTTGAGAAGAGTGAAAAAAAAGGGGGGGCTTAGGGTAAAAAGAGGCCGCGTGTCTTTTGAAAGTGAGAGGAGTAAGTAGCGACGCAGGAAAAAAAGGCGGGGTGAGGAGTCCCTTTGGGTTAGCTGAGAAGGAGTGAAAGTTAGCGGGGGTACAAGGGAGGAGATTGCCAGCAATAGAAAATGGTCAAATGCGTAGAGAGGATGGGCGGACGGGAAACACCCCGTGGATGTAGGGGTCACTTAAGGCGTGGGTGAGGAAAGAATTTCACCATTTGTTTTGGTGAAGGGTATCTTTAGGAGAGGGGAGTGGGTGAAAAACACTTGCTCATTCATAAGCGTATTCAAATCACTTTGTACAATTTCGAATTGCTCAAAAACATCCAGTCTTGTACCCTTACTTTCTAAATGTAGAATTTCAGGTTTAAAATTACAATAATGTAAGGTCTGAAGAAGGTGTTTAGCGAGAAGTGACGTTTCATCTCCATTTTTCCAGCACCTTCTATGTTCTTTCATTCTGGTAATGAAACTTCTGCCTGTTTGGCCGATGTAACACATGTTGCATGACTCACAATTAACCTTGTAAATGCCAGATTGATTGATTGAATCTATTTTGTCTTTGTTGCGGCACAAAACTTTACCAAGAGTGTGGGGGTTATAAAAAGAGACATTGAATTTATTTTTGGGGAATTTGCGAGCAAGCCTATTTGAAAGATCCCCTACAAACAATAGCCGGCACCATTTTTTGGATTTCTCAGTGATGAGGGGAAGGGAGCAAAGCTGTGAAATAGCTCGCGTTTTTAACTTTCTTTGAAGCATTTTGGTAATGATGTTTACACTATAGCCGTTTGAAACTGCAATTGACTTAATATTAGAAAGTTCACTATTGAAATTCACAGCACTTAACGGTAAATTCACCAATCTATGCAACATGGAATGAAATGAGGATAATTTCTGGGAGGTTGGGTGGCATGAGTCACTTGGAATGATTGTATCACTATAGCAGGGTTTTCTATACACACCAAATTCATGTTTGTCACCAACTATGGATATGGAGAGATCAAGAAAGTTTATTTGTTTATCGGATTCTATTTCCACTGTGAACGTAATGTTGGGATGTTGTGAATTTCAATAGTGAACTTTCTAATATCAAGTCAATTGCAGTTTCAAACGGCTATAGTGTAAACATCATTACCAAAATGCTTCAAAGAAAGTTAAAAACGCGAGCTATTTCACAGCTTTGCTCCCTTCCTCTCATCACTGAGAAATCCAAAAAATGGTGCCGGCTATTGTTTGTAGGGGATCTTTCAAATAGGCTTGCTCGCAAATTCCCCAAAAATAAATTCAATGTCTCTTTTTATAACCCCCACACTCTTGGTAAAGTTTTGTGCCGCAACAAAGACAAAATAGATTCAATCAATCAATCTGGCATTTACAAGGTTAATTGTGAGTCATGCAACATGTGTTACATCGGCCAAACAGGCAGAAGTTTCATTACCAGAATGAAAGAACATAGAAGGTGCTGGAAAAATGGAGATGAAACGTCACTTCTCGCTAAACACCTTCTTCAGACCTTACATTATTGTAATTTTAAACCTGAAATTCTACATTTAGAAAGTAAGGGTACAAGACTGGATGTTTTTGAGCAATTCGAAATTGTACAAAGTGATTTGAATACGCTTATGAATGAGCAAGTGTTTTTCACCCACTCCCCTCTCCTAAAGATACCCTTCACCAAAACAAATGGTGAAATTCTTTCCTCACCCACGCCTTAAGTGACCCCTACATCCACGGGGTGTTTCCCGTCCGCCCATCCTCTCTACGCATTTGACCATTTTCTATTGCTGGCAATCTCCTCCCTTGTACCCCCGCTGACTTTCACTCCTTCTCAGCTAACCCAAAGGGACTCCTCACCCCGCCTTTTTTTCCTGCGTCGCTACTTACTCCTCTCACTTTCAAAAGACACGCGGCCTCTTTTTACCCTAAGCCCCCCCTTTTTTTTCACTCTTCTCAACACCCCCTCCTCCTGTTTTGCTATGGTCTTCCGCACGTGTCGTCATTTTACAGTTATGACCAGAACCCTCCCTCCAACGTGGGTTCTCCACATCCCGTAGTTGTATCTTTCCCCATTGTCTATACTCTGTACACCCGTTCCCACCCCCCCCCCATCCTCAAATATGTCAAATCCTCTCCTTCTCCAATACTCTCCTCTCTCAAGGGTATAAAAGGGATCTTCACAATTGTTCAAGCGTCTTGTACCAGATGATGGCTCAGTGAGCCGAAACGCGTTGTACGCATTAAAATTTCTTGTGGAAAAGTGCTACGACCTTTCATTTACTTAAATATGTCTAACTTCCACCAATTGAAGCCTGAATCTGTTGAACTTATTTGTAATACGCATGTATACATACATCCTGAGGGACTTTTGAGCCACTTTTACGTGAAATATACAGACGTAATACGATTGTATTCCAACTTATACATATGTATATTTCATGTATGGGTATTCAGATTTCCAATTTGTAATACGCATGTATACATACATCCATAGGGACTTTTGAACCACTTTTACGTGAAATATACTGATGTAATACGATCGTATTCCATCTTATACATATGTATTTGGTCACGTATATTTTGTGTAATATTGATGCAATACAGATGTAATACTAATGCTGTGTTATCTGGGTTAACGTCTAATAACAGACAATTTAAAAAAATCGGCCAAAGTTGATCAATCCCTCTTACCAACTAAAATGGTACTCACCGTAGCCACACCATGCCATAGCCTTGGACCTGCTTTCTTCCAGATATCCACCGAAGTGTTCACTTTTTGCGTCTTCTTGTAAGCGGTCGTGCATCCCCACACATAACAAGTTCGAGAATAGGTCTCTGGACAAAATTTTAATATCCCTTCAAATACTAACTAAAAATCGTAAAATATAGTAAAATTGTCATAAAGGCCACTTTAACGCACTTATTTCACATATTTTCTTAAGAATATACAAAAGAAATGACCGAAACAGTTCCAAAAACACACCCACTTCAAAACGTAATTCCATTGGCCAACCGGAAAGTGACGTCAGCTCATGCAATCGTGTGGGAAATCCAGTGGCGTTGCGCATTGTCACCAAATTTCTCGGTTTATTTAACGACTTTAAGTGAGGTTTTATTTCTTATATATCTTTCGGAAGTTTTATCGTAAAAAGCAAACGCCACGGAACCTGGTTTCACCAAGGCTGACACCGGAAACTTGCCGAAAATTACAACGGCAGCAATGTTTACTTACATAAGCAACAGAAATTGCTACATGCATGCTGAAAGCCGGGGAGTGAAGATGCATAGCCATGGAAATATAATATCACCGACTCTTTTAAAATACATATTAAATGTGTTTATGAAATTTAACAATGAAATTACATTTATTAGGGTCGGACGAGAAGATTACGCTGACGACGCCATTGGCAGTCTAAACCACAGTGTCTAAACATATGTTTAGACTGCCATTGGTTGCGTGCAAATTACGCACAATCAAAACGAATGTATCGTTCGAGCACGTGTGTGCCCCGAGCACAACCTATTATGTGGAGGCACGAGTTTTTGAGGAGGACGGTGAGGTGGAGGTTAACAGCCTTTCTTGCAACGATTGCATAGCTAGTTCTGAGAGCAGTTCAAGTATTATGTAAGTAGGGCTGGGCAAAATTGAAGTGCACAATACCTGTGACTTTGGAGTTTGAAATCTAAAACAGTATTTGAAATACTTTTTGAAAAAAAAACATTTGTAAGCCGGCCGGTCGACGGCCGACATGGGGCTTCGGTAATATTTTTACAACACCTTCCCTAGGTATTTCGCTGGAATCCTCATTCCATGGACAGGTGAAACTTATTTCCGTTCCAAAAAATGTCCTCAAAAAGCAAACCACGGCATCACCTTATTCATTAATCTCCAGAAATTTCCCTACATAGTGAGCAACTGACTTTTTGCTGCTGAATCTAGCCAGAATCCAATTTCCACTTTGAATGTTAGTCACCGAATTTGCTAAGCTTTTTCGATTCATGCTATCTTGTTTCAGGCATTAATACCATGTCGTCTACATCCTCCTCGTCAGAAGACATGATATCCAATGCCCTATCATAATCGATCAACAAACTGAAGTAAGCTATCTTTATCAGATAAACCTTCAAAATAAGAGTTAATGAGAGGACTCTAATTAAAAGACCTAGTTTTATAAACTTCGGTGTTTTGCAACATTTATTTAAGAAATTTTAACGCAAGAACTGCCAGACAGAAACTAAAAGTTTAACGCAAGAACTGTTAGACAGAAGCTAAAAATTCAATCCATACCTACTTCAACCTCGTATCCTGGGGTAAGTGCGGCAGGGGGTCGCACTTACCCCAGACAACGGGGTCGCACTTGCCCGGGTAAAGTAAAGCCCTTGCAAGGTAGGAATGAATAGTTACGACGGGGAAAATGCGACCCCCCATCTAAACTAAATATAATGACCCGATTTCCTAAATTTAAAGTAAAGCAAGGAAAACCAATGCATGAAGAAGAGAAAACAAGATATAGTTCTTACCTAACACCTCCGATGCGTTGATTCAGAGGGAACTGCGGTGTAGCCTCTCCGCACAACCAACTAAGTCTACGAGATGAACGGACGGGTATATTTCCTAAGCATGGGGAACGAAAAATTAAGGGAAAAGTATTAAAAAGTCGTTCGCTCTGGTTTCATAACAATGTGTGGAATATGTTGCACGACCGCCACCTGCTTCGAGAACGGAAATATGATTTACCTGAAGGGGGGTCGCACTTACCCCACCTCACCTTATGGAAAGAATCTTAAAAAATATTTAACCTGTTTTTGCTCGTAAGGATAGTTACAAATAGTACACGAGATAGGTATGTTTTAAAAATATATATTTTATTTATTAAAGTAAAACTTCTCAAATGTTGCTCTATATGGTTGCATTAGTCTCCTTAAGGAATACAAATTTTTTAAAAAGTGTCGGACAGAGATCCCCTCGAAATGGATAAAGCCAGCAAGTGAAAAAACTTTCCACTGGTGAAGATGAGTAGGTATAGGATTGTGTCAAATCTGATAAACAATGCGTTAATATTAGAATTCATTTTTTCATTCATTCACATTCGTCGGCACTTTCTCATCTGAACCAATCTTCATTCTACGTCTTGGGTGACCGTATGAAAATATTTATTTGGAGCATTTCTAGTCGTATTTCTGCACCTAGGCACAATGCAGTACTTGAATCTATACGCTGCGACATATGGAGGAATAACTACGACACGAAAAATACGGCATAATAACCACAATATCTCCACTGTAAACTTCAATAATATGCCCGGTCAAGGTGGTTAAGAACAACACTATTGCATGAGCAGACGTCATTTAAGATGGCGGCGGTGCGAATTACGTTTTTCCTTGATGGCTTGTAAGACGTATTTTAAATGCTCATAATAAAAAAATAGATGACTTTACAGCCATATTGTTATAACTTTTAGCTTAATAATTACACCTAATTTTCAGAAACGTCTTTACCTACATAGGTGTTCAGAGACCTATTGCAAATATTTTCCAAAGAAAATCTCACAAATTGATGAATTCCGGAGCTCTGCACACAAGCGTCCGTTGCCTTGCGTTGGAATGTAATGACTAAGCAACCCAGAGAATATTTTTGTCGCGACAAGTGACAAAAGTGGGGAACTAATAGACGCGGGAGTCGGACCACAGCGCTTTCGGATTACAACGGGTAGCAAGACAACTAACCTGTGTAATGTATTAATCATGATCCAGTCATTTGATCAAGTCACGGACGTATTTAAATAAATATGTTTATAAAATTATACATTTGCCTATCTGGAAGTACGCAAGCAATTTAAAAAACATAAAAATTATGGCAGGAATGGATTTCATACCGAAAGTATGGCAAAATGTGCGTTTAAATGCAGAATTCTTCTATACACGGGTTTTATGATGATAATATCCGAGTTTTATTTTTACACCGCATTTACACCAAAAAATCACAGGTAAATAACTTCTCGGTGCTGTATGGGTAGAGACTACCGTCCTCGTAATTGCCGTACATGAAACAAGAAGCACCATAGTTTGCTACACTTATATACTCATGACGATAGGTACCCATCACCACAGCAGCAACGGCTCTCCTACTGAGACTACTGTAGCAGCAGCGCTAACGATAACAATCGGAATCAACACCAAGACGGCAGCAGTGCGTATTGTTCCCTGAACATAAGACCAGATAGGCATGTTTTGCTATCCACTCCCATGGTCAAAATTAGGGATTCCCCTGGTAAACTTCAGTCTCGCAGAGCTCTGTTGGACTCATGCTCACAGTCAAACTTCATCACTGAAGCTTGTGCTCAACGATTGAAACTAAATAAAAACCGGAAAACAACCTCAGTTCAAGGTATTGGCCAACAGATGCATGAAAGAAAGTACACTCCACTCGCAAAAGTACACTCAAATGTACTAGACTACAAGTTTCAAATCACTGGAAATTAGCCTTCTACTTTTATTAATTACCAGACTTGGAGAAATCCAATTACCAGATCCAATGTTTGATGAACCAGGTAAAATTGACCTGCTGCTAGGATTGGAAGTTTTCTTTCACTTTCTGCATCCTGGAAAAATGGTGAGGGACATGGATCATCCTGTTCTTCAAGAAACCACTCTTGGATGGATAGTGAGAGGAAGAAACAACTCACCAGAATCATCTGTGAGTCCAACGCATAGATACTCATCTTTATCAGTACTCAGGAATGATGAAGATCTACATGCTCAACTTGAACGATTCTGAGAGATGGAAGAAATCAACCAAACGCCACGAACCTCGGAGGAGAAAGAATGTGAACAGCACATCCAGCAACATACCACAAGAGGTGAGACAGGGCGATTTATTGTACGACTGCCATTACGTCAGCCTCGCATGCAACTTGGATATAGTCCTTCCAGATGGCGACAAGGCGGTTACATCCACTCCAAAGAAAGCTTAACAGACAACCTCAACCACGAAGTGATTATGTGCAATTCATGGACGAATATGAGGCCTTAGATCATGTGCTGTCAGTCAGCGCCATAGTAAATAATGATATTGTGAGTTATTACATTCCTCACCATGAAGGAGGAAAGTAAGGCGACCAAATTGAGAGTGGTTTTTGATGGCTCGGCAGAAACAAGTAATGGTACATCTCTAATGACTTACTGATGGTTGGGCCCACAATTCAGCCAGACCTATTCAGTACAACAATTCGTTTTCGTACCCTTCACTTTTGTTTTACTGCTGATAAAATGCCAAAATGTATCGGCAAATAGCTATGCACCCTGAAGATCGCAACCTGCTGAGAATCCTCTGGAGGAAAAATCCTACATCTCCAATTAATACATAGTTCCAGCTGAACACGGTCATCTATGGCATTGCTGGTGGACCATACCTAGCAACTAAATTCATCGATCAGTTAGCTGTCGAAGAAGCTCAGAACTACCCAAGAGCTGCAGAAACCTTATTGCACGACTTCTACGTGGATGATTGTATGTCCGGGGCAAACAGCGTGGAAGAGGCACTATTAATGCAAGGTGAGCTCATTGAGTTGCTTAGCAAAGGAGGATTTGAGGTGCGTAAGTGGTGCTCTAACCACAATGCTTTGCTTGAAAGTAACCCCTAGGATCTGAGAGAAGCTAAATTGCCATTGAGCGCAATGATGATCACATTAAAACTCTTGGGCTTCTGTGGCACCGTGCATTAGATCAGTTCCAAATAGCCAGTGGAACAAAACCAAGAGATTTGATTGCGATCAACGAAACCTTAACAAAGAGAAAGGTTCTAGTAGCCATAGCATCCATATTTGATCCTTTAGGATTTATTAGCCCAGTGTTGATTAGTGACATTCCTCGTCCACTCTTCACAAAGTCTCCGGTTCCGTAGCGAAACCATATATTCCCCGCAGATGTTTCTGGGAGTCTATAACACAATATATTCATCGATAAAAAATATCAGATTACAATGTTTGGGTATATTTACACATCTCACTTATCTGAGTTTTTGACTAAGGGGTATCTATAGGGACCCAGAAAAGTGGTAAATAAACTCGAGGGAAAGCGGTGTAAAAATCATAGCCTCAGCGGTGCAAAAATCGCTAATTTCATGCTCCGGCGATCATACATACAGATAAAGCATCTCCTAAATACCGTCAAGAATAGAACTCCACTACAAGTGGAAGGGGTTTACCAAATTCCTTTTCAGACCTGCGGGAAGAACTACATCGGCGAAACAGACAGGTCGATCAAAACACGCCTAGAAGAGCACGCGAGAGCGATTCGACTGGGGCAATCAACAAAGTCCGCGGTAGCCGAACACGCAGCGCTTGGCCACATTATCGACCTCAAGGAAGTCAAAATCCTCGCCAAAGTTAAGGGTTTTAAACAGAGACTCGTCAGAGAAGCCATTTAATATCCAAAGAGGTAAGAATAATTTAAACAGAGACACCGGCAATAAAATTAGCCGTACTTGGCAACCCATAATAAGAAAAAACAATTAGCAATCCACTCCTCCAACCTCCCGCTCCCCTCCCCCCACCACCAGACGCATATACCTATATAAAAGATCTTTAATTCCCATCTCTTCCTAATCTCGTGAAAAATCGACCAGCATCGGTCGGGAAACGTTATTGCCACCCAAGAATTGACGCGGCGACATAGCCCAAAAGTTTTTAATCATAATGACGATCACACGCGAAAGTTTTAACGAAGAATTACACTTGAACAATATCTGCATGGACTGCACTTTACATCCAGGTACTGTGTTTTTCACTAGAAGTATACCATTACCCTTGATAGTCTGAGAAACAACTCGAGGCACTCTCTCAAAATGACGAATCCAAGTTTTCACAGGAGGCACTATCACAAACAGTCAGGGTCGGTAAAAGCAACAGGCTTTTTTCAACCTTAAGGTAATTGATTGGAGAAGTTGCAATTGCTCGACAACAGCCATCTCTTTGCTCATGTTTGCTCCTATACTTCATTTGAGTTTTTACCTCCTGTTGTTTAGGCTTTTTGAATTCCCTCCAGGTGGCGATGGAGGGGGAGGGAGAGGTCTAGTGCGCATGCGCTGGGCCGACCAGGACTTTCGTCTCGCCCGGCATTCTCGCGCACTCTTACGCCGAACCGTGCCTTGTGAAGGTGGCCTGCACTCTGTACCCACCATTAAAGAAGTTCAGCTGAATAACAGATTTCACTTTATTTCAACATAAAAGTTGGTCCTTCGGGCGGATCTTTTCCGGTTTTACTACGATTCCAGCGTTTAATAGTGCAGGATTGTGAAATTTTTCTCCTTTTTTGGCACTTAAAGGACTTTTATTCTAGGTGGAAATTTCTAGAAGCCACGTGGTTCGACAATTTTTCTTCAATAGTGATGGTTTTTCTACGACTCCATCTGCCAGGGTGTGTGCTTCCCTAGGACTTTGAAGAAGTTTCTGCTCTACACGGCCTGCCTCAACTTCATCTGGTTCTTGGTGAGATTGACTTGACTGCTGAAACTTTTATTCCTTCGATCGTCTTATTTCGTGTTCAATCATTCCCTTTGAAGTATGTCGAAGGATCTAGAAAGCCTTGTGCAAACTCAAATGAGTAAAAGTGAACTTATTTCTCGTTTTTGGTCAAATACGATGAAATTGGGCAAGGACAGACTAACCGCTAACTTACTCGAGAAACGTAAGGACTTGCTTGATTCGTATTGGAATGCATTTCTTTCGGGCCACTTCGTAGTTTTGGAGCAAGCCGAAGCCGCTAAGACAGAGTACGTGAAAAATGATCACTTCTCGCGGGTGGAGGAGCTTTATATCGACGCTTTGTCTAACATATCTGACTACGTGTCTCAATTAAAACGATCGAATTCATGTGAAAATGAAGTATCACGTAGCGCCTCAGTTAATTCTAATCTTCCGAAAAGAGAATTACCTGTTTTTTCTGGCGACCTGTTAGAATGGGAAAGTTTCAAAGAGCAATTCCAAAAGTTAGTGGACGAGGCGCCAGACCTATCAAATGTGCAAAAACTTTTGTATCTTAAAACTCACCTACGTGGGCCTGCCGCTAAAGTAATACAGAATTTGCCTATCTCTGGGGCGAATTACCAAGGGGCGTGGAATGACTTAGAGAAGCGGTATGGTAGCGCTAGAGTTCTTTCAAATTTTCATATGAAGAGTTTGTTTGAACTTCCAAATATGCAAAGGGCGACTTCCTTTGAACTGAAGCGAGTCCTAGATCAATTTCGCCAAACTATCAGGGTATTTGAAAGCCTTCAAAAGCCAGTTCAAGCATGGGACGAATGGTTCGTATTCCTTTTAGTAAGTAAACTCGATTCTTCTACACGGTTCCAGTGGGAATTATCTCACTCAGAAATGAGTGCGGTGCCGTCCTTTGTGAGTTTGTCTGATTTCCTTGAAAACCGAATTCGTGCCTTGGACGCTTCAAGAGAAGTAGCTTCTTCCAATTCGGCTTCAAATTCAGAGTCAAAGAGGGGTCGAAATAACTCAGTGAAATCACCGAGTCAGTCGAGTAAAATGTTGAATGCAGTGTCGTCAAAGTCTTCGAGAAGAAATAATGCCGCTTGTCCGCTCTGTTCAAGGGGTCATTTTTTGAGCTATTGCTTAGGTTTTAAGGCTCTTAAACCTGAGGAACGAAGAGAAGAAGTCATCAAGCTTTCTCATTGCCTAAATTGCCTTTCTCGTAATCACGAAGCGAGTCGGTGTCGATCATCAGGTCGGTGTCTAGCGTGTGGCAGCAAGCACCATACGCTACTGCATGAAGCATTTCCGAGACTCGCGGATAATCCTCAATCGGCTGATGCCATACCATTAAAGTCGCCCACGATTTCCCCTTCGACTCCCCCCGGCGCAGTGTTATGTCGCGCAAGCTCTTCAAGTCGAGTGTTTCTCTTAGCGACTTTTTATGCCCAGGTTGAATCACTTACGGGAAAATGTATCACAGTGAGAGGACTCATAGACACTGGGTCTGATACGTCTTTTGTTACGGAATGGTTGGCGCAAACTCTGGGACTTCGCGGATCTAAGGTCAGCGTTCCGATCATGGGCATACAAGGTCATGAAGTGGGTACTGCTTTGAGCATGGTAAACGTGACAGTTACATCCTCCTTCGACAGAAACTTTAAACTAGATCTTCAAGCCTTGGTGCTTAAAAGGCTAACCGCTCTTACGCCCTCCCACTATGCAAAATTGCACCCATGGTCTCATCTGGAGGGGTTGACCTTTGCGGATCCAACTCATGCCATTCCTTCATCAGTTGACCTCATCTTGGGCGCCGATGTCTGCGGGGAAATACTTTTAAGTGCAGTTCGCGAAGGGCCTGTAGGAAGTCCTACTGCTCGTTTAACTCCTTTTGGATGGGTGTTAATGGGACCTGTTTCGCGTGCGAAGGATATGCAATTTCAAAATGACTGTGCTACCGCTTTGCATGTGCAAGCATATGAAAGGGTGATGGATGAGATTCAGAAATTTTGGTCCCTTGAGGAAGTTTCCACGGTAACACCGCCGTCAGAAGAGGATTCTTATTGTGAAAATCATTTTAAAACGACTCACCGCAGGGACTCTGATGGGAGATATGTAGTACGTTTGCCATTCAGGCCAAACAATTCGCTGAAATTGTATCCTTCTCAGGAGTCAGCTATGAAATTATTTTTGAAAAACGAGAATCGACTCAGAAGTCAACCTGTTTTGAGGGAGAAGTATGCCGCATTTATGACGGAATACTTAAATCTAAGTCACATGGAACTTACTAGTGCGAGCGATCAATTATATTACTTGCCACACCATGCTGTTTCGAAAGAAAATGACGAAACGCGTAAGGTTCGAATTGTATTTAATGCATCTTTTAAGAGTGCCTCTGGTAATTCTTTAAATGATTTATTGTTGAGTGGACCTCGTCAGCAACCGGATTTGTGGTTGATTCTAACGCGTTGGCATTTTTTTCGAGTGGCTTTTACTTCGGACATAGTGAAAATGTTCCGCCAAATTCGATTGCATGAGGACGACTCAGACTTTCAACGTGTTATTTGGCGTAAGGATCCTTCCGAAATAATCTCAGATTATAAGCTGACTACGGTTACTTACGGTACGGCTCCAGCCCCCTTACTAGCTATCAGAGTACTCCGGCAATTGGTACTTGACGAGGGTCATTCATTCCCTTTGGGAGCTAAAGCAGTGGCACGGCATTCTTACGTGGATGACATTCTTTGTGGTGCAGCTAATTTAATTGATGCTATGGACGTTAAGAGACAGTTAATTGAATTACTAGCGAGGGGCGGATTTCCATTAAGTAAGTGGGCATCTAACGAACCCAGTCTTTGTTCGGATGATGAAAATCCGAAGAAAGTATTTTCTGACTCAGAAGTGGTTGCTACCTTGGGAGTAAGATGGTCACCAGTGTTAGATACATTTAGTGCGAGGGTTGCTCATCCGACCGGCCGAGAGGCAGTAGTGACTAAGAGAACTGTGCTTTCGGAGATAGCCCGATTATTTGATCCATTAGGTTGGATGGCACCTGTACTAATTGTGGCCAAAATTATATTGCAAGACTTGTGGCTGTCCAAGGTAGGATGGGATGAAGTTCTATCTTTGGAACTTACTGAACGTTGGCAGAGTTTATGCCTCTGAGAGGGCATACGCAGCAGCAGTGTATTTGCGTGTTGCTGGGGAGGGGGAGGATGGCTATGTTAGCCTGTTGGCCGCTAAAACGAAAATCGCCCCGTTAAAACTTGTTAGTGTGCCTCGCCTTGAATTGTGTGCAGCTGTACTTTTAACTCGCTTCCTGGTGAAAATAGTGGAGGGCCTTCAGTTCGTGTCTGTGCCAGTATTCTGCTGGACAGATTCAGCAGTTTCTTTGGCCTGGATCCGTGGCCACCCCTCAAGGTGGAAGACCTTCGTGGCTCATCGCGTCGCGGAGATCCAGACGTCGCTTCCGGGGACCCAGTGGAGCTACGTCAACACCAAGCTCAACCCAGCTGATGCCGCAACCCGTGGGATCAGCCCTGATGAACTGATGGACTCCTCTCTCTGGTGGAGTGGACCACCATGGCTTGCCGGCCGGGAAGAGGGGTGGAGCTGTGGGAAACCCGAATCATCAGGTGCTGAGGATTCGGAGATGCGGATGGCCGTAAACCACTCTGCAACTTCCCTTCATAACTCAGGTGATGTATTACAAAGATTTTCATCATACCTGCGCCTGCTAAACGTCATGTCTCTGTGCCTAAGATGGTTACACAATTTCAGGGATAAAAGCCACAAACGCTCGGGGTTTGTCTCCCCCGAGGAGCGTGCCCAAGCTCTGACTGCGGTAATCAGGAGCATGCAGTCCACAGCATTCCGAGACGAACTTGCAGCCTTGACGTCTGGGAAATCCCTGAAAAGGTCCTCACCCCTGCTACCTCTTCGACCGTTTTGCGATGCGGATGGACTACTTCGCGTGGGTGGTCGGCTAAGAAATGCAGTGCTGGACTATGACGAGAAACATCCCATCATCATTCCAAAGGATCACCATTTCACCGTGCTGCTGGTGCGCCACGCACACGCAGTCACTCTTCATGGCGGACTGCAAGCTACAGCAGCGTACCTAGCGCAACGGTACTGGATCATCCGCAGCCGCGTGGTGGTAAAGCGAGAAATCCGGACTTGTGTGACCTGCGCCCGGTTTCGTGGAGAGACTCTGGTGCAACGCATGGGTGATCTTCCAGAAGAAAGGGTTAAACCCCAAACACCATTCTTATCTACTGGACTGGACTATGCTGGTCCATTCCTCCTGAGGGCTACTAAGGGTCGGGGTCACAAAGCATATAAAGGATATATTTGCCTTTTTATCTGTATGGTAACGAAGGCCGTTCACCTTGAATGTGTATCTGATCTTACCACTAACACTTTTCTCCTTGCTTTTCGCAGATTTGTTTCGCGAAGAGGTGCTTGTTATTTTCTCTACAGCGACAACGCCTCAACCTTCCGAGGAGCTGCGCAAGAATTGAAGACAATGTTCCAGCAATCCTCATCCTTCTATAAAGAAGTCGGCTGTCAGCTGAGCAACACGGGGACGCAGTGGACCTTTATCCCACCGTACGCGCCGCACTTCGGAGGCTTATGGGAGGCAGCGATAAAATCTACTAAATTTCATTTAAAATATAAAAAAAAACTTCAAAGGGTTTTATTCTGCGCCCTGTCAATATGATATGTAAATTGCCTAACTAAATATTTATTGTTAAATTACTTGTTTCGGTGGTAAGTCATATTCATTTTTGTATGTTTTCTTTGATTCTGTAAGTTGGCTGCCCCGATATTTTTGTCACGGCGGGCGGCTATAAATGTTAAGGTAATTATTTCGACATTGCCGAGGCGGGCGGTATGTTTAGGCTTTTTGAATTCCCTCCAGGTGGCGATGGAGGGGGAGGGAGAGGTCTAGTGCGCATGCGCTGGGCCGACCAGGAGTTTCGTCTCGCCCGGCATTCTCGCGCACTCTTACGCCGAACCGTGCCTTGTGAAGGTGGCCTGCACTCTGTACCCACCATTAAAGAAGTTCAGCTGAATAACAGATTTCACTTTATTTCAACACATGTTCTGTAGTAATGGAAGCCTAATTTGTGTTGGAAAGAATGCGATCCTCTTGCATAATTGGATTCGAAATATGTATCTTCATCAGCTCCTCTTTACCGTTTCCGGGGATAGCATGGTCCATTTGCAATTCCGCGGGCTCTTCATTCCCCTTCTGGACCTCGAGATTTTTTCTCTTCCTAATAACGGGGCGATCTTAAGACACTGGGATGTCCTGGGTGTCTATTCTCTAACTCGAAGCTTCCGTTCTGGTAGCTTCGAACTAGCTACCTGAATTGGATACCAACCGTATTCCCTAACTGGGAGTAGCTATCTTAGACCGAGAATTTCAGGTAGCTTTCTCAGATCGGATATGGGGTATGAGAAATCTTTCATGCGAATTCAGTTTTTACTTGTCGCGGATCCTGCGACATCCATAGGTGGGAGGGAGACCCACTCCGGTACACGGGATCGGGTAATCATTGTGGAAGGATAACTCGTCGAGGTAAAGTTTAAAGCACCCGGGGGTGCGCTTATTGGTTTCTTCCCCCTACAAGATTGAGTGCAAAGGTGGGTGGCGAGGTCCGCGACGCGGTTACTCCTTCCGCGGGGCTAGGGCTGGATCCATCCGGAATGGCCTCACTGGGGATCTCCGGGGATCCACGACAGCTGTGGCGGTGGGTGGGGGGGTTCCGGCGTCGGCGGCGGGTCCACGAGCCGTAGGTGGGATGGCGGCGTCAGTGGTCACCGGCCACGTGCTCCGTCTCCGCTCCGATAGTCTGGTTCCGCGGGTGGCTTCCGGCTGCGGCGTGGTCCGCGGCATCTGGCCGAAGTAGGGGACGAAGCTTCTAAACCCATAGGGAAGAATGACCGACGATGTTGTCACTCTGCTTCGTTCCCTAAGGCTTCCCTCTCCACGATGCTTTCCAAGGACGTGGACGTAGGACGTTTGAACTGCGCTGGTGCGCATATGTTGCGCTGTTCAGCCGTGGCTGCTAAACGCACGTTGGTCTTGGATGTTTCTTCTTAGCGGGACTTTAAATAGGACATATTATTGTTTTATGGTTTGTTTAGCTATGCGTTCAGTGTCTGGGCGTTAAAGTGTTCTTCTTTGTTTAGGTTCTGTGTTCTTCGTTGAGTGTTAGTGGGGCCAGGCGAATCGGGTGTTTTGGTCTACGATATTTGAAGTGTGGGTTGGTTTCGTAGTTCCAAATGTCGTGTAGTAGTGTATTGTTGATGTTTGTGAGTGATTTTTCAAATTTGTCTTTAATGTTTGTAAGGTGTTGGTCTAGTGGAGGGATGTTTAGGTCCTTTTGGATTATTTCGTTTCTTACGAACCATGGAGCATTGACCATGCGTCGTATTAGTTTGCTTTGTGAGGAGCAGAGCTTCTTTAGATTTGTGTAATTAGTGTTTGCCCAGGCGGGGTTACCGTACGTTATTAGAGGCCGTATCATTGAGACGTACAGCGTTCTTTTGGTGCTGATGTGTAACTTGCTTCTTCTGTGGATCAGCGGGTTGAGTGCCGATATTGCAGCTTGTGTCTTGTTGGCAGCGTATTTGATGTGGGCGTTCCAGGACAATTTGTTGTCGAGCATGACTCCAAAGATTTTCACTTCATTGGCATCCGGAATGATCTCCTGGCCATAGTGGGATGGGGTGGTGTTTTTGTATTTAGATCTGGTAAATGTGATGTCATTGCCATTACTGGCATTTAAGGAAAGTTTCCATGTATCCATCCACGTTTTGACGGGATTGATGTGTTCTTGGACATTTCTAGTAGCTATGTTAGGGTTGAAGGAGCGGGATGTTATTGCCGTATCATCAGCATAGAGGAAGGTTTCGGTTTTGGGGTTACAGGGCAGGTCATTGTAGAATAGATTAAATAGGATTGGTGAGATAACGGAGCCTTGGGGTACTCCGGAGGTAATCGGTTTGGAAGGTGAGGAAGCAGAGTTGACGGAAACGAAGAAGGATCGGTTTGAAAGGAAGGAATTTAATAGTTTTTGTATGTACGTTGAAATGGGACGGCTGGAGATTTTGAGAATTGGCATGCCAGACTCTGTCGAAAGCTTTAAGTAGGTCCAAGAACACCCAGTGGGATTGCTTATTTATGTTGAAGCCGAAAGTGATGAACTCTGCAATTCTTGTCATTTGGTGGGTTGTAGCATGTTGGGCTCTGAAGCCTGCTTGCTCTGGTCGAAGCAGGTTTCCTTTGTCAGTCTCCGCGGAAAGCCGGTTCAGGATACAACGTTCCAGAATTTTTCCAAGGTAGTTGAGAAGACTTATTGGGCGGTAGTTTTTGGGGTCATGAAGAGGTTTGCCGGGTTTTGGAAGTAGGATAATTTTTGCACTGCGCCAAGGCATGGGGAAGTGTTATAGCAGGAAGCAGGCATTCATTAGGTGGCGTAGATATTTTGTTGCATTGCTATGAAGATTCTTGATGGACCGGTTTGAGATTGAATCTGGTCCCGCAATAGAATGTATTTTTAGTTTGGAGATTATTCCTTGGATTTCAGCTGAGGTTATAACAGGGAATGGTGGTGTTCGGGCCGGAACAGCCTTATGTTTTTCTTTTATTTTCATTTGAATTTCCCTCCTTTCTTCTTTTTTCCCACCTGCCTTGGTTTTTTTGTTTTATGTCGTACTTTTTCGCCTAAAGAGGGCTTGAGAAGCCCAGGAAGAACAGTGCAGGCGTGGCACCGGCATTCCTTCGCTTGTGTACAGGCGAAGAGGACAGCTTTCGTTCGCCTGATGTCAAGGCGAAGACGCGTTTTTATCTCGCCGAAGCTCGGGCGAGGATCAAGTGTTGGACGGACGCATGGGGTGCAGTGTTAGGCGGAAGCCAAGGTAAGGCGGGATTCCCTTACTTATTTTCTTTTCCACCCCCGTCGTTTCTTCCGTTCACTTTATTTAATTTTTGGTTTCCAGTCCCTCATTTCTTTTTTCTCTTATTATTTTTCGTCGTAAATGTAAGGCTAAGTTTCGGCCCTTCATGAATTGCATTTCGGGCGGGACACAACGGCCACGTGACGCGACAGGTGGTGTTGGAGTTTTTTGTAGAGATGTGATCGTTGCAGTAGCTTCGTTTTCCAGATTTGATGGTAGATGGTTTTGGAAAGTTGTGGCTAAATGTTCTGCGAAAAGGTTCGCTTGGGAGGCATCTGACACAGCGGTGATTCCTTGGTGAGTGAGTGGTTTTGATTGCGAGCGCTTTCCTCTCAGATTCCATGCTAGTTGCCATACGGAGTGGTCCTTGTGGGACAAAGTCCCTATCATGGAATCCCATTTTTTGGAATTATATTCACGGAGCGAGGAAGTGGCGCGGTTTTTGAGCACTCTGTACAGGTTATGATCTGCCGGAAGGTATGTGCGTTGCCAAAGTCTTCTGGGCAGCGTTTCGTCTCCGGATGATGTCTTGCATTCGTCCCGGAAGGCATTCACCTGCTAGAGTATCCAATTTTGGTGGTATGGAGGCTGATTTGAGGGAGTTCTGAAGAAAGCAGGAAAAGTCTTCCGCCAACTGATCCAGTTGCGCTGCGGTTTTCATATTGCGAGGATCCGGGAGTGAGATGTTGGCTCGTAAGCTCGGTACACTTGGTCCAGTTGATCCGTAGATTTGGCGGCGGAGGCAGAGACTGATGGGTTAGTGGTATGGTGAACTTCAGTGGGCAATGGTGTTATGCTGTGTTGTCGATGGTGCTCGGCGTGATGTTGGTAGGGAGGTTGGCGGAGAGGACTAGATCTAGAATGTCTGGAAGCATTGGGAATGGTGGGAAGTGGGTTGGAGAATCAGAAGCAAAAACTTGAATTGCGTGGGAGGATGCTATTTTCTTGATGTGTTTTCCATGTAGGTTGGTGGAACGGCAGCCCCAGTCCGTGTGCTTGCTGTTCAGGTCCCCGCCGATAATGCAGGGCTTTTGGGCTAGTTGGAGAATTGTCTGGGTGTGAGCGGCTTCCCACTAGCAGTTTGGCTTGCTATACGCCGACCACACTTCGAGGGGGGCCAATAAAGTATGTTTTGCAGCTCCCACCAGCTCAATGATCGGTGAGGAGGGATCTTTCAGCAGTTCAAATTTTATAGATTTTTTTATTAGCATAAGGACTCCGCCGCCCAGAGTCTCTCGGTAGCGGCGAATGCAGCGGTAGTTAGGTATGTAAATTGTCTTGTTAGGTTTCAGCCAGGTTTCCTGTATTAGCACTATTTCGGGGTGATGTGCGTCAATTAGTTGTTGTAGTTCGATCTTTTTATTGCTGATGGAATCGGCGTTCCATTGCAGGACGTTTATTTGATGTCTGGCTTTAGAGGCCATTGAGGATGATATAAGCTCCTCCAGGAGTATGTCCAGTTTGGACTTTCCCTCTGGGGGGGCTAGGACTTTTTTAATTAGGCCCAGGAACCAGGGTTTGATGGCGGATTTCCAGTCAAAGGGGGCTGAGGAAGGTTGTGGGGGGTTTGGTACGTTGCTGGTGGAATTGGGAGGAATTTGTTATTTGAGCGGAATTGAAAGAGGCTAGTGGGAGTTGGAAGTTGAGGGAGTTTGTTGATTTAACAAATTTATAGGAGGTTGGTGTGGATTGGCAGTTGGTTGAGCTTTAGGAGTAGTTGCGGGAGTTTGGTTACGGTTCCATGGGTTTCGTAGTTGGGGGAATTGAGATTGGTTGGGAACTTCTGGTGGGGCTGCTGTTGGATTAAGAAGGCGCTGTCTTTTTTCGTTCATTGCTTGTTGTAATTCTTTGTAGGCAAGACATCCTCTGTAGTTAGCCGGATGGTTGCCGGAACAGTTGACGCACTTTGCTGGCGTATCTTTTGGCTTGGGGCATTTTGAATAGTGGTGGTCTCCGGCGCATTTGTGACATCCAGGTTTAAGCCCACATGTTCTAAAGGTATGCCCGAAATTTTGGCAGGTGGTGCACTGCGGTGGTCCAGGCGATGGTCTGTATTTCTTAACTTTAACACCAAGATCAAAGAGGCTATTTAACTTGAGAAACTCGTCACCTAATCCAGGGTTCTGCAATTATACTTGATAGATGGGGAGTGGTTTTGGTGCGACCGCTGGGAGTTCAATTGGTGGATCGCATTCCTTGGCTAACTGTCGAATTGATTTTTCTTATTCGTTCAGCCTGATGGTGCGTAGTTGCGTGATGTATTCGGTGCTAAAGCCAACGTCTTCCAGAGCTTCAGCTATTTCAGCAATTGAAGTGTCATAGGGGATTCCACGTATGACATAGTGTATCTGCTTGTCAGTTTTCACTTGATAGGTATAGTGGGCCCATGACTTCTCTTTTAATAGTCGTGTGACAGCCCGGAAGTCAGCAATTCTTTGACATTTTATGCGAATGCCCTTCTTAACGAGCGTGCAAATTGGGGGAAAATCGCACACGGCTTTGATTGCGCGTTGCTTCTGTGGCCAGTTTGATGTTTCCGTAAGGAAGATGGGCGGGATGCGCGTTTTGGGTTCCGGTTAGTTATCTTCGGTCTCGTCAGCTTGCATTTCTGACGTGTCATCTGTCTCCGTTGGGGAGATCGCAGCAAACCTGCTGCGAACTACTGGCGTCGCGGGTTGCGGAGGGCTTGGCGGGCGAACAGCACGTCGTTTGGCAGGAACATTGGTCCATTGCGGTTCAGGTGCAGGTTTATCTGCGGCGGGGCTAGTAAGGCTATACTCAATAACGAATGCCGTAAGTTCGTCGCCTCCCTCTTTCATGAGTGCCTGGAAGCGGGGATCGCAGGCGATTGGGACGTGATGTTTGGGGTGATTGTATTGCATTTTTGAAGTGTCTGGGGTTGGTTGAGTGTTAGGGGCAATGACAGTATCTGTAGCAGTCATATCGGATGAAATGCATGGCTCTGGGTGAGTTTCAGTTTGATTACACTGGTAAACACGATTTTTGGCGCAAGAGGTTTATTAACCGATCTTTATAGGGTTTTTCGCGCTGATTTCAAATATGTAATTAGTTTTTCTCCATCACCCTCAGTTTTCGTGTGATTCACCGAAACGTCCCGGAAAATCCCGAAAAATCTGGTTTCATGCACCAAGATACACTTAAAATGACATAACTTCCACCCTAGTTATCGTAGAGCAATGAAACAAAAACCAGCGCACTTGTCATGCTATACGCGTGAAATGAGACTACATTTCGTTCCATTATACATCGCCAGGGTTGGTACCCGGGGACCACGATGTCAAAAAATGCAATTTTGTTCCTGAAGAAGCGAACTTTCTGGACGCCCAGTGATATATATATATTTTTTTTAGTACTGTCAATTTTATCGCTCGTATTGTATTAAGTAGGGTTGCGTCGTGAGTAGTGGATTGGAGCGCGTGCTTTATAATCGCACACATTCCCACTGTGGTAGGGTTGTCAGTCATTGTTGGCCACACTCCCTCAGGCCCACTCAAGATTTATTGATGATGCCCAGGAAGTGCGTTACCCACCCCGACAACTTCTGTTATATTTGTGTTGTGTTGTGGGGAGTTGACATTCCAGTCGCAACGTCGTTCTTTGACCCCTTTGCTGAAACATTGCTATGAATTATACTTCGGTTGTAAAGTGGAGGAGCAAGACAAGGACTGGGCACCACATATATGTTGTTCGACATGCGCGAAACGTCTCGCAGAGTGGGCAAAGGGATCGCAGCGTCACATGAACTTTGCTGTACCCATAGTTTGGCGTGAACCACGAAACCAGTCATCAGACTGTTACTTCTGTGTAACCAAGATAAGTGGAATTACTGCAAAATCCAAGCATACAGTGAAGTACCCAGATTTGCCGTCTGCAATGAGGCCAATTGCTCACAGCAAGGACTTACCCGTGCCAGCTCATCCGCCACAACCACCAGTGCACTTTGAACATGAGGAAGACACCCATGTTGAAGAGGTACAGCTGCATGATCCTACGTTTACGGTAAGTACATCTTCCAGTGAACCTCATCCCCTAACTCAAGGTGATTTAAACGATCTTATTCGTGATTTGTCCTTGTCGAAACAACAGTCCGAACCGTTAGGTTCAAGACTGAGTGGCTGGAACTTACTGCATCATGAAACAAAGGTGTGTTTCTATCGCAATCGTCAAAGAGAGTTCCAAAATTTCTATTCTGAAGAAAATGGTCTGGTTTACTGAAACAACATTGAGTATGTGATGGATGAACTTGGCCATGAACATAAAACGAGTGAATGGAGACTATTCATCTACTCGTCAAAAACGAGTTTGAAGGCTGTGCTGTTGCACAACGGGAACAAATTTCCCTCTGTGTCTGTAGCTTATGCTACTCACGTGAAAGAAACTTACAAAGACATGAAATTTCTTCTGGACACAATTCAATATGATAGATACAAATGGATGGTTGTTTTGCGATTTCAAGGTTGTTACCTTGTTAACTGGTCTCCAGGGAGGCTACACCAAATTTTGCTGCTTCTTATGTGAATGGGATAGCAGAGACAAGACACAACATTACCTCAGAAAGGAATGGCCACAGCGGCAATCACCAATTCCTGGACAGAAAAATATTGCGCATCCTCCATTAGTCTCCTATGCATAGCCCTCACAAAGTTCTTGACCAGCCCGAACTTTATGTGCAGAGGAGGAAGAATAATTGCATCTGATGAGACTAATGGAATAGACAGAAATTCAGATGCATTTCGCCATATGAAGACACTATTTCCTCGGGTAAATGACGCCAAAATCGAAGAGGGAATTTTCGTGGGCCCCAGATAAGAATTTTGATGGGTGACAAAATGTTCAAGGATGGGTTACACCCAGTGGAAAGAACAGCTTGGGGGGCACCGAAAAGTGTGATACAGAGTTTTCTGGGGAATAATAAAGCAGAGAACTTCCGATACATTGTGGAAGAAATTTTGCAATCGTACAAAGACATGGGGTGCAATATGTCGCTGAAAATTCATTTTTTGGACTCGCATCTGGACTTTTTTCCTGACAACCTTGGTGCCGTCAGTGCCGAGCATGGTGAGCGGTTCCACCAAGATATAAGTGTTATGAAGAAGAGGTATCAGGGACAGTGGAATGCAAGAATGGTGGCTGATTACTGTTGGACACTGAAGAGAGATGTGAAAGACGCGAAATACAGAAGGAAATCCATCTCCACAACATTTTAGGGTAAGATGATACTTTCTTACATGCTTGCATATTTCTATAAATATGCAGGCTTTTCTAAAACTGAGGGTGATGGAGAGAAACTAATTACATATTTGAATCAGCGCGGAGAACCCTATTAGGATCAGCAAATGAACCTCTTGCGCCAAAAATCGTGATTACCAAAATTGCATTTTTTTATATTGTGGTCCCCGGGTACCAACCCTGGCGATGTATAATGGAACGAAATGTAGTCTCAATTCACGCGTATAGCATGACAAGTGCGCTGGTTTTTGTTTCATTGCTCTACGATAACTAGGGTGGAAGTTATGTAATTTTAAGTGTATCTTGGTGCATGAAACCAGATTTTTCGGGATTTTCGGGACGTTTCGGTGAATCACACGAAAACTGAGGGTGATGGAGAAAAACTAATTACATATTTGAAATCAGCGCAAAAAAACCTATAAAGATCGGCTAATAAACCTCTTGCGCCAGAAAATTTTTGTTTTTTTGTAAACCAGTGTTATGGACCTGAAGAGGGCCGTTAGGAGTGACCGGTAGCGTGTCGATTTTGTTTAGGGCAGTGTTGGCAGTGCGTACTGCCATTCGGGCTGAGTAGAGCGTCTGTGGCTGCATTTCTTCGAGGGTAGGGTCCTGAAGAGGGCCAATTGACGTCTTAGAAGCCATTTTGTCGGCTAAGGGGGGGACATGGAGGACAGGGGGGCCTATTTCCCTGACGAGGGGACCCGGTTGTGTCCCCCAGGTGTGCAATGAGTTTTACCTCCAGTGCCTGGGGTAGCGGCCGAGACAACCTGGGAATTGTCACTTGGGCAAAGGCACCACCCGAAGGTGAGAACCACAGTGACCGGGTTCGAGCGGCAGGTACGAACCCAGTCAGGTGCGGCCCCCCGGGTGCCCTTTTGGCGACGGGTGGTCCCTATCTGCGGTGACAGCTCCTTGACGCAGCAGAAGAAGCGGTTAGGATGAGTTGCCGCTGATAGCGACGGATGATGAGGGTAGCCGGACAACGCTGGTTGGCGTCCTCGACGGCTGAGTTGTTGCCGTCGGTCGGCGATGTTGTCGTCGGTTGGCAATGTTGTCGCCGGTTGGCGCTGTCTCGTGGTGTGAGGCAGAGTCCTCTGGATTGTTGATAATACACTACAAAGTGACCCTATGAGGGAGTAGTGTAGAGTACTGCCATCCAGAGGACTCTGGTGTGAGGGATCACGTCCAAAGGAAGGAGCTATAGGCCCCTCCCCCCATTCCCTCTCTGGATCCGCCACGGCTTCCTTTCATTTTATATAAAACAATCTAGTTCTTTTCCTTCCCCTCTCTCGTTTACCTACCATTCTACCCTCTAACACAGGGGTCTCCAATTTACTAGGCCAAGAGGATCACATTCCACATTCCGAATCGCCCCGCGGGCCGGATAGCAAATTTGCCGATGACTGAAGTAATCGATACCAACGTCTACTGAATAATCCGGTGGTGTACTCGTGTACTTCTTATTTACGAACAGTTGAAGGCGACTTTGACGTGCAGTACAGCGCTACAATGCTCCTAGCGGCGTTTCACAGAGTTAAACGAGCGAGAATCACGCCATACTTGAAATGAGTGCGCGGGCCGGATCCGGCCCGCGGGCCGTATTTTGGAGACACCTGCCTTAGGCAATTAAGCCCGACCCTCCCACTCATTTATGATCCTACCCACAGCGGTATTCGTGGTGAAATGGTTGAAACGGCAATGATTTTGGCAAAGAATAATTTGTCGCATACTCAATTTTTTTATTCATTGAAATGGATTCGCGTATGTAAATTTTAAAAGAAGTTTTCGTGTTACTTTTAACTAACTTCCTATGTGAATGCAGAAATGCCTTGGTTCTTCCATTTTTCTTCTAAGTAATCAACCCTTGGGTTGGTTTGCAGCAGTCTCTCCATCTCTGTCTGTCCTCCGCCAGCCTCTTCAGCTCTAGGTAGCTTTTGCAGCCCATGTCCTTCATTACTTGGGTGATATAGCTCAACCTCGGCCTTCCTCTGCCCCTCTTCCCCTCCACAGTGCCCTCTAAAACTGTTTTTACCAATCCATTATTTTGTCTCAGTAAATGTCCAACCCATTTACTTCTCCTTGCAGTTAGAATACTCCACAGGTCTGCTTTCACTCCCAGTCTTTCCAGTATCTCCTCATTCGTTACCCGGTCTACCCATGAAACTTTTAACATTCTACGGTAGCACCATAGTTCAAAATCATCAATTCTTTTTTTCTCTGCTGCTCCTATCGTCCAAGTTTCACTACCATAAAGCATTATGCTCCATGCAAAAGTTTTGAGTAGATTCATCCTAATCTTGATACTCATGTTTTTTGAAACGTATATCTTTCTCTTCTTGTTGAAAGCTATTTTTGCCTGTTGTATTCTACAGCTTATTTCCCTTTTGCTTCTGGCATCCGTGGTGATCTTGCTTCCTAAATACGTGAATTCTTCTACATTGTTCAGCTGTGTTTTACCCAAAGTTATATGTGCTGGTATTCCCGTTTTGCTTACAACGAGTGTCTTGGTTTTGGTCCTGCTTAACTTTAGATTGTATCTAGCCAGCGTGACTTCCATCTCCCTAAGCACTTCTTGTAGTTGGTCTTAACTTTCTGCCAAGACTGCTAAGTCGTCCGCAAAACATAGCTTATATATCCTCTGCCCATGGACCTTAATTCCTGCTTCCGGTAAGTTGCTCTCTGCCTCGTCCAGTGCTCTTTGTAGGTATAAGTTAAATAGCGCAGGTGACAATGAACATCCCTGTCTCACTCCTTTTCTAATTTTGGCCTGCTGTTCGTATTGTCCAAATCTCAGCACTGCAATTTCTTCTCTATATAGACCCCAGATAATTCTTCTATCTTTGTAATTTATCTTTGCTTCTTTCATTATGGTAAAGAGCTGCTTCCAATCAACACTATCAAAAGCTTTTTCCAGATCAACAAAAGCTATGTAGGTGTTCTTTTCTTTACTCAATCTTTTTTCTAGTATGATTCTAATGGCAAGTACTGCATCTCTGGTTCCTCGTCCTTTTCTAAATCCAAATTGGTCTTCGCTGTGGAGAGTTTCAACCTTATCTTCAATCCGGCTTAGTACAATGATAGACAGTATTTTAGAGGCATGTGTGACAAGGCTCAATGTGCGGTGTTGTTCACATCTGTTGGCTGATGTTTTCTTTGGGATTGGTATCATTATACACTTTTGGTAGTCTGAGGGAATGTCTCCTGTTTCGTAAATCTCACACACTAGTTGATATAGTGCATTATGTATTTCTTCTCCAGTCATCTTCAATAATTCTGCTGGTATGTCATCTATGCCAGGTGCTTTATTATTCTTGAGTTTTGATAGTGCTTTGTCAAACTCTCCCCTCAGTATGCTGTCTCCTTCTTCTTCTTGATTGATTTCACCTTCGTTCTCAATCACTGTGCTTGTACTAATTGTCATATATCCATCATATAACTCCTCGATGTATTGTTTCCACATTTTTCCCAATTCATCTTGTTCATAAATTATTTTGCCATTTTCGTTCCGTAGTCCATTGCTTCTAGTTTTATGATTTCCAAAGAATTTCTTCACTATTCCATAAGCCAAATCCATTTCATTACGTTTCATATGTTCTTCGACTTCTTGGCATTTTCCTTCCCAGAAGGCCTCTTTTGCTTTTATGGTTTCTCTGTTTATTTCGTTTCTGAGAGCCCTGTACTGTATTTGTGCTTCGACTGTACTATTATTTTTTAATTTTCTTCTTTCTTCAAGGTTCTTCCATATGGGATGATATATATGTAATGGGGAACTGTTGTCGTTTAATTGTCATTATCGTCCATGTTTGTTACAATCTGAATACCTTCCTATATTACATACTCTCTATTTTCTGATTTATTCATTTTTCCCCAAAGATAATTACTGATACGCCCGTATTCTAAGGTAATGTATCTTGTATAGCCAATTCCGTACCTATATGCTGCATCCCCTATTTGTTAGCAACTCATTCTGGGTGGAACATTAGCTCTTCTGCCTCACGATGTCTCTGGTAACCCACGTGGAAAAACCAAAACTTAATTCCACTTCCACTGGGATCCCATGGGATCCCAGTGGAAGTGGAATGCTGTGCACAGTGACGTTGGATGTGCATTCCAACAGTTTAGGTGTTGAGCTCTGAAGGGATTTGGGATTGTTCCGCGTAATTGACCTCACTTCAATAATGTGGGAGGATATATTTTCTACCACATTTATTCCAATGGCAAACGACATGTCATGATGACACGACATCTGTGCACAGATATGTACTAATGTCACTTGCACTTTTTTTAACTTTGCCAGTGTCAGTCCAAAGCCCAAATGAAAAATAAGGATGGGAAGTATCATATTTAGGTTTATTCAAAGAAAAAATTGTGACGTCTAACCTTCTGTAAAAATAAAAAAGTTGTGAGTTATTATCAATGCTTATCTTAGGCTTTATACATAGAGTTACCAAAGATTTTACGGACCCTAAAATTATGGCTATCTTATTTAAATCTTTAGTTCATTCAATATTAGTATACTGTGTTGTTATCTGGTCCCCATTCTATGATAGTCATATCAATAGACTTGAAAAAGTACAAAAAAAGGTAATCAGAATGATAGGGTACAAGTTGGGTTATTCATACCTGGATACACCATATGAGGAAATTAGAACTGCTTTCAACCTTCCATACTTAAGTAAAAGACGACAATTATATCACCTCAAATGTTTAAAGAAATTGGTAAATCGTAATATTTTTTCAGAAGATTTGTTTAATATAGTTTCCTTTAATACTCAAACTTTTAATCAACGTCATCCCCTGCTGTTCAATGTTCCTTTTGCCAGAACTAACTATATGTATAACTACCCAATATTCAGAATGATGCGCTTGGCTAACTCCAACCAGGAAACATACTTATCAATTCATCCTCATTAAAATTCACATTTTAGTGTATGTACCTTGGTACAGTGTAGTTTAAGTACCTTGGTTTGGCTACCTGCATAAACTGAATATAGGTATGATATTTTTATGTTATTGAACTTATTACAACTGATTTTATATTTGTAATGTATAATTCTTGTCAAAGGGTAACTGCCCGTTCATGAATAAATGAATGAATGCTAGAAATCCATTTAAAATCCCATGATGCTTAAATAAATGTAAGGTTTTTTATGCTAGCTAGCACTAGTGTTAATTCCCGGAAATCATAATCCATAATTATTTATAAAAAAAAACTTTGGTAACACAATAAGTTGACCACGGACCCCCGCTAAGAAAGGCTGGAGTCTGGGATAATGGCCGGGTGCCCTGATGTTTGGTCTTAAATCGGAGGGACGAGAATAACGGGGCAACTCCCCCTCCAAAAAAGACCTCCGTATAGAAAGGTTTAAAATAGTCTTATATAAGCATATGCTACTAGTAGCATCTTGAAAGGGTTATAAAAATGCATGTCAGATTGAAAACAATTGCCTGGGCTCATTTTCACTAGTGGAAAGGCTGTTTTCACTTGCTGGTTTTATCCATTCTTTTCATCAGACCAACATGCCTCATAATGTGGCCAACTGCTTCCCCATCTACTTCTTATGGTTCTTAGCAGACTTCTATTTCCTCCCACTCTTCTTAGTACTTCCTCACTATAGGTATAGGTACTCAATCAGTCGATCCATTTCTCTTCATCATTCTTAGGTACCTACAACCACATTTCAAATCCATTGACTTATCTGTTCCTCTCAACGCCCAAGCCTTTCTCTCTCACAGAGAAACATGCTCCATATGCAGCATTCGATGAATTGTTTCGTCACTTCTATGCTTGTACTTTCAGCTGTAAGCAGATTCTTCTTTCATAGATAAAGCCCTCTGCTCTATATTCTGCTGACTATTCCTTTCTAGCTTCGTCCATTGTTGGCTATTTGGCTTCCTAGGTAACAAGACTCTAGTAACCTCTTCAAGCTTTAATTTTCCTAGTGTTTGTCCTCACCTCCTCTCTTTGGCTGCATACTGATTGATATCTTAGTCTACTTTTTGTTGATTTTCAGCTGATATCTGGCCATTATTCTTTCCATATTTGCCAGTCTTCTTCAAATCATTCTCTGTCTCAGCTATGACTGCTATTTTGTCAGCAAACTGCAGCATATAAATTTTCCCCCATGGATATTGACATCTAAAGCCTTCTCCTTGATTTCAATGATTGATGGCTTTCTCCATGTAAACATTAATAAGTATCGGTATATCGGTGATTTTTTGGTAGAATCCTCCATCAAAACTGATTTTGTGAATTTGTTATCCTCTTTTGGTTTATATGTATCTAACTCGCTTAGCTCGCTGGGGGGGCTCTGCCCCCCCCTAGGCCCCCCCGAAAAAGGCCTCCGGCCTGTTATGCTCACTGTGGGAGGTCTTACACTTTTTGTTTGCTACTTGTTACTTAAGGATCGTTTACTTTAAAGCTGGCTATCTGATGCCCCGTTCACATTACCATCTTTCTTAACCAGCGTAAGATGACGTCAGAACCAACGCGCGTTCACACTCAACCATGGTTAGACCCTGGCGACATCTGATGAGTGGTAGAGTAATTCCAAGTGAAAAATGAATTGACAAGAGCGAATAACTTGTTGGAAGGAAATATAGAATGTGCAGGGAAAGGTTCTTGTGTTAATTGCAATGATATTGATGATGAATTTAAACATATGTGCATATTATGAGCTGCTTATGAATTAAAAATTGCATTCCAGCGTCGACAATCATTGTTCCTTGCTACGTAGAAGGTAATTCAAATGTGTTCGTCCAACTAATCATTTCATCCATAGTGTGGCATGCATTCTTCTACTGCTCTATTTAATACGAATGAAAGCGAATATTACTGATAATTAGGTTGATATCAACAACATATACTACTACTTGCCCTTGATTCGGATGTGTCGACAAATCATTGATGTAGGTGAAGAAAATCGAGGACCTAATCTTGAGACTTGAGCCTCAATTTGAGACACTTGTGATTTGGGATGGAGATACACTTTTCGCTGCATTACATTCTTAGCTATTATTGTTTTCTGACTTTGACAAAGGACATGATCCACTCTGATGCAATACCGTAAATTAAAACTCTTTTACCTCTTCTTCAAATGTGGACGAATAACTTGCAGAAATGTGACGATTGTTGAAATTTAACTTATGAAATAAGAGAGAGAACGTGGTAATTTTTGCGATATGTGGTATCACCCGACGTTTCTAAATTTATTTTCTATCGTTACATCTGACTAGCCGTTAGCCTGATACTTTATATTGATATGGGAAGAACTTTTGTTCAAGGATGAACATAAGTGATCTTTTTCAAACTGGGACAAAGAACTCTTACCAAAACATTAAAATCATTGTGACCTTCGGATTTCTAGTATGGTAGTTTCGCACATTTTACTTAATTCTAGCAAAATATTAATATAGATTATTCAATCTGTCCGTAACAATAAAATACGAGCTAATAGCTAATTCACTACGAACTATCAAGTATATCGCGTAACTTAAATCAGGTTTAAAATCTCATTCTATACAACACATTACGGAATGAATCAATAGCACTTTCCTTTGAATTAATTCTGACGAATATAATTCAACAATAACGGCCGTCTCCTCTTCGAAACTTTATTTCCCGTTTTCTTTCCTCCTATCCCACTTCGTTGCTGCTTCGCCTTCTTCTTTTTCTAACCAGCTTTTAACCAACTTGCGTTCACACCCGCATGAACTACCGCCAACCATGGTCGGAAAACGGTGGTCAGAATCCCAACCACGGTTAACGGGAACTTGCGTTCACACCTCGTTTTGTAACCATGGTCGGGGCTAACCGGCGTAAAAAGGACGTAGTGTGAACGGGGCATTAGGTATAAGCAATATTTCCACTTTCACGTAAAACGAGCGCATGGTACGTAGGCTACAATATGAATGTAAATATTTATAAAGAAAAACGTTTTTCTGAGGGGCTAAAAAAGTAAAATAAATTTCTACGAGTTTCTCTAACTTATTCAATTCAAATACAAAAAACGTTGAGACCACGTTCCACTGTAACACCCAATGCATACGTAATATCATAACATAACGACTTTACGTATTACAATGAAAAACACGTTTATTAATTATTTTCCACAAAACTCAACCAAATTCTTATATCATATACGAATAAGATGTAACAGCTGTTCCCCGCTTCGTAAGCGAATTACGTAGGGACTGAATATCAATATCTAGAAACAAATGCGCCTTAGCATGAATTGGGGCTAGTATGACGAATTTTATCGAAATATTATTGATCCTGATCGCGAATGATTTCACTTCAGAAATACCTCTATTTAAAGTTTTAATGAATCGGGATACACAAATATCTCAGCTTTAATATCCAACGCAATGCGCAATAAATCTGGTGAGTAACGGATCACAGCCTTTGGTGTACAAGACATTGTGAATGTCAAGATTTCGATAATTTTCACAGTTGAATAACTTAGTCACTCAAGGAAACGTGATTTTCGCAAGACAAATAATTGAATAAGAAATACCTTTATTTGCACTTATCTTCCATATTGTATTATTCACTGCCTATTCACTCCTGCAGCTCACGGATAACATTGTACATTAAAAAGGAAATTAACGGAAAAAAGAACGTGAACAAAAATAAAAAGTTATCACCATCACAAAACACGATAATAAAATCATTTTTACCAAACTATATTATGTAAGACTTGTTTAAAAGTCTTTCTACTACAATCGTGTATCGCCAACAAGACACGAACTATAGTCAACAGCACGAATCATATTTCTAATATGGCATTTAGAGCACTTGTTAACTTTGAAATTAATAACCACCACACTCTCGATGTAATATACCAAAAACAACAACTAATTTCTTACCTTACATTTCTCCGCTTTTGATTTGAATGCGCTTTGATTTAAACAGATGTTTGTTCTTGCGGAAAGAAGACGCAAAGAAATAGACACTTCAATTATTACTTTCTTCATTTCCTACCTTATATTTATCAGTTTTTCGTTTCATTTCCTTTATCTTCTTTCCCAATTTAGCTCCTCTTGTTTGCATAAACAAATATGTTGCTATGATTGTTCGTTTGTATGACTGCCGCGCCGCCATTGGAATTTTGTGGCCATTTTTTGAACTAATCCCCATACACTCAATTTTATATGAATACACAGATAAATAATTGGAAATTTAGAGTTTTCATAATTTTTCCTGGGGTTTCAGACAATTTTAGAGGGGGTCTTCATAAGACTTTTTGCCGTATCTCGTCTCGTTCACCCCAAACATTTGTATACGTGAATGAATGAGTGGTCGTAAGTGGTCTTTATAGTAGATAGATTCACAGCCAACCAGAGTAACTACCCAATCAAGTACTTTGATTGACTATTTTATTACGAATGCCACTACTTGTATCTCCTGTGATACCATATGTCCAGGTTTCTCGGATCACCTTGGTATTAATGTTTTGCTGAGGTATACCTCAACCTGTAATAAGCCTGCTCAATTCTTCCCCAGACGATTTTTCTCTGCTGATGCCATCCAGGAGTTTGTTTGTGAGTTATCAAGTGAGTCTTGGGAGGATGTATTACAGACTTCTGATGTTGATGCTAAATTTAAGGCCTTTTTAAATATATTCATGTCATATTTTGAAACTTGTTTTCCCATTAGAAAAGTTAGAAAAAAACACCCTCACGGTGGATTCAAGCTCAATTCCCCTGAGCTGAAAGCCCTATCTGCTCATGTGCGTGAACTTCATTACAGGAGTAAATTTGTTGACAAGGCATTTCGCAGTGCATATTTTGATACTCTAAAGCAACTCAAATCCCGTGTTATTGGTGAGAAAAAGGCTGCCATCGATAACTTTCTAAGTTAATCAACTAACATTATTAGAGATACTTGGAAAGTAATTAAGGAGAATACTAACTCCTCTAACTGCCCTGCTCAAGTGAAAATTTCTCCCTTGAAACAGAGCTAATTCTGGTCTGAAACTCCACTGAATGCGCTCAAACTGCCTTGAAACAACCTTGTCTCTGCACTGCACTGTCTTGTCCTCAACAAGAAAAAGAGCACTCAACTGAAACTCTGATGCCATTCTCCCTTGCAAGTCCATTGAATTTGAATTGCTTCTCCCTTGCTGTATGTGTGCTCCACTGATACTGAACTGGACAATAGCCTCAGGCCAGGTCGAATTTATGGCTCCACTGCATCTCTCTTGTCGAATGTCTTAACTGCCCTGCCACAGAGCTGCTGCAGCATTTGGGTATCCCCTCTCCCTCATGGATTTGAACTGTTCTCCCTTGCTGTACATGAGCTCTACTGGCACTGAGCTGGACAGTAGGCTCAAAGGCCAGGCCAACTTAATAACTCCACTGAATCTCTCTTGCCGAATGTCTTAACTGCCCTGCCACAGAGCTGCTGCAGCATTTTGGTATCCCCTCTCCCTCATGAATTTGAACTGCTTCTCCCTTGCTGCGCGTGTGCTACCCATCGTAAGATTTGCCAACATACGGAACCCTTCTACCGGACATATACGCGACCCCTGTTTCCAGCGGCAATGTATTTTTTTAATTTAGCTTTTAGCAACACGTATACCTTTTCCCGCGTGTCAAGCTGTCGGTTGCCGTTATTTCTCTCAAGTTGCTAGGAGCGAGGTGAGCGTGGGTTTTAGTATGAAAAGATTGATGGCATAAATATTTTCCCGGTACTTCGACGTTTGTTAACGGCAAGAATTAATCGAAATTAAGGTGAAGGGGAGAACGAGGTCGGTGGTGGTGACTGCAGTCATAATTGGAGGTAAGCGTTTTAACTTCTCTGATGGCATGTTTATTCCTTCCATGTTTAGCCATGGGAACGTTGACATTGAAATCGTGTTTTAATCCAGGCACGTTTAAGGATTTCAAGCTTCTTTTTCGGGGGTCATGCAGCCAATAAGCCAATAACGAATTCTTCTTTCAACGCGTTGGCGACTGCCGTCCACTTTTCCTGCCTCATGGATACCCCGGACGAGGAGGATAATACACCGACCGGTCATTAATGCCGCGGATGCCGCGCCGTCCGTTCGTCATCCTGCGGAGGACCGGACTCAGTGAGCTCGAGCGGGCTTTCGAAGAAATAAGGAATGCGGGTATGTTTCGCTATAGTGCAATGTATATTTACTGCTCATACTTATTAGTTACTGCTGAATGTTTTGGAATCTTACGTGGTTTTCGTTTGGAGTTCACACATAGCCCAAGTAACGAGTCATCGCTTCGTTTTTCATTTAACTATGATGCAAAGCGCATGCTTCCTCAGTGATAATTTAAGTTTTGCTTTCTATAATTTGAATGGTTCACATTAATGCACCATATAACTAATAAGCCAAGTAAAGGAGAGTTTTTCATGTGCAATTTTCTTCTTCTTCTTCTTCCTTGGCACTACAGCCCGGTATGGGCTTTGGCCTCCCTCAAGACGCCTGTCCATTCTCTGCTGTTCTGCACTTTCTCCCACCATCTGACAATCCTCATAGCCTTCATGTCTTCTTCCGCATCCTGCATCCATCTTTTCCTCGGTCTTCCTCTTTTTCTCTTTCCATCCATATTTCCATGTAGAATCTTCTTAGGCATCCTTTCTTCACTCATTCTTTTTACATGACCTAGCCAAGCTAGCCGTTGGGTCTTCACAAACCTCACTATGTCTTCGCCTCGGATAATATTTTCTATTTCCTTGTTTGTTCTTATCCTCCAAGTTACCCCATCTGTCACGGGACCATATATCTTTCGCAAAACCTTCCGTTCAAATATCCGCAGAGCTTGCTCGTTTCCATCGGAGATGGTCCACGTTTCTGCTCCATATGTCACGACCGGTCTGATAAGTGTCTTATAGATCTTGAATTTCATCTCCTTAGATAGAAGAGTTGACTTCAGGAGCTTAATATTAGCAAAGTAAGCCCTATTTCCAGCCATTATCCTCTTGTATCTCCTCCGTCATTGAGTTCTTACAGTTTAAATTAGTACCGAGGTAGCTGAAATATTTTACATTTTCAAGGTTGTACTGCCCAAATGTAACGTTTTGAGTCCATCTTCTGTCTTCCGTGGTCGACATTCTCATGTATTTCGTTTTTCTCTCATTGATTCTGAGCCCTATATTCTTACTCTTCTGTTCTAAGATTTTGAATATTTCTTTCAGAGAATCCATATTCCGTGCCATTAGAACTATATCGTCGGCATAGGCACATGCCTGAGTAGATTTATGCACAATTGTCCCCTCTAACCCCAGTTCTTTCATGGCTTCATGTAGACACAGATTAAATAGTACTGCTGATAGAGAATCTCCTTGTCTTACTCCAGTTGTTATCTTAAAGGCTTCACTAGTCTTGCCCCCGATATAGGCCTTAGCTTGAGATCCTTCCATTGTCATATTTACCAACTTAATTAGTTTTTTTGGTATTCCAAATCCCTCCAATGCCTTCAACATTTTTCTTCTATTGACACTATCAAAAGCTTGCTGGAAATCAATGAAAAGCATATGTAGGTCAATGTTGTACTCATAACATTTCTCCATGCATTGTCTCATTACAAAGATTTGGTCGGTTGTTCCTCTTCCCGGCCTGAAGCCACATTGGTATTCACCAAGGATTACTTCAGCATACGTGTTAAGTCTCCTCTGCAGTAAACAAGAAAGTATCTTATAAGTGACATTTAGTAATGTGATTCCCCTATAGTTGCTGCATTGCAATTTATCTCCCTTCTTGAATATAGGGCAAATTAAACCAATCTTCCATTTCTCAGACATCTCTTCTTTCTCCCATATTTCACATATCAGTATATGTAGGTTCTTTGTTAAATTTTTTCCTCCATACTTGATTAACTCCGGTACAATTTGATCTTCCCCTGGAGCTCTCCCATTCCGCAGCCGTTTTAACGACTCGTCCACCTCCTCAATTGATGGCCTACTAATATTGGTGTCCACCCTCATGTCCAACATTTCTCCATCCTCCTCATCTTCCTCATCTATCTCATTGACATTCAGCAATTCCTTAAAGTACTCGGCCCATCTTCCCATTACTTCTTCCTCTGTTCCAACCAACCTCCCATTCTTATCCTTACATGCGTTTGTTCTTGGTTGAAATTTATTCGTCATCCGTTTGATTGCCTGGTATAACTTTCTACTTTCATTTTGTGTGTTCAGTTCCTCAATCTTCTCCACAAACCCTTTTAAGTACTGTTTCTTCTTTTTTCGTAGTATTTTATTTGCTTGTCTTCTGCTTTCTTTATATCTTTCAACATTTTGTCTTGTCTCTTTCTGGATGGTGTTCTTTCGATCTATATTCTTCCTTTCTATAGCTTTTCTGCACTCATTATCAAACCATTCTTCATTCCTTGTTCTCTTTCTTTCTCCTATGGTCTCCTTTGCAGCCTCTTCCATAGCCTTCTTTATATTAAGCCATTTTCTCTCTACCGAGTCATTTACACTCAGGTTCTCTGCTCCTTCTTCTAGTTTCTTACCCAGGATTTCCTGATATTGGGCTACAGCTGCTGGTTGTCTGAACTTTTCCACTCTCCACTGTATCCTCTTGGGTCCTTTAATACGTCCCACATTCGCAATTCTTTCCCTGGGCTTGGCCTTTACCAAATAATGGTCTGAATCACAGTTTGAGCCTCTTGCAGACCTTATGTCAATGACTGAAGATGCATGTCTTCTGGAAACCAGAACGTGATCAATTTGGTTGACCACTCCTGTACCTGCCATTTTCCATGTTCCCTTATGAATACCTTTGTGAGCAAAACAGGTACTTTTGATTATTAGCCCTTTAGCTTCTGCCAGCTGGCTTAGCATCATTCCGTTTCCATTTGTTTCAGTATGTAAAGAGTGTTTTCCAGCTACATGCTGCAAGAAGTCCTCTCTTCCTATTTTTGCATTGAAATCTCCTAGGAGAATCAATATATCATAATTAGGTATCTTGCTGCATTCTCTATCCAGTTGATCATAGAAAGCATTCTTTTCATCATCATTAGCATCTTCTGTGGGTGCATAAGCTGAGATGATAGATAAGTTTCTAAAACGTCCTTTGAGCCTTATCTTGCACATTCTATCCCCCAGAGGTTCATACCCTAAGCAGCTTTGCTTCATTTTGTTATTAAGGATAAACCCTGTTCCACATTGTCCAGTTCTCAGTTTAGGCCCACTATAGAACATTGAGTAGTCCTTTTTATCCACTCTTCCATTTCCATTCCATCTTATTTCTTGTAACGCCACTACATCTATCCCATATTTCAATACTTCTTCAGCGATCTCTGCCATTTTTCCAGCCTTCAACATGGTCCTTACATTCCATGTAGCTAAGGTCAATGTTGTATTCCGTTTTCGAGTTCCTGATCGTTTGCCAGTGTCATTATCCTTAAATCCGTCCGTATTCCGAGGCTTCTTTATGGGTTTCGTAACAGAACATTTTTTAACGGTGTGGGATTGTTAGCCCCACTCCCAACCCCCAACCTGGAGGACCAGGGTATCTCTTTTTGTCGGGCCTATCCCCTTTGACCTGTCCGTCTTGGGTGGCCCTACCAGGAGCTTTTGCTCCCGCCGGCATTGCTCTCAGGTTCACTTAGGCACGCAAGCCCCCTCATCACGACAAGATAGAGATACCAGCGAGGGGGTCATGTGAAATTTTGCTAATTTTGATTTTGAGTTAAGTCGTTTGTGACTCTCATCAGTCATGTTTCTTCTCTTTTTCAGGAGCATCTAACTTCCATGACTTCTTTCATTTAGAATATTTTTGTATGTGCTTTTAACAGTTATTAATTTATTGATGTATTTTCATGTTCTAATAAATTGTGTCTTGAAAAATGTTGTGGTCATTGCAGTTATAATAACTATTGTTGATCGCAATCACCTATCCACCGCAACGCAACGCGTAATTTTCTTATATACTCTTGATCGAAGCTCCCAGCCAATGAGCTGTCTTCTCCGGGTTTCTGCGGCGGTGGTGGTTTCTATACTTTACTGGTGAATTTTCTTTGAAGTTTCAGTCCGGGCAATAGGGTGGTTTCCTTCATCAAAGAAAACGAAAGGCATTGATTGCGATTCGTTACCCACCATTAGTGTATTCATAATATACAAATTATTTTGTTTTAGAAATACCGGGTTAGACGAATGGCAATGGTCCATTTTTATCCTCATTTGAAAAGGGCCAGATTGGCGCCCATGCGATGCCACTCCACGTGACGTCACAGGGACCTAGTTTCTATACGAGAAGATAGGAGTTATACGTAGTCTGAGGTTACCATTGCATGCATGAGGCGCAGAGCTCAGGGAAACATGTCTTAACAATCACTTATTAAAACTGGCTAAGGTCGGAAAGTTTTCCTCGTTTGATAAGTTATTAATAATCCTTATTTAAGCCAAGCGCTACCAGTCAGCAGGGTACTAGGCTAGCCGCTAGCAGCCTGCGTCGTATCAGCGCTAAGCCTCGCCTCAAGGTCACCTCGCAGGGCGGGAGGGGGAACCAGAAATACGTCACGCGGAGAGACTTCCCGACATTCATACTTAAGCGTCGCGTTTTCGCGCGCTTGAAAATTTTCACTTTTCATTTAATCGCGAAAAATAGATATCGTCATTTAAAAATCTAAAAGCGTGAAATACGTACTCCAGGAGTAATAATCTTTCGATTTAGGCAATAAAAAATAATAGGAAACCACCCTATTGCAGGGGTTATTAGGGTAAGGGAATATGGGAAGGGATGAGGGCACATTTAGGAGTTCTGTAGGTAGAGGAGTCAGGAATAGCATAGTCCCAAAGATTACACAATAATTTATTATTAGTTTTTGCAAAAGTACGTTGAAATTTGTTATCAGTGGATTTTAAGTGCATTAAGATTGGTTCTAATTTAAGGTCATTACGAATTTGTTTGTTTCCTACGAACCATGGCGCGCCTATAATCTTGCGAACTATTTTGTTTTCACAAGTCTGAATCTTTTTTAGATTTGTTGCACTTGCATGGAGCCACACAGGTGAGGCATATGTGAGCAGCGGTTTAATGGTCGAGTTGTAGAGCATTATTTTAGTTTTCAGTGGTAAAGGGGAATTTGATTTTAGCAGCGGAAATAACGCGGCGTGAATGCCAGTTGATTTATCTATTTGCGCCTTGATGTGGCTAGTCCACTGCAGCCGATTGTCCAAAAGGACGCCTAAATACTTGGCCGTTGGAGTTTTCGGTATCCGTTCGTTTCCGTAGTAGAGTTGGTTACCTTCACCAGCTTTGGGGCGTCTTGAAAAGACGATGCGGTTGCATTTGTTGGCGTTGAGACTCAGTTTCCAGTCATCCGCCCAGTCTTCGTAGGCATCGAGATGATCTTGCATGATGTCGGCGGTTCGGTGCGGGTCTGAACCTTGAGCCAAAAGGGTGGTATCATCGGCATATTGGAAGAGATGTGATTGAGGATGGGTTGGGGCATCGTTAACAAAAAGGTTGAATAAGGTAGGGGAAAGGATTGCTCCTTGCGGAACGCCGGAGGAAATGGAATGGAAGTGAGAGGCAGAAGAATTAATTTGTACGTAAAAGGTTCTGTCAGAGGAGAAGGATTGAATTAATTTGGTGAGGTATAAGGGAATTGCAAGGGAAGACAGCTTATGGATGAGGCCCAAGGTCCAGACCCGGTCAAAAGCAGCTTCCAGGTCCAAGAAGACGGCGTGGGAAATGAGTTTGCTGTTGAAGCCAGATGTAATAGGGAACTTGCATACATTTCAGAAACAGTTGTGAGCTCCAAAATCATGTAGAAATACATGTTTGCGTTTCACAGTGAAAAGGTTTTATTACTTTTTGATGTCGTTAGCGATATTTTATTCATTAAAGTTCAAGAGAATTTTCAAATACAAGTGGGACTCGAAAACGCCCGATGATTGGCTAGCGGCAAATTGACGTCATAGTTCAGTACGAGGAAGCGAAGGAAGCAGCATACGCATTTGGACACAAGCGACGGCTTGGTTGTGAGGCATTTCTTAGTTCCAGTACAGTGAGTCCTCGTTTAACGTTCCTGAAAAATGTGACGATAAACGAAATGACGTTAATCGAAACATATATCCCATAAGAAACAATGTTAAAAGTGAATATCGGCTTCTATATACGCGAAAAAATTTAGCGTATCATATCTGGGGCATTTTTTACGATGGGAATTCGATATGGTGGTCGCCCGGGCAACATCGTCGCAATTAAAGGATCCAACCGATGTGCATCTGAAATGTTTTATAGTTCATAACAAAGTGAGACTTGCGTATAACATTGGCGAAAGCGTATACTCATGTGAAATGTGTATTCTTTTGGCAGTCCGGTAGAGAGTCTTACGGTGAACTTATTTCCACCTCGAAGCTGTCGATGATACTTTCAACTTAAAAATACCTTGCCTGGAGGGCGACAGGAAGCTCTGAAGAAGCCAGACTATTAATGTTTCAATTTAGTAGCGATAATATAGACGAACTTCCAACACAATCTACCATCTTGTAACTCAAAACCCCGAAACCACTTCCTATTCTGCAGAAAGAATCGGTCAATCGCATTTCGATTAATATAATAAATACAACGTCTTCAGGTGTTAATAAGTTAGCTTCTAATTACAAAAGTAATTACTTTTGTAATTAGAAGGCCTTCCTAAAGTAACATTAAAATTTTAATATTTTCCAAACAGAGTCTTTAATACATTTTGGGAGCTTTTCTCACGATATATCTGAAACCTACTCTAAAGGCGAGCTCATCGTCATTGCGATCGGTTGTCACTTAAAAATTCCGTATCGGAAATCCTAGAGGGATGACCTTCGACGATGACCATGATCACCTGCACTCTCACTATCACTGGAACCCGTGGTGAAAATATCATCCCAATCCAATTTCTATTTGGTTTTAACTGGGAAAGAGCAACATAGAACTGCACATTCTTTGGAAAACTTTGGGTTTGACTTTCCCTCAAACATCCCATTTCCCCTGTGGTGCACATCAGTCCTATCTTTATACGATAGCCTAACAACCTTTAAATGGATCCTTGGTTTATCCTGACAACCAACTAAATGGAAATTGCTGATCCACACGTCTTCCTCTATCTCCACAGTTTCCAAATCAAGGGCCGCGGAACATTCCTCATTGTGACTCAACTTTTTCTGAAAAGCAAGCCGGTGTAGAATAAAATCAAAGAATGCTGCGATTCATTTTTTGTGACCACCTCTGGATTCCATTCTTTTTCTATCTACAACTTCATTTATCTTTGGGACAAGACGATGTTTAAATATTTTCATTAATTTATAACAAAATATGAGTTCTAAATATACCCAAAAGCCATTTTATTAATCCGCACTGACGAGTGTAAATTAATGTGGAAGATGAATGCTGTAGACGTAGTAGTTTTCCTTAGGTTGAGTTGAAAAGTTCATGAAGTTGACAAAACGGCTAATTTTTCGGTGCGCGGAGTCATTTATATTGCACTGGCCGTGTCTATACATTTTTCAATTTTTTTGTAATAAAATAAATCAGAATTTAGGATAAAATTTCCTTTAAAATGACATATAGTTCATTATTATAGCATGCAGTGAAGCCACGGTATAAATTTGCAAAGTACTGCGGCACATCATTTTGACGCCGACAGTAGAAGAAAACGCTGTCTTCTTGGCTGGCACTCGAATGCATGAGGATCAACGTTGCTCTGTATTTTCATATTTCCTCTCTTGATTTTAAACATCATGGAATTTTCTATGTCTTCCGTAGCTGAAATTGAACAAGTGCCATAAATAATTTGAGTCCATCATAACCATCGAGAAACACCAATCTCGATTTTTGTTGTGAAGTTGAGTTTTTATTCTACGGCGGCCGAATTATCGAAAAATCTCAGTTTCAAGTCATTCAGTCAATGACATATGGATATATTATTAATATTAAAGTTATCTTCGCTCACATAGCACACGGGTTTATCATTCCGTTTATTATACTCTTATTTTTCCGTAACGCTCATCCCGACAGACGGCATCCCTGATAAAAATAAACTCCTCCATTAAGGAGAGGTTTACCCTCCATTGAGGGTACAGGAAGGATAGGAGTACCCTTCCTGTACCCTTCAGCAAGAGTACACGAAGGGTATTTTAGAACATTGGTGGGTACGCCCTCTCCTTCCTGGAGGGTACGGGAAGGGTTTGGCCAGCCTCAATGAAGGGTAGGATAAAATAAAAACTAAAAATCCATAAATTAACATAAAAATTTAAAAAATCGCTAATAAACTAAATTAAACGAATGGGGATGAGTTGCAACAGTGATTTCTAAAGTTATAGGGCATAAAAAAAATTAGCCTTCACGTGGTCTTGAACCCAGGAACTTCATATTACAGAATCACGAACTAGAGATTTAACCTCGGCTATCGAGGTACTTGATAAGAGTAGTTTCTCAACGGAACTTATACTACAAAATCTTAAGATGAGAATCGCACCCGGGCCTATGTGGAAGAAAGCTGTGACTTTTTTCTACCACACCTATTTCGTTTCAGAAAATAAGATCTGCATTCTAATACTGAACATCACTCTAGCGATGTCTCATTGTCAGCCACACAAATAGGTTACATCCTAAAACGCGAATGGAAGAACTTCTAAATGAGCTTTTTTCACACAATTACAGAAACTATTGTGTACAGTGGCATAGTCAGGAATTTCGTTTGGGGGGGGTCCAAAACCAGGTGGGAAAAGTTTTGAAAAACAGGATAGTAAGTATTGGAATTCAATTTATTCAAACACTTTTCATAATCGGAAAAACTTCAATAGTCAAAGAAATATTTTTTAAATTCATTATTTTTCAATATTTTGATTTCTATTATGAAGGAAAATGATTGTGTTTTTATACTTCGGGGGGGCGGAGGGTCCGAACCCTCCGGACCCCACCCCTGGATACGCCACTGAATATGTATATTATTGTTTTCCTTAAGGAAATTTTAAAGATTAGTTGTGTAGCCCGTCTATCTTTGCTTTCAAAGACTGCTTACGTTCTTGTACGGAACTCAATACTCTTTAGCAGGTGAAAGTAGCTAAGGATACTATTTCAGGATATTTTTTCTTCAGTTATAAATGCTAAGTCCCAAGGAAGGGTAAACGAAGGATTTTTCTCTCCTTCCATTACCCTTAATGGTGGGTAGAGGAAGGGTTGACGGATGGTAAGGGAAGGAGTTCCAAGGAAGGGTACACGAAGGATTTTTCTCTCCTTCCCTTACCCTTAATGGTGGGTAGGGCGTGGGTTGTGCAAGGGTAACTACCCACCATGAAGGATGCCACCCTTCCTGTACCCTTCCTGTACCCACCATGGTGGAGTTTATTTTTGTCAGGGATGCATCGAGGCTTTTCTTCTAATTTCCTCCGTGGGAATGCAGACGAAAATTTTTTCTGGGGTGCTATTGCACAGAGGAACAATGCACAACTTGTAATTTTTCCTTTTTTCAGCCATGTTCTCCTTTAAACGCAACGTGGCTCTTCCAAACCTGCAGTTACTGGGCTTGGATCTTGGACTCGTACTGAACTATGACGTCACGGCCAAAGATTAGTGGGGGCGGTATTTTTTAGCCCGCGAAACTCGGGAGACTTTTGGGAGTCATTTTCTAGGGTAAAAACTGAATTTTAAGCGGAAAAAAGTATATTGCGGTACTAAGTGTTTACTGTAGTATATCAGCATACTGTTTATAAAAAGTATGCAATTTCCCTATTGTCTCAACCAATCGCAGGATCTGATGAGTGGTGGCGGTGCTTTGACGGAAACCGGTCTGTTCTGGGCGGATGACTTCGTTGGCATCGAGGAACGCACGGAGCCGGAAGTGAATAATTGATTCGAATAGTTTCGAAAGCGTATTAAGTAAGCTGATTGGTCGGTATGATTTAGGGTCAGACGGTATTTTATTCGGTTTAAGTAGCATGATGACTTTTGCAAGTTTCCACGCAGTAGGAAAATATGAAATGGTTAATAAAGAATTGAAAAAAATACTTAGAATTGCGAACATTTGCGTAGGGAGGTTTCGGAGTAGGCGATTGTTAATGCCGTCAGGGCCGGGCGCTGATTTTTTCTTAAGGTCCTTATGACGGCGGGTATTTCGGCCGCAGTGGTGTAATTCGGCGCCGAGATCGGAGAGTGCAGAAGACTCAGCCAAGTAACAGTGCATTCTTCTTCTAATGGAGATGGTAAATCATTGCAGAAACGTTCTTCGAGCATTACAGCGAAGAGGTTGGCTTTCTCGGCGTCTGTGACAATCCGACCGTCGCGTCGGCGGAAGAGAGTGCGGGAATTGGGCGGCGAGGTTTTTTCAACGCTCTGGCAATCGGCCAAATGGTGCCGTCGCACAGTGGGCTAGAATCGAAAAAAGCTGGCCAAAACCTCAAAATCGATTTTTTTGAGCTAGGAAATTGAAACTTCGCATACACATTCTCAAATAAATTGTGCATATCTTCCCAGATTATTTTGGTCCTGTGTTTTCTCTTTAACAATATATGTGAGGTCAAAGTTGAGCAAATTTAGCGAAAAACGACCACCCTCGATTTTTTCTGAAAATTGTCGACTTTATCCTCGTGCAGTGGTTTTATAAACAGATTTATCGACAAAACTGTTACACCATCTTAATTGACACTTCTTATTCTTTCATTTGAAGGGTTTTTAAAGATTTTGTTTCATCAATAATCATAGATACATAACAAAATGGCGGAGCCTGTTTTCAACCCATTTTTTCACATAAACGTAGAAAAAAAGGAGACATTGTCACCGGCTTACACTAAGTAACTTATATCATGTCGTTCTTTGAAGCTTCTATGTTGTGAATCTAAAGTCAAACCTTGCACCAATTTGCAACCCCGAATTTTAAATAGTTTTTTCGAACGCACGGACGACACCGGTTCTGGCCGGCGGCGGCGGAGAGTACGGCGACGCGGCAAGCGGGTGGATGCAATATGGTCTCATTCACTTTTATGTGTGGATAACAGATATATTAGTGACAGAAAATAATCACCAGAAAGTAAAATTTATAAATATTGCTACGAATGACTCTCATTATGCAATCACTGGGCACTGCAAGAGGTGCACTGAAAGGTTTCCTTCTTTGAGTGCATTCCATGGGGAATGGACTTAAATCGCGTGCTTAAAGTGGGGAAACGGACTCTTTTATTAACAAACAAGCTCTATTTCTAGGCAAGAGCCTTCGATGACCCATAGCCTCCACTTCCTAACCCTCCATACATATTTAAGGGCCTTCTGACCACGGTCGTTTTACAGTATTGTTGTAGTGCCGAGCCCTTCGAACTTGTTTTTGGTTTGAAGTTTGAACTCCTGCTAGCTTTAAAAGTTTCGGAAGGCATATTACTCACATCAAATAATGTATTCTTCCTAAGAAATACAGTTTATTTTAATGTATGCCTTATGCTCAATTTAAAGTATTGATTTAAATCTCTTACCTATATATCAACGTCATTATTCTTATTAAACTGCGCTGCTGACAAAATGGTTATTTTTCAGAAATATTTTACCATACAAACATAACATAAACAAAAGCAGCAAAATTTACACTTTTCCCAACTAACATACTGCAATTATCACTGTCAGCAATAAAAGGTTACTGTTTTTCATTCACTATCTGACGAGTTTTTATCACTTTCACTGTCTGAGCTAAAGCATTGTTTTCCTTTTTCAAAAACAGATCCATTACATTTTTCGGCAAGCTGTGTGTTTCCTCCAGTTTAATTGGCGTAATTTTTGTCATTATCAGTTATGATATTAGTAGTTGTCTTCGGAATAAATCCCTATTTGTGGCCACTCGTGCCATTTTTCTAGTCAACCGTTCACGGAACTTTCTCACGTCCTTATACCGTGCCTATATCGCTTCCCCTGTCAGTTGTCGCAATTAAGAATGGACTCTTTTGCAATGTCAGCTCCTTGAATGAAGACCTTATGTACGGTTGGTGGCATACCATAATTGTATTTAAAGCGTCAGTGTGAGAGAGAGAAAATTAAATTATTTGGAGAGGAAATCTAGAATAATTGTGATGACTTTTGAATACTTGTGCCTGTTTCATGCTTGGCCTAAGGAACAGCATTTTTTACCTAAACAAGAAGGCACAAAGGTGCTCACGAGCAATAATTCATGAGACATAGGCCCTCGTTCCCACGTGTGATTATATTGCGCATGTCGTAACTGCTGTCAAAGCCGTGTTTGCAAATTTAAGTGCACTTTATATGCGACGCGAAACTTGGAACTGTGGAAATGTACGTTAAGATTCGAGTCGCAGTAAGATGCAGAACCATTTTTGGAAACTTCTTATATAACCTCTGCTACAATAATTTCACTCGGGTAAATGAAATCATATACTCGCGTCACTCTCTCATCGCTAGGGTTAATATTATATCCCTGGCATTTCAGATTTTTGAAGACCCTTGCACCGAAATTTTGTGAGCTGCGTGGACACAATTACTTAGTGAGAGGGCCTCTTAATCTGACATAACATAATACTCGGGGTTGCATTTTATCCACTTGGCAAGAGTTCTTGCCTCCGAGGATGGTCACTGTATCTTCCTTTTGCATTCGTTTTCCTCATAGTCGTTCTCTTCATACAACCCTAAAAACATGAATTGACGTCCATCTGCACTGGCTAAACTAGAGCAACATGTAAATTGTGCTGCATAAGGAATAGTTATTAATTGCTTTAAATCAAGAATATAAATTAAATAACCTTACTGGATAAGAATAATGAACTCTTCAAGCACCAAGACAGTACTTGATTTGGCAAATTTCGGCAAAATCAAGTACTGTATTGAGCCATTTTCCATCACGTTTAAGGAATATATTATCTGTTATTGTTAAAAAGTTTATTAGTTAGTAAAGCACGCCATTTAAGTCCATTCCCCATGGAATGCACTCAAAGAAGGAAACCTTTCAGTGCACCTCTTGCAGTGCCCAGCGATTGCATAATGAGAGTCATTCGTAGCAATATGTTGGGATTTCAGTCGTAAATAATTGACTTCATTTACGATGTACATAAGGCTATTTATTGCCTCGTAAAAAGGAATGTTAGATTACAGTTGGAGAACATTTGCCGAACAACAACTACTTCGTAGCAGGGCGGGTTACAGACCATATTGCATCCACCCGCTTGCCGCGTCGCCGTACTCTCCGCCGCCGCCGGCCAGAACCGGTGTCGTCCGTGCGTTCGAAAAAACTATTTAAAATTCGGGGTTGCAAATTGGTGCAAGGTTTGACTTTAGATTCACAACATAGAAGCTTCAAAGAACGACATGATATAAGTTACTTAGTGTAAGCCGGTGACAATGTCTCCTTTTTTTCTACGTTTATGTGAAAAAATGGGTTGAAAACAGGCTCCGCCATTTTTTTATGTATCTATGATTATTGATGAAACAAAATCTTTAAAAACCCTTCAAATGAAAGAATAAGAAGTGTCAATTAAGATGGTGTAACAGTTTTGTCGATAAATCTGTTTATAAAACCACTGCACGAGGATAAAGTCGGCAATTTTCAGAAAAAATCGAGGGTGGTCGTTTTTCGCTAAATTTGCTCAACTTTGACCTCACATATATTGTTAAAGAGAAAACACAGGACCAAAATAATCTGGGAAGATATGCACAATTTATTTGAGAATGTGTATGCGAAGTTTCAATTTCCTAGCTCAAAAAAATCGATTTTGAGGTTTTGGCCAGCTTTTTTCGATTCTAGCCCACTGTGCGTCGGCGCTGCGCAAGGATTCTATTTTCTTTGACCAGTTCTCGCTGCGGTGGTTCTCGATTGCGCGTTGCACGCTGTTTCTGAGAGAGTTGTAGATTTGACCTATCCACCCTTTATCTCTTATCATGCATGCAAAATTGTGGGAGAAATCTGTTATGTGATCATCCACTGTTGGCTGGGTTGCGCAAGTTGTTAATCGACTGTTTCATATGATTTGACAAGGGAATTTTAATGGATTGGGTGGGGGAAATGTATTCAGCCAAACAAGGGAGTTTCAGCCTGGCATACAAGGGAGTTTCAGCCTAGCTATCTGTAGTAACTTTGCGGCACAATAAAACAAGTACAAACGGGACAGAGACGTTTATTGATGGCTAGGTGTGTTCACGGCCTTCACGGATTTAAAACACTTTCCAGCACAGTCCCGTTTCCGTCCATCTTCACCATGTGCTCGACTCTCACTCCCCGGGTACCCCCATCCCCTCAAGGTCGCCGATCCACCCGGTTCGATATAATCGATATTGGTGGATCATGGCGGGCCTTCAAAATAGTTCCCTCACATCACTCCTCCCCAACACACACAAAAAAAACTTTTTTTCCCGGATTTGGCTGGTCATCCTCCCTTGAAGTCCATGGGATCAAATGTCTCCAAAGTAGCCCATGGGTCCTATTAGTGACATGAGAGAGCAGAATGGAGAACCCATAAGTACACATTTTTTCCCACAAATAATAAAAAAACTGCTTAATAGTCCAATATGTCACTGAAATAGTAGGATTAGAAATGTCAGCATAGATTAAAAGGACAGAAAAAAAACAAATGAAAGGGAAAAAAGTGAGAACTGGCAGGAGACAGGAGGGGAAGAATAGGAGGAAGCACATTTCACTTTTTTTTTTTTTTTTTTTTTGTTCTCTCTGGAGCACTATTGAACTTCACAAATTCAGTCGCTCCAGTGGCTTTCGTTGTCTCCCACTCCTCCTGTACACCAGGGTTGGCTGCTGGGCTTGCAATAGGGAAGTCTCATTTGCCCGGTTCGGTTGTTCGTCTGGTAGTGCTCCTGACCTGCTCAAATTTGGAGTGGGTGTGGGATCTGGTTCAGGACAGGGGGTTGGGCACCAAAAGGGCGCGGGGTCCTTCACTGCTGGTGAAGGACCTTGTGCGGTGTGGTTTGTTTTCTTTTGCCCTGTGCACTTCCTCATCTGGTCAACATGCACAGTAGGGCGGATCGCAAAAAATTTTTTTTTTTTCAAATCCATCTGGCCCAATGAAAAAAAGTTGTGGGACCGATCAAAAATAAGGCCTGAAAAATTTGAGACCTGTACGTGAACCCCTGACCCTCGCTCAAATGCAATTTAGGGGGGGAGGGTCAAAATTCGAAAAATATAATATTTTATGGTCATTCCCTATAGATTTTGCCGAGTTACTGCCCTTCTAGGGCAAAAATTTCGTGCATTTTGACGTATCTGCCACCGTTTAGCCACAAAATGCCTAATTTGAGTCCGCGTCCGCGAAGAAAATATTCCAACGCCCACGCAGCGTCGCGGATACCAGAGCCGCAGGCCGATCCCTTCCCCTCCACGCTCGCTTCTCCCCCTCCCACGCCTCTAACACAGCAAAATTCATCCCGCGCATGCTGCTAGGAGGTCGTTTATCTTTCATAATATAAATCAGAAGATGGTAGACGGTAAAAAACGATGCGTAGTGAGATGACTTGTCCCTTATTTGGCGCCTCGTCGGCGTTAAACAAATCGATGTTAACAACTTTTAGAGAAGTGATGAAATAATTTTAGACCTGCGCACGCAGGAAAGGAGACTACGGTCTATGAAGACGCCTCTCGAGTGGCTATGAAGGTGTGCGAACTATGGTGACGCGCTTCTCTTCCATTATGAATGCGACTAAATAGATTTAGCGGTACCACAGGAAGTACTAAAACTTACGGAAACTCTAATACTACTAATAGGCCAAAAGTAGGGTTTTATTGAAGTATAAGACTCAAACAATTTTAAAGGAACATTTTAAATTATGCGATATTTTTTCGTGTAAGTGCATGGAAGAGCATAAGGTTCCCCTAATGAGAAGTATTTTGAGAGACAATCTGACGAAGAGAAAGATGATGGCTGCTGGATTGAACCCTAAAGAAACTCGACAACTTAGGAAAAAAGGGAATCGTAGGCGAGCGTTGAGTCGTCATCGTCAATTCTTGCACGGGAAAATAGTATCAAAAGTTTTCTTCATCAATTCATCCGAAGAAAATTAAAATGGCGAGATATTAGCCGATTTGTATCTCTACTTTCCTCATGAAATAAACATTAAGGACTATAACCTCAAATTGGAACTTCTTCGGGGAAAATGCGTCTGCCAACTGTGATAGAGGTATATGCAAGAACCAAGCAACAGAAATGATCGTTTCCGCAACTTTAGCTGACGCAAAAGTCATAACTTCGTAAGATATATCAAAGCTAGTGTACCGGAATTACTTACGTAGACAAAAAAAGGTGCTAATTACTGTGTATAAGAAAAGAGAGGTGTCATCAAAGGGTCTCATTTTATTGGAATGAAAGACTATACTCTTGTCTGATGAAAAAAGGGAAGAGGACTTAGGATCAATACAAGTTTATAGGGGAATGTGTGGTGTTAGTTGAAGAAACAGGGTCCCACTTTTGGAGGTTTGCCTCCTCCGTCGGAGGATTAGCAAAAGTTATAAAATCTGCGATTATCGATTCCTTTCCGAGTGAAAATTAGATACTCAGAATTAAAAAGGATTTGATTATGATGGTACCAAGCGAATACCGCCCAAAAAGGAGGCATCATCCCTTTGCTATAACCATAATTCCAACATCCCTTGCAGTGTGGGTAGACTCTTCTCGGGATTCCCACCGGGTTAATTTTTCCATAATGGCCAACATTTCAAGCTCCGACTGGGGGCTCATCCTAAGAGATAAATTTTGTTGAACCCCAAAAAGAGTTTACCCACATCATTCGCCGGGAAAGCATCAAATCGTATTTCATCTCTTACAGTGGTCTATTTGCTAATTGCACTATGTTGACTTGGATTTGCGACATAAACGTTGGGAGGGTAATCTAGGGACCCAATATGCGTTTCCGCAAGGATGCGTTTGGCGACCAATCCGAGATATTTTTTAATTGCTGGATTTTAATATCGACGTAAAGTACTACCCGCTGATGATATATTGGAGAGAGACTCCGGTTCCTTCGGCTATATCCGAGCTTAGCGCTGTGGAATTTGAAAATCTATTGATGAAAGTTCAAATTTAAATTTCAATATTCCTTTTATTATACATACGGACGAGAGATTCGCGAAAGAATTTACCAAAACTTTGTTGACAGCAGCAAAAGACAAGGAATGACAATAACATAAGAAATACAGCCTGGAAAGCAGGTAATTGAATAATTCCTTCGTTATTGTTCCTTACTGGACGATGCTTTTAATCAAATATTAGTAAGACTAACGAAGAAAGACGCACTTGGTGTGAATTTTGCTGCATCTGGGTCGTTCGAGAGGGGAGCGGGGAGGGTACGCCGGCGGCCTTCACCCTTATTCATCCATTTAGTCACTGCTGTCGGACAATACCGGAATAGAAGTGCATAACCTAAGTTCCCAAACCTTCATAGCCACTCGAGAGGCGTCTTCAAGACCGTAGTCTCCTTTCCTGTGCGCGCAGGTCTAAAATTATTTCATCACTTCTCTAAAAGTTGGTAACATCGATATGTTTAACGCCGACGAGGCGCCAAAGAAGGGACAAGTCGTCTCACTACGCATCGTTTTTTACCGTCTACCATCTTCTGATTTATATTATGAAAGATAAACGACCTCCTAGCAGCATGCGCGGGATGAATTTTGCTGTGTTAGAGGCGTGGGAGGGGGAGAAGCGAGCGTGGAGGGGAAGGGATCGGCCTGCGGCTCTGGTATCCGCGACGCTGCGTGGGCGTTGGAATATTTTCTTCGCGGACGCGGACTCAAATTAGGCATTTTGTGGCTAAACGGTGGCAGATACGTCAAAATGCACGAAATTTTTGCCCTAGAAGGGCAGTAACTCGGCAAAATCTATAGGGAATGACCATAAAATATTATATTTTTCGAATTTTGACCCTCCCCCCCTAAATTGCATTTGAGCGAGAGTCAGGGGTTCACGTACAGGTCTCAAATTTTTCAGGCCTTATTTTTGATCGGTCCCACAACTTTTTTTCATTGGGCCAGATGGATTTGAAAAAAATCGTTTTTTGCGATCCGCCCTAATGCACAGTCCTTTCCCCACTGGGGAGTTGGGTCCGGTATGTAGAAGCACTCAAGCACCCTATTATTCGACCTTTCACGTAGCGCATTGGACCAGGTTTTGGATTTTGTATCCACACTTCTTCAAACATGGAGTATTGCGGAATGCATGGCATTTCCCTTGATGAGGGACGTCCACCTTTTGACACAGTTGGTGGGTTTCCCTCAAATTTGGGGTTCAACATGGACAAAAACGACCTTGGGTGATGCTTGAGTACCAGGGAGGCTGGTGTAAACCCGGAAACAGAATTTGGGGTATTTCGATAAGTGCCTATGAAGTTCAGAAGCATACCCTCTATATCAGTCGGTGTTAAGGCTTGCGGGACAGTGGAAATATGGCTCATTAGGGTCTCTACGACTTGTTTCCCCAAACTTTCCTTCAGTGTTCGCACGCTACGTTCTGCCAGCCCATTCGAGGCAGGGTGGTACGGGGGGCTTTTGGTTACCTTTATGCCATTTTTTCCACAGAATTCTAGGAATTCCCTTGACTGGAAAGGAGGACCATTATCGGTAACTATCTCCTGGGGAATACCAAACACTGCCATGAACCCTCTTAGTTTCAATATAGTATTCTGGGCATTAGTGCGACTCATAAGCCAAGTTTCAATCCATCGGGAAAAGCTGTCGACTAGAACTAAAATTTCATGCCCTTGAAAGTGACAAAAATCCAAATGGGTGCGTTCCCAAGGGGAGTTTGTCTTTGGCCACGACACTAAATATTTCCCTTTGGAGATATTTGCCTGTGTTGCTTGACAAGTCTCACAATTTGTTGCTATCTCCTCGACATCCTTGTCAATGCCTGGCCACCATACTTGTGACCTTGCCTGTAGTTTCATCCTAGCAATCCCAATGTGCTGATCATGGAGTAGCCTGAGGACTTGCCCTCTCAATGCTAATGGAATTACCACTCTGTTCCCCCAACACACGCATCCCTCTGTAATACTCAGTTCTGAACGACGCACAAAATATGGCCTTAGACTATCTTCACATTGCTGTGGCCACCCTGAGTGAGTAAACCTCATCACTTTTTGCAATACTGCATCCTGTTTGTAAGATTCTTGAATGCCTAGACAGCTCAAGGGTGATTCGATCTGGAATACGCATTCGATATCTCCTGTGGTCTCCGTAGGGAGGGGTAATCTAGATAACATATCTGCATTACTGACAGTCTTCCTATACAGGACATCGTAGTCATAGGCAGCAAGAATGATGGCCCATCTTTGCAGCCTTGAGGCCGCCAAAGTTGGGATCCCAACCTTTGGTCCCAGAATTCTTTTTAGAACCTGTGCGTCTGTTATTATTGAAAATTTTTGCCCATACAAATATTTGTGGAATTTTCGGACCCCGAACACATCTCGACTTGGGCATAGTTTCTTTCTGCCTGGCTTAAGGTGGCAGAGGCACACATAATTGGTCTCTCTGACCCGTTTATCTCATGGCATAACACTGCGCCCACCCCATAGGGTGAGGCATCCGTAACCAGAATTAAGGGGACATCTGACTGATAATGGGTGAGGATGTTATTCTGCCCAAACAACTCCTTGCTTTTACAGAAGGCTGCTTCTTCAAGAGCCGTCCAAGTAAATGGAACCCCCTTTTCGGTCAACCGGTGTAAAGGCCTCAAAACGGTGGATGCCATGGGGATAAATTTCCCATAGAAGTTAAACATCCCCAAGTATGATTTCAGCTGGTGAACATTTTCAGGGGTAGGACAACTCATTATTGCCTTCAGCTTCCCCTCTGTTGGCCTGATACCCGACTCATCAATAGTGTGCCCCAGGTAGTCTATACTGGACTTGAAAAAGTTACATTTCTCTCCATTTACCCGGATCCCGTACTTAGACAGGCGAGACAACACTGCCTCAGTCTTATCATAACAGTCCTGCCAATTTTTTCCCGCTATCACCACATCATCGATATAGCACTGTACTCCTTCCAGGCCCTGTAACACTGAGTCCATGACTGACTGGAATATGCCTGGAGCACTTGAAACCCCATATGGTAATCTATGAACCCTATACAGACCAAATATAGTGTTCACCACCAATGCCCCCTTACACTCTTCCGATAGTGGGAGCTGCATAAATGCCCTGCTGAGGTCAAGAGTTACAAACACTCTCCCCCCTGAGAGCCCACTTAGTATGTCATCCAATCGTGGGAGTGGGTACTGATCCCTTTCGATCACAGTGTTAACGGTACTCTTGTAATCGAAGCACAGTCGGAGTTCCCCATTTTTCTTTGGGACAACAACTAGGGGGCTTGCCCATTCAGAATGTCTTACAGGCTCAAAGATTCCACATTCTACCAGCTTATCTAATTCCTGCTTTACCCGATCCCTAATTTTAAAAGGCACATCATACGCTTTTCGAAAAATTGGGGTCGCATTGGGCTTCAAAACTATGTGTGCCTGAAAATAGTTAATCTTTGCCTGCCTGTTGCCATCAAATACATCTGGGTAGCAGACTGCCAGTTTGGAAGCCGACGCATCCAATTGATTGATTGACAAGAGGTTTCTCCAATTTGGCTTTAATACATCTAGCCATGCCCTGCCTAAAAGTGGGAATCTTAGGTCTGAATCAATAACTATTAACGTTAACTGGACCCGGTTTTCAGTCCCCTTATTATCAGAGATACGTTTGACGGAAACAATCGTCTGACCCTTGATACCCAGTGCAGATCCCGAAGCTGACTTCAGTCTTAATGCACACCTCCTTAGCGTTAATCCCCGGAGGAGCCGTTCAAATTGCTTTACGCCCATGACTGTTACAGATGCTCCGCTATCGATTTCGAAAGTTATTTCAGTTCCCTCCACGTCAAGAGTGCATTTACAAACCTCTGGGCCCAAAAACTCACCCACTTCACCAGCCGAATGTATACCATGGCACCGTTCATACTCGGGGTGCACGCTGGCGGCTGCTGCTGCTTCTTCATGCAGGTTGACGACGCCCTCGACCTCATGAATTTGTGCGTGTCCTCTGGTCTGCACTGTTTGGCGATGTGGCCCCTCTTCCCGCAACGGCGACATTCCCAAGTCCGCACCGCACATGTATCAGGGCTGTGTGCTCGGCCGCAGCGCCAGCAGCGGGGTATGGTCCGTGGTCCGCCTGATCTTGGTGGTCGGCTCCTTCCCGAATTTGGACCATGGTCTAGCTTACAAATGCCCTCATTAAGCGCAGAGGCGCCCGTGATTGCAGGGCGCAACAACGCTGCCTGGCTTTCCGCCTGCACCAACTCTTGTCCTAGGGAGCAAGCTCTCTCGAAAGTCAGCTGTGGTTCCATAATGAGCCTTCGTTGCACTAGCTCGGACGACAATCCACATATGAGCCTATCTCTAAGCGCCTCATCCAGAAAAGTTTTAAACTCACACGTTGATGCCAACCTCCTCAGCTCCACGATGTACGATGAGAGGGGCTCGTTTGGCAATTGATTCCTCTTGTAGAACCTTACGCGCTCAGCAATCACCAGTCTTTTTGGGCTAAAGTGTTCTGAGAGCGTAGATATTAGTACCGAGAGGGATTTACTCACAGGTTTGACCGGGTCGAGTAAGCTTTTCAACACCGCGTACGTGTCTGACCCGATCAGCGTAATAAATAGTGGCACTTTTTTTCCTCCCCGATATCGTTCACAATGAAAAACTGCTCTAGTCTTTCAACATAGGCCCCAAACTCTTCCTTCACGGGGTTGAATTCGGTAACGTGGCCGATCATTTCGGTGGCGCGCGAATTCACGAAAACACTTATACTTGTCTGCCAATGTTTTCCTCGTCGCCAGATTTGTAGTAACTTTGCGGCACAATAAAACAAGTAAAAACGGGACAGAGACGTTTATTGATGGCTAGGTGTGTACACGGCCTTCACGGATTTAAAACACTTTCCAGCACAGTCCCGTTTCCGTCCATCTTCACCATGTGCTCGACTCTCACTCCCCGGGTACCCCCATCCCCTCAAGGTCGCCGATCCACCCGGTTCGATATAATCGATATTGGTGGATCATGGCGGGCCTTCAAAATAGTTCCCTCACATCACTATCCAATGGAGTTTCAGTCTAGCTGGCCAAGGGAGTTTCAGTCTAGCATGGTAGCCAAGGGAGTTCCAGTCTAGTTAGTGGCCAAGGGAGTTTCAGTGTAGCTAGCCAAGGGAGTTTCAGTTTAGTCAGCCAAGGGAGTTTCATTGGAGTAGCTGGAGTTCTTAATTGCACTGCTACTGCACTGCCATCCCTCTCCCAAACTCCACTGGTTTGTTTCAATTTCAATGCAGTTTCAGCATAGAAGCAAGGCAGTGAGTTTCAAGGTAGTTTCAGCCCAGTTTCAGTCAAGTTGCAAGGGAGAAATTTTTACTTGAGTGGCAGCACTAGCATTGATTTTGGAGGTATATTGGAAGATAACCCTGAAAACATTGCTGATAAATTTAACCAGCAATTTTGTTATTCTCCTCTTTCCAATTGGCCTACTCGACCTATTTTGCAGTGGAGGACTTCTCCTCACTCTTTTTTCCTACATCCCACTGACCCTCATGAGGTTCAAAGAACTGTCATCTCCCTGGGTAATTCCTCACCTGGGCCTGATGGCATTCCTCCTAATATTATAACTGCTTCGTCAAACTTAATTGCTCCTCCATTGACTGATATCATCAATCTCTCATTCAGCACTGGTTTCTTTCCCTCTGCCCTAAAGCTGGCCAGGGTCATTCCAATTCCCAAGAAAGGCTGCCCTTCAGAGTCCATTAATTACAGACCTATTTCCATTCTTTCAACATTTTCAAAGATCTTTGAAAAACTCTTCCATCATAGATTAATTAAGTACCTCCTGAGATTTAATTTAATTTCTGACTCTCAGCATGGTTTTAGAGCTGGCCGGTTCACTAATTCTGCTATTTTCGAGTTCCTAAATAATGTTATTCTTGGACTGAACAATAAACATCACATTTTAGGCATCTCTTTTGACTTCAAAAACGCTTTTAACAGTGTGGATCATGAAGCTCTCAAGTCCAAACTTCAGTGCCTGGGAATCACTAATAACTCATATAATTGGATATCATCATTCCTTAGTGACAGATCGCAGTTTGTGAGTTACACTCATCAATTATTGCAGGAGTGGTGGAAATCAAATCCAGTCCCTTGAAAGTACCGGTTGGAGTACCGTAGTTGGGGCGAGTTCGGACACTTTTTTATAAATAATCATTATTCCTGCATCGAAATATTTACCGAAAGTCGTGAAAATCGAAATTAATAATATATTAACCTTTGAAAACTTCATGTTAAAAATAAATTGATGTAGCTTTATTTTTACCTACGAAAAATATTCAATAACTTTATTCAAACACGCCTCACGGAGTGGGGCGAGTTCGGACACGCGCAAGATAATGACGTGTAATCATAGTAATATTTTTTTGTGACAATAGGAGATCATTTATTCATTAAAACGTGTTCTTATATCAATAATAACAATGAATAAATATTTTCCTTTTGTTACCAGACTTAAAACATATAACTTTTAGTTTCTTGTTTCCATCGGAAAAATATAGAGATCTAAAAATGTTACAAGCGCTGCATAGGTGGTTGTTACCTAGTTACTCCTATTTTTAGATTTTAATTCTAGTCATAAAATGGTAAAATGGAATACATAATTTATAAATGCATCCAAAAAATTTGCTTAGTGGTAAAATTATTACTAATTTAACGTCTATAAATTAGGCCGGCAGGGGCGTAAGATTTCGCAGGTTTGGAAAGAGATGTTGATGAAAACGGGAATGCTTCAAAATGATATATTACAAAATAAATCAGCTTGACGTCACATTTTTATTGATGCAATTTAAAAACAAACAATAAAATAATCTCTTCATTTATTATCACAAGTCTAACTAAAGAGCTCGATCTTTTAGCAATGACGCAACTTTGACACTTTAGGAAGTGGACACTTTTGGAACTTCGACACTAGTTCAAATGTAAAAATAAAACATAGAACATCTTTATAATACCATTTATGAGTACAAGAATTATTCAACAGCATCAATGTCAGTTAACCCACTAAAAACGAAGCGGCCCCTTCGCAAGTCCCTCGGCGCAGCCAGCTGACGAACAATTTGCGCTCTGCAAACTATAGACTCATCCTCAACGTCGGGGAAACAGAAATATGTCTCCTTCACTGTGGTTTTTTTCCGAAGGAACTGCACTCTGATTCGTTCATTGGAACAGACTTCTAAAACTTTTCCCACAAAAAACCTGTCACGCTTATCCGTCTCAAACTTAACCAAGAGGAATGAATTTTTAGGAATAGAGCCGGGAATTTCAAAATGGCTTTCCTTAGATATATTATTATTTTCCGAGGCCAAAGAAAAAGAAGCACCTGCAGATGAATTCCCCCCCGGTGAAACTTCTTCCATTTCTTCAACTAATGAACCTTTCATGCACTCAGCGCTAACACTTTTCCCCGGCTGAACATGAAGCCTTTTCCCCCTTGATTTTTTTTCTACATTTAATTCTACACGAGATGATGCAAGCCATTGCAAAAATGCATCTGACCATGCGATGCCTCCGGCGGAATTGACCGAATTTTCCTCCGGATTCAAAGAAGGAACTTTGTTTATTACTCGACTTTTGTCGAATGGGAAAATTCCTGCAGCTCTAAATCCAGCACGAACGTTGCCAGACAGGGAAGGTCCAATTGAGTCGAAGGCAGATTTCAATAATCTCGGAAACTCACTTTTAGGAAGAACTCCATGATTTTTACGCTTCCACACATCAAGACATTTGCGCCATGCGATTTTAAGTGGCCTAAAAAAAGCAAGGTCGAGAGGCTGGCATAAATGGGTCGCATTAGGAGGGAGCATTACAAAATTTATTCCCATCACTTCGCACAGCCTAATTACCTCTAAGGAGAGGTGACTGGAAAGATTGTCTCCTATCAAAACTTTTGGCCCCAGCCTATTTTTGAAAAATGGCACGCACGTTGTAGTGAACCAGTCTTCGAAGGATGCAATGTCAAACCATCCACTGCTATTTCGGTTAAACCTTGATCCTTCTATTCCACCTTCTACCCAAGTTGGATATAAGTGTACAGCTTTGTACACTGTGTACGGTGGAAGCAATTCTCCGCTTGCTGATGCTGCGATCATCACAGAAACACTTGTTTTGCTAGTGTCCTTGATGACTGATGGGTGTTTCTCTCCCCTCCTAACAATCACGCGAGATTTTCCAGGATCGTCACTAAAATTCGTTTCGTCGTAATTAACGATGTTTTCTGGAGGAACACTATCCAAAACCACTTCCAAATTTTTAAAATAATTTAGAAGCACTTCTCTAGTCACTGATGCACGGACCCTTTTAATGTTTTCACCGAGTCGCACTGTAAGTTCTCTCCGTCTCGCCATGAAACCCCGCACCCATTCCATTCCCGGACAATAATCTTTAAACTTTTTTTCTTTCCGTCCCACCCTATTTAAATAATCCTTTACCACTAACTGGAGGTCAATTGGACGTAAAGGAATCCCCCACTCTGCGCATTTCAGAATCCCTTGGGTCAGCTGGTCCTCTTCTTCGCTTGATAGCACCGTTTGTCCCCCAGACTTTTTCGGGTGATTTCCTTTGAGTCTATCGTGGACTGTTGACTTTGGGACTCCAAATTCTTTGCACGCAGTGCGTAGCGTCATGCGTCCACATTTTACGGCCTCAATTGCCTTTTCAAGTTGCCGCTCATCATGCACGCGGAAGCGCCGGCCTCCAATCACCCTCACCATTTCGTTTCGCACCATTTCACCCGCGAGCTGCATGAAATCGAATAATGCGTTCTAGTAAATACAGTATTCATGATATTTAAATGAAATTTGTTGTATGTTATGTGAAGCTATGCAGCTTCAAAAGGTAATTAATCTCATGAAAATCGGAAGCACTTACCAAACAGCAAAGTAGTTTCTTTTCGGCGATAAGAAGTTCCACCGAACTGGTGCGCCGCAAACTAATCGGTTTGACTACGGCGAGGAGCATCAGATCCGCTGCATTTATACGCAATACGCTACATTGTATCATTTTCCGTCTGGGAGACATAATTTCACTGTATAACAATGTGACTTTCGGAAGAAAACACAATGTAAGTATGGGCCGGCGCGATCGTCCGAACTCGCCCCGCATGTCCGAACTCGCCCCAACTTACGGTACCTCAAGGTTCTATCCTTGGTCCTCTACTGTTTCTCCTCTTCATTAATGATCTTCCTAAACACTTCTCATATTGCTCCACTGTTATGTATGCTGACGATACTTCTAATCTCTTATCCGCTAATACTCTACCTCTCTTGGATCATTTGGCCTCGACTACAAAAGATGAGATATTACAGTGGTGCCACCTTAACAGAATGTTCTGAATGAGGCTAAAACCACTTGTATTCTCTTTCGCAACAAGTTCTCTCATGAGATTCCTACTCTGCCTCCTCATTCGGATTTCTCCACCTCTTCCACCGTGAAATTATTAGGTCTACAGCTTGATGACACTCTTGACTGGTCAACTCATGTTTTTGAAATTAATAAGAAACTTTCAGTAGGTATTTATATGATAAGGAAACTCTCTCCTCTTGTTTCTATATATGTTCTAAAAGCTGTGTACTTTGCCAAAGTACACTCACTATTGTCATATGGTATCATGTTTTGGGGTAACTCCCCTACCCTGATAAAAATAAACTCCTCCATTAAGGAGAGGTTTACCCTCCATTGAGGGTACAGGAAGGATAGGTGTACCCTTCCTGTACCCTTCAGCAAGGGTACACGAAGGGTATTTTAGAACATTGGTGGGTACGCTCTCTCCTTCCTGGAGGGTACGGGAAGGGTTTGGCCAGCCTCGATGAAGGGTACAGGAAGGATAAGTGTACCCTTCCTGTACCCTTCAGCAAGGGTACAGGAAGGATAGGTGTACCCTTCCTGTACCCTTCAGCAAGGGTACACGAAGGGTATTTTAGAACATTGGTGGGTACGCCCTCTCCTTCCTGGAGGGTACGGGAAGGGTTAGGCCAGCCTCGATGAAGGGTACAGGAAGGATAAATGTACCCTTCCTGTACCCTTCAGCAAGGGTACACGAATGGTATTTTAGAACATTGGTGGGTACGCCCTCTCCTTCCTGGAGGGTACGGGAAGGGTTTGGCCAGCCTCAATGAAGGGTACAGGAAGGGTAGGATAAAATAAAAACTAAAAATCCATAAATTAACATAAAAATTTAAAAAATCGCTAATAAACTAAATTAAACGAATGGGGATGAGTTGCAACAGTGATTTCTAAAGTTATAGGGCATAAAAAAAATTAGCCTTCACGTGGTCTTGAACCCAGGAACTTCATATTACAGAATCACGAACTAGAGATTTAACCTCGGCTATCGAGGTACTTGATAAGAGTAGTTTCTCAACGGAACTTATACTACAAAATCTTAAGATGAGAATCGCACCCGGGCCTATGTGGAAGAAAGCTGTGACTTTTTTCTACCACACCTATTTCGTTTCAGAAAATAAGATCGGCATTCTAATACTGAACATCACTCTAGCGATGTCTCATTGTCAGCCACACAAATAGGTTACATCCTAAAACGTGAATGGAAGAACTTCTAAATGAGCTTTTTTCACACAATTACAGAAACTATTGTGTACAGTGGCGTAGTCAGGAATTTCGTTTGGGGGGGGTCCAAAACCAGGTGGGAAAAGTTTTGAAAAACAGGATAGTAAGTATTGGAATTCAATTTATTCAAACACTTTTCATAATCGGAAAAACTTCAATAGTCAAAGAAATATTTTTTAAATTCATTATTTTTTAATATTTTGATTTCTATTATGAAGGAAAATGATTGTGTTTTTATACTTCGGGGGGGCGGAGGGTCCGAACCCTCCGGACCCCACCCCTGGATACGCCACTGAATATGTATATTATTGTTTTCCTTAAGGAAATTTTAAAGATTAGTTGTGTAGCCCGTCTATATTTGCTTTCAAAGACTTCTTACGTTCTTGTACGGAACTCAATACTCTTTAGCAGGTGAAAGTAACTAAGGAGAGTCTTTCAGGATATGTTTTCTTCAGTTATAAATGCTAAGTCCCAAGGAAGGGTACACGAAAGATTTTTCTCTCCTTCCCTTACCCTTAATGGTGGGTAGAGGAAGGGTACACGGATGGTAAGGGAAGGAGTTCCAAGGAAGGGTACACGAAGGATTTTTCTCTCCTTCCCTTACCATTAATGGTGGGTAGAGGAAGGGTGCACGGATGGTTAGGGAAGGAGTTCCAAGGAAGGGTACACGAAGGATTTTTCTCTCCTTCCCTTACCCTTAATGGTGGGTAGAGGAAGGGTACACGGATGGTAAGGGAAGGAGTTCCAAGGAAGGGTACACGAAGGATTTTTCTCTCCTTCCCTTACCCTTAATGGTGGGTAGAGCAAGGGTACACGGATGGTAAGGGAAGGAGTTCCAAGGAAGGGTACACGAAGGATTTTTCTCTCCTTCCCTTACCCTTAATGGTGGGTAGGGCGTGGGTTCTGCAAGGGTAACTACCCACCATGAAGGATGCCACCCTTCCTGTACCCACCATGGTGGAGTTTATTTTTGTCAGGGTACTGCAGCTATAAAGCCTTCTCTTTACAGAAACAAGCCATTAAGGCCATCTGTAAAGTTCCAATACGAACAAGTGGTCGGCCACTGTTTGTGTCCCTCAGGATCCTCACACTTCCATGTGTTTACATTCTCTCATGTGCCATGTTTGTGAAGTGCTATCTGTATTACTTCTGTGTTAACTCTGACTATCACAGTCACAACACTAGATCAAAAAGTGACATTCACAGTTATCTGTATTCATTTAGACAATGTCAGAAGGGACCATATCACTCTATTGCTGCAATCTACAATAGGCTACCCTCTGATATGAAATCCCTTACCTCAACAAAGGTTTTTAAGAATAGATTGAGAAACTTGCTATGTAACAAAGGTTATTATAGTGTCCAAGAATTTTTTAATGATATTTTATAAATGTCATTAGTGTTCAAGAATTTTTTTTTAATGATATTTTGTAATCTGTATTTTGTGATTCTTTTATGTCTCTCTGTATCTTGACGAAACCCATGGATAATTGTATGCCCACGGAGTTAATAAAATATTATTATTATTATTACCGAAGGGAGAAATTGCACACCCAATTGTCTCACCCCTTTTCCTATTCATGCATCTTCACAGTTGGGTCCACATTTCATCATAGCACCTTGGTTTTTAAAAACAAACTATGAACAATTCTACAGTCACTGTAAGAGGACTCCAACTTCTTTCAGAAATCTATGCATTGATTTCTATTCCACATTATCAAAGGCCTTCTCTAAATCAACGAATGTTATGCAAATCAATTTGTATTTCTCCATTCTCTTCTCTATGAGCAGCCAAAAAGCCAAAATTGCTTCTCTTGTGCCCTTGCTTTTCCTAAATCCGAATTTATCCTCATCTTCTCTATGCTCTTCGCTCTACCTTCCCGTAAATGATTCCAGTCATTATTTTCAACGCATGACTCGTCAGGTTTATGGTCCCAGAATCTTTGCACTTCTCCGCTCCTTTTTTTTTGGTATGGCAATGATGATGTTCTTCCCTAAGTCCCTACGTATATCTCTTCCTGTAGTGTACAAATCAAAGATGGTTTTGTGGTTTACATTTCGAGTCTTCTCTCCTCCATTTTTGAAAAGCTTTGATGGAATATTATCTATTTACTCTTTTGCTGGGCTGTCATTTCAGTTTCAAATTCTGATCTTAAGATACTGGCTCCCATTAAATCCTTCAGTTTCTTCTTTGATAATTTTTTGGCTGTTTGCTACTGTTGTATAACTGTTTGTAACTATCCTAAACGTGCCAAAACGGTATATATTTTTTTTAAGATCTCTTTGTTTCCATACAAATGTATTTTGAAAAGTTTTAACACATTATTTTGTATTGCAAATGCCTTTGGAGCAGAAGTTTGTATTTCAAATTCTCCTTAGCATGCATTTAGCCCAGCCCTGAGCTCAAGATAACTTGCCAAGCCTGCGCAAGAAATAACTTGGTGAAACGGGTCTTTCAGTCAAAACCAGACTAGATGAACCCCAGCACACCATTGCATTTGGACAACCTCTGAATAACAGAATATGCAATCTCTGGACATGTCGAAACTGTCAAAAAAACATGAGTCATCGCAGAAGTGAAAAATTAATCCACTAGGTATTGGAGGTGCTGAAATGCAATGGTGGGGGCTGCGGCATCAAAACCAGCCAAACAAGGAAGACTGCTTTCCTTAATTTCCAGGATATGGACCATTTATCAAACCTGTCAAAGGGATCTTTCTGAAGGGAGCGCAGAATTTGTTTCACTTGCACGTAAGATTGTGCCTATGAGGTATTGTACGCAAGTTTTGTACTACCAAAATGCCATGGATTGTCACAATCTGTTAACAGACTTCAAATACCAATTATGTATGTCAGCAACTACTAGCTGGTCTTTGATTGACCTGAGGGGATGTGGGAATATTACAGCTGAGGTGGTTTAACAAACTCAGAGTTTAAGAAAGATTTAGAGCTTTCCTGGGGAATAGACTTCATAAAATGTTCTTGGATCGCCATTGGGTCAGGAACTGCATAACTGTATCGATGTCCAACAATGGCTGAGTCAGATATCAAAACATCGGCAGTTATGCAGTTCCTCACGCAATGGCGATCCCAAGAACATTTAACGCACTCAGAGTATAGTTTAACAGCCCAGCAACCCATGAGCTGCTGCCATTGGTCAATGCAGAGTTATTGTTGGTACCATGTTATGCAGTCCCAGAGTCACCTATAGGCAAGAGCAATAATTAATAGGTAATGTTTAGTGGTGGGTGAGACAGTAATTACGTCTCTGCTATACCATGTATCTAGTGCACACTTCTATCATGATTTCCATTGCATATGCACACCTCTTCTGGTAATCATACAACTTTGATTGGAAGGTAATTCTTTTAATTTCATTTATACCACTGAAGGCATCTGTAGATTAACAATGAAATGATAGTAAATAAAAACCTTGAGTAAGACATGACATTTTATTCTCCTGAAGGATTTCTCAAATGATGGAAAACTGAAGAGAGAATGGCTCAAGAAGGGAGGACATGCATTGTTGTGGTCAATAATAATGAGAGAAGAGCCATCCATGCCATGCCCCCCCTCACTCTATGTCCACACAACAAGTCCTTGCAAAGACACGCACCTCGTCAGATGGGTGTTTGCAAGGAGCCTGGCACTTAATCAAATGCACTCAATGACAATCAGCATTATTATGTATATTTCTTTGATAAAACACTACCTTGGAAGCAGACCATGTGCTATGATGACAATTTAAATTTGTTGCAAAAATGCTTGCTCGTCAGTATTCCCAGGAGACAAGGCGTCCACAAAAAATATTGTAATTAAATCACATTGCAGATAATGCAAGGCTTCAATCCTGCAAATTTCCAGCTGTTACATTGTTGCTGTTTTTAAACGAGCCAACAAGATGTCATTCAAGTCACTTTTAATTTCAGTGTTCCGTAGCTAGGAGTCTAGCATTTCATAAATTGCAGTAACTAAACAATTCTAAAAATAGAAGTGAGGAAACAAAAAGTATTAAATATATGTGTATATATATAATTTCTGTTGCAGTTATTTGGAGTTCCAAGAAGACTACATTAGTAAGAATCACTCTCATTACATTCTGCTTAGAATATTACAGCCATTGTCCCATAAAGGAGGAATATGTAGGTGGCCCAAGTGATGATATTTGTCTGGCTCTTGACTTTGAGCAGAAATTTGCACATGACCCACAGATTTCAAGGTTTTTATCAATCAAGGGTGAATGGACGCCCTGTCAAGGGTAAACATTTCATAATTTTTAACGTCTCAACTAAATAAATGTTAATGAATAGTATAATATGAAATTCAAAGAGAAGATGATATCAAATACATGCTGAATGTTGCCACATACAAATTGTGGCACATTTGACAGAGATGAATTAGAGTTGGTGAGCAATAAAGGGTGTTTACATACACACTGAATATAAATGTGAAATTACAATGCACACTTTTACAAGACAGAGTTACAAATTTAGCAAAATATAAAGGCTGATGCACAAATGACAGGTAAAGATGATGTTGATACTACTCCAGCAAGCAAAAACATTAACATCTGGTCACAATAGGATTCAAGAGTTTGAAAATGAAAACCCAACGACCTCACGGTTGAAATGAAAGCTGCTCTTCCTCTTTGCTCGAGACAACTTTGGCTCTGCACTCCCTCCTTAACTAGGCATCAGGTTAATTTTTTAACCGAGGAAGAAGTGTTTAGAGAGAGGGAAATAGGTAGTAACAATCACATTTGTACATTCAGCACGAGGAAAATTGTTGACAGTTTTAATAAGTTGAACATTTTACATGATTTGTGTTATAATTGTATAAAAGCAGTCAAGATGCAGAGAAAAAACTTCTTAAGTAATCATACGGATTACACAATTAATGAATTCTTCAACAATGCCAAGATTTAAAAGTAGGTAGGTAGTTCATACATTATTATTATTATAATTATCATATATGAATGAGATCAGAGTGCATGCTTCTCTGTGAAGCTAAATTTAAAGTCATCAGTATGAAGTTAGTTTCATATTGATAAACAAGTATTAATTCAAAAGTACAATTAAGTAAATGCTAATCAACATTTTATTCCTAAATAGCTGACCCAGCACAAAAAATTATTTTAAAATCAAGCAATTTGTATAAAAAGTAAATAATGATATTTCAAAATTATTATATGATCATTATACATTCGCATTATGAATTCACAGCTGACTCCATCCACTAAAACAACAACGCGAGTGCAACTCAAGGAATCATAGTCATGTACGCTACAAATATAGGCATCATAAAAATTCATTACGATATATATTTACTATAACTGCCATTCAATTAAGTTTGCCAAGAATAAATTATTAATGAGCACCAATAATTAACAGATAGTAAACAGGTGAGGTTTCTTATGATATGATAAACCGTTATAGGTTCACAGTCACTCAAAACATAAAACCATCCAAGTGGAGACATTAATGAATAGCAAACCAGTACTTGTAACAGCGCAGTGCTGAACAAAACAACAAACATGTCTACTCACAAATGTAACGATAATACACACTCAAATTCATGATAAAACATTTTATTTTTTTAATAGTATCTGTAAAAAATGAAATGATAACAATAACTTATGAGTCAATATGTATAACAATGACTTGCATGAAATACACTTTCAAGTCATTACCAGTGCACGCACACGTACGACACATACACAAACGTTAAAACACTTCAAATTAAACAATTATCACAATTTCTTTTTCATTAATAATAATAAGAATACTCACTCTCATGCAGCAATTCATCACACCACAATGAACTCTTTGAAATAGCATACATGACACACCTCGTACACATTACACACACACACATATACATATATGTGTGTGAGTATAATAAGTTCATGCAACCATGTGTTTAAGTGCTGTGTGTGACAGAGAGAGCAAGAGAAAGTGGCAGTGTTTCGGATGCATGTAACACAGGCTGCGCAAGACCATTAGAGGCTTCTACGCATGTAAACATAATTACACGCACAAGCATGCATATTCGCACATGGATTGACTTGCGCAACATTGCACCTTTCCCAGCAGCAGCCACACACATACACATACTCATTCATGCACACACATTGCCCACAGGAGGCGCAAACACTTACACAGACAAATACATTTTTATGCTCCCATTCTTTCACAAAGAGATGACCGTCTTAAACCAATGAGGGCATATCTCAACAATTTGAATGAATAACAATGAATATCAAGGCTCATAATATCTTGTTCATTAAAATTCTCGCATCTTAGTAGTCAGAGCTGCCCGTCCCCAGCACAGACAAAGCCCGAAAGGGGCTGCTCACGCTTCCACGCATGCCTACTTGCTCTATAGGAAAAGTCTAAGATAAACGTTGATAAACTATAGGTACTTCATATATTATATTATAATTCTTAAAGAAATACAATTTTATTCTTTAACGTTGCAAATTATGCTAAAATTGCAGGTAAAATATTATACAAAATCTCAGTTTGAATTGATTTTTACAGCAAGAATGGGTGAAGGAAGTCACATCAACAGTTTGGTAGGAAATACAATTAATTACATTTTTTTTTTAAAACGTTAGACTAACCAGAGGTCTAAGCAACACCGTTGAAGGGGCAAATGTTGTCTTCCCAAACCAACTCTTCATTCTTGTTCATAAAATTCCTCTCGAAAAAACACAAAATCCATAAATGCACACACTTTCACACATTCTGGTCCATTTCATGCATTTTCTATGACAACAGCCACACATGAAAGGACCACGTACCCATTTTATTTTAGAGATAAAATGCAATTTAAGCAACCATGGCTTACATACATTTGCCTGAAATTTAAATTTTACAATTCAATGTCGGTTATATTACAAGAAGACAGCTAGTTGGCAAATTCATTCTGTATTAGAGTTACAGGAAGCCTTTACAAGAAATATCTATGAATGAGAAAATTTTGATTTTTTTACATCATTAGAGCCTTTTTGTGTACAAACATTTAATTACAAGAAAACTATTTGTAATCTTTCAACAAATCCTACAGTTAGCACAAATGTTTATGTACTTACACCCCTCCTCTGAGTCTATTTTTGCATTACGGACATGACTGACTCGACCAGTTCATTACAAGTATGTATGTATGATGACAATTAGGCCAAATAAGGGAAACAGTTCATGGAACTGACTTCAACAACATATTTAGGTATTATTTGAGAAAGTCTAAGTAAGTCTAAATGCAATGCACTTTTAATGTCACATTCAGAAGCTGATCCATAACAAGAGAGAAGGAGTTTAAAACTGCCCCAAAATATTTTTTTGCTCATTTCTTTTTCGTTACAAACTTATTTTGACTGGAATACTGGCAACAGTGAGACATGTACATCTCTTACATATTAAATATTCCACCACCAACACCTCCGCAACTAAGCATAGACAACAACAAATCCTCCAATTCGCACCCCTTTGATAGATAAAAAAATGTCTCACGCTCGGATGAACAATAAAGAAGTTTACAGGGGCAAATTGGTACATTAAAAATCTAGTCTAGCAACAAACAAAATTATGAAAAAAATACCAATACCTACACCTAATTCTCATTACAACAACCATATGATAGAAACTTAGAAACGGTAAGTAAAAAATTCCTGGTAAAATATGCCTATTGTGTATTCTTGTGCTTAGGAAACCGGCTCCTTCAATATAAATTTCTGCACCAAAATGAGATAATAGGAGGGACATACGTAATGATATATATATATATAAATGGTGCAACTGAAAGGCAACAAAAATGGCAATCTTCTGTTTAGGAGGATGACGAGGCTGGAAAGACAAGAAGAAAGAGATTGTCGACAGTCTGTTTAAGCTCACTGTTGCCGAATGCACACATCATGCCACACAACAAGAAAGCAGGGCATCTGAGGTCAGGCAGGAGAGATGCCCTATTGCAACAAATGCGCAACAGTGCAACAGGCTACAATGAATACGCAACGCATCCCTCTCACTCCTTTCCTCCAATGCAAACGAGGGTGGAGGAGACGCAGAATACACGTGTGATGATGACGGGCTTCTTCAACAAGAGGACAGTGGGAGCAGCAATGGAAGGTGGTGGTCGTCGTCTACAAAACAAACAAACACCGTCTCTACTTGTGGGCAAAGGCGTAAGCAGGAGAGAGGGCGCTGCCCGAGCGGTGGAAGTGGACGTTCTGCCACTTGCCATCGCGCTTGTGCCACACCCTCGACTCTTCCGTCTGCTGGGTGTGCGCCTGACCTTGCCTGCAACAAAGACACACACACTGCGTCAGCCCAAACTGGTTTTTTAAAGCACTAACAACCACGAAATAATATCCCACTCTTCAAAGAACTGCACAATGGAAGCATGTGCATATCTCAGGTTCTACAAATCATAAAAGAAAAACCAAAGAAATCTCAACAGAGGGTGATCAATACAAAATAGAAAGAAGTACAAAATGTACTGCATATATTATGAGAGACATGAAATTCAAAAAGCAAACTATGATAATGTCAGCCTACACACTGCTTTTTGGTCAAATGTAGGTGTCTCTTGAGGAAGCAAACAACCACACTAACAAGTACAGCAAAACACATACTCTAAGGTACACCTGCTATGGATTCCCCTCCATCTATGCCACACGCAAGAAGCCAAAATGCTGTCCAGTTTATGAGGCCCAATATGTACAAACCAGCCTCAAAGTGACTGAATCCTATTGGAAGAGGGGATTTTATGGATGCAGTATGATAGACTAGCATTTGCCAGTACAGTGAGCATTTCTCTTTCAACATAGGAACACATGTAGGTTGAGAGGAAAAGTCACCGGGTAGTCAAATACAGTGAGTCCTCGTTTAACGTTGTTGATTCGTTCCTGAAAAAGTCGACGTTAAGCGAAACAACGTTAAGCGATGCAGTATTTCCCATAAGAAACAATGTAAAAAATTTAAATTGGTTCCTAGCCATGTTCCTAACAATCCATTTCTTCGTGAAGAATCCAGAATTTCCCGGGCGAGAATCCAAGGAGGCCATTTATCGGAGCCGTAACTTTAAGCAGACTTCTTGACCAATCGGGAGACACCTGAATCAGGCCAAAATGAAAAAAATCTGAATCTGACACTCGGAAGCACGAGGACGAAGGGCGAGTCAATTTTCGTGATGATATGAATTCTTTAACCCGGCGGAAATCGCGAGAAACATTCATTACCGATTATTCACTTCAGCATGATAACGATTCATTCGAAACGAATTTTCATAACGAAAAGGTTGGGAAGAAGGCATTATTAAATGAAATATAAAAACTAAAAAGAAAGTATTTTTAATGGCGAAACATCGATATTTTCAGTAACAGAAGAAATTTTAACTGTAAAAACTCGACCGATCTCTCCAGCAGTTGCACCTTCTTCAATTCTTTTAATAATACCAAGTTTTTATTCTAATATCGCCGTTTTTTCTTCACGTCTGAAGAACCACCAGGATAGCCACTCTTCTTCGTGGACATTTTTTTCGGTTGGCATCAGAAAAATATACGGATAATGGGTAAATGAGGCGATAATTATTCGCTCAGATGCATAGTTAACATACGCTACCCACGCCAACCTTTTCAGTCGAACGAAAATTACCAATCGCATTAATATGGTAATATTTACTATACATCAGATGCGCTTGCGTTCTATTCGCCATTCATTTTTTTTTTCGCCGCGCATAATTTGAACAACGTTATCGCGAAGCAATAACGACGTTAAATGATCAAGGGTTTCAATTTTTGGACAACGTTATCGCGAAACAACGTTAAACGGGACGACGTTAAACGAGGACACACTGTACATATGGAAAGGATGATAGCCATGGCGCTCACTCCATTAAGACACCTACTTCACTTCTTCAATGAGTACTTCATCCAGTCATCTCTTGTGACTAAAATTAATTTTGCTTCTCCTTGCCCACTCCACGAATCATTGGCATTGTTAAGTAATGCTGGTTAGCCTGAGAATTTCATTAAAGAGAATATGTACCCCAATGGTCTATTTATGTTGGGCTGAGTTATGAAGAAGCTTTCCCTTGACAGTAACAGCACTAATCTAGCTCAACAAAATCTCTGAAGAAGCAGTTGTCCATCAGTCAGAAGCAGCACCCAGTAATCTCTCACGTTTGCCAGGGGTAAAGAAATACTTGACTCTCGAATGAGTCCATAATAATGAGAGAATTACTCTGAGTAAACTGGATTTGAGGTCTTGGACAACATTTAATGAAACAAAGAAGGCAGAAATTACTGAAACTTACTCATTAAGTGCCATAAAATTAGATCTATATGGATAAACAAACACTGAATGAATTTTTGGTAAAGAGTACTACACTTCAAAATCAGACAAAACCATACACTGAAAAAAATTAATGAGTTGCCCAGCATCTTTTCATAAAATTAAAATTGCAAGATTTTTTTAAGAATAGGCTAATTGTTGAGGCCTTAATGTCTTCTGGTATGGTTTAAGGTGACCAACATTAAATTGCTCCAAGACTTTGTGGGTTTTGGTGGCAAACTAAAAACTTACATTTAAAGTTAAAGGTTTCCCAGAATTATCAACAATACTCAGAGCAATGCATTTTCTCCATTTCATAGATAATGATTTCTAAAATAGAGAGGGAAATTTTGAAACAATAGATGGATATTCGACAAACAATGGTATTAACTAAGTTCCATGCGTGCTGCAGGAGAAGAGAAAAAAGAAGATTCTTGAAATAGGATACTTACGAGGGTAAAAATGCTTTTCCCCAGTTCTCAACTTTGTGACAGCTATGAGGATTGGTATTTGTGATTATTACTGCACGACAATGCTCAAAGTAGCTCTCAAGGCACGCAAGAAAGAACAGGCAACACTACCATTCCAACAAGAAACTGTGAAACAGAAATGCCATCGGAGGCACACTGCACCATCAGCACAAGCACCAGCGTCATGGAGGAAGGAGAGGCTCCCTCCAACACGGCCAATCACTCGAAAGCAACAATGGGGGCCGCCACTCATTACAGTCAACAATTATTCATTACATACTATTGTCTAGTTTTGAAATATAATAACTGCATCTGGAGTGAACCCAAATTTAAAGTGCCAAAATCATGTAAAATGCACATATTTCCAGGGAAGTCATCTTTAAAAATTTTTCCCAATTGCCTGGGGAAGGGGGAAGTCCACCCCCCCCACCCACCCCCCTACGCCTCCCTCCCCAAAGCATATTCATAGTTATGCCATTGCAACATCAAACAACTGAAATGAAAGAAGCAACCAAGCCTTACTTGTCAATGAACTGGGTGAGCCTCACATATGCTATACAGGCAGCTTCCTCTCCAAGCAGGTGAACATGAGGGTTTATAATGGTTGTGTTTGCAGTTTTACTATTCTTCCCTAATACTGTAACACAAAAAAGAGATATAACAATGTAAATGCAAGCAGCATGATACAAGGAGCATACATACATAAATAAGGGATCACAGGGTAGAAAGGGGGCCAGGGAAAATTGGATTTGGGGTGTTTGGTTGTAAATTTCCCAGACAAAGTCGAGCCTCGCCACCTGTTGGCGATACCACACGTATTCGGGTTTTCGTTTCGTTTTTGTTTTTTTTGTCACTCCGAGAACGTGAGTGAATTGTGCAGTCGTCCAGTGAACTTCACAAGCGCATGGTTGGAGAGCAACCCAAGGAGACGGAGCCATGTCGCGCCCCCGACGGGAACAGCAGCGGTGAGTGGTATGCGCCGGCACGGCTCGACTTTGATTTTAACAATATACAGTCCACATTTATAATCACGTTCGAAGGTGATCATGGGGTTTCTTTGCGATTAGGAGGTGCTGTCAACTATCAGAGAGTATTTGAAATAGATTAACCTGTTATTGATCATCTTATGCAGCCATATTGGTTTAGTTAATTGAGTGTTAACATGTGAACTGTGAGTAGTGTGAATTTTAGCAGTTCTCTTCTAACTTCGGAAGAGTTTGTATTGATGGTAAGTCATATTCAAGCATTTAAAAAACAGTAATTCTTGGTATGCGTTTGAAGTATGCCTTATTATCATAAGTTTCGTATAATTGAACATCTGAACTAATGTTATTTTTGGGCGTCAGTTCCTAGGTAAGTGTAAACGCATTCTTGGGGCAGCATGCATGGGGTGGAACAGGAAAGTAAGAAAAAATGGAAAAAAGAATGATGGGATGAAGAGACAACTGATTATACTGCGGCAATTTTCATTAAAAATCAGTTGAACCCAGTCAGCACAAAAGATATTTTACGCCATTATTACCCAAATATTACACGGGTAAAATTGTGGTAAAAGATGGGTAACCTGCATGGTAACGGGTAAAATATCTGTAAATTTAAGTGGTAAAATTCGGGTAATTTCATGGTAAAACACGGGTAAAATTCATACTTTTTCCGGGTAAAACTTCCCGATGCGACATCAGAGCCATCTGTGGAGCTTCAAAGTAAACATGACGACACCCCCTCTATCGGTGCTATTGTGAACTAACAGTACCCAATTTCAATGCGCTATAGGCATTCATATGCACGATAAATGAACGAAATAGACATTGATATTGAAAAATAACTGTTTATTGAATGACAAAAAGTAACTAAATATACAAACATGACATACATTAGGAAATAACCACTTGGTGAAAGAGAAATAATAACAAAAATAAAACCCACATTCGTGAGGACATACGTACTCGAAGAAAGAGAGATGACTGAAATAAATAACAGTTATGTTATAAGAGGAATAGCCAATTTGATTTCTTTTAAAATAGAAACAATTTTAAACTTGGAACTAATTTCCTTCCGTTAGGCACTTGGAGACAACAGCTTCCACACCGAACTCCTAATGGCATGCTTACGAGGAAAGAATTCACCCAAGCGAGAATACTAAAAACTGCTTTTCCAATGTTTTTCACCTGAAATTTTCCATGAAATCACTGTAAATAAAGAGCTCTATACTTTAGCAGAGGTTGAGGGAACCAAATTTCAGTTATATTGGTTATTAAAAAGTATATTGCCTCACCATGGCGTCACAACAAAAAGTGATGCAACTCTCTGGTAAAATTTTCAACTGAATTATATTAAACTATTTTCAGCATTGTATCAGGCAACTTAGTTTACTTCATGTTCCAGTAATAGATAGAAATTATAATTACCAGGCACGTTACTTCGGCACTTGTAGTCGCGTTCATGGTCCTTCTTCATTGTTTACTTGTTCACTCGTACGTTACAGTCCACTAGTCGCAAATCGCAGTTGAGGATCCAAGATAGCCAACTGTCAAGATTTGAACTCGACCTTTCATAAAATTTAAACGAAGATAATTATCCGATGAAAATTAGTACTCTCCTCTATTTATTTACGAAAATAATCAGGTAATTTTTAACTAATTGAATTTTTGTTAATGACCATAGCCTTTCATCGATAGCGTGTAGGTATGTAAAGTGAAACTATTTGCGAAAATAAATCGGAAATAGTTTGAAAAATATCACTGTAGCGTCGCTGTGGTTATATTGAACTTTACTTTTCTTCTTTAAACTTTTCTCAACCTCATACAACGCTATAATTTACTCACTTTATATATTTTACACTTCGCTGTTGGCAATTTTGCACGCGAGTAATAACGAGGTAAAGAAGGGGTAATGCTTCCTGGGGTAAATTTGCCCCAAATTACCAGAAAATTTTCCGTCTAAATTATCTTTTATGCTGACTGGGGAAGGCTTGTTCCATTTGTAAGAAATGGGCTCACAACTCGTGTGCAGGTGTGGACAGCGAAGCAGATGATTCTTTACTTGAGAGTGAATGTTGTGATTAGGCTTCAAAAAAGGCTAACTTTAAGTGCACTGCACCTAAAAATTCATACAAATTAAAAGACAAGAGCATTTAAGTTGAGTTTTTCTTTTGTGTCATATATGTTATTTGTTTTTGTAAATCATTTTCATACCACCCAATTCCACCTGGGGCAGAACAGGGACAGAACAATGCCACAATTTTCAGATTTTGGGAAACAATGGGTAATTAAGATTTTTCATGTAATTTCTATCTATATCAATGTATTTTTGGGTTCAATACTAGATTTGAGTGAATATTACCTGTGAATACTCGAATACCTTGAATACTAGAAATTATTCGATATTCGAGATCTCAAATAATTATGCTAAAGGTACCATCTCGAATACTTTGAACTGCGTGCCTTACACTGTACACGCATGTTGTTGGTAGTTGACTCAGAAAAATGTAGAGTACTCTAGTCGTTTAGTGCATGCAGAGCCGTTTTAGGCAAGTTGACGAATTACATCAAATTCGTGGATTAGAGCTGTGAAAAGAGTTCGACGTGGGGAACCGAAAATGATCGGGGGAAAAAATCCGAAAATCCCCGATTCCCCCCACCAGGAGAACTTCAGTGCCTTGGGATCAGCCCGTGCAATGTCGTACGGGGCTTCCGGGTAACTTGCACTCACGCCATCTGGGAGAAGTATTGAAAGGTGTAGGGGAGGTGACGGCGTTAGGGAGGGGGAAGTAGGTGAGGGTTTCTGTGGAGCTCACGTGGTCCCACAGCCATTATAACCACATTTTGAATCTGTTCTCTTCGCAAGTCAGGAGCTCTCGTGATCCGTGTGACAAGTCTTTATTTTTATTAAGTGAAAATTAAGCACTACCGTAGTGTTTTGAAGTGTGGTGCCCATATTTCGGATGGGAGGCGTTGTACTGCCTTTTGCTTCGTATGTCAGCGTTAAAGCCAGTTGCCTGATTTCTGTTCAGTGCTCACGCGCCTGTTAATGCATTGCATTCAAAACTGTCCTTTGCTGATCGTGTTGAAGTGCCTCCGACTGTTGGTTTAATTGTCTTGCATGGTTATGCTATGGTGCACTGCCTTTTGCTTCGTATGTTAGTGTTAAAGGTAGTTGTCTGATTGCTATTCAGTGCTCACGTGCCCATATTAATGCATTGCTTTTGCAACTGCCCTTTGTTGATTATGTTGAAGTGCCTGCGACTATTGGTTCAATTTTCTAGCATGGTTATGCTGTGGTGTACTGCCATTTGCTTCATATGCTAGTGTTTGAGCTAACTGTCTGATTGCTATTCATTGCTCATGCGCCTATTAATGCATTGCATTCACAACTGTCCTTTATGTTGATTGTGTTGAAGTGCCCCTGACTATCAGTTGGTTTAATTGTCTTGCATGGCTATGCTGGGATGTACCTACTGCCTTTTGCTTCATATGCAAGTGTTTAAGCAAGTTGTCTGATTACAATTCAGTGCCTATTGATGCATTGCATTCACAACTGTCTTTTGTGGATTGTGTTGAAGTACCCCTGACTGTCAGTTATTATTATCGGTATTGTCCTTCAAAACTGCGTGTTTCTCTATGTTTGATAAGTGATTATACATGCAGTATAAATGCCGCGGTATGCCCACTCGTAGCAGTAAAGTTAGCGTGTCCTCCAGGGCGAAATACCCTGCGCGATCTTTTCCATGTTCACATCTGAGGTACTGACGTGACAGCGCCATCCTTACGAGTAAGAAATGCAAACAGAAGCATTGTAAAAATACGTCATTAAGGGAGAAACTCCCCTTCCTCCCGCTTGTTCTTGACCTTGGTTTTTAGATGACTGACTCACACAGAAAACTAAGGCCACTCAGTTCCTCTTGGGCTTGCGACCGGGGAAAGGGAGGAGGGGAAGTTAAGAAGTTTGTGTAAGAGGCGCACCCCCATTTTCGGCTGCAACTCCTAGGGAAAACAGGTGCGTTTCTAACACGCGCTTATACGGCATGTTCATTAGTATTTTAAAGAAGTCTTTCTTAGATAAAGAGGTGTGAGATATTTGTTGGTGAAGTTGTTATCACTAATCACGGCAGAACTTTTGCTTTTCGATAACTATTCAACATTGTTGGTAAAGTTGAAATTCAACCGGTGAAAGTTGTGGTTCTGTCAATCATGACATTAATATGACTATTTAAGATTGTTAGAACAGATAAAAGATGTGGCTCTCACGGTACGGTTGTTGTTCTGATAATCATGGCAAAACAGTACAGCTTATCGATAACTGTTCACGGTTGTTAGAAGTGATGGAATATGTGGAAAAGCCCAATTACAGTTTTTTTTACACTGCTTCAAAAAATAATTCAACTTTAATTTCTGTATATACAGCAGACTCCTGATTATTCGGCTCCCCATATATCCGTGCATGCGGATTGTTATCCATTGTGCATGATTTGTCACTCTCGCTCAATTTTTTCTGTGATCTTTATATAAAAATGAAATTGGACACAAAATCAACAGAATTACAGCGTTAACGCAAGGATACACCGGGCTTATTATTTCTGTTAGAAGAGAAGTTATAGATAGACGTCCCGCAGCAGTTGCAGTTGTGAGAGACAGGACTACGTGGCATGGTGGCACAGAGTAGGGATATACAACGAGAGACGACAAAACGGCTGAAGGCGGTAATCAGCTCATTGTGCATTTCACCATGTTCTAAATGAGGAAACGTGGCTAGAGTTGCTATTTGGTTGCTATCGTTCCTATCATTTGCGCTTGGCGTGGAGTGTTGTCGCACAAATTTTTTTTAATTCCTCCACTCTTCAATGCTTTCACGTAGTGTGCTAGTGTTTTAAAGAAACGTGGAAAATGAAGGAAGCGGAAAATAAGACGAGAAGAAAAGGTTTTGCTTGGTGTTCAGCCATTAACTGCAAAAAAAATGCGGGCATGACGGAAGCAAAGTTGAGTTTCTTCAGTTTCCCTAAAGACCCTGTTAGGTAAGTAATTTCATATTTTTTCTGAGTTACATTGCTGATCGAAGAAACTAAACTTATATTCGAGTATTATTTTGCATGCGAAATTAAATTGTCGAAAAAGTTTAATAAGAACTTGTGGTGTTGGCGCAGGTCCGAGGAATGGGTGATTCGATGTCGTCGGTCGGATTTAGAAAACAAGACTGCCAGTTATTTACATAATAACTGCCAGATTTGTGCATGCGATTTGGCGTTCCTTGCTCTACCTTTATTAGTAAAGAAATAATTAGGCTACTTTGAATTTAAACTCTCTTTTTTCGGTGGATGGTAAGTCGTTAGCACTATTTGGTTTGAATTTACCGCATAATTTTACTTATTTTCAATATGGCCGCAGTGCGATTTTTCATTACAGAGAAACCTGTGGTACAGCCACCTGTACATATCTACTCTGTGGCATGGTGCCTAACAGCATAGATTCCGAAGTCGAGCAGTGGTTCTGAAGCATTCATGCAAACCACTTTTCTGTATTTGTGATCACATAGCCACCGATGTGTTGATTTCGAAACCAGGCCTTTCATGGGGCATTAATAATACGAGTACAACCATGTTATCACTGCTAAAAAGATTGCAAACTGGCAAAGAAAGTGTTGAAGGGTGTGCTCAATAGTTTCTTTATGTCTGTCTGCTATGATCCTTTATCGATTGTTCGATACTATCGATTGTATTGGATGATTGTCGATTGTGTGCGCTCGCACTTCCGGTGCACGCTAGTGGTCTCTCTCTGTGTGTTCGTGCCTAATGTACCATTGAGTTGTATCCGTTTATATCCGAATATACTTTGTTGAACTAACGCTGTGTGAATCTTATTACCACTGCCATAACTCCCTATAACAGGTTATGGGTCCAGGGATCGTGCTGTGTGGTGATTGACGTTAGTGATTCGGTAAATTGGACATAATAGAAAAGGTGAGACCATGGCGGATCAGGATGAGTGGCTGGATTCGGATAGGCAAATGAATCCAATCCTGAGCAAGGATAATTACGAATATTGGAGGACCATGTCGGAGGCGTCGATGATTTTTCTGAACTGCTGGGACGCAATCAACCCGGGGCTGAGTGCAGAAGAGTTGAAGAAACCAGAAAATATGCGCAAGGACAACAAGGCCCGCGCATACATTTTCCGGCATGTGCGCCCGGAGTACCTCACAGACATCAGCCATTTGAGGTCAGCCAAGGAGTGTTGGGACACCTTAGAAGAGATTCATGGGAGGGCTACATCCATGGATATAGCTATGTGTCTCCGAGAGCTGGGTAGCATTGAGAAGACAGAGGCGATGGACATCTCAGCGTACACTGGGAGGATACAGGAGCTCTGCGATAACTTAACCAAAAACGGCATCTTATTCCAAGACCACGTTGTGGCCTCTTTTATATTGACGGGACTCGTGAAAGATCCACAGTATTCTACGTATGAGAGAATAACAAAGATCAATGAGAGACTGACGTCGAGGGCGGTGAAGTCAGACCTTCTGCTTGAGGAGAGAAGGATTAATGCCGCGGAGTCCTCTGAACATGGCAGTGCGTTGGCAGCGTGGAAGTTCAGCAGAACGAGAGCAGCCAACAACGGAAAGCAGAGGAGCACTGCTGATCAGAAATGTTATAAGTGTGGTAAGTGGGGCCACATTTCCTACCAGTGTGGTGCGCCGAGGGGAGACAAGAAGTCGGAGGAAAGAAAAGGAAAAGACGAGGAGTCACGGGAGAGACACGAGAAAGGAAGGGACAAGCCGAAGTTCAAAGGACTCACATCTGCGTTTGCTTTGGCTTGCTCCCAAAGAAAGTGTGTTAGCTACCTAGATTCATGTGCTTCGAACCACATGACGCCAGACCATCACCGCTTCATTGATTTCCAACCTGCCACCGGAGAAGTAAAGATTGGAAAGGGACGTCTGACCGTGAAGGGGAAGGGAACTATTGTCATCAAGTTAACAAACTCTTGTGGGGGCTGGACCTTGTCACTATCAAATGCACTGTGGGTACCTGAGTTGGACGTGAGAAGGCGAAGAAAGGTGTTCAGACCGTGTTCAGATTGAATGACGCGATTGGAGAGCATGATGACGGTGATGTTTTGTTCAATGCCTTAGTGGAAAATGATGTGTATTATTTAGAGACTGAGCCAGATGAGAACTACGTCGCAAATGTTTCTGCCAATGACGAGTGTAATGGTGGTACAGAAATTGAAGTATTTCAGGCCAAAGCCTTCAAGAGTACGTTGTGGCACGAGAGATTAGGACATCTCCATGAAGGTGCTATGAACAGAATCCCAGGTCTTGATCTCAAGAAAGAGGATTCCAAAAGGGACGATGAGTTATGTGAAGTCTGTGTGAAGGGTAAAATGACTAAGTTGCCGTTTCCGAAAGTTGCTCATCACAATTGTGAACGCCCTTTAGAAATTGTCCACAGTGACGTAAGTGGCAGGGCACAGTGTCAATCGTTGGGGGGAGGTCATTATTTTGTGACCCTCATTGATGATTTCTCTCGATTCATAAATGTCAGGATAATCAAGAAAAAAAGTGAAGTATTTAAATGCTTTAGAGAATACCAGAGAGAGGTTGAGGCTCAGCATCAGGTGAAAATAAGTGCTTTTCAATCAGACAATGGTGGCGAATATACAAGTGCTGAGTTTGAGAATTATTTGAAGGCTGAGGGTATTCTGCATCGGAAAAGTGTGCCTAGAAACCCCGAGCAAAATGGTGTGTCTGAACGTGCCAATAGAACACTAGTGGAAATGGCAAGGTGTTTGCTTATTCAAGCAGGGCTTCCTGTTTTCTTGTGGGCTGAAGCAATAAGTTCAGCATGTCATATCAGAAATTTGTGTCCATCGTCTGCGACTGAGAACAAAATTCCCTTGGAATTATGGAAAGGAGAGAAGGCTGACATCCAAGGGCAGCTTTCTAGATTGCGGGTGTTTGGTTGTAAGGTCTGGTATCTGGTGAGTCCAACTGGAAATAAGTTTGACAGTAGGGCAGATGAAGGTATTTTTGTGGGATATGATAGAGAAGTGAAGGGTTACAGAATCTATTTGCCAAAAAGTAGGAGTGTCATTATTTCATGTCATGTACGTTTTGAGGAGAGAGTGTTCCCGTGTAAAGAGGTGTGTGAAATCACTCACATTCCAAGGAGATGTAATGATTGGATATGGCATGTGGATGATGAAGGGACCTTTGACCCGGATGAGCCTGAAGTCCAGAGTGATGGTGAGTATGAGGAAGGAGATGGTGATTTTTTCTTGGAGAACTTGATGAATGGAGATGAAAATCATGAGGGGGTACTTGACGATGGGGTTAAATTGGGAGTTGAAAATGTACTCGCCCCTAGGAGGTCTTCCAGACTTCGAAAAGAAAAGACTCATTCTTGTTGTGGGAACATTGCAATGATTTGTAGGGCTCAAGATCTGTGTGTGTCCATTTATGTAAATGAAACTAAGGATCTCATTGTGGCTGTCAGGGTTCCCACTCTACCTGAATAATGAAATTCACGGCTTTTTCCAGGTTTTCACGGTTATTTTTCAGGTTTTCATGGTTTTTTTCTGGTTTTCACGGTCTCAATTTCGCTAAATTCACGGTCCGGTAATAAGCCAACAATAAGAAAATCACTGGCCGTATATCAACAGAAAATTAACGTACGCGACAAACGCCGTGAATGTTAACGCCGTAATGAAAAGTGATATCTGTTATGACGTGATCTATCGTTTGCAAAATTCAGGGCCGACTAAAGGACCAGCCCAACCGCGCTCTTGCCTGGACGCCGAATACCCTTCGGACCTTCTTCCGTCCGGACACCCGAGGTCCTTTTTCAATTCCTCGCCGAGAGATTGTTTTTTGCACACATTGTTATTACTGCACAGTAACCGAATTTCCCCCACCCCAATCTTTCTTATTTAACGGAAAATATTTTATTTAAATTGTTTATAGAATATAATAAATTGATTCTTTCTTATTTAACGAAAAATATTTTATGAAAATTGTTTATAGAACATAATAAATCGAAAAACAATTTCATACACCGTATTAGCTCAAATCTAAGACGAACACGATTCTAAGACTACCCTCCTTTTTTGGAACTCCACTAGGAGAAAATTTTTTTTTCCTAATAACAATACGATAATAAAATGAATGCGGAAAAACGATCAATGCTTTATTTTTTGCTAGGTTGCCTATGTCCCAGGAAACGCAGGATTTTGGCGAGTAATTAAGATATTCATTAAAGGTTTCAAACAATATTTTAGATAATAACAGGAATAGTAGTACTTTATCAAGACACATAGGTCATATTGTTGATTCACACTATTCCCACGGCACTGAGCTTCTCCCAATGATAGTTCCATCCCTTGGGAAGATTCCAACTACCGTATATCTCCGAATATAGTCCCCCCCCGAATATAGTCCCCCCCCCAATTTTGAGACCTCAGTTTTGGGAAAAATTTTAAAATGTAAAGGAAGGCAATTTTTCTGTGGTTAGCAAGTTAAGATTCTAGATTCGATAAAAACTATTATTTTCTGTGAAGATTAAGAACAAATCTGTTCACATATTTTCCATCACAACAAAATAACTATACCTAAAACATGTTGTGATCCATTGCATGTATCAGTAATTCATAGTTCCTTAACCAGATGTAATGAAGAAATGAGAAATTTTTTTAAGTATCCAAGGCTATTGTATTTTTTAAACCTTCACAAATTATTAATATTTTTGATTTCCAAATGACTACAGACAATGTCAATATATAAGCTTTAACTTAAAGCCCATAAGCAGTATTGCATTTGGCCCTGAAACTTCCTTAGATCCAGAGTAACACAACCATCAAGTCATCACAAATCCAAGTGACCTGAAGAATTTAGGAAATCTAAATAAAATTGTGTTAAATAAATTATAAATATTATAAAAATATTGCTATCAAATGCCTGCTAAGCAAAACAATTAAACTACAGGACTTACAAATATCAAAGTAATAAAATTAAGAAATAAACTTTTTCCAACAAACATTAAAACTGAAAAAAAATTATATCAATTTTCAATGCCTCGTCGCGAATCATTGCATAAGTTACACAAAGAGCTTCTGCTCTGCATTTGCGCACAAATTCGACGATATTTTCCTCTAATTCTTTGAATCTGCCGCATCGAGACCCCCGAAATGACTTCCGCGATGTATTAGCGCTTTGCAAGCGCTGTAAATACTATGATTTACGGCGTATTCTGCAACGGCTATTTTTAAATTGGCATCGAAACTCCGTCTTTGAAGGCCTCTAATCTGCGGCAGGATTGATCCTCATCTTTCTACTTGATCCATCACCTCACTGTTGAACGTAAAATTATTTTTAATAAAGAAAATATCGCGGAAATAATTGCGAAACGTTATGCGACGTAATTTATCGATCCTATTTACCCTGACGAATTGAAGATATTCCTCAATAAATTGATTACACTTTCGATGCTGAGTCGCTGTATTTCGATCAAATGCAGTAATGCCGGCGCTTCTGGTTTAAAGTCGTCGATTATTGCGCCTTTTCAGAAACAAATGCATCACCTATTGCGCATTCTTGTCCTGCGAAAGCGGTAAAGGCAGTGGTTGTAAACACGAACCGCACGGGCACATGGACGTATAGTAGCTACGGACGCAATGAAATGCTAAATCGTCACGAAAGGTTCACTTTATCTGTTTATTTTTCGCAATTATTTAAATCGTGTAGTTATTAAATGAGCGACGGGTACATATACTATTGATTCAATTCTAGTGTTCGATTAATGTAATGATAGTGTGTTTAGTTTTCATTTTAATTATTTACTGTTTTGCGTCATTAAGTGATCAGTGTCGATTGAATTATTCTAACAATACTTTTCCAAGAAAAATTAGCGGCTACCCGATGGATTCCGTGAAAACGCATATTCGATATGCTATTTGAATCGGAATAATCGTATCTGTACAACATTTGTGGTAAAAATTGTCTTAATTTCCGGTAAAACGTGGCAGTATTTACTAATATCTCCGATTATAATCCTCATAAATATACTCAAATAGAAAGACTACGAGAACATTAGCCATTGTGCCGTTATTTATTACTTTATGGTCACGTTTAGTATGCTAAACTGGATTACACTCGATTATAGTCCCCCCCCCTTACTTTTCCGCGGCCATTTTTGGAAAAAAAGGGGGGACTATATTCGGAGATATACGGTATGTGCTTGTCGTCATTAGCCATAAATGACACATTGTATTTATTTCGTCTCATTTTCGTCAAACGATGGATGCGGGAAAATTATGCGTCGGAACCGCAATCTTCAAACGATCAATGCGAGAAACGATACTTCGGGGAACGATAGATGCGGGAAAAAATTACATTGTCTATAAGGAACTTTATTTGGGACCAGAAACGGCGAACAATCAATGCGGGAACGATAGATCGAGGTTCCACCATATAACTTTTCTTTTGAAAGCGGCAGTGTAATGACTTCTTTTCTCTGCTATCGTAATGCTCTGAAACCAAAACTGAATCGATTTCTCTACCCTGGCGAAAAATCTGTGTAACAAATATGTGTAAAAATATGGTAAATTATGTAAAATTACACATTTACTACACTTTTCTACTCACAAAGTTACACAAATCGTACAGTCTGTACATCCTGTACATCATTGATACCACAGCCGTACTCAATGTGATGCATCAGATGTTACACAGATTGTACCACTAAGTTACCAGTCTATTCATGCACCAGAAGTGTACTCAATATATACACATCAATCACTATTTTTGGGGACACAAATGTCATCACAATTTTACCACTGTGTCGCGATACCATTATATTATGTAATTATTATTTTTTAATATAAAGGATTAAATATCGTATTTTGAAACTTGCGCCAAAGGCTAAAGCAACCGGCGGCCATCTTGCATACCATGTCCCAACAGCCCAACAGCCGTGGCGCTGAAACATTCGCAGCTACTGCATTTTGTGACTTTGCGAATTAAGCTATGCTGTAGAATCTTATATTTTACAAGCAAATTTACGTTGAAGTACGCAATGGAAGAAGTAAATAATCCGTGTTTCGCAATGAAGACTGGCAAAAAGGAATTGGTAGAATACCATTTCAGGGACTTTTTAAATCGACGCCGGATTAAGTTCCTGTCTGTTTCTGTGTACTGAATTACCGGGTAAAGTGGATCCTAGCGGCACGAAGAGAGATATAAGAATATATCCTTGTCAGCATCAACACATATCTGCTGAGCTGACCTTGTAAATGTAAGTAAATGGAACATTTTTTCTATTCGTTAGTAAATCACCGAGGTTGTGCATGTAATCTTTCGTATGTACTAATACGATTAATGAACCGCTAATTTCTGTCCAATAAGTATTTAAGATTATTAATTACTACGTTCACAGTTTAATTACAATTTAGCATGATCTTTGCTTTCGCGGCCATAGTAAAAATACAATCCATTCAGACCGATTAAGTGGAAATATCAGGGTTCTCGCAGAAGAATCCACTTTGTTAGCAGTTAGTTATGGCATTAAAGTATCAGTCTCAATCTCAATTAAATCGTATACGAAGAGTTTTTTCTTGAAAATGTATAACCATTGGAAATACGTCGAAGAATTATAATAATTAATAAGCTGTTCAAAACATAGCCATCAATTTAGCTCTCTCCGATCATTATCATTTAGGTATTGATTTGTGCTTCAGTACATTTTTTACGAATGCCTAAATTGCAATGAAAGTCTTAAAGAGTTATAATGTTATCAATTTTCACAATTTGCTGGCAATTTCAGTAGAAGTTGGAATTGGGGCAGAAATAATATCTTCGGAAAATAATATTTCAACTGGTTTTTATATATATTGGATGTCAGTTTGTGAATGCAGTGTACATAACAGGACATAACTGAATTGTCAGTAAGACCTGAAGATGCTGGCAATAATGCTGGTGAAACTATCGTTGTACAAAATGTCTCATGCGACAGATTCCTATAACATATTATCATCATGAATATTTACAATTCTGTGAAAGACATAACGCATCTACCTTTGAAAATGAAGATTACAATGTATATACTTTGTTAATTTCATTGCAGATTTCCAAGTTGGCCCTAATTGGAGGCAACACTTCTAAATAAATGATTTTAACGAACTATCTGGTATGTCATGAAAGACATCTTGGAAGCCAACTATAGCTGGATAGGCTACAAAAATAAAAGAGTATTTTCTGAGCTTGGCCTGAAAACAATAATTTTAGGTAAGTTTTATATTACATTTTTTCATCAGTAGAGGAGAGATACTATCTGAGGCAATTCTAAATCAAAAGGATATTTCTTTGTGAAAACACCCCAAAAACATCTATCCCTTTCTTCAGTAAGACTTATTTCTTATTAAGCTCTTCATCCCCACTACATAAGTTATTGTCTAACATATCTCTTCCTTATTTTCCATATAAATTGATCCTTCAAAAATTTTATGAATTACCTATGATGATTAATTGGACTACATGTTGTTGATATCATTGTCATAGAGAATACCCCTTCTTTTACAGATGCAGTTCGACTTTATCACCTAAGTGCTTTATCTAAGGAATTAGAAAATTACAAAGCATTGGCTTAGACATGACAAATTTAGGGATGCCTAGAAGCATAGGCGGATCCAGGGGGGGGGCATGGGGGCACGTGCCCCCCCCAGACCCTCAAAATTATGCAAGATTTTTAATACGGCCCCATTATCATTGCGTTCGTTTTGTAACACGAGGTATCCTTGTGCCCCACCCAGAACAAAATCCTGGATACGGCCTTCCTTGTGCCCCTCCCAGAAAAAAATCCTGGATCCGCCCCTGCCTAGAAGAAAGGCCATCATATTGATCATCCTAATCAGTAGTGCAGTTCTCACTTCTTTGCAGCATTAGTGTGTAATTGATTTTCCCATATTATGTCAATTGGTGTTTTAACTTATAAGTTACATTGAATAAAAATATTAAATTTCCTAAATTTGATATCTTTGTGGAAGTATTCTGAAGCTGTTTATTAGTGTGGCTTCTTTTAAAATTCTGTTAGAAAATAAATAGAGTTGTGATAACATAAATGCATAAAATTACTAGAATTTATTTTTCTGTTAATAACCAAATGAGTTTGATTAATGGTTGCACAAAAGTCCGCAGAGGTGATGACCATGTTGTCAAAGCTGGCCAGCGATTTAAATGGAAGACATAACACTGGCTTGGGGAAGAAGAAAATCTCAGGAGCCTGGCTTCGTAAGTTACTTCAAATTTTATTTTACCTATTGGCTTAATATAAGTTGGCTGGAATCAACATGGTATGAGGTATAATAAATATGAGCAGTAACTTAAGGGGTTGTTATTTATGAAAATGTTGTGAAAAATAAGGTTCTCTCAACCACTGTTTCATTTCATTAAAAAAAAGAAAGATTGTTTTGACAGAAAGTGTAATGTTATGCATTAAACCAAATTTTTGTCCATTTTATCAAGTTATAAAATTTTGCTTGACAAATGTTCTTAATTTTACTTTTTCATTTAACAGGAACTATCAAGATCATCAAGAGGGAGTAGAGGAGGCAACAATTGATGGTTTATAGTTCTTCTTCAAACAGCAATAAAGATTGATTTTTAAACATTCCTGCATTTATGTTTTTAATTTTAATCCTAATTGCATGGTACCCTTGTTACCATTATTGTACACCTGTGTACTAAATGGTACTATAGTGTACATCATGTACCACTGCAGGTTCTGTACTCACTGTACACAATTCAGCGCCAGTTGTTACACAAGTTACACACAAAACCTACACAGATTGGGCCACTTTACCACAAAGTTACACAGATTGTACACTGGAGTTATAACTATGTACACTATGGTTACACACAGCCTTCACAGAGTTTACCATTTTCCTACACTAATGGTACACTCAAAAGTTACCATTAGGTTACACAAATGTTACCATTCTTTTTCGCCAGGGTAATCAGAGGCAAATCATGTTCCCTTCATACTTTTGCTCTGGAAAAAATGGAAATACTTTTGTAGCAGTTTATATCGCGACGGCATTGAGGCTTTAACGTTACAATCCTAGGCGGATCTAGGGAGGGGCACGGGGGCACATACCCCCCAGACACTTAAAAAATATGCATTATTTTGAATACGGTCACATTATCATTGCGCTTGTTTTGTATCCTTGTGTCCCCCCCTCCCCCCAGAACAAAATCCTGGATACGGCTTTGCTTGTGCTCCTCCACTCCCCAGAAAGAAATCCTGGATCCGCCTCTGGTTAAAATTTAGGTAAATTGTAATCAATCACACAAACAATTGTACGTTGATCAAGCTCTAACTTGAATGGAGCCGAACCCAGGGTAAAGCAGGCGATCTCGTGGACACGGCAGAAGTGCACCCGGCGATTGATTGGCACGCACGCTTTACCTGCTGCCTAAAATAGCAATAGTTTTTCACTTAAACACAAAATTAAATAAGCTAAATTACTGTTCAGGTATTTTTGACGTTGATTTTTCGTTGTATAGCTATATATATTAGGTGACAAACTCTGGTATCCATAATTTTTTTGGCGAAAATTATGCAACCCGATTGACGTCGAGAATTTTGCATTCGACTGTAAGTTCTCTTTTCTGCAGGAGTTAGGAGGAAAAAAAACCTCGTCTTAGATAGGTGCAAATAGGTAAATTATAATTCACTTGGTTTGAAATATATAAATACATAATAAATACCTGCTGAAACATGTTATTTTCACTTTCACTTTATTTCATCACTCGTCAAATATTTCCACACAAACTTTCCGGTTGCGACGTAAAACTGGCAAGTCCCAGGTCGACGCATGCGAAAATCATGTAATGCTGTGTTGCCATAAGCGGAAATCTTCTCTCGTTTTCAGGCCGCAACGCGCGAGAATTAGTAACGTCGCGCCGAAAGCTCGCTGTCGCCCGGTTCAAACTCAGGGAGCGTAGTGTCCACAGCACATAGCAGGTTGTCAAGGTTAGCGGTCTTCCAATCACAGGATTGAGGGTGTTGAATAAACGTTGAAATTTTTCGACACAAATGCCATCTAGATTTAGTTTCTAGGAAGCCTAATTGGATGGAAGGGGGACTAACCAGTGACCGAGGGAGGGGAAACCAAGCCAGTCGAGGAAAGTAAACAAGCTGATGAGAAGTGGTGTATTATTTCAGGTGGGGGGGAGAGAAAAGGCCTGCCCTGGGGAAAGATGTTTTTTTTTTCTTCAGGCAACATTCGTTCCCACGCTTTTCTGACCCATGCGACGATGCTCGCCACAATGAATAGAAGTGCGCTGGCTACGAACGAAGTTGAAAATTTCTGGGAAGGTATTATTATCAAGATTGAGAGATTTTTAAGGTTTAAGGACGAAATTCACGGCTTTTTCCAGGTTTTTTCACAGTAGACGAAATTCACGGCTAATTCACGGTTTTAAGGTTTTCACGGTTGAGTGGGAACCCTGGGCTGTGTATGTTGACGATTTTTTGATTGTTGGGAAAAAGTCTATGATTGAAGGTTTTAAGGGCGAGATTAAAGAAAAGTTGGATGTCAAAATGTTGGACTCTGACACCCAATTTCTTTCTGTTCATCTAACTATGCCTGACAGTGAGACGGTTGTGTTCGACCAATCTGCCCAAGTGAGTCAAATGTTAGAGTTATTTGATATTATGAACGAGACTGGGGTGTCAACACCTTTAGCTAAGGAGTGTGAAGCTGGTTTTGACATTGATTGTGATGAATCTTTTGATAAAAATTGTATGAGCAAGCTATTAGTCATATAATGTATGTTGCCACAGTAAGCCGTCCAGATGTTGCATGTGCCATAGGTAAACTAAGTCAAAAGTGTGTAAATCCTACTTTGTCTGATTGGAGAGCTGTGAAGCGTGTGTTTAAGTATTTGCTCAAAACGAAAGAGTTGAAACTTGTTTATCGAAAGACTGGGAAAACTTTAAGGGTGTTTTGTGATTCAGACTTCGCAGGTTGCACAGTGGACAGAAAATCCAGGAGTGGGTATGTTTTTATACTGGCTGGCAGCGCTGTGTCTTGGTTGTCAAGGAAGCAAAAGATTGTGTCTCAATCAACATGTGAGGCAGAATTTGTTGCAATGCAGGAAGCAGCTAGAGAGGTTGTGTGGGTATCATCCTTGTTGAACGAATTAGGGCAATCCTTTTACTGTCCTCGACCATGTAAGATTTTATGTGATAACTTGGGAGCCATTTCATGGTCCAAAGACAAGGTTGTTGCCGAAAGTTCAAAGCATGTCCAAGTGCGTTACTTTTATGTCAAAGACTGTGTATCCAAGGGTTTAATAGTTTATGTGCACATCCCAAGCTCTGAAAATGTAGCTGATGTTTTAACCAAGGGATTAAACCGTATCATGACTCAGAAGTTCACTTAAGAATTGGGGCTACAACAATGAGCAAAGGGGAGTGTTGAAGGGTGTGCTCAATAGTTTCTTTATGTCTGTCTGCTATGATCCTGTATCAATTGTTCGATACTATCGATTGTATTGGATGATTGTCGATTGTGTGCTCGCGCACTTCCGGTGCACGCTAGTGGTCTCTCTCTGTGTGTTCGCGCCTAATGTACCATTGAGTTGTATCCGTTTATATCCGAATATACTTTGTTGAACTAACGCTGTGTGAATCTTATTACCACTGCCATAACTCCCTATAACAGAAAGCTCTCATTGAGTTCGGGAAGCACTCTTAAATAACAGAATACAGTCAAATCCTGATTAAACATTTTTCAGGGGGGACAAAATGTAAAACACTAAATAAGGACCAGCCATTTTTTCAGCTTTAAGGGTCTGTAATGATTGGAGTCGCTTTAAAATAATAAATAATATATTTTTAAGTCACTAAAAGGTGCCACACAGAGGAGTAGCCAGGAATGTCGTTTGGGGGATCCAAAACTAGGATGTGGGGGAAAATTAAAAAAAAAGTTAGAAAATAAGAGGGTTTTACACTAATTTTAACACTTTTTATAATGGAAGCAACTTCATTTTTCAAAGAAATCTTTTGCAAATACAAGGTGCTTATAAATGAATAATGGGGTTTTAAAGCTTTATAATACTTTTTAAATTATACTTATAGTTATAAATTATAAGTCAAATGAAAGAGCAACTCAAACAGTTTTGTTTTTTTAGCAACAGTGCACATGTGTGTGAAATGTTTCTGCCGCGATCCGCTAGATAGTGGTAGTAGCAAAGATGGCGACTAGTGAACAGAAAGCGTTTTGTGTTTTACAGTTTGCAAAGACTGAATCTGTGCAACGTTCGTTCCGCATTAAATTCGGTTGTGATCCTCTAAGTGACAATAAAATCCGTAGATGGTATCATCAGTTTGAAGACACAGGCTGCCTTTGTAAAGGGAAGAGCACGGGATGACCAAGAGTTAGCGAAGAGACTGTTGAGCGAGTGAGAGAGTCGTTCACACGTAGCACAAAGAAATCAATCTGGAAGGCTAGTTGTGAATTAGAAATTCCTATGTCGACTGCTTGGAAAGTTTTAAGGAAACGCTTGCAACTGCATCCTTACCATTTACAGTTATTACTGGCTCTAAAGCCTACAGACCACAGATTACCGGCCAACTTCACAGTGGAAATGTTGTTTCACGACGATGATGATTTTCTTGATCATGTTGTCTTCAGTGATGAAACGACTTTTCACCTCAGTAGACATGTAAACACTCATAATGTGCAGATCTGAGGTTACTGTGCAACATGCGTTGCACAGTAACTACAGATTCAGTCTTTGAAAACTGTAAAACACAAAACACTTTCTGTTCACTAGTCGCCATCTTTGCTACTACCGCTATCTAGCGGATCGCGGCGGAAACAATTCACGCACATGTGCATTGCTGCTAAAAAAAAACAAAACAGTTTGAGTTGCTCTTTCATTTGACATATAATTTATAACTAAAAGTATAATTTAAAAAGTATTATAAAGCTTTAAAACCCCAATTTTCATTCAGAAACACCCTGTAAATGAACTTTCAACATTTTGTTAAAATCAAAGTCAAAGGTCCTTAATCTGTAATTCTATATCCACTACAGAATATCTATTTAATGGAAGGTTATCTGGAATTTTGCCAACTGTTGTATTGTATTGTGTTGCCTCAGTGAATGAGGGCCAAATGAGCCAAAAAATCCTCACATTTTGCACATATCGAATTCTGAGATCATCCATAATAGGAGTATCTTCATTTGAGTATGCGCACAAGTAAAAGGTGATTAAAATCGATAGTAACACCAGATTTGTTGTCATATTTCCACAGCCTCATGCAGGTCAAATGGAGGTTACCCACCATCATGTCAGGGAAAACACTTCCTCCGTTCTTTTACGGTTGATCCAGAGAAACTAGCCTTGGAATGGATTATAGAAAGAATCTTCGGTTAAACTGCACTAATAATATTGGGCCTCCTCTTTCGAAGGGAAAATAGCGGACTGAATAAATATTGATCCAACAATGCACTTCCTGTAGAGATCAGATATGAAAGTTGAAAGGTGCGTAAGACATCAATGAAAAAAACATTCCCAGAAAACCATCATAGTAGCGCCCTCGGAAAATAACTCGTGTCATTAGTCGTCACGTAATCATCAAAGTCAAGTTCAAGAAGTGAAAGATAAGGTCGTTACAGGTTATCAAGGGATAACTTAACTCCATTAGATTGAATTTGAAACAAAAAGTGTTTGGATAAGAAGGGGAGTGAAACATCACCCGGCTTGCAAGTTTGTGAGAGAATGCTGATGAAAAAGCATTCCCGAGTAGACTCAATCGACTCTTGCTAAAATTTCATGAGAATTTTCTTGTTGTTGAGCAGAAAGTCAAAGATTTTGATAATCATTTGAATAAACCATAATGAAAAAACATTAAATCGGGCAAAAATATCTTGTGCGGGACAATTTTTTACGACCTTAAATGCGGAACAATGCAGAATGAGGAAATGCTAAATGAGGATAATTTTTACATTGCTCGCTTAGGGAATGAATCGCGGCCCCAAAAAATAAACACTAAATGCAGAAAAACATTGAATGCGAAAACCTTAAATCCGGATCCGACTGTACCTGCTTAAATAAGAATATATTGTCTGTTTTAGGTAAACTACGAACATTGCAAGACATTTAGGTGATAGTTTGGGTTATCCGTGTTTTCCAATTACTATTTGTGCCATCTCTCCCCATCATCATTAGCCCTTTTTTAGGATAATCGGGATTAGTGTACTGTATATTTCACTTATTCAGAATTTGTGAAATTTAGATTTTAAGTACATATATATCCTACCTAATAATAAGTTATATATATTGGATGAATTTGTATATTTGTAAATTTTTCCAATTGAAATTGTAAATTTTGTCAATTGAAAAATATTCACTTGAATATTTCCAATTGGGTGCCACCACACAAAAGCACATCATTAGTGTATGCGATCATGAGTCAATTCCTTTGCTCTTCCTTTCTTCTTTTATTACCTATCCCTCACTCGCAAACATACATGGGTCTTATTATCACAGCAAAAAATAACCATTACATTAAACGAAGTGTTGGATGCATAAAATTGTATGCATGTCATCGCAAACAATTTGTATTTTTTGTTGCACACACAGTTTGTCATTTGTTTTTGTATTTGTGCTGCCACCTTTACCCCATTTACACTACGTGTGTACCGACCTCAATTGGAATCAGGGCACGTTTACTGGTCTAAAAGTTACCATCTTAACTCAGTGCTGCCTTGTTGTGGAATTGTGTCAGATAACAACTGATGATGTGACTGCGGGAGAAAATTGTATTTGTGCTGCCACCTTTACCCCATTTACACTACGCGCGTACCGACCTCAATTGGAATCAGGGCACGTTTACTGGTCTAAAAGTTACCATCTTAACTCAGTGCTGCCTTGTTGTGGAATTGTGTCAGATAACAACTGATGATGTGACTGCGGGAGAAAATTGTATTTGTGCTGCCACCTTTACCCCATTTACACTACGTGTGTACCGACCTCAATTGGAATCAGGGCACGTTTACTGGTCTAAAAGTTACCATCTTAACTCAGTGCTGCCTTGTTGTTGAATTGTGTCAGATAACAACTGATGATGTGACTGCGGGAGAAAATTGAAATCCAGGAAATTAAGAAGCAAAATTATATTAATGTTTTCATGTGCTAAAACTAAAGCTGGACCGAACTTCGGTAAAACTTTAAAGAAAGTAGGATTCACTATGAGAATCTGTCCAAAATTGAACAATATTCAAGTGGTAAGGACAGTAGATATATTGCTTTGCTACATTCCAAATTAGAATATACTCAGTTGTTAACAGGTCACCTAATTATAATATCGACTCAATCCGGCTTGAAGGTGTCCAAAATAAATTTCTCAAATTAAATAATTAAGATTTACGAATCTCACTGTCTGATAACAACACTTCATACCTTCAATCCCTTGTCAATTTGAAAACCCTTGCTGTTTAGGCTTTTTGAATTCCCTCCAGGTGGCGATGGAGGGGGAGAGAGTGGTCTAGTGCGCATGCGCTGGGCCGAGCAGGAGTATCGTCTCGCCTGGCATACTCACTCACTCTTACGCCGAACCGTAACCTGTGAAGTTGGCCTGCACTCTGTACCCACCATTAAAGAAGTTCAGCTGAATAACAGATTTCACTTTATTTCAACATAAAATTTGGTCCTTCGGGCCGGATCTATTCCGGTTTTACTACGATTCCAGCGTTTAATACGTGCAGTATTGTGAAATTTTTCTCCTTTTTTCGGCACTTAATGGACTTTTATTTTAGGTGGAAATTTCTAGAAGCCACGTGGTTCGACAATTTTTCTTCAATAGTGATGGTTTTTCTACGACTCCATCTGCCAGGGTGTGTGCTTCCCTAGGACTTTGAAGAAGTTTCTGCTCTACACGGCCTGCCTCAACTTCATCTGGTTCTTGGTGAGATTGACTTCACTGCTGAAACTTTTATTCCTTCGATCGTCTTATTTCGTGTTCAATCATTCCCTTTGAAGTATGTCGAAGGATCTAGAAAGCCTTGTGCAAACTCAAATGAGTAAAAGTGAACTTATTTCTCGTTTTTGGTCAAATACGATGAAATTGGGCAAGGACAGACTAACCGCTAACTTACTCGAGAAACGTAAGGACTTGCTTGATTCGTATTGGAATGCATTTCTTTCGGGCCACTTCGTAGTTTTGGAGCAAGCCGAAGCCGCTAAGACAGAGTACGTGAAAAATGATCACTTCTCGCGGGTGGAGGAGCTTTATATCGACGCTTTGTCTAACATATCTGACTACGTGTCTCAATTAAAACGATCGAATTCATGTGAAAATGAAGTATCACGTAGCGCCTCAGTTAATTCTAATCTTCCGAAAAGAGAATTACCTGTTTTTTCTGGCGACCTGTTAGAATGGGAAAGTTTTAAAGAGCAATTCCAAAAGCTAGTGGACGAGGCGCCAGACTTATCAAATGTGCACAAACTTTTATATCTTAAAACCCACCAACGTGGGCCTGCCGCTGAAGTAATACAAAATTTGCCTATCTCTGGGGCGAATTACCAAGGGGCGTGGAATGACTTAGAGAAGCGGTATGGTAGCGCTAGAGTTCTTTCAAATTTTCATATGAAGAGTTTGTTTGAACTCTCAAACATGCAAAAGGCGACTTCCTTTGAACTGAAGCGAGTCCTAGATCAATTTCGCCAAACTATTAGGGTATTTGAAAGCCTTCAAAAGCCAGTTCAAGCATGGGACGAATGGTTCGTATTCCTTTTAGTCAGTCAACTCGATTCTTCTACACGGTTCCAGTGGGAATTATCTCACTCAGAAATGAGTGTGGTGCCGTCCTTTGTGAGTTTGTCTGATTTCCTTGAAAACCGAATTCGTGCCTTGGATGCTTCAAGAGAAGTAGCTTCTTCCAATTCGGCTTCAAATTCAGAGTCAAAGAGGGGTCGAAATAACTCAGTGAAATCACCGAGTCAGTCGAGTAAAATGTTGAATGCAGTGTCATCAAAGTCTTCGAGAAGAAATAATGCCGCTTGTCCGCTCTGTTCAAGGGGTCATTTTTTGAGCTATTGCTTAGGTTTTAAGGCTCTTAAACCTGAGGAACGAAGAGAAGAAGTCATCAAGCTTTCTCTTTGCCTAAATTGCCTTTCTCGTAATCACGAAGCGAGTCGGTGTCGATCATCAGGTCGGTGTCTAGCGTGTGGCAGCAAGCACCATACGCTACTGCATGAAGCATTTCCGAGACTCGCGGATAATCCTCAATCGGCTGATGCCATACCATTAAAGTCGCCCACGATTTCCCCTTCGACTCCCCCCGGTGCAGTGTTATGTCGCGCAAGCTCTTCAAGTCGAGTGTTTCTCTTAGCGACTTTTTATGCCCAGGTTGAATCACTTATGGGAAAATGTATCACAGTGAGAGGACTCATAGACACTGGGTCTGATACGTCTTTTGTTACGGAATGGTTGGCGCAAACTCTGGGACTTCGCGGATCTAAGGTCAGCGTTCCGATCATGGGCATACAAGGTCATGAAGTGGGTACTGCTTTGAGCATGGTAAACGTGACAGTTACATCCTCCTTCGACAGAAACTTTAAACTAGATCTTCAAGCCTTGGTGCTTAAAAGGCTAACCGCTCTTACGCCCTCCCACTATGCAAAATTGCACCCATGGTCTCATCTGGAGGGGTTGACCTTTGCGGATCCAACTCATGCCATTCCTTCATCAGTTGACCTCATCTTGGGCGCCGATGTCTGCGGGGAAATACTTTTAAGTGCAGTTCGCGAAGGGCCTGTAGGAAGTCCTACTGCTCGTTTAACTCCTTTTGGATGGGTGTTAATGGGACCTGTTTCGCGTGCGAAGGATATGCAATTTCAAAATGACTGTGCTACCGCTTTGCATGTGCAAGCATATGAAAGGGTGATGGATGAGATTCAGAAATTTTGGTCCCTTGAGGAAGTTTCCACGGTAACACCGCCGTCAGAAGAGGATTCTTATTGTGAAAATCATTTTAAAACGACTCACCGCAGGGACTCTGATGGGAGATATGTAGTACGTTTGCCATTCAGGCCAAACAATTCGCTGAAATTGTATCCTTCTCAGGAGTCAGCTATGAAATTATTTTTGAAAAACGAGAATCGACTCAGAAGTCAACCTGTTTTGAGGGAGAAGTATGCCGCATTTATGACGGAATACTTAAATCTAAGTCACATGGAACTTACTAGTGCGAGCGATCAATTATATTACTTGCCACACCATGCTGTTTCGAAAGAAAATGACGAAACGCGTAAGGTTCGAATTGTATTTAATGCATCTTTTAAGAGTGCCTCTGGTAATTCTTTAAATGATTTATTGTTGAGTGGACCTCGTCAGCAACCGGATTTGTGGTTGATTCTAACGCGTTGGCATTTTTTTCGAGTGGCTTTTACTTCGGACATAGTGAAAATGTTCCGCCAAATTCGATTGCATGAGGACGACTCAGACTTTCAACGTGTTATTTGGCGTAAGGATCCTTCCGAAATAATCTCAGATTATAAGCTGACTACGGTTACTTACGGTACGGCTCCAGCCCCCTTACTAGCTATCAGAGTACTCCGGCAATTGGTACTTGACGAGGGTCATTCATTCCCTTTGGGAGCTAAAGCAGTGGCACGGCATTCTTACGTGGATGACATTCTTTGTGGTGCAGCTAATTTAATTGATGCTATGGACGTTAAGAGACAGTTAATTGAATTACTAGCGAGGGGCGGATTTCCATTAAGTAAGTGGGCATCTAACGAACCCAGTCTTTGTTCGGATGATGAAAATCCGAAGAAAGTATTTTCTGACTCAGACGTGGTTGCTACCTTGGGAGTAAGATGGTCACCAGTGTTAGATACATTTAGTGCGAGGGTTGCTCATCCGACCGGCCGAGAGGCAGTAGTGACTAAGAGAACTGTGCTTTCGGAGATAGCCCGATTATTTGATCCATTAGGTTGGATGGCACCTGTACTAATTGTGGCCAAAATTATATTGCAAGACTTGTGGCTGTCCAAGGTAGGATGGGATGAAGTTCTATCTTTGGAACTTACTGAACGTTGGCAGAGTTTATGCCTCTGAGAGGGCATACGCAGCAGCAGTGTATTTGCGTGTTGCTGGGGAGGGGGAGGATGGCTATGTTAGCCTGTTGGCCGCTAAAACGAAAATCGCCCCGTTAAAACTTGTTAGTGTGCCTCGCCTTGAATTGTGTGCAGCTGTACTTTTAACTCGCTTCCTGGTGAAAATAGTGGAGGGCCTTCAGTTCGTGTCTGTGCCAGTATTCTGCTGGACAGATTCAGCAGTTTCTTTGGCCTGGATCCGTGGCCACCCCTCAAGGTGGAAGACCTTCGTGGCTCATCGCGTCGCGGAGATCCAGACGTCGCTTCCGGGGACCCAGTGGAGCTACGTCAACACCAAGCTCAACCCAGCTGATGCCGCAACCCGTGGGATCAGCCCTGATGAACTGATGGACTCCTCTCTCTGGTGGAGTGGACCACCATGGCTTGCCGGCCGGGAAGAGGGGTGGAGCTGTGGGAAACCCGAATCATCAGGTGCTGAGGATTCGGAGATGCGGATGGCCGTAAACCACTCTGCAACTTCCCTTCATAACTCAGGTGATGTATTACAAAGATTTTCATCATACCTGCGCCTGCTAAACGTCATGTCTCTGTGCCTAAGATGGTTACACAATTTCAGGGATAAAAGCCACAAACGCTCGGGGTTTGTCTCCCCCGAGGAGCGTGCCCAAGCTCTGACTGCGGTAATCAGGAGCATGCAGTCCACAGCATTCCGAGACGAACTTGCAGCCTTGACGTCTGGGAAATCCCTGAAAAGGTCCTCACCCCTGCTACCTCTTCGACCGTTTTGCGATGCGGATGGACTACTTCGCGTGGGTGGTCGGCTAAGAAATGCAGTGCTGGACTATGACGAGAAACATCCCATCATCATTCCAAAGGATCACCATTTCACCGTGCTGCTGGTGCGCCACGCACACGCAGTCACTCTTCATGGCGGACTGCAAGCTACAGCAGCGTACCTAGCGCAACGGTACTGGATCATCCGCAGCCGCGTGGTGGTAAAGCGAGAAATCCGGACCTGTGTGACCTGCGCCCGGTTTCGTGGAGAGACTCTGGTGCAACGCATGGGTGATCTTCCAGAAGAAAGGGTTAAACCCCAAACACCATTCTTATCTACTGGACTGGACTATGCTGGTCCATTCCTCCTGAGGGCTACTAAGGGTCGGGGTCACAAAGCATATAAAGGATATATTTGCCTTTTTATCTGTATGGTAACGAAGGCCGTTCACCTTGAATGTGTATCTGATCTTACCACTAACACTTTTCTCCTTGCTTTTCGCAGATTTGTTTCGCGAAGAGGTGCTTGTTATTTTCTCTACAGCGACAACGCCTCAACCTTCCGAGGAGTTGCGCAAGAATTGAAGACAATGTTCCAGCAATCCTCATCCTTCTATAAAGAAGTCGGCTGTCAGCTGAGCAACACGGGGACGCAGTGGACCTTTATCCCACCGTACGCGCCGCACTTCGGAGGCTTATGGGAGGCAGCGATAAAATCTACTAAATTTCATTTAAAATAAAAAAAAAACTTCAAAGGGTTTTATTCTGCGCCCTGTCAATATGATATGTAAATTGCCTAACTAAATATTTATTGTTAAATTACTTGTTTCGGTGGTAAGTCATATTCATTTTTGTATGTTTTCTTTGATTCTGTAAGTTGGCTGCCCCGATATTTTTGTCACGGCGGGCGGCTATAAATGTTAAGGTAATTATTTCGACATTGCCGAGGCGGGCGGTATGTTTAGGCTTTTTGAATTCCCTCCAGGTGGCGATGGAGGGGGAGGGAGAGGTCTAGTGCGCATGCGCTGGGCCGAGCAGGAGTATCGTCTCGCCCGGCATACTCACTCACTCTTACGCCGAACCGTAACCTGTGAAGTTGGCCTGCACTCTGTACCCACCATTAAAGAAGTTCAGCTGAATAAGAGATTTCACTTTATTTCAACACTTGCACGACATTCATTCCTCCAACAATGCCCTATTTCACTACAAAATTATCAATTCCTAATTAGATTGTTCATATATCCTTTATTAGTAAATTTTAATGGATCCCGTCATAACTATACAAATCCTCACCTGCTTGTTTTTAATTACCAGAGACGAAATTATGCCTTCAACTCCCAGCTATCCAGAATGATGAGGTATAACTAAAACTAGTCATAACTGTCCGTGAAGCCTTTAAGAATCTAGGATTCATCGAGAGAATATGTCAAAAAATTTCAGAATATTCACGCATTAAAGACAGTACATATTGCTCTTATTATTTAACTAGAAAGGCTTTGATTTCCTTAACTCGGCACAATAATTGATTTCTCCATATCTCCATCTAAATATTATCGTTATTTGGGGTGAATTTTATCGTGAAATCCTGTATATAACGATTTTTATCGGTTTATGCTATATGTATGTTTGTTATTTTCCATTATCTATGAAGTATAGTGTAAGGATATATGGTTATGGGTTATCCTGTAAATAAATAAATACATAAAACTGGTTTGGGGTAGAATATCCGCTACCATTTACTAAATAGAACATCAGAAAAAACTTTCCCCTTACGTCCTTCCATTACCTGCTCAATAATGTCTTCAATCCTTGCCATATATTTTTAATGCACTAGAGTTATTTATGAAATATCAATTATCGTATCAAGATTGCAACGGTGCGAAATAATTGTACATGCTTCGATTTTCATTTCCTAACTCTTTTTTCTAGGCGCACTAGCGCTAACCATGATAAGTTCGGCAGGGTTAGGTACCAAGGCCTACCATGGTAACTCTGCGCGTTTACACGACGTTTTGAGGCTACGTGGGTATGGATCGAGGTAGATACGTGAGTAGTGTAAACGGGGTACCAGTAGAATAAAAGTGAAGCAGTGCAGCTGTTCCCACTTAATGAAGTGTGCCAGTTCGTACTTATTTATCCCATAGTGAATAGCCAGTGAAGGGCTGTTAGGAGGGTATTAATTCAGCTAAAAATAACGACAAAAGGTAGAGACCAAAATGAAAAAACTTATGACAGAACTTACCATTCTCAAAGTAAAATTTGTGAAAGTCCATTCCTTCTACTAAATTTCCAAGGGCCTCAGGCTCAAATGCAGTTAGATGGGGGTCACAAATTTTGCTGGAAATACAACAACGACATGAGTACACAGACAGCAAGTGCAAACCCCAGACAGCAAAGGGGGGGGGGGGTCCAACAAAGAAGCCTTTTTTGGTACTTGAAAATGTGGCTGAATTTTTGGTTTAGTTTCATTAGAAAACATACCTCAGAAAAAAAATCAGCTTGATCATCATATATGAGTATTTGAATCGCTTTTGAAAATTTCAGTAGCATGTTATCAAAAATTGACTGCTTCACACATGAGTGATCCTCGGCATTTTTTTTGTTCCTAGCAAAGTGTGGTTATCAGTTAAAAAACCCACTTTTGGTGATAAATAACATTCTTGACGATAGTCTTAAATTTGAATAAGATAAAAACAATTTGTATAAACGTCAACCACGAGCATTTCCATTCAACATTTCAGAATAATGTTTTTATCATCAAGTGGTAAGGAAAGGAATAACAAGGCATGCATGACTTGACCCATTATTACTCTGATAGATAGAGACGGAAGCTGAGGAGAGAGAGCACTTACGTGTACGCTTCAAAGTCCCCGGCATTAATCGCCTCAATCAACTGCTCCGTGATTTTGATGATCTCTTGCTTGCGCGCTGAAAACCAAGGAATCAGTGAAGGAGAAAAATAGCTTGATATCAAATGGCAACATAACTTTAGGTGAAATAGGCATTCGTAGGGACGTGTTACGCATACTAAAGACAAGTGCAGATGTTGAACTCAGCTTGGGGATCATAATCAATTGTTTCAATGGTTCCCATCATTTCAAATACAGGAGAGCACCAGAGGATCAACATTCTTTTGCAAATATTCAAGACCTAACATACAAATTCAAACAACGGCCAAAATGTCAACACAGAGAGTGAGCGCACCACCACAACCACACACCAGCTCAAGAAACTTCCTTTGAAAAAGAGCACTCCAATGACTGAAGGGACTGCGGACGGAAAAATGGAACACTCCTCCCTCGCCCAGGGAAGTTGAACAATGCAAAAACAATTTAAATTAATTTTAAATATCCTTCCCAAAACTGATGGCCTTCATTCAAATTTAACGGTGCAACCCAATAGGATGTAAGGCACTTTCCAGAAAGTAACAAACTAAAATGCTCCGTGAGATGCAACTCCATTGAAATTTGCACAGGAATCCTCGTATTCCATGACATAATTGCCCAAACCAGTGATTCCTTCAACTGAGTTTCTGCCTAAAATATATGTTGCTGCAGAACACAACCAACAAAAATATTAACCATACATTTAATGCAAAATCACAGTCACAAACAAGTTACCTCAAACTGTATTTTCACACTTGAATCACATAAAAAATATAAGCATTAGAAGCACCCAAATAATAAGACTCGATCAGCAAATCTGTTCACCTCCCACACAAAGACACACAAAAGTCAAACACTAACAAGGAGCATTATATACTTTCTCTTTTAAAGGATCACATTACTTTTTTCTACTCTCAACACCTCTATACACATCTGCAATATAACAGAGCATGTGTTATGGCATGCTGCAATCCATCCCTCATAGCTTCATTTTCAATGTTAAGCCAGACATGTTAGTGAGAAGCAATTTCAAATTTACCCTGCTTCATGAAGGCCACTTATTAATGATCTGAAAACTCACCAAAACTTCATAGAGTGCTGAAAATCAATGCTTGGCTTGCATAGAGATTTCTGCCCTCAAGAAATAATAGATATTGACTGATTTGCATGCTTGCATGTCGATTACCGACATGGTCAGCCAACAGTTGTTTTTACGTGTGTAGTATATATCCACCTTACCTGAACAATGGGAATTGTTGGAAAGCTGCGAGCACGTCTTGTTTGGGCACACAATCCTTATCTCTATAAGTGGAGACCATGGATTAGAAGATGTGGAATATATATATATATATTGAGGTATATAATATATGTATGTATGTTTGGGGAAAACTTGAAGAGAGATAGAAGAGACTGCACATTACATTTCACATGCTTACATACCCCACTCCTGATGCACTTCTAAGAGATAGCAAAAAGGAAGGTTAGCAACAATGCTCTCGTTCAGTCCAAGGGCAGATTTTGTATTTCAGGAAGGATGCCGATCATTGTGGCACAATGCCATTGTCTATGGCAATGCCAATGAGAAATTCACTGACCATCTTTCTATTAGCTGCACGAAGCAACCTAATACCAGTATTAAGTTTTCCATCGCATCACATTCAACTACTAAGGAGTTGCAATCTACAGGGAAGATCAATTAAATAAACTCCTTATTGACTCCAAAGAAAGGCAGTGAAAGCATTCAACTCGAGGAGACATTCATAACATTCTCTAAAGTACAACAAGACACAGATGCACGCACATAAAAAAGAGGGCTGGGCCAAAGCAAAGGGAAAGCAAGCAGCCCACACAGGCAATCATCCCACTTCATGACACCTCTCTCACAAAATGCTCCACCAACACAAATCTCCAATCTCCAGCCTCCCTGAGAACACCCCAACTGACTTTGGCAGCACATTTATCAGATGCACACAAGTCCTGTAACTGAGAAAATAAGGCAAGGCAAAATTTGGCCTCCACTCAGTTACATAGCTCAAGTGAATTGTGGCCATGACTCCTAAATGACTGGATGGCAAATGGCCATCTGCCATCATCACACGTTCATATGCAATTCTTAGGCAGATTCTGAGATGCAGAATTTCTTGAATCTGGGCAATTGAAGAGAGGGGGAAACGAAGGGGCCGAGTCGATTCCAGAGTTATGATATAGCATTACTGATGGCAAACTAATTGAAGAGATATCATATAATATCATTGTAATTATATGGTTACTAATAAACACGCAACCTCATCAGGTGTACAGTTTACTTTGAACGGGCCAATGAGCTAGGATGCCAGCTAAGAATTCTTCAACTTAGCCTCTGCATGGTAAAAATGCATTTTTGCTGTTCCCGATTTGGACAAAAACTTTACGTCTACACCCCTCGTTAGCACTCCAATCAAGGAAAGCAATCCTTTGGCCTCCCCGCCATCATCACATCACATCCAGCCACTCACGCAGTGGACATCTCACTCTTCATCATTAATAACTCTCTTTCCCACCAAGACACAACTAACCTAATGAGATTACAGTTATCAAAACATTTTAAGTTTTTTTTTAATCATGGAGCAGCAAAGGCTCAAAAAACAAAAAAATGAAATTAAGAAATAAATGTATTGTTTAACACGTTCCATGCGGGTGGCATCATAAGATGTCACGAATGTCTTCCATGGGTGGCGGGTGACATCATAAGATGTCATCAGTAGTACATCGTTTCATTATTTTTTTTCGCGCCCGGTTTTGATCCAGAATGTCTTTTTTCGACGCAATTTAGTAAATTAAGATTGCTTCTTTTCAATGGTATTATCCGTTCCTGAATTCTTTTATATCCTCTACCTACTTATCTTTGATTTTTTTGCAATTTTTTTCAATAATTTGGGTCATGCTCTTCGTCACCTCATGTATTTTTTTCTTATTTCTTTGTTATCATTGCGTGATATTAGTGTATTGATGTAACGACGGGCAGGGAGGAACTCATAGGTGTTTCACCTGGTCAATATAAGTTTCATGGTGAGTTTTTTTCCTCGCTCCAAAATTGCTACATATCCTCGCTCCTCCGCTCCGATGCAGCACACAATTACCGATCCAGTGTTTATAAAACGTTAGCAGCACATGATAATTTGAGCTTCCTTCGCAGGAGGTCTTACACTGTTTCTTATACCTCGCTCACCTGTCCCCTTCCGTCCATTCGAATGAAGAGTCCATTTTACAAATTGTCTGGAAAATTCTCTGTTACGGGGCTTACTCCCGGAGGTTGAAACATTGTTTCATTACTACCCTCACTCCACACATGCTTCCTTCAAATGTTAGTCGCGAATGGTGCTCTGTCCTACCACACGGCATTCTGATTCTGCACCTCAGCTCAAGAGTTCAGCTTACATACGTGCTGCCGTGACATATTGTGTTTTCGACTGTAGGCGTTCAAAATGCATAGGAAGAAATATATCTCCCATTCAGAAGATACCACCACAACCGTGCTCAATTCTGGTAAGTGTTCAACACTCATTCTTTCATGTTCAGCAGGATAAATATCTTAATAATGTATTTATATTCGTATAATAAGGAGCAGGAAATAGGAGAAAGAGAAAGTTGGAAGAAGATGAAAATGGCAAGAAAACTGAAGCAGAAACAGGACCATCTGTCTCCGGTGAGTTTCAGTATCTGCGAGTGCAGTTTGGAAAATTTATTCAATTTTAAACATCTTTTTATTTTTTGCAATAATTAAATAATTTTTGTAATCAATAACTAGGATGTTCAAATAATGATCCTTCGCGAGCCCTAACACAGAGATTGACCGAAGACGACTTGAGGAGGCTACTATCTGAGACAGATTCTTCGGGAGAAGATGAGGATTTATGGGAGGAAAGCGCGGAAGACTTCCACCCTGAAATCAGCGACAGCGAAGATGAGAGCGAGGACGAGGACCTTGGAGATTCTGAGCGTGACAGGACCAATATTTCTGCAACTGATTCCATCATTGAAACCATGGCACCAAACCCCTCAGGTACCGATAGATTTTGTGAAATGTGGAAAAATGAGCAGCCTGCTATCACACGGATGCCATTTGCTGGTTGTCCCGGGCAGAAGGAATCCCCTGCTGGCAATCACCCACGCAATTATTTTGACCTCATAGCCAATGAGGCATTTTACGACCTCTTAGTTTCAGAAACCAACATGCAGGCTGAGACCCTTCAATCGGCAAATGTATCGCCACATGCCAGAATAGCCGATAGGAAACATATGTCGAGAGACGAATTTCAAAAGTTCCTTGGGTTATTGTTCCACATGGGAACAATTAGGCTTAATAGAATCCAGGATTATTGGAAAAAGGAAGATTTATTCAATTTAACGTGCTTTTCACGGTACATGCCTCGGGATAGGTGTCTTGGCATTTTGCAAACGCTTCATTTCGCTGCAAATCCTACGGAAAATGAGCCTCTACCAGAAGACAAATTGTTCAAAATCAGGCCATTGATTAATCATTTTCAATGTAGAATGCATGCCATTTATTCACCCGCTAAAGATTTATCGTTGGATGAATCAATGGTTTTATGGAGAGGCCGTCTGATTTTTCGACAGTACATGAAAGGAAAACGTCATAAATATGGCATTAAAATGTATTTGTTAACAGAATCATCCGGAATAGTAATTCGAATGCTGGTATACACTGGGTCAGCAGATAAGGAAGTAGGAGGGCAGGGGCACGTAAGAAATGTAGTACATAAACTACTTCAGGGCAGGGAGGGTTTTGGCCATTCTGTTTATTTAGATAATTACTTCAGCAGTGTGCAGTTGTCTAGAGAACTTCTGGGAAAGGAAATATATTGCACAGGCACATTGCGGGTAAACAGAGCAGGGAATCCCAAGGAAATTGTGTCCCAAAAAATTAAGAAGGGTGAAATAGTAAAGCAGTGGAGTCATGATGGCATCTGCGTCTTGAAATGGAGGGACAAACGGGACGTTTTGGTCATCACCTCCGAGTATGGGAGCCAGTTGCTTGAGGTCCCGAACAGAAAAGGAATGGTGAAATTAAAACCGGAGGCGATAGTTATGTATAACAAATTTATGAGAGGCATTGATCACGGCGACCAAATGCTAGCATATTACCCCTGTGAGCATAAATCGGTCAAGTGGTATAAGAAATTAGGAATACACATCTTTCAGTTGATCATTATAAATAGTTACTTATTGTATCAAAAATACAGTGGACAAAAAAACACTGTACGAGTTCTGCATAGAGCTAATACGATCCCTGGTAGGAGCACAAACAGGCCCTACCTCACGTCCATCCACACCCAAGCCCCCCGAAGCTCATTTTCCCGCTTTCTTTCCTGCCAACGGGGGGAATAGACGGAAACAAAAGCGATGCCGCGTTTGTCACACCAAAGGAGTCAGGAAGACCGTCACCACTTTCTGCCCAGATTGTCCGGATGAGCCCGGATTATGTCTTCGTCCCTGCTAAATTGATTATCATGGGAAGATGCCAGAGAAATAATGAATATGTATTTTTAAGCGTAGTGAAAAAGTTACTCTTTATTTTGTATGCAATTTTTTGATAAGTGCTATATTTATTTTTACAACAATGTATTTTACTTTAAACTATAATAAAACATTAAAAATGTATAATAGTAATGGTTTACTTTCAAAAAAGCATTGCATTGGTCATGCAGAGAAAGCTTACAGCAAATTGTTGGAATCAAAAAAATTGAAGAAAAGTGTGTATTCTTCTTCATCGACTTATATTGCTTCCTAGCGAAGGCTTCCTCGGATTATTACTTTGGAAGGACCTAGCCAATCAGGTTCTCTACTGTGAATTGCCAAATGTGCGGGAAAAAATGTAAGTTTGCTGTAGAGAGCCCAATAGACCATTTGCCCGGACCATTGCAGTGTTTCTAATCATTTGTTTTGTTTTCGATATGCAGGAAGCTAAAAATACTTTACAAAATATTGCAGTTTAACTGTCAAAATTATATCCAGTACTTATTATTATTTAATGTTAGCAGCTAAAATTGAAATGAACTTTAGAATAAGAAGGGGTTTGTTGCAATTTGAAAAATAGAATTTGCGGGTATTGGTGTATTGCCGGTTGCATAGGTACATTGTTTCGCCATGGCGGACGACATCTTAAGATGTCACGAAAAAAAAGTTTAAAAATAAATATTTACCGTATGTTATCGGCAACTTTAAATATCAAGGTAATCATTATAAACCGAAATCTATTGGAAATTAAAATAAAAAAATTCCGTCACCGGGAACACCCAAGATTTTGTCGGCCGCATGGAATGTGTTAAACATTCTTCGTGCCTTCACTTATACATCCATTGTAATGAAACAAAAATCTCATAAAATTGATGGATGGACATAAAAATTAGTGTAACTCCAAGAAAATGATGAAATTAAAAATTTGATGTTTCACAAATTTTAGCAACCAACCCACATTTCACTTATTCTGCAGTCAATGAACAAGGTGGCACACAAGATAAGTATGTAGGCTGCATGAGAATGTGCAGTGAGTAACCTATGTCCTCTACACGAGAGCACTAAGCGCTAGTTAAGTGCCCATCTACTCACATTTGCATCCATATTTCCTGCCTTAATTTCTTATATGCCCTTAGTGATTTAGGCAGAAGATATCCATTTGCATACACTTGCATAATTATCAAATATGATGCCGATGAAACTTACAAAGCATTAATTTTCACTTTGCCGAAGTCTTTGAGAGCACAACCCTCACATCCACAGTGAGCTGTCCACGACTTCGTGGGGCCTCTCTCTCCCATCAAAGGGAGATGGGAGTGAGTGTTCATTAGTAAGCCCACCACTAACTCTCTCAATATATGTGCCTTGCCGGTCAAATGGAGGTGAATATGCGAGGCCCACAGCCACCTCTTTGAACCTAGCAAGGTGAAAGGAGCGTGAAACCCCAATCCGGGAATTTTTTGGAGACGTGCTCCTGGTGCAAGGACGACCTGGAGTCGGTTGGAGAGGGAATGAAGCTGCTACCGGGAGAGTGCAGCGCCATCACACCACTCATTCCATTCCTTTCCTCGAGCCCCCATTGGTCTCTAACACCCAATTCTGTTAGGCTGTGTATTTTGTCAGTTCATTAAACTGGTGCTAATACGACATTTCCACGAGTTGTTTTTTTTAATGCTACCAACGATTCATCGCGTTTCAATATGGCAGAAAAACTGGGTTAGTGGTTGCAGAAATAAAGTATTTTCTTGTGTTCTCAGATATACATATTTTACATAATCAGCATTTCATTTTTTACAATAGTTTTTACGACTGATATTTAATTATCTCTTAAGAATTCGTTGCAATGAGTATTTATTAACATATTCAAATACCAATAGCTTGTGATTGACAACAAGTGGACTTTCATCTCAAGAGCACTGAGCAAACTGAGATAAATCCTGAGCACAGAGCGCAATAACACTCTGCTACAGAACTCAATGAGTTAGTGGTGGGTGAGCTCTTGCCCCAGTATGGCATTGGACTCAACATTCAACATGGCATTGGAATTGGATCGGTGCAAAGCACAATCTCGTCAAAACAAGTGCTGCCCTCTCTGCATGATTGCCTCCTTCCCCTAAGGTGGCACCACGCAAGCCGCCTTCACTCTTCATTGGCTTAAATGTCCCTCATTAAGATTCAGTATTTACTTAGTCTCTCAGTTGAGCTCTGTCTAAAGATTTAATTGCTGTGGATTGCCATGTATTAGCTGGCAAAAAACATAATTCAGAGCTTAATGCAAACAAAATGGTTTTCTGTAGTAGCATAAAATAATTTTTTTAAATGTAGCATCAGTTCAATAGCAAGTAAATAAATTGAGGTTACCTTTACGTCCATACACCGAGTACTATGCAGCAAGTTTTTTTTTCCATTGCATATTTAATTCACAAGCAAACGTCACGGAAATGAGATAATAAATATTTACCCACTTTAAGGTAGGCCATCATAGTTCATAGAAGACAATGGAAATGAATGTAAACCCTGAAGCAAGAAAGTCCATGTAAATAAATGTTTTGATGAAATACTTTCTGTAATATTCGATCCTACCATGTGAATGGCTGTGAAATTCACATGAATCGCAATGAGAAAAAATTCCCTAGGACTGCAAATCGAAGCACAGACCTTTGGCTTTCCAGGCCAATGGGCAGACCCCTATTCCTAATTTCCCATGCACTCGAGGCTCATGTTAGGCCCTGGCATAGGTCGATCCAACGTGTGGGAGAAAAGACTTCCATGAAGCCACAACTGGTTGAGAGCCTCAAATCAAACAGGAAAGCCAAAGGTGCTGCACCATGGTCTGATTGCCAGTCGAGGGGAAGTCAAGTGAAAGCCATCCTTCAGCGTTACCCTTTCACCTCTGCCCCCCCCTCTCCCCTCTTGCTCCACTGCCATCCTGCCAACCAGCAGAGAGAGCCACCCGAGCAGAGCTCCTCGCGCTCACTGTAATCATCCACTTCCATGTTTGCCTCATCCTTCCAGGGTACCTACGCATGGCTATAATGGCATCAAAACTGATATTTTAGGAGCTCAACTTGCTTTTAAGTGATAAAAAGCCTTCTCCTCCTGTTAGCCTTTGTTCTGAGTCTACACAAACAGCTCCCGTAAGTCAATTTCAAAAAGAGAGGTTTTTGCACATGCAACTAAGATTGAAATGGCAAGTACTGTATAACCTGATGGGTTTGATTCTGACAGTACGGTTCACTTACATTTCTTTGTTTCAATTGAAAATTGCCAATATTTCCATTTAATCTAACACTTAACAAAGAAGGAGAATTATAAGGGTTTTGTTCAAATCTGTTCATTAGTAAGACTCTCAGTTTCTTGGGTTTTGGGTCATTGCGATTGACAGTAACAGTTAGTTTTGCCAGTCATCCTCTAAGTGCCTTCCGGTCAAATATGCTGCTCAGTATTTTCTCTGTCTTTAAATACTTATGCGCACCAAGGTTGAAACTTACCATGCAAAGATCACTTGGCTTGGCTTATCAGGATTCAAACCAAAATATCCCGATTGCAAGTCAGCCATGCTACCCCCAGATAGCACAAAGTAAGAGAATTATGTTTCTTATGGATTTCTTGCGGAAAAAATTGATAAGCAGCTTATCATACACTAAGGGGCTTATATAAGGCAAGGGTAAGATTTTAGGGAAGAATAGGTAAGGAATGCCATCAAATATCCTCAGACAGCGTAAGTCGCTTCTGTTGGAGCACCAAAGGCGGCTGAACAGCGTACTAAACTCACTACGCTGCTCACCCCTACATGAAGTTAGAGCCTACCAGTGAAATTCAGTGAGTCTTTAAAAGAGCTTAACAACTGATAACAGATTTTCCCGTAAATAGAAAAAAATTAACAACAGCAAGAGGCTGGCAGGTGAAGATACAAAGCATAATACAAGTACTATATCCTTGTGGTAGAGAGAAAAAAAAATAACACCAAGGAGAAGCGAACGTATGACCTTCGCATTCTCAGCTTTACACGCTATCTATTACACCATGACAACCGATGAATGCACAAGGCATAGTTACCATTTTCCAATCCGATGATATAGAAAAACTTAGCTGGTGCGTGAATGAAAAAACTAAAATTATTCAAGGTCCACACAATCTAACAATCTAATTTTAATTTATAGTCTGATAACCCCATACAATACGTAATTTAAAGATTCCTTCCAGCATTTTTATATTATTCTACATCGCAATTCTTGTGAAATTATGCGTTTTTCTTGCGACCGTTGTTTTGCCATCATTTCATAAATGTGAATCATTTTCAAATTGTGGCCATATGATGTTATTTCTCCTCATAATAAAGAAGCACTACAATAAAAACATTATTCTAATATACAAATGCCTTAACACTCTGAAACGATGGGATAATAACAGCATCCACGGAAGTGCTGAAAGTTTGGCATCCATTTTGTCATTACTCTAGTAATGTACTACTTGTTCCAGGCAGCGCTTTTTATGGCCCACTTTCTTGTCCAACTGTTTGCTGATTTGCAGCTTCTCTGAGTGCTCTCTCATCCATGATTGGTGGAGAGGATACCACACCTCTCCATTCAAAGTAATACTGAAAGTTGATGTTATTTTCTTGGCCTACTTTAGGCTGCTTTCAGTCTGAGCACCCTCTGTTGAGAAGCTACGACCCGTACCGACAGAGCAAAAGGGAAGAATGGGCAAAAAGCAAGAGAATATAATTCACCCGTAGGGACATCTCACAAATTGACACATTTTACACTAGAATGCAACTGGGGATAAAAATTACAACAAAGAGAACTGGAAAATGGAAATAAGTCACCCCTTCATCTTCTAAGCCCAAATCCCTGAATTCTAACGTTTCTGTAAATAAAAGGACAGTGTTGACGAAGAAAGAAGGAGAACAGAAAGTCCCCGTGAGATCGTTTTCTCTTCGCCCGGCCAAAAGGACAGTTGCCGTTTATGTGGGTCGAATCTGTAAGGATACGACAATTGACGAGGTTAAACATCATGTCATCAAAAATATTGGTATCGATTGTGATTATGTTGATACAGTGTCGGGAAAAAGCTCTTTTGGCTCTTTTTAAATAGGAGTAGATTCCACTGATCTTGAAAAAATTCTTGATTTGCAATATTGGCCTGTTGATGCCGTCTACATCCAATGCTGAAAAAACCTCTTGACTAGGAACATCGCTACCTCTCGTGACAGAACGATCACTTTCCGTGCTGCATTTAAATATACAGTGCCTACGAAATAAACTTCTCGAACTTGAAGCCTTATTAGATACCTTTCATCCTGATGTGCTGTGTCTTTGTGAACATTGGCTGACCTTACAAGAACTTCCTACTATCTCACTTCATGGGTATATCATGCAGATGCGTATATGCAGATGCGTATGCCCGTACTCATCATAAAAAACGGCGGCGTCATCATATTCGTCAAAACTAATCTAACAATTGTGTCAAACCAATTTTCTAGTCTGCAACTAAATGAAGAGCGAACTTTTGAGTGCTGTGTTACTTGCTTAGCTTTAAATAATCATAAGAATCTGTATACATTAAGTGTGTACAGATCTCCACTTGGTAACTTCACAGTGTTTCTAGATAAACTTGGCTATTTATTAGATGAACTTTATAATGTTGGTAACAATGTCCACATCATTCTAACCGGTGATTTTAATTGCAATTTACTAGTTGATGATAATTCATCTAAAGATTTCTTGAGATTGCTTAAATCCTATAATTTAATGCCTACGATTACAGCTACACCCACCAGAATTACACCAAATTCACAATCACTGTTGGATAATATTGTTTCTAATATACGCTTAAATAATTTAAATACTAAAGTTCTCAACTCCACCATATCTGATCACTTTCCCGTATTATCTTATTTAAACGTAGACCCACGTACACATTGTCAACATTCACATCTCACCAGAGTTTATTCGCAAGAAAACATTGACACATTTATATCCCTATTGGAATCCTCTGACTGGTCTGTTATATATAATAGTCATTCATTTGAAGCAAGTTTTCAATACTTTCATGACTGTCTTCAACACTCATTCGATGTTGCCTTCCCCCTCCGTCCTATGAGAAGAGCTGCTTTATCGCATAAAAAACCTTGGGTTACTGACCAAATTCGCCACTTTTCTGTCATGCTCAAAAATCTTTCTGCCAGAGTTAAATGCCCAAATTGTCCTCTCCTTCATGATGAATATAGGGCCAAAAAAAAGAATTATCGGAGACTATTGGAACTTTCCAAAAAATCCTATAACAATGAGAGGGTAATTTCATCTAGTAATAAGTCCAAAACATCTTGGGATATTATTCGAGAGTCAACGGGAAAGTTGCATCAGCACATTCTCCCTAGGATAGCTCAATCCAGTGATAATGCACACATTGATATCACAAATTTAGCAAATGAATTCAGTAACCTTTTTACAATTACACCACAGTTACCCACCTCTCTTACCTCTTCTGCAAACTTGCTCCATAGTCCAGAGTCTAGTGCTTTTTCAATTTTTATTCATCCTTGTACGGAATCGGATTTACAAGCTATAATTTCAACCCTAGCTAACAAAAACTTTTCGGGCCCTGATCACATCCCAGGGAGAATATTATATATCTCTTATAGATGCATAAAGGAACCTCTTCTATTTCTGATTAATGAATCCCTTACTCAAGGGATTTTCCCATCTTCTCTCAAGCATTCCATTATTAACCCTTTATATAAAAATAAAGGCTGCCCCAATAATTTGGATAACTATAGACCAATTGCTAAACAAAATGTCTTATCTAAAGTATTTGAAAAAGTATTCTACAACCAATTAATGTCTTTCCTGGATAAATATGCCTTAATCTCCTCAAATCAACACAGCTTCCGTAAAAATCGCTCTACTACATCTGCTCTATTCCATGCCACTGACTTTATTTTGTCCTCACTTGACAACAATCAAAAAACTGTAGGAATCTTTTATGACTTCTCCAAGGCATTTGATTTTGTGGATCACTCTCACCTACTTCGTAAACTTAGGTAATTATTTTGGAGTGAGAGGCATTGCCAATAAATGGCTTCAGTCATACCTCAGCAATCGGACACAGGCTGTCTCACTGTCTGTAAATGGCAGTATATACTCTTCCAAAAGTACTTCTACCACCGTAGGAGTTCCTCAGGGTTCAATCTTAGGCCCAATCTTATTTTTAATCTACATAAATGATTTAGCTCATTCCCTCAGTAATATTCCAGGTTCTAAAGTCATATTATATGCTGATGATACGAATATTTTACTTTCTTCTCCAACTCAAAATGACATTATTATGAGCTCTAAAAATGCAAATGATAGTATTTTAAGCTGGTGTACAGCTAACAAATTGATTTTAAACACACAAAAGACACACACTGTTCAATTTTGTGGCAATAGCAATGTTCTCGAGAGCATCCTAATTAGATTGGATAAAAAGTCTATTGAGAATGTGTCCCACACAAAATTCCTTGGTGCATACTTATGTAGTAATATGTCCTATGAGATGAATATTGACTTCTTAGCCAACAAACTAAGTTCAATCTGCTATCTATTAAGACACCTTAGGAACTCTGTTGATTTAAATATTCTTCTTACATTGTATTACGGTATCTTTTATTCTCGAATGTCATACAATATAATTTTTTGGGGCTCATCCCCTCATGCCTCCAAGGTGTTCACATTACAAAAACGTGCAATTAGAATCATTGCATAAAAACCTTTTGATGCTCCCTCCAAGCCTATTTTTAAAGCACTTAACATTCTTCCACTCCCGTGTGTATATTTATTATCAATTTTAATTTTTGTACGTTATAATCTTGATTTGTTTATGCTCAATTGTGATGTTCACAAATATGAAACTAGGAATTATAATAACCTTCATTATCATTCCATTAGGACTAACAGATCAAAGCTGGGCCCACGCGAGCTGGGCCTCAGAATTTATAATAAACTTCCTGCACATTTGAAATCAATTCAGTCAATGGAAATTCAAGTCATTCAAAAGGAAGTTAAAATCTTTTCTTCATGAGAAGAATTATTATTCTGTTAACGAATACCTATTTGATTCCTCCAATTAAGCATTAATATTCTTTGAACATACAATTATTTATAATCTATTATATATATATAATATATATATGCATTTTTTCCTTTCATGACGTGTCTTATATCTTTTGCTGTAAGGTCTCTAGACAAAATAAATTATTATTATTATTATTAGTACATATCTCAGGTTCTATAAATCATCAAAAAAACAAAAACCTAAGAAATCTCAACAGAGGGTGAGTGTGGCGGACAAGCAGAAGGCGTTGCAATTGTTTTTCCACCAACGGCCACAAGAGAGCGTTGGGTAAGGAGGAAGCCATGATGGGAGAAGAGCGACGCCATGACAGTCTGGACGAGAAGGGTTTTGATGTCGATACTGTAGAGCTTGTCTGTGCTACGCAAACGAAGCGAAAAAAAACCCTATTATGCATAATTGGTGATGGCATTCATGAACCACGTCCATAATCATCCCCATGCTACAAATTGGTGACCCCGACGTGATCTCCCCCACGCAAGATAAGTGGTATCGTATGCACGCCGTAGCCAGTGAGGAATCAATGTGGTGATCCAGTGCTGTGTTCAAAATCTTTCACCATCAGGCTTGTTGCGGAAAATGTCGTATTTTTTAAAGTGATTTTGTATAAGTACCAGTGTTTTTACGCTTCGTTTACGGATAATGACTGCGTAGTATGTGTATTTTCCTCCCCAAGTGTGCGCCATTTTATCTTCGTCCCGTTGGCGTAAATTTCCCCCAAGCCTAGTGTTGCAAGTAGTGTTGGCATGTATAACTAGCCCTCGATACCGAATTTTTATTATTATTTTTTTAAAAAGTGATTAATGCTCGAGTGTGACGGTGCATCATGAGTGACGCGAATAAAGCGGCGTCTTTGCCCGTGCAGGCTCCGCCGTTTTGCCCCGAAAAACCACAGTTGTGGTTTGCGCAGCTCGAGGGCCAGTTCACCTACGCCCAAATTAAAGACGATGCTACAAAGTTCTGGCTAGTGGTAACCAGCCTTGACACTCGTTTTGCCAACGAGGTCGAGGATATTATAACAAATCCCCAGGAAAATGATAAGTACATGCACCTGAAACAGGATTTAATTCGAAGGCTTTCGGTATCGGAAAACCAACGGATAAAGCAACTGCTGGAGCACGAGGAAATCGGGGATAGAAGGCCAACGCAGTTTCTTCGGCATCTCCGCTCCTTGGCCAGAAGCTCCGTTCCGGATGACCTGTTGCGGAACATTTGGTTGAGCCGTCTGCCACAGAATGTTCATGCCATCCTAGTCACTCAGGCGGACATGAATTTGGCCGACCTAGCATCACTATCGGACAAAATAACGGAGGTTACTCCAATTCCGCATTTGCCGGCCTCGGTGGCGGTGGGGTAACGTTCTCGCCTGCCAAACAAGAGGTCGCGGGTTCGAGTCCCGCCTGGGTAGGTTTCCCCGGTCCAGGGAATGGTCGTTTGTGTGCGTTTACTTGTTACATTTGTTGAACACCCCGGTGTAAAATGGCCAGTAAGAGCTGTATCCGGTGGTTTGAGAATAAAATAAAAAAAAAATAAAAAAATAAAAAGGTGTTTTTTCTGTTGCGAGTGATCCAATCATCGGCACTCTGATGGAAAAAATTGAGAGTCTATCGCGGCAGGTAGCGGCGTTGACAGTGGAGCGTAATTCCCAGCCGCGATCCCGCAGCCGTTCCAACAAATATCGCCTGCGGAGCCAGTCGCCGCATCAGTCTCAGCATCGGAGTGATATTTGTTGGTATCACCGCCGCTTTGGTGACAACGCCACTAGATGTACGCGGCCATGCAGTTATGAGACAGGAAACGAACCGAGCAGTTACTAGTGGCGGCAAGTGGCTGCATATCTGGGAGTAACCGCCTTTTCGTCATGGATAAAACCTCCCGTGTTAGGTTCCTCGTTGACACGGGGGCTGATAATTGCGTTTTCCCGATGGCAAACCTGAAGGAGCGGCGTCCAGAAGTGGATTTCCAGCTCTTCGCCACGAACGATTCCCTCATTAAGACATACGGTTTCATAACACTATGTCTCTCTTTGGGCCTCCACCGAGCTTTCGAGTGGACGTTTGTGGTGGCTGATGTGTCTCACCCGATCATTGGAGCTGACTTCCTTCGTCATTTTGGCCTTCTTGTGGACATACGTTGTGGGCGATTGGTGGATGGCGTTACAACACTGAGTGTCGCTGGAATCATGTACTCGGGAAATCGTGTAACTGCTTTCAGTGGTTCCTCCGCATACCATCGCCTTTTAGCGGAATTCCCTGAAATAACCTCTCCATCGGGTGCCCCTAAAGCAATCAAACATTCTACTGAACATTTTATCCATACCACGGAAGGTCCCCCTGTTTTCACTAAACCCCGCAGACTCGCGCCAGACAGGCTAGTGGTTGCCAAGCGCGAAATGGAGCAAATGGTGAAATTAGGAACTGCACGTAGATCCGACAGCTGCTGGTCTTCCGCTCTTCATTTGGTCCCTAAGACTGGTGACGAGTGGTGTTTATGTGGGGATTACCGGGCGTTGAACGCCAGGATCATACATGACCGCTATCCCGTGCCGCACATAGAGGATTTCGCGCACGGTTTGTGTGGCAAAGCTGTGTTTTCCAAAATTGATTTAGTGCGGGCGTTTAATCAAATTCCCGTGAACAGTGACGATGTCCCGAAAACAGCAATCATAACTCCGTTTGGTTTGTTCGAATTTCCTGTCATGACTTTTGGACTAAGAAATGCAGCACAGACCTTCTAAAGATTTATTGATGAAGTGTTGAAAGGACTGGATTTCTGCTATGCTTCATCATCATCATCATCATCACTGGTCAACAATCCTAGGATTGGTTTGACGCAGCTCTCCACTCAGGGGCCGTATTCTGTATTTCGTCAGTACCGCACCGGTCGGTTTCCCTTCCCAGCCCACCGACAGCACATCATTCCGTACCGACGACGGTTTCCACACCGACGATGGCTAATTCAGCGATTCAGTATGGTCGTCGGTATCAAACCAGTCGGTACAGTTCCCCTTCCTTCCCAAACAGGGAAAATCCGAATATATCCGAAGTTTCACGTGTCTCCACCAATGAAAGAAGGGTAAAAACAAGTGAAGACTCATTGGCACAGTTTGTTGTCGTCATTCTCAATCTTTTTATTTGCGGAAATTACGACTTATTGCTAGATTAAGATAAACGATATTGAATAAGTTGTTAACAATGCTTATATAATGTGTGGTAGTAATGCTGTACATACAGAATCGAAGGAAACAATATTACAACATCACAATAAAGTTTGTAAGTGATGGAGATTGTTGTTGCTGGAATGAATTATTGAAACTATCCTTGAGATCGTAGTTTCTTTTTTTAAATATTGGTTCCGTATATTGCTATTTATTCATGATTTGGTAATATAGTTGTCATTAAGTAAGTTCCGTCTAAATGTTATCAACGGAAGGTTATGCCATTGGCACCGTAGCAGACGAAAATAACATACCATGGAACGTGAACGTAGGATTCAAAAGCAAATGTAAATGTCATATTAGAGGAACAAGTTAGGAAATTGTTATAAAAATATGGAACTGGGTGTAATTAAAAGAAGTGTAATGACGAGGAAGTAAAGAAATTGTGATTGGGTGAAATACATTTGTTTAAGTTGCGCATTCCAAGTGAGAGAAAATGATAATATTGCGGTAAACCTCATACTTATTAACAAATATCTTCTTTCATCGTCAAGGGAATCAATGGCTGACGATAAAATGAAATATAGTTGCCTGTTACAGATGAAAGAAACTGATACCGTTGTGGCAAACTTCATACTTAAATAAAAAGATCTTATTTCTATGCCGAGAGAAACGCCAAATGATGATTGAGTGAAATAATAGTTGCCTATTCAGAGTGAGATAAAGTGATAACATTGCGGCAAAACTCATATTTAATCAAAAATATCTTTTTTATGTCAAAGGAGCAAATAAATGATGATAGAGTGAAAGAAATCCTATTACAAGCGAGTGAAAGTGGTAACATAAATGAGAGAAAGTCATTATATAGTGGCAAACCTAATGTTTATTAACCAATATCTTATATTTATGTCAAGGTAATCAATATAGATGTTGACACAGTGAATTATAGAGGCCTATTCGAAGGGGCAGAAAAAGATAACATTGCAGCAAACCTCATTATTTACTCGGTGATGAGATAAAAACAAAATAAAACGTACAATGCGCACCGGGGAGTTGATGAAACCCACTAGTCGGTGGCCGTACCGACACGTTTTTGCTGTCGGTACGGCTACCGACGATCTCTCGCCCTCACGTCGGTGCCGCACCGATCGGGTTCGTACAGAATCGCACGACTTCTTACCGGGAGTCGGTGTGACGTCGCACCCGACGAATCGGTGCCGCACCGATCGGTTTGGAGTTACAGAATACGGACCCAGTTCTCCTATCAGCTAATCTTTTCACACCTACGTATTTCTTCTCTTTCACATCTCTCTTTACTTGTTCCATATATTTTGTCCGAGGTCTTCCTTTTCCATTCTTGCCTTCCACTTGCCCTTCGACGATTGTCTTCATCAGGCCATCATGTCTCAAGATGTGGCCTATAAGGTTGTTCCGTCATCTTATTAAGGTTTTCATGAGGTTTCTCTTCTCTCCTACCCTTCTTAGGACTTCCTCGTTACGAACTCGGTCAATCCATTTGATTTTCATCATTCTTCTGTAGCACCAAATTTTAAAGGCCTCTATCCTTGATTTCTCCGCTGCGGTCATTGTCCATACCTCACTTCCGTATAGGAGCATACTCCAAATGTAGGTTCTTATGAATTGTTTCTTTACTTCTATATTTAAGTTTCCCGCTGTAAGCAGGTCTCTCTTTTGGTGGAATGCTCTCTTCGCCTGGGCTATTCTGCTGATAATTTCTTTCTTGCTTCTCCCGTCACTAGTTATCTTGCTTCCCAAATAACAGAATTCATCCACCTATATCAGTTTTTGCCTCCCTATTTTAATGTTGGTCTTGACTTCTTCTCTTCTGCTGCATACTAAGATCTTGGTTTTCTTCGTGCTTATTTTCAGTTGATATCTACTCATTACCCTACCCATATTAGCCAGAATATTTTTCAAATCCTTCTCTGTTTCTGCTATAACGGCTATGTCATCGGCAAATCTTAGCATGCTAATTTTTTCTCCATGGCTATTCACTCCCAATTCCTTTTCTTTGATTTCATTAATGGCTTTCTCAATGTAAACGTTGAAAATTACGGGTGACAATGTACAGCCTTGTCGCACTCCTTTCTTAATTCTTGCTTCTTCACAGCTAGGCCCTGATTTTATCACGGCTACTTGGTTTTTGTGTAAACTGTGGATGATTCTTCTGTCATTACAAAGAACCCCAATTTCCTTTAGGATTCCAAGCATTGTGCTCCAATCCACGTTGTCAAATGCTTTCTCTAAGTCCACCAACGCAACGAATGTTGGCTTGTTCTTTTCCATTCTCTTCTCTATGAGCAGTCTTAGGGCCAATATTGCTTCCCTTGTGCCTTTGTTTTTTCTGAATCCAAATTGGTCCTCATCCAAGTACTCTTCTGCTTTTCGTTCTACTCTTCTATAGATGATCCTTGTCAGTATCTTTGACGCATGTGTAGTAAGGCTTATGGTCCTAAAATCTTCGCACTTCTCCGCTCTTTTCTTCTTAGGAATAGGGATTATAATGTTCCCCTCGAAATCCTTTGGTATCTCACCTGTCGTATACATTTCACTAATGATTTTGTATAGCTGGTTCAACGTCTTCTCTCCTGAATTTTTAATTAGCTCTGCAGGAATGTCATCAATGCCAGAATTTCGCTTTATTTATCCTGAGGTCTCTTACAGCTGCATCAAATTCCGATCTTAAAATTGGGGCTCCCATGTCATCGGTATCCACTTCCCTCTCGTTTTCAATAGCATTCGTTCTGAGGCGACTTCCTTTGTACAAATCTTCCAGATATTCCTTCCATCTCTTCCCTTTTTCTTCGTTTTCAATCAATAGTTCTCCGTTTTTGTCCCTTAGGGTATTACATCTTACGCCCCTTTCCTTAAAGTGGTTCCTCACTATCCTATAAGCGGCCTCTACTTTTCCATGTTTAAGATTGTTTTGCACGTCTTCGCAAATGCTTTTCATCCACGTTTCTCTAGCCTTCCGCGCTTTACGACATATTTCGTTCCTTATTCTCTTGTAACGATTCTGTCCTTCCTCTGTTTTCGCAGCCTTGTATTTTCTTCTTTCTTCAATGAAATCTAATACTTCCTGCGTGATCCATGGTTTTTTCATAACGACTCTTCTTTTACCAAGAACTTCCTCAGCTGCCGCCTGCAGACCACTTCTAATGGTTTTCCAACTCTCTTCCATTGGTTTGTTGGTCGTATCCTCCCCTATTTTATTTTCTACAGCCTCTTTAAAAGCCAGTTGATGCTGAACCTCCCTCAATTTTTCAACCTGCCATATGTTTTTCACGGCTTTCTTCAACTTTTTAAATTTAAGGTGGCATTTCATCATAACTAAATTATGGTCACTATCGATATCTGCCCCTGGATAACTTTTGCAGTCCTTCACCTGGTTCCTGAATCTTTGTTTCACTAGAATGCTTACATTGACGATATATTAGTTGCCTCCGTTGACGAACTAGAGCATGAGCGCCATTTACGTGTGTTGTTTGGCCGTTTGCGTGACTTCGGTGTTGTGATTAACTGTGCTAAATGCGTATTTGGTGTTGCCGAGGTGCAGTTTCTTGGGTGTTCCGTGTCCAAGGATGGGACGAAACCCCTAACAGACAAGGTGGAGGCCATTGAAAATTTCCCTAGTCCAACTACCATTCGGGGGTTGCGACAATTTTTTGGGATGGTTAACTACTACCGTCGGTTCATCAAAGAAGCCGCAAAACTCCAGGCTCCCCTCAGCGAGCTGCTCGCAGGTAACGTGAAAGCGGTGACATCATTGACTGGACTCCCGAGTTGGATAGCTGTTTCAACGCCTGCAAGGCAGCGCTTTACCGTTGGACCCTTCTGGCCCACCCGAATCCGTCTTTTCAGCTTGGTCTTTTCACAGATGCCTCGGATAAAACTATCGGCGCGGCACTCCAGCAGCTGACTCCTGCCGGTTGGCAGCCCCTCGCTTTCTGGAGCAAGAAGCTCAACGATGCCGAGCAGCAGTACAGCGCCTATGATCGTGAGCTTTTGGCGGCATATAAAACGGTATTGCAGTTCAGACACATGGTAGAAGGACGAGCCTTCACCATTTTTACGGATCATAAGCCACTCACTTTTGCTTTCCGGCAGAAGCGAGACAAGTGCTCCCCTAGACAATTCCGGCATCTGGATTTCATCGGGCAATTCACCGCTGATATTGTCTATGTTCCTGGGAAGGACAATGTCGTTGCTGATGCGATGTCTCGAGTGGAGGAAATATCTGGTCCCATTAACTTTGCATCGTTGGCTGATTCACAGTTGCATGACAAAGAGCTGTCCGATTCTTTCCTACACTCCCCGCTTATATTAAAGGAAATTCTACTTCCAGGATCAGAGAAGCCCCTTATATGTGACTTTTCCACTAAAAACCCTCGCCCATTTGTCACATCACCTTTCCAGAGGCAAGTTTTTGCATCCTTCCACAGCCTTTCTCATCCTGGAGTTCGACAAACAACGCAGATGGTTGCAGAACGTTTTGTGTGGCCCTCCATGAGAAAAGATTGTCGTAATTGGGTCCGTTCGTGCCTGCAGTGTCAGAGAAACAAGGTGACGAGACATGTCCTTTCCCCTTTGGGTGATTTCCCTCCGACAAGTGCAAAGTTTCAGCATGTTCATATTGATATTGTTGGTCCTCTCCCTAGCAGCCGAGGGTTTCGTTATTTGTTGACTTGTATGGATCGTTTCAGCCGTTGGCCTGAAGCCTATCCTCTAGTGGATGCCAATGCTGACACAACGGCCAGAGTTCTCTTTCAGGAGTGGATATCTCGGTTTGGTACGCCTCTCCTCATCACAACCGACCAGGGGAGGCAATTTCAGAGCAGCCTGTTCCATGGGTTGATGAAACTCACTGGCACAAACCACCTGAGGACTACGGCTTATCATCCTGCCGCTAATGGGATGGTGAAACGGTTCCATCGTCAGCTGAAGGCCGCCCTACGCTGCCACTCTGATCAGCAATGGTATGAGGCTCTACCTGCTGTACTTCTGGGCCTGCGAGCAACCTGGAAAGAGGATCTGAATGGCACACCTGCTGAGGTGCTGTATGGTCAGCCCTTAAGACTGCCTGGAGAATTCCTTTCTCAATCACGTAATGAGGTAATCGCTGATGCAGACTATGTTACTTCCCTACGTGGGTATCTAAGCAAGTTCCGTCCTCAGCAAGCCAGTCGCCACGGCACACACAATGTTTTTGTTTTTAAAGATTTGCAGACATCCTCCCATGTTTTCTTGAGAAATGACAGGGTGCATGCATCTTTGACTTCACCTTACGACGGCCCATTTCGTGTAATCAATCGGGGTAAAAAGACTTTTACAATCAGTGTGCATGGGCGTGAAGTGGTAGTTTCTGTGGATCGCCTGAAACCTGCATTTGTAGAAAATGACACAGTTGCAGATACACCCTCTAGTGACACCCACATATCTTTGCAATTTAGTGTACCTCCAAGTGTTCCCCCTTTCAGCAGTCCCTCCCCTAGTGAATCTGTGAATGACACAATAGTGCCATAAGTTCCTCTCCGACGTTCTGGGAGACGAGCGCGATTTCCACAGCATTTAACTGATTATATAGTGTAAAGCACATTCTTTAGTTAGTGTCTATTTTTGTGTAGTATCAACGCAGCTGATTTTGATGGTCATGAACACAGCTCACTTATGCATATTTGCTGTTATGTTTGTTCTTCATTTCTTTATTTAAGGTTAATATGTATGTCAAGGCCTCAAGACACACTCCGCTACTGCCAAGGGGGGTGTTGTGGCAGACAAGCAGAAGGCGTTGCAATTGTTTTTCCACCAACGGCCACAAGAGAGCGTTGGGTAAGGAGGACGCCATGACAGTCTGGATGAGAAGGGTTTTGATGTCGATACAGTGGAGCTTGTCTGTGCTACGCAAGCGAAGCGAAATAAACCCTATTATGCTTAATTGGTGATGGCATTCATGAACCACGTCCATAATCATCCCCACGCTACAGTGAGCAATACAAAAGAGAAAAGAAAGAAGTACAAAATGTACTGTATGTTATGAGAGACATAAAAATCGAAAAGCAAACTGCAATAATGTAAGCCTACACACTGCACTCACTTTGGATCATCAAACATAGGCATCTCTTGTCAGAGCAAATGACCGCAATGGCCAGCGAGCATGCAACACACACTCTGACGTGCACCTGCCCCTCCTTGCCCACCATACGCAAGACCATACGCATTGCCCTCCGCAAGCAGAGGACCAGTGAAGCATGTCTTCTGGAGAGCCACTAAACGAGCACTAGTGTGACTCTTTCCAACAAATAAGATAAACATTTGGGTGCATGATTTTCCAAATGAGAGAGTATTTTTATAAAGTATGTCATGAGAAAAGTCGCCGGGTTTTAAAATAAACATACCAGAGTGGAAGTGCAGCTGCGATCGCTTTCCTTACTTTCAATTTCCCTCACATTCAGTCTGAATGTCTAAAAATTCCCTCTTGCATAGTAGCAGTGGATAGAGATTTGATAGAAGTAACTATCGGTTTGAATAACTTTTGAATAATTAACCTCCCCCTCCCCCCATTGGTTAAAACACACACTCGATAAAATTGAAATTTTTCGGAGTTGCCACTTTGTACAAAAGTATTTACTTTTATTTTCCAGTATATTTACCACAAATTAGCTCAACACTTAGGGCCTCTTTGACACGCTTTTGGTACTTCACAATCCATTGGCAGATCCGGAGAGGGCCAGAGGGGTGCTACATACGTGTAGCCCCCAATTCCCTTTGCTATCCAATTTAGACTACATAGATAGAATGGTAATTTTGCTCAGACCTCCATCGCAAGGATTTTGGAAACTTTTTTCACCAAAAATGAATCTCTTTTTCAAAAGTGTGTCTGAATTTAGTGGCTTATGAGATTTCTTGGAATCCACAAAAAGACCTTTCCTGGCAGTTTTCCATCAGCTTTTTGGGAATTTAACATACTGGATTTATGGCAAAAATATCGGAACCAAAGGCATATCACTGGAAAATGGACACTGAATGATCGAAGAATGCAACCACGCAACACCTGGATACACTCCTGAAGTGTACATTGTCCCATACCAAAAATGCCTAATGCTGAAACAACAATGAAAGTATACTCCACAAAAAAGCCCTCAGCGAGTATATGTATGTTGAGACAGCCAGATAGAGAACTGTCAGAATACCATAGGCAACGATATGTCTATAGTGGAGACCACCCTTCTATGGCACTCAAAACATTCAATGGACGCTAACAGTTATGCAGACACTCTTCATTCTCAGAATGTTTTCAATCTTTCTTTTATAATATTAATGTTGATTATCAAGTTGACTCCCATTTCATAATATTTACTGCTACAGTTTGCAAGTTGAAACGTGAGTAAATCATGTTTACATAATGATTCATCATTTTAAAAGGAGGCTGAAATAGTTTTTAAAACAACTTTAAAATGATGTCTCATAGCTTCTTTAAGAGTCATTTAAACATATTTGAAAAACATGTTTATATCATTTTGAAATAACAAAAAAATTAAGTCTCAAGAGAGAGAGAGAGCTAATGTTTTCACAATAATCTTAAAATGTTCTTACAATACATGTAAAAATACTTTTTTCATAAGATTTTGCTGCTTGGGTTCCTCGTATACCAAGCAAAGGCATTTTCTCCCAATCATAAATGGATAATGCGATACATATGTGACAGTCATAATGATTGTCTCATCTTGAAATGGATCCACCTCATTAGATTTTGCTCCATTCAAATCATCCATCCCTCCACCTCTCGCCTATTTCCACATTTCCCTCACGACATGCGGCTCCTCACGTTTTTTCCCCATACTAACATTTACACATTGCCACCATCAAACTGATGTCCTTGAGCAGCATGTTCACCAGTGGTAGAACATTCAACACAGCCCAGCCTATTTATGATCTTGTTCTTCCTGATTCACTAAATTGACTGCAATCGCAAGTTTTGCGTGTTGTTTGGTGCACCCCTCCATGGCAAAAATAGCAAATTTTGCTGCACTTTGTGGGCAGTGAAAAATGCATTTAGGTATTTCAAAATTATAAATATGTAGCAAAGAATGGTATAAGAGACATGAAATTATTTATATGCATAACTTGTTCAATATAACTTTCACTGATAGTAAATAAAATACTCAGAGATATATCCAAAATGGAGGCCATCACAAAAGTGAGTCAATAAGGTGATGTACGGGTTGCCTATGGAAAGCTGCACCTCAAAGTCATTTTTTATATCTATGAAAAAGTATCACTACGTATCTTCCATGCCACCAAATAGTTTTGCAAGTCTTTACACCCGTAAATAATATTTGCCATCTCACTAGGAGGTCATGAGAAAGGAAGAAAGCCCTGGGGAGGTTAGTGGAGTGAGTAAGTGTTGCAACTGCAAAAGTTAGTGTGAGTGGGAAATGCAGAATGTCATTATGTAGTTCCTTTGCTTTGGATATAGAGGGAAACTATGTAGAATTTGATGCACTGAATAGCAGAGGCCTTCACGTTGTAGAAATCCATCTTACTGATTTGTGAATGAAAAACTTTGCTGTTACTACAATTTGGAACTTTATTTTCCTGACTAGTTTCGGTACACTGTATCATATTCATAGTCCTATCCTATGAATATGATACAGTGTATCGAAACTAGTCAGGAAAATAAAGTTCCAAATTGTAGAAACAGCAAAGTTTTTCATTCACAAATCAGTATGTAGAATTTTTCTTTAACTGTCAACCATACAATCTCACTTCTCCTTATCTATCCCCCAATCTACATTTTTGCAGAAGTCACATTGATGATGTAAACACACAAACAAGATGCAATCATATGTATTGTGTACAAACCACCAAGAGGATTTCACCTGATCTGATTTCCGATCAAAGCACTCTCACCCAGATCTTCTGTGGCATTAACGATTGATCACATGATTCTCAGACGAGTGAGATGACAACTTCCGAGAAAAACCCCACTTGGTGAGTGATTAGGTTCAACGTTTACCAAATACCACCACGTCATTGACATGTTCATTACAGACAAAGTGATTATAGATGAGTAAAGGGGAGGGAGGATGGACTCACCATCGTGGTCATCAGAATCGTAGCCCAGAGGGTGGTAGCGCACCTCAGAGTCCACTGTTGTGGGCCACAAGCGACAGAGAGACAGCAAACACAGTGAGTGGAAATAAAAAGGGAAGTCAAGAGGAGGATTCCATGCAAACAACACAATGTGCGCATCATCAGAATTAACAAAAAGAAATAAACAACTAAGATACTTATAAAAATGTATAGAGGTAATGATCAAATTTTATATCCATTCTTCCACCATGCATTTAAATTAAACATAATATTCTATCTTTCAATTGTTTACTCTTGGTAGTTCAAACAAATGGCAAAAAAGTGTGCAAAAATATCACACCATAAACACAAGTCATCATTTAGGAAGTATCACATATAAAAAGCCTCCTACTTAAACTCTCTAAGAATTATGTACCTATATAGATATAAAAAAAACAATGATCAAAGGAGGCAATAATAATAAACCTCATAATCAAAATCATTGTCCTATTATGTATTTATAGATAAAATTAATGAATGAAAGACATTCTGCATATTAAATCTCAAAAACTGGCATGTTAATCATTTATAAACAATCCAGAAAATCTTAATGAAATGTTATCACTACCATTAAAACAATCACGAGGCAATACTTCAAAGCAAACAAGACAAGGGATGCACAATAAGATATCTAGCACAGCTTTAGCAAACATAGCAATGACGGGGGATTCTCATGACTTAGGGCCTCATGTGGAGGAACCTTTGAAATGCGTGCACTTAGAAAACACCTTCAATAAAAACTTTTGGGCTGTGTTGCCACGTCAATTTTTGGGTGGCCCCAACGTTTTCCGACCGATGCTGGTCGCTTTCTCAAGGGAATCTGATGAACGTGTCGACACCACGTGTTTTCATTATGATCATACCAAGACATGAGTGTTGCATGCATGAAATAAACATACATTACTCAATTTCTACATTATCTGACATATAACAATGCATTTTTGCCACAGTAACTTGATGACTAAATTACAGAATATAGTCCTGGCATACCCATAGCATGCATTGCTGTTCATATGAACCTAGGTAGGATTCAAAGGTCACAATGACTGTCATATGCCATCATTTTGACATCATACTGATGCACTTCAGGTCATAGGACCTTTGTGTGATAAATCACTCTCGCAGCAAATAATGTGAACACGACGTCAGGAAAAATTTAGTCCTATGTAGAGATTCTTCAAACCCTCAGGAAATGGCATGGCCTACTTTTCATGGATTATTGCTTTCCTGATTAGATCCCTTGATTGGAGGCACTGGAAATCACATGAACTTCAGGCAGTGAAATTTGAATTCAAAGGATTTGAAAGTGTGCCCATCTCACCACTGCCCTCAATTATCAGCCAGTACATATGTAATTTTTACATTTCTCATTCAGAATTTCATAGTTTCCTATTCTATGTTCAAAGAATGAATGAATACATATAGAGATATCAATCTATTTACTTTAAAAAGTGTACTATGTGTGGAGATATTCAGGTCTGTCCACAGTGTTTCAATATTAAAAATCAATAACATATTATGTGGGTACTTTTCACCATATATCATTTTATGGCCTAACAATCTTCAACAGGCAAGAGGGTGGAGGAACTGAGTGAAGCGGAAGATCTGTTGGGACAGATTGTGATCATGACTGTTTGTGAAGTTTTTCTGCTATTTTTTGTCTCACCTCAAGATGGCAGGGAGTATAACTAGCTGCAGGACGGTGGAGTCAAACTGCCTTCTTTCTACTCTATTTTTCAATGATATTCTCATTAATTCTCCAAGCACTGTTGTTCCCTAAAGTGCCCCATTTTTTTCTGATCCAATTGTGCTGTTCTGCATCTATTACAAAACTTTTTCAACAAATCTTATCGTCAACAACAATGGGAGACTCAAGATGATGACATGCAAAGGACCATGCTCGCAGCATTGTTTACAGGGTCATTTGCTGATCATGATGACGTCAAACTGACAAATGGAGGATGTCCCCACTGCTATTCTGACTAACAGCCTGTGACATACACCTTGGCTCACCAGCCATTTTTGGAGTCCACGGAGGTTCATCACCTGTGGTAGACCTGATATCTTTTAGCAAGGATGTTGTGCTCTATGGGTAATCATTCATTGGTGATTAGCACAATTAAGTCTAGGTGCTTCTGGCATCATGCCCCATCACCATCAAAAATCTAATCTAATCTACAGCCTGTAACCCAATCATGACGTTAAATTGATATTGTTGTAACTTTTGTGTTCTACCTAAAAAAAAATGTAACTTGCCCATGATCATGACTTCTTGGCGCCAGTGTATGTATTCAAATTATTTTCAAACTATGGTCTGATAATGCAATTTTTCCTCAACAGGTAAAGCATTAAGAATGGATTGACATTAAGCATTAATAACTTCTTTGGCATGATACAATAACACCTACATATACATGGGGGTGATGAAATGTTTGCCACAGTTCCCCATCACTTGCATGACATGCATTTAAAATATTATTATTATTATTTGCTGGGACATAAAAAATTCATATGAAGGCTAATCTGCTTACTTCACAGCAGCTTCCTTATTTTATAAATCTAGCTCACCTCACTGCCTTACATTATGCTAGCTGGGTTGTTCATTCCTATGTGATTATTAATAGTTAAGTAACCAGGAGTAGGCTTTGGGGGGGGGATGGAGGGGCATGGGAGGGGGACCCTCCCCCTACGCAATGGGGGTTCCAGGAAAATTTATGAGAAATGACATGCCTGGAAACACAGCTTACATCATTTTGGCACTGAAAATTTAACTTTAAGCAGATGCAGTTATTACGCATCAAAAATAGATGAGGTTTATAAATACTTTTTTTATTTGTCTGAGGTTTTTTGTTTGAGGTGATCTATCTCTTCGTAGCTATGCCTCTGATTATTAAATAGGTACATACATGCAACAATTGTGCAGCGGTTTCATTATCAATGGCTACTCAATTATCTCTGAATGGACCTTGTGGAATTTATTTACCACTATATTTGTGTAGGTAGGTAAATATAAATAAGGTAGTAGGTAAATCTGAATCCGGAGCAGCAATGGTTCAAATGATATCTCGGGCAACGAGATTTTTTTTGCAAACAAACATCTTTCAAAATATCTTAAGTAAAATGTTTAACTTAAATGTAACATCAACATAGGATATTTATTCACAAAAATGAAATTTTTCATGAGAAAGCCCCATTAGAGCAACACCATATGTGCAAATAAATACAAAAATAACAAAAATGTGCCTTTATGATTTTGCACACTTTTTTTTTGAGTGCATGCAATTGGGAGGAATTGATTCGCTCTCCCCATCACAGCGAGAAATATAGTAAGCCCACATGCACCCACAGCCAGAAAGTGAACCACTGCAAACAAAGGCCAAGAGATAAGATAAGAAGGGGCTACCATCATCCAGCACTAGAGAACCACGCAGGCAACAAACAAGGTGAAAGAAGAGGTATGCATCCACTTTTGTGCATGCACTCTTGCACATTGAATGCAGGCAATCAACAGAGTGAATAGGTGTGACGTGAAAGAAAACTTAATCGAATGGATTGAAATCGCCAACTGCTCTGAGAGGGGTAGAGACACTCTCAGCGCAATAAAATCACCGGAAAACACTTGTTAACACAAGTAATCACAATTACGCAAGTGAAAAATATTTCATGGAAACACAATGATGAAGACAATATTGATACTTGGTGCATGAATAAAAAAAGAGGAGTAAAAAATGCTGATGAAGGTGATTCGGGAGAGAGGGGGGGAGGGTTTTAATAAAATATGTAAAAAGAGAATAAAAAAATGAATATCGAGTAAACACCATCTTGAACATGATCTCACCTTTCATGTTAAAGGCAGTTAACAGATTAAGAGGAATCAAATGTTAAGGGCACATACGTGTGCAAAGCAAGGACGCAATCTTCTAAAATGTGGGCAGCGAAATTCAGCAGGAGCACCACAGGCGATGCGCACTGCGTGAACGGGGATGCAGGCAATATGTATCATCAACCAGAGAGAGAGGGGGGGGGGATGACATCACTTACCAGACCTGTTGGGATCGTTCGTCTCACTTATCTGCCTTATACTTTGTACATGGCTTTTGGGAGGTTCAATTTTTGCTACATCTGAAGCAGATAATAAAAAGAAGAGAAAGAGAGAAGGAGAAAAAGAGAGAGAGACAAAAGACTTTTTAAGAATGAGAAATGAAAGACTTTTAAGAGAAGTACTCACTAAAAATGATACATGTCTGTATACAATGACCAAATAAATATGTACAAGTCAGACAGACATCAAATAATAGGAAATAATAGAGGCTTACTCCAACATTTTAAGCTGGTAAAATCCATTGCTTTTCACGCAATGAATGCAAATGGAAAAATATATTAAAGGAGAGATAAAATAATGTATAATATACATACATATATGATGTATATATTTGTATATCATCTAATTATATATATTTATATTGCCGGACAATGGCTCTTGTTCCTAACTCTGAAAAAGGTGGTAGTGCCATCAAAATAATAAATTCACATGAGTCTCTATTTATTGTGTCTTTTATACTGTCTTACCCAATGTGGGTTAAATTTGTGGTAAATAGCTCATCAAGGAATATCAAGAAGAATATTCATACATCATTACATTTCAATTCTTAAAATTAAAAATATCTGGAGAGCACCTGTCCTCGTTAATCTTTCCAATCTTTTAACTGGTTGTGAATATTAATTCACAGTAAGAATGGGCCCAGTTTCATTATAATTAACTGAAAATATGGTCACCCTCTCTAAGTTAGTCAACCCCGTATGTCTGAGCTAAATTTGGTGAACGTGAGAATGATGGAGGAGAGAATAAAAAGGACTCGCAGAACCAAACAAAAGCAACTCAACCCAATCAGTCCCAAATGCCAAATTAGGGGGTGACATTTCAACTGTTGCTGATGGGGGAAATTGAATTCTACAAATAGTGATAAATTTTCCAAAAGAACACAAGCCATGTCCAAATTGCATGAGCTAACATTCTACACGCCCGCATCTGAGACCATTTCCTTTTTTGTTTTTTAAATATTGCCCGTCTCTTAATATAAAAGCCTAACATAAGCATCCAGTCCGTAGCCAAAGCATGAATTGGAGCACGATTCTTGAGTGCCTTGAACTGTTTGGACAATGCAAATTCTGCAAATTCCAAAAGCAAGGCTTCAAAAGAGAATAATCATAATTAATAAATGGACGTATGGGCAGTGCAGTAATTTTACTTGACACAAAAACATGGAACCAGAAAGAGCACAAGGCAAACACTTGATCAACATTACAAATTAAATAAAAAAGACAAAAGAAAGTATAGTCATATTATAATTAGATGAGAAGATTTCAAATCAACATAGCAATTCAATATGTAAATCTCAATGGCTGGAACATTGTTGTCCTCAAATCACTTGGGTAATTCCACAGCATAGGTGTCACCACTATGTGTGTGAGGATGTTTGCACATTTAAGTCACCCAGTAATTCTTCAGGATACAATAATTTTAACAATTGTATCATAAAGTTAACAAAAATGCTATCATTTAACCATAATTACTATAGGAAAGCCTAGTGCCATCAATAAATTAACGCAATCAATGAAGATCGGAAATGATATGTAGTTACCAATAATTATTTACTAACTGAAGTAAATTTCTGACTACATTGAACACTGTCAGCATTAAATCAGAGCTAAAGACTCAAAATCTGAAAATTAATTCTAACAAAAACAAATTCTGACAGTGTAATTTTTGACGTCGCGCCGCGGTTTTTAAGCATTTGCTGAATTTTCTGAATCCGTAAACTCGCAGAAATGGGTGCGTTGTTTTTGGAAACCAGCTACGTATTACAAGGAGCAGTAGGAATATGAGTACATACAATCACGTTTTTGCCGTTAAAAAGATCGCGGTCGGATAAAGAAAGCTTTAAATGATTCCCGAAAGTGATAAAAAATAACAGACAATGCGCACATTTAATAATTGACAGTTTGATATGCCTAAATTATGAAAATTACAGTGAAAGTTTGGATTTTTCGTGTTTTCCGATTATTCATGCCGCCTCTTCCCATAATTAGAATACATAATTGGGAGCTGTATTTTAATTACTACCAATTACTCTAAAAACTAAAGATATCACATTAAAATATAAAATTTTTTCATGATTCTATCCAAATTATTGTAAAAATTATGGATACTTGAAAATTGACTGTTTTCCTCCAGCTTGCCAAAATAATCATTTTTCGTGCTTTCTTTCAAACAGCTGTAACATGAAAAATTACCTAAGAAAATTAAAAGTGGCCTATTTTCATATCAATCATAAAGGTCTGTACAAATTAAAAAGATATCTGTCTGTATATCGTCTGAAATATTTCAAGTGCATATATTTTTATTAATATCGACAATGGTGACCTACTCTTTTCATAGGGGCTTGCATAAATTTGAATATTCTCCATCCACCACATATTCTTCCCTTTCCTCAACGTGTCCCTATTGTAACCTCAGTCATTTCCCAATACATATGTATTGCTTACTCAACACCGGCCCCCATATTGTCCTCCCAGCCCCTCTTTCAGTGGGATTGGTACTTGCAATGTAACAGCATACTCAGTTGCAACGGTACTTACTTTTGAAATGACCTAATGATGGTACTATGTATGTACATACGACAAAATGCATACTAATCACCAAACTTTAGCCTCACAAAAGTGTGGATGATAGAAAAAAAAGTTTCACCAACTTCATGTCTCTTTCAAGTTGAAAATTGACGTAAAATATATAAATTATTTATAGCCACATCACACCAATTTTTTTAATGATAATAAGTGGTTTATAATGGAATAATATACCAAGCTTGAAGATGAATTTCAAATTATAATAAACCATTCTACAGATTTTAACCCTAGAATGACCAGGGGCGGACAATTGACTGTTTACCTTTTTCTATCGTGCACCATTTCGTTATTTTCTAACCAATAACGCTGAGTATTTTACTTTTAATATTTTGGAGCAAATAACCTGAAAATGAAGTTTTTTTGGGGAGAAAAATTCATGTCCAGAGAAATGTCAACTTTGTCAACAAGTGGTCAATAGCAGGTGAATACCAGTGAATACAACTTCAGCTCTCTGCTTGGAGATTTCTACTAACATCTTTTGTCCCAAAATAGTGTTATTTTCAACGTGACAACTCCAAATGCACAAGGTTGGACAAACTTGAAAAATATCAGCCAAGAGTTGTAATTATCTGTATTCCATCATGATTGAATTGTAAACAGTGCTATAACACATTTGATAAATGTCTGACAGTAATGTAAAAATTGTCAGTGCTGTGTTCACCTCCATTGTTTGCGGTAGATATGACATTACATGATCAAGCTATCAAGATCAAGACTGTGTGTGGAGTTTGTTTTTCTATTATATCAACGAATAGTAGTGGGAAAAGTCACCTACATCCCTTGCGTGGCCTAATTTAGGCTTTAAATCAGTGAATAAATTGTTGTTTTCATCATAACGAGCTCTGTTATTTTTGTAAGTTGTACTTACGTGAATGGTAGTGACTTCCAGTTTTTTATAATTGTATTTGCCTATTTTCCACTATATTATTATGGTATGGGCTAGTATATTGTTCATGGATTTAACTATATTATTGAAATAGGTTGTAGCTTGTGTGGGGGTTGGCAGCGGAACCGATTCACGATTTCACATGTGATTAGTGCGCAGACTGTTTTGCTGTGAATTTGTATTCGTGAAACCAATGAAATGGTGAAACTCTGACACATTATTATGAAATAAAAGTTTCTTTTAAAAATAAATGCATTTCTCATGTTTCTTTAACTGTCCATTGCTTTTCATAGATAACTCCCTAAAAGCTATTTTTCATAATTAAAGAAAGTGATTTTCTTGTGCTCTCTGAATTGGCATTACCTTTCCAAAACCCTCCCCTTACTCAAAAAGAATGCAGAACAACAGATTATTTGTTATTTCATAGGAGTTCAGTGCTTTTGTCTGTGATTAAGGCTCTCCAGCTGCTAAGTATTCGTGATGGATTTTTAGCATTTTCAGCAGGAAGAGAATCGGACCACCGTAGGACGGACGGATAGCTGTAGTGGACTGACTAACAGCTCCGCTAAATTCAACAGCACAGCTCACAAGCTTAAGAAGGCCTTGCACCCCATTTCACTGGAATCAAAGCTCCTCTACAAATCAAAAATCATAATAAATAAAAGAAGATATTTCAGCTAAAAGACCTATTAAATCATTTACTATCCATCATGTGAATTGATGTGCGTGATACGTGATTCTCAATTCTTGACAAAATCACTCAGAGAGGGAAGGACGGGAATTTCACACTTCTTTATTTTCATCCTAAATTTCCTGAAATGCGTTCAACCTCATCAGTCTTATATCTCAAAATTATGATGCGAAAACAACTTGCTCAAAAACATAAGAAATTTTTTTATGAAGGCCAAATATAATATCAAAAATCAATCATAAAAAAATTATTAATATTCATTAAAAATAAAATTTAATTGCAATTTTACACTAAAAACTACAGCAAAATTATTTATTATTGCGTATTTCCACTAAATATGCTTAGGAAAAAATGAGTAAACCTGAATCCTAGTGAAAACTCAATTATGATAAAACTCATTTTTTGATCACATCAATTGTGATCCACCATTATCTGTGGAAAGATATGATTTTTGAGGGACAGACATGGACTGAGCCCATGCAAGGAGTATGCATGACACAAGACCACTTTTATGGCTTGGCAGTTCTCTGTGCCATACATTTCCCCTTTATGCAACAGCTAGGCCTCTAATGCCATACTGATATACATATACGAACAGCTAGGCCTCTAATGCCACACTGATATGCATATAAGCTATGCCATTCCACACCCTCACACTCAACAATAAGCAAAAAGCACCACGGCACTGCCCAAGAATTTTTTCAACGCTTCCATAGCCCAGAATGATTTTTAAAATCCTTTGTCTTGAAACAATTACCATACCTACTTGGGGCTTTCCAGTGAAATGTTATCATAAGAGCTGGTGTATAGACAAAATAAATGCATTCATTCTGAATTACTATAAAATATAAGGATGATGGTGATGGCAATGATGGGTATGAATATTGAGGGGAAACAAATGAACAGAAACGAAAGAGGATAATGATACAGTCATGAAAATATCGCACAAAGTATTTGCTGCCGTCAGTGACAGCAAATTGAAATATAATTTGATCGGCATCCTTGGAGACACTTGAAAATGATCAAAAATAATTACATCAAAATGACTGATTGGGTTTTAAAGCACCTTTATCATTAAAAGAAATTTTCATTTCTCTGTCATTTAAGAATCCTTGGAGAAAGTTTCTCCTCAGAGGGAGGAGAGTTAAAGTTTGAAATGAGTGAAATGGTAAAAATGCCAGTACTCAAAACACTACAACTCTTTCACAACAACATACATGCAATTGAAATTTTATTTTCAGATTTTACTGAGCAAGAGTTTATTGAACTGGCGGTGCACAACTCAAGTTGCTCAAAAAGTATCATGAATATGTACTTCAAAGAAATGATTAGTAATATGAGGGAAATGAGTTCCATCAAATGCTTTGTGATGATCTATTTCCCAAGTGCATGAAACAGGGAATCTACAATCAAGCATAACAATAATAATGATAATAATAACCATTAAAAGAGAGCATAGAGTGTTCCATTATAGAGTGGTGACTGTACCTTCTGGCTCTTTAGCTATAACAGTTGAGCTCCTGTCTACACCTGTCTTGTTTAGTTTGTCTTCTGTTGTTGAAGTAGTAGTAGTAGAGGAGGGATTGGGGTTAGGGGGGAGGGAGGGAGGGAAGGATATATAAAGAGAGAGAGAGAGATAAAGAGAGAGAGAGATAAAGAGAGAGAGAGAACGGATGAATGAGTAGAGTGACATTTTCAAACTCTTGATCCCCAAAAATCCCTCTTTTCCAAAACACGCACATGAGTTATTTCTCACAGACAAACGGTTATCGGATGAGGAAAAATAAACCACTTGACATGCACAGAGCACTTGCAACTGACATTGTTTCATAGATTTACCGCCCATCACAACAACCACCACACAGCACATCTTACACACACAAGAGTAGACTTGTAGAGAAATGGAATGAGAGAATAAATCAACAACCAACAAATTTTCATAAAAATTAGTCATACTCCTAAGATCTTGAGTAAAAAAGACATATAAAAGTATGAAATTAATGCAGCATATAAAATATGGCACACAAAATTAGCCACATAAAATACCGTATAAGCGCATGTAAGAGGCGCACCTTTTTTCCCAGACATTGCAGCCGAAAATGGAAGTGCGCCTCTTACATAAACTTCTTATCTTCCCCCCTACCCTTCACCGGTCGCAAGTCCAAGGGGAACTGAGTGGCCTTGGTTTTCAGCGTGAGTCAGTCATCTGAAACCCTGGGTCAAAATCAAGCGGCAGGCAGGGGAGTTTCGGGGGAGTGACGTATTTTTAAAATGCTCGTGTTTGCTTTTCTTACTCGTAAGCATCGCGCCGTCACGTCGGTACCCCAGAGGTGAACATGGAAAAGATCGTGCGGGGTGATTCGCTCCGGAGCGCGCTAAATTTAATGCCACGAGTGGGCATCCTGCCGCATTTATACTGCATAGAGTAATCGCTTATCACACGTAGATAAACGCGTAGTTTTGAAGGACATACCTGGTTAATAGTCAACATCTGTCTTGCCGAGCAATTTCTATTACGCTGAGCACCTGATTTTTCAAAAATCATCCTCAGTCACTGATATGCCACGAGTGGGCATCCCGCGGCATTTATACTGCATATAGTAATATTAGTGTCAAAACCTGCGGTTTAAAAAATTCGAACGAGTGTGTTCATTGTTGGACTAAATGGCGGATAGAAGAAATCGGAAATGCTAATAAGTGAAGAGCACTGAAGGAGAGGTCTAGGGGAAGGAGCGCGCTCCCTCCCCTCCGTATTTCAAGCTACGAGGCTATGAGCGAAGAAGCAAGGGAAGAACACGTCTGATCTTGCATGTGACGTCGTTGCCTTTAAAGCGAAGGGGCGAAGGCGCAGCAATGTGATATACAGTGCAACCTCGATAAAACGAGACCCCACGGCGCTCAAATAAACACTCACTATAGCGAATTGTCGCTTTACCGGAGGTGGGTCAAATAATAGCCAATATACCTGTTGCGAACAGTTATACAGGAATAGGAGAGGTGCGGCGACAGAGAAATGTATATCCGATAAACGTAAGCATAAATTCAGACGAAAGGCGATGTTTTTTTGCATCACTAAATTTCCATACTCAAACAACGACTAACTATTCAAACAATTTATAAGCGCCGCACTGAATAAAAATCATGCAAAGCATTGTTTTTTGGCCATGGTGTCTGCCATCAAATGCTTTCTATTCGCGCAGCTCACGGACGTACGGGTACGCTGCCGTCTGCTTTCTGCCGCCCGAGGAACATAAGATCAAGCATTCGCTAATATTAATGCCACAATATTTTCACCAAAATGAACTACTTATTTATATCGAACGACAGTTTATTACATGGATTTGAGACTGAGCACTCCATGTTTTCTTCATTCTAACAGATCGCAAGAAATTAGAGAGATAAGGGACTCTTGATGAAGGTTTTCCGGCGATCTCTCCGGCGAAACTATCGCTATGGCGAGTGCCTACACCAAAAGGGCCACGTAAAAACGAATTTTTTACATGTTTATTATGGGGTCAATTGACGGTGCATCAGCTATCTCTCGTAATGGCGGGGTCTCGCAATAGCCCGTACTCGTTTTAACGAGGTTCCACTGTACGCAGATTGCGTTGCCTGAAGTTTCCAGTCCGTCTCGTCTTGTTTGAATGCGCTTATGCTACCCTTGTTTCTTCCAAAATTGTGCTGTTAGGACTATGTTGAATATTAGTAGCCTTGTTTTAGCTATAAAATATAAATCTTTGTGTCAATCAATTAGAGCTCAAAAAACTTAAATGCTGTCAGATATACGTCGCGTTAGGTCTAATTCTTTTTAGAACCTCGTGCGTGTCATACAATTGCTGAAAGATATCGAGATATCTTCGAGCTCAGAAGGTGACTCACCTAGCATTTGACCTCCAGAAACTCGGAGAATTGAACCTGGTAGACCGAAAAAGGTCAGTTGGTGAGATGGGGTAGGGATGAAACACGTTTCCATTGGTCCCCTGTAACTTGATAATTTCCTATTTTCCTGTGGAGTCTCGGAAAGGAAAAAAACAGACGAGGCATTGGCTGATGGAGGGCCGAGTGTAGTTCCGTTAGGCCCCTTGCACACACACCGATTTTGGACGGCCGGTAAAATATCGGCCGATATTTTACCGGCGAAGCGATGCTTGCACACACGCCGGATTTTTACTGGTCAAACGATAAGTTGCTATGTTTTTTGAGCCGGCGCCGGCGATCCACGGTGACAATGGCCGGCAGCTAACCGGCATTTTGCCGGTGCCGGCGCGTGTTCGGTACGTGTGCAAGCTCCAATGCTCTCCCATTGTTCACTATTGGAATGTGGACGGCCGATATTTTACCGGCCGTCCAAAATCGCTGTGTGTGCAAGGGGCCTTAAATCTACGACGTGGTTATTATCGTACGGCGCTGAGATTGCCCCGATTGTTGTCCAATCTCTTGGGAAGGTTCATGCTATGTGCCTGTCGTGTTTTGCCTTAAAAATTTCCATGGCTGCAATTCTATTGCAATACTCCTGCGAGAGCTTTTAAACAAAATTGTTCGTGAGTAGGACAAGCAACGTAGAGCGATGGCGTATGCTATGAGAGGATCGGAACTCTTTCTGCTCCCTCTTATGCCGCTATTACCGCTGCAGTAATCAAAATTTCCTCTTTCAAATAGTACTGAAAGAGGAAATTTCGATAACTGTCGAAATTCCAGGCATACGCCTGCAACACCGCACGATAGGATAAAAAAAATGCCGCAACATTTTTTTCTTTATAGTTTCCTTCCTCAAAATAGGGGTGCGCCTCTTACACGTGTGCGCCTCTTACACATGCTTATACGGTACTTTATTAGGATCAAAAAAGATAATGATAAGGAGATTGTGGTGCTGATAAAATTCCAAAATGTAAGTAAGCACTGCAGACTACAAGCGGAGAGACACACACAAACACTCACACGCAACAACACACTACAATGAGACACAGAAGAGGGAGAGTAATAAAAGCTAAGAGAAGATCCAAAGGTAATAGGGGCCCATTCAATATCCATTTTACATGAAGGAGGGAACAGAGAGAGAGAGAGAAAACATGAAAATTTATCATGTAATCTTAGTAATCAAGATAAAAACCTGTTAGTAATATCAATGCACACACACAAATGGAATACTGGAGTAAAAGGAGATATAGATAGATAGAGTGAATGGGGGGAAAGAGGTGTTCGGATGACTCGGACGACACCTCTCGAGGCCTCTGGTCAGAAATCCATAACACTTGACAATGGATCCACTTCAGTCAACTTAAACACCGATATATTTTCAAGAGCGGGGAACCAATAGGAAATGCCTCATTAATGGGCAAGAGCAAAATTGTGTGTGCCATCTTTCGCAAAATAGTCAACGTTTGGTCCCACACTCAACTTACACTGATTTCAAATACGTCACGACGGGGATTTTTCAACAATTTGTATACTAAACAGACTTATGTAGCCACTCATAGATTTCATTATGTTAACAAAGGACTGCATTTTAAAAAATCACACTTATAGCGTATTTTGGCTATTATTTGTGACTTTTTTTAAGTTCCTGTAGTGGGATGGAAAGTGATGCCTTCACTTTATCAGACAGAAACTTTAGGCAGTACATACAGTGGAAGCCAGTTTTATTGAGCAAGGCGTATAGCAAGAATAGCATTATAATGAGTGATGGGCAGTACACTGCCAAAAAGCCTAAGGTTAATATTGAAAAATATACGGATATAGCACGACCAAGAATTCTCAGCCGTGAAGTACACCTGGTATCATGAGGTGTATCTCTTCAGAATAGTAGGTAAAAAGTTAACTTGAAAGTAAATGGCAGTCACCCATTTTACTGGTGACAACAGAAATGCGAATCTGAAAGCAAGTGTATGATGCGTATTTCACCAGCTACTAAATGTCCAGGCATTACAAATTGCACTGATTAAATCACTCGGCACAACTCAACTGAATGACCACCCAGCTCCTGTTCTTTTGCGGCCAGCCTCAGATTGCAAGCTGCTCGGTTTATGGCCACTCTGAATTATTTCTTTTTGTGTTGTTTCGTTTTTAGTGATAATAAAAAAAAAGGATTGAAAATATAGAAGTGAAACAGAATTAGGAATATGGACGATATAATGGTATTTCTTTGTTTCCTTGTGTATAAATACTTTTATTTTTTGTTGAATATTGCAATTTAACATGTTTTAAATTTATGTAATAAGCAGTGAATTATTTTGGTGTATAGGGGAATTTTAATGGTTAATTGTTTTTATGATTGCTTATTCATTTGTATAAATGTGATCGATCTCGTGAGAGATCAATCAATTTTAATAAAGAAGGGAGTATTGTAGTGAGCCGGAAATGGAAGATTTCCATTTCCAAAATATGCATAAATATGTTGTCGTGTGACGTCTCAGAATAGCCAGCTGTGACAAACTATGCCTTGGGATTTGCACCTTTTCACTTTCAAGAACGCCTAACCTTCCTCTTCCCCTTCCTTTCCCCTTCCTCTTGGACGAAAACATCCTGGTTCCTCTTACCTATATAATGGCACGGTGTAGATGCAATTGGTACTCAACACGGACGCACTCAGGAACTCACTCAGTAACTCACAGTTGGAGTCGAAGCACGGGCCGTATGGCCCGTGCGACCTAAGCGCCTCGCTATCCACCCGTGCCATCACCAGCAGCTCCTCTCCTTCCCGAGACTTTTGGTAATGTTCTAAATTTTGGCTATTCTAGACGCACAAATTCACTATTACTTCATGCCTTTTGCTTGAATTGATTTGGGAAATTGGGCTTTCAAATGGAAATAAACATTGGGTCAAAAACTTTAAATACTTGTGTGTGATTATTCGCTTCCCGACACCAAGGGCAAGAACCCGCACCCTTACACAGATATGCTTTGAGCAGTATTTTCAGGCAATTACAATTTAGTTGACATCAGTCTGCACCTTCCCTAAACCAATGTTCTACGATGTTAAATGATTTTTTTTAATTTTGCCTTCTGTCCATTCCACCCTCATGTGAATTACGGTTAGGTCAGTAATGAAAGTGGAAATCATCCTACCCTTATAAATCAAAATAATAAGACGAATGCGTATGTAATGCATACACTGATTTCAGAGCGTGTTTACATGCCAGGTTTTCAATGTCTTCCTCAATCTTGAAGTGCAAAGGAAAGGTTGAGCAGTGCTGACAGATCACAATGAGCATGGGTAAGCTCTCTCCTCTGAAGAAAACGTCGTTTCTTTAACCACTTGTGTCCAACAACTGTGCATCGATAGCTGCATGATGCACGATCGTACGTTAATTGCGCACACAAGAGCTTTACGTTTACTAGGGATGGACAGATCCAGGATTTTTTTTGAAGCTGGATCTTTCAGATCGGATATTTTCGGATCCAATTGCATTTATAATTCTGCTATTAAATGAAGTAATTATTCAAGTTTATACTATCAAAGGAATGCTTTTTAGATTTTCATCCACATTTTAATATTTTTATAAATTAAAAATAATTTCTATAGGGTTTCAAGTTGTTTTTTAAAAACATATTTACATGCTCAGGACCTAAATTGTTACGCTCGGGTTAGGAAATGAAAATAGAAAAAATCTTTGCATAAACCACTGACCAGTGGCATAGCGAGAGGGGGAGGTCTTGGGGGTCTGGACCCGCCAAAATATAGAAATGCAATTACTTTCCTTCATAAAAGGAAATAAATATATTGAAAAATCATGAATCTGCAATAGATTTCTTTGAAAAATGAAGATTTTTTTCAAAAGGGTGTTAAAATTAGTTTGAAACCCTCTACTTTGTACCCTTTTGTTTAAAAATTTCCCCCCCTGGTTTTGACCCACCCTACCAAAATTCCTGGCTACCCCACTGCCATTGACTGAATTCAAATTTTCCTCACGCACGTTTCCCCAAAAATTTTGTCACTTCCTTATCGCATACCGACTTGTGTTTCACCCGAAAATGCTTCAGTATGGTGAGGTGGATTTAGCACTTCCTCGCGATAATTCCACGCCTAAGTGCACGCACATGGCATACATTGGTTTTCCTTATCTCAATAGAAATGTTGCTACACAATGAAAGACATTCTTATCGAATATAATAAAATTAAATTGCAACTGTGCAATCAGCAACACAATTAACAGTATTTAAAACAGTATTAACGTCACCTGCAACGAGGTGCTCAACAGCTCAGCATGAGGAAGGAGAGGACAGCAGAAGTGCATAGAGAGGTGGAGGGGAAGGTGCGCACTCCCTCCGTATTTCAAGCAACGAGGTTACAAATGGTCAACGAGGTCAAGGACGAACAAGTCAGATCTTGCTTCAGTGACGTCGTTGCCTTCAATGCGAAGCCGGGCGCACTACATGATATATGCAGTTGGCATTTCCAATCCGTCTCTGTGTGCTTTTTGTGATTGTGCTATTGAAAAATTGTGCTATTTGGACAATTTTGCATATTAGTATAGTCTAACTATAAATATAAAACTTAGTGGCAATCAATTAGAGCTGAAAAATAAACATAAATATTGTCAGGAATGCGTCATGTTTGGTCTAATCCTTTTTTAAATCTCGCGCATGTCATCTAATTGTCGAAGCTATCAAGACATCTTCAGGCCCAGAAAGTACTCACCTAGCATTTGTCATCTAGAAATGGAGAATTAAAGCAGCTAGGCTAAGAAAGTTGGTGAGACAGGGTAGGGATGAAACACGCTTCAATTGTTCTCGTGTAATTTGATATTTTCCTTGGAAGACAATGATTTATGGTCTGTGTGACTTCGGAAAAAAAACAACAGAGGCACGGGCTGATGGACAGCCGAGGGTGGTTTTCTGAAATCTGCGACGCAGTTACTTTTGATGTGGTTATTATCCTACGATGCTGAGATTCCCCCGATGATTGTTCAATCTCTTGGGAAGTCACTCTGTGTGCCATTCATATTTTGCCATTTGTATTTTCCACAACTGAAATTCTGCTATATAACCTCTGCGAGAGCTTTCAAGCAAAACGGTTCATGAGTAGGACAAGAATCTCATGCGACGGCGCATTCGAAGAGAGAATCAGAACTCTTTCCACCCTTATGAGGCATTGCATTCACTGAAGCTATTATTTAAAATTTCGGATCCAGATCCGATGTCTTTGGCGACTTTGGATCCAATGTATCCGATGAAAGGCAATATTCCCAGATATTTGGATCCAAAGTATCCGATTCAACCATCCCCAATGTTTACTGTTTCTAAGTGACACCAATGGTGTGATTACACTGCATGCTGACGGCCAATTGCCACTATGTGTGATACCACTGATTGTTGTGGTATATGGAGTATGATTTCCACTGCTGCACAGTAATTTGATGTATCATACCAACCATGGACGATACCAGATCTATGATCTAATTGCTAAACATTGCACAACATGCAGTCACGGATGCGTTCTTCTTGGGGACGAGCGCCATTCATTGTTTTGCAAAACTTCATTTTCAAAATCATATACTTATGCAAAAATTTGGCCAATGCAGATCTAATTCCTCTGTTAAATAGCACCGATATGAATATGGTGAATATGGGAGTTGAGGGGCATCAGCCTTCACCTTTGGATGTAACCAGCATCCAATGTAGCGAACCATTTCCCCGGGATTATGAGCGCTCATTAAACCAAGCTTCCACTGTATCCAGAGGTTACAATTGCATTCCGTAGCCATAATTTTAATGAACATATTGCAACACGTGCCTTAGCCAATCATTCCCTTTCAAGGAGGCCTTTACAAACACAACTCTCGACTAACGCAAACCCCCCACCAATGCAACATTCCCAAAACCCACATCCAAGCTACCCCAGCCACCGTGCAGCTTCCATGCGAACAAGTCCACCTGGTGGACACCCACACAGTCTCACTCTGCCGAGAACATGTTCAACACCAAAAATTGCATGTTGCCAAGAGTGAAGGTATAAAAGCGATGTTGGAATTGGTTTAAGAATGCGACGTCAAAGCCAATTGGCAAGTGAATTAAATGCGATTAAACTCCCCGACGTGACACAGGGCTGTTGGGAGAGGGGAAATAGGGATGGGTGGCCTCAATCATGAAAAATGCGACAGTGCATGGAGGGTCGAGAATACTCGAGGGGCTGTGCTCTCACACACATATTGTTAGTGTTTCCAAATACATAGGTACAGAGGCATAGAATATTTCCAAACTACAAAATATATAAAAATAAAATTGCAATGTCATTCTACTCACTGATCACTCACTATCACACTGATGGTAACTATGTACACGGACATGTTCTTAAAGCACTGACCTTGTAGCATGTGGATATTTTGAAGAGGATGTGATCTACCTTTTATAAAACAAATAATAATGAAGGACAAACTATTTCCAGGCATAGAAATCACTTGTACAACCCTACCTCCGCTAAGTTATTCATAAATATAAGGTGAGTTTCTTTTACTTAAAAGAAGCAGAGAATATAATCATATAATTTCAAAGGTAAAAATGGCTGGAGGTGACATATTGGCGAGAGAGAGATAAAATACTATTGGCAGTGGTGGTGGTGATAACTAGGCAAAAGGAGGTGAGTACTTTTTTTACATTCATTAAGACCATTTCTTGTCATCACATATTATCATGCAATGACAACAATCATCAAGGGAATGCATAATACACCCCTCATTATTTCACTGCAAAAACGCCTACACAAAGTACAGTTCATACAGATAGATATAAAGCACATAAATGGTCCCTTGTGTTATGGATTTTTGGCCTTACAAAAAAATGATTATGAGAAAGAGAGTATTAATAGGACAGATATTTCTTTGCTGACTTCCATGCCACTCTCCATAAATTCCAATCATAAGGTGAACACTTTCATGCACTAGTTCAACTATAGCACTCACTATGGATTGCATGGAAAACCAATCAATTCAAAATATAATAGCTCATTTGTAACAGTGTCAATTGTTCTCTCAAGGAAGAATCAACTTAGGATTGGATATAGCACACACATACGAGGCTTGCCCGTACAACAAAGAGTTCCCAAAGAGTTGCAGTCACAAGGAACGTTGCATCTGGCGACAGCGCCCTGTCCCTTCCTCCCGATCCCCTGTCCAAACAAGCTGTCTACAACAGTCAGTGTTGGCTTGCTATCTGTTATTAAACTTAGAGCTACCATTTGCTTCTCATGCCAACGGTAAACTGTGCCCTGTCATTTGATTTTCTATGCAAAAAAAACAATGTGCCAGTAGGAATTCATACCCAATTGTGCAAAGTCTATCGAGTGTAGTGAATGGGCATACAAAACTTGCTCAAACAGTGCACAGAATTGAAATATGGATGTAACATCCATAATAATCAGTATTTGGATGAAACAATGGTGAGAGTGGAAGAAAAAATGTCGACATGTCAAAGAGTTCAAGAGCTCTGCAAAATGATTCCTGATGTCGGCAAGATCAGCCAATTTTTGACAAGATTTTGACAGACCATTTTAAGTACCCCAAGGTTTGTGCAAAGTGTGTTCAATGCTGATGGAAAACCACAGGACAGCACCCTTCCGACTTTGACCATGCAACAACCAATCTCATCCACAAATAGCCCCTCCCCCATCAGCCCAGACAAACCCCCAAGTGATTATCGTCTCTTGCCAGAGGCACCATTTCGGGTGGGACACATTACACAACTGAGAGGAGCTGAAAGAAGAGGTTTTAAGCTACTTTTGAGGCATGGTGGGAGAGTTCAATTACTCGGCTCATACAAGAACATGGTACACCACATGCAATAATCACTAATGATCTTAAAGATTGCAATTGCACTACAAAATAGGAAAAAGTCTATGGATATAAAGTCTTTCAAAAAATATGTTTTCCAGTACCAAAAAACTTGCTTTTCATTGTGAAAAATCTTTGGGAACCCCATTTTATGGACAAACCTCGCATATATACTAACTAGAAATCAAATAAACTTCAATTCTATTAGTATCAAATGAAATCTAGGGAAGTTGACACTTTACATATTGGCATCAAATAAATTTCTTCCAAAAAGCAACTGATATTAACATTCAAGTTTGAAATCATTAACACAAGAGTTTTAATTTTTCAAGAAATATCAATATTTTCATCATAGAAACTGTATATTCATTAGGTACTCTTTTGCATATGCTTAAACTGCAACATGAAAGGGTGCCATTTAATCAACACTCAATGAATTACGCTAATGTCAATTACAAATTAAATACCTTTGACATCGTCATCCTCAATTGTTGTACTGCTGTCGGTTGACTCCTTCACCTGCGAGCCATCACCCTTCTTTGTAATGATACTTCGACCTAAAAATAGATCCAAATCTTTCATTTTAGGCCATTGTAGGATGAACTGTATAGTTACAAAAATATGTCAAACTGTTTTAATTAATTGAACACCATTTACCATACTAAGTACATTGATTATTTAAAAAATATTATATTTAGACAGATAATATTAATTGCTATTACATTTAAAATCATTTAGATATATTTTTAAAAGTTATCAACATATTATAAAATGATGGTGATCAAATACAGAGTTTAAAAGATATCATTACAGCATACTGTTAAAAGTATACATTAAACAGTAGTAAATATATAATCTATGGTAAAAATTACACAAAATTTACACAAACACCATGTTTCCAAATAAAATAATAAAAGATATGCATGCAAATCAACAAGTTTTCATGCACAGTACTAATAAATACATTCAAAGGAATCATATACATTTACATTTATTACAAGCTAAAAATACCATTTACTTTGAAATAACATGCATAAAACAAATGAACATTGGTGATCCATGTGAAAGGAAAGAAATGTTAGCCTGAAAATTAATTGTCAAACTAGGGAATACACTTGTTAACTTAAGCATGTAGTTTAAGTAGAATGAAAACATTAATATGGTGCACATTTGGGGGACTAGAGTAGAAGTAGGTACATCGATAGAGATACATAGATGGGTGAGCGGGTGGTGGTGACATTGAAAAAGCGACAGAGGGCACAGCAAGAGAGGGGTGGGGTGGGGTGAGGGCCATGCAGACAACAGGGAGGAAAACAACGGAGGGAGAGAGCGGGCACAGTCATCACAAGACGAGGAAAGATTAAGATCACACTAGATGTCACAGAATATGATCTTACCACTTTCTGGAGGTAGTTGGTAGTTACATCAGTTACCATGTCAACAAAGAGATAAACAGGAGCAACATTAAGTCTACGTCTACCATTCAAAAGCACGTTATCTACCCACTGCACTCAAGTGGCAGGCATCTATAGTAAATGTGTGACAATAACTATAGGCACAATGCATTCATTGTGGTAATGGGAAGATCTGGGTGCATCTATGCAAATAATTTATGTTCCTCTATTTATGTCACTCTACAATCACACAAACATTTCATTTGTAACTAATTTCCAACATATTAATTAATGAAATAGAATATGCTGATAATGAAATTGACACCTCATTTAACATCATTTACTACAGTAGAGTTAATCAAGGTGCATTTAAGTTTACTGCTTTAAAGAAGCTCTCTATGAAAAGAAATTATGAATTACCAAAGAGATGCCTTTACCATTCTATTTTATTCATCTTTAATTAAATACTACTTAAAAGTTTTTCATCCATGCATGAAAGTAGGAGCCAGCTAGCATTATGAAAGTGCAAAAATTTACAGCAGAGGTTTAGATATTAAGTAAAATATAAATGTAGGAGGATAATTATACACTTTCACTAAACTAGCTGACTAAAATAAGATACCTCCAACCCCCATACACTCAACAATATGCACACTGTCTGTGACCATAACCTTCATATGTCAGTCTTGAGCCACAGGGAGAAAGAAACCATTCCATAGAAATCCACCAACCATCTGTCCATGTAAGAATGTTCTAGCTTAAATAACTTCAGCAGAAGTAAATATTATCCAAACACTTAATGATTTAATATTATCAATGATATATGTACATCTAAGAGAGCATTTTGTAATGGTCAGCAATTTTTCCTTGGTCAGCCTACTTTGTGTGATGCATGAAGTACCTATTCTAGCATTAACTCTTGGATACCTAAGATACCAAAATAAATACTCAGTCTAATGTATTAAATTGCACTGCATAAATTATGTACTAATAATAAAAATTTTCTTCTCCTTAAATTTTACAAAAAATAAATAGTCAAAAATCATATAAAACATAATATTCTTATAAAAATGTATTCAAGAAATTTTGATTAGTTAAAACAGGCCAGGTAACATATTTTTCCAAACTGGGAAAGGATGAACTGGCAGGTCATTCTCCACAAAGTACGTGCCAATTTTTGTATTATAATTGCATGAAACAATTTTCTGCATTCAAAATCAAAAGCAGCAATACATAGTAGTGCTGCAAAAATTTGTCTTACAATGCCATTCTAAAGGGGAAGAATAGGCTCTATCAGGGCTGGGAAGAATGTCAGGAGGAACACTGCTCTGCCCCTCCTAAAGGGGTGGAGGAGAGAATGCATCTATCTCCAAGGGAACTGCAAACTCACAAATATGTATTGGCCAGCCTCAGGTGAAAGGGGGCTGGTTAAACAATTGCACGGCTCCTTCTCCAGCAGAGGTTTAAGTAGAATCAGGGGATTCTCTTCCAGACATTTCAAGTCACTGAGAGCACTGAATAGCTGCCCTCTGAAGATATCGTGGGATGGTATGCAACAAATAGGCCAAATACAAGCGGGAAGAAAGAGAATGCTCCCCTTGGAATGAGCGAGGACCATCAGAGAGATGCAAACCCATTAAGTTTCTGGTTTTGACATGTGAGCAAGATTAAAGTGAGTCATGCGTTAACAACAAAGAAGCCGGCAGAATCATATGCCCTGGTGCTTGTATTGTGGCCCGGAGCAAAATGTGGTGCAATATTTGAAAACATATTTGGGTAACAAGAATCAGAATGCGAAAAAGAGGGGCAATTCCATGTTTTGGGCTAATTTTTTCCATTCGCTTCACTTTGTTGATAAATTCTATGCTGATGAAAACTGTGCTATGGCTTTTATAGTATGTGTTTACCTTATAAGTGTGCCTGTCATTGCTCATGTTTACAATGAACTGTAACAAATCCAAGTATTAGCTATACTGAATCGCCAAAAAAGAGACCAAAATTAGACGGAGCACCGTTATTCTTTGTCCCTGCTTATTCCTAAGTCTGAGTCCACTTGTCATAGTTGTTTTGGTGAGGACTTTTCACAGTCAGCAGAGTATTTTCTACGATGTACTGCTAACTAAGCGAGCACTTCTACTGTCAGGATAATGGAGCAAATATCCTTCGGGAACAAATTCGTCAATTATTACCATTTGAACTACGAATGATGCAGCCCCTGACATGCTTTCTATGGTGAGCGCTTGCATAATACCTGATTGCCTATCATCTCAATGAGTCTAAAATTATTTTAAATTTATAATTACTATAAAATTAATGACACCATAATATTAACATAACCTAAACATATGAAGTATTTGACAACTATGGCATAAAAAATTCAATATCTGTTTGATATCTCAGAAAAGAAACATTCACACAAAGTCCATCAATACGAAAAGACAAGCCTCTGAATTTACAGTCATGTGAACTTGGTAATAATGAGAGTGTACTCTTTCATTTGGTTGTTTGAGGGAAAAACTAAGAGTTTTTAAGTAATTATGGTGCTTTTTGAAAATTTTCTGGGTATTTAATAAAGTAAAATTAAATACTGGGAAGACAATGCTACAAATTTCATTGTAACAGACCAAACGAAGGAAATGCATTTTGTGACGAAAATAACGCCATACAATTTTTGTGAAGTCATTTATCAGGATATTTTATTTCTTGATTGAAGCTTTCCCTGGTGATTAAAAAAGAGTAACATACCGCGTGTTGTAGTGGAGGTTGCCTCTCCAATAGACAGGGGCAATCTCCACTACAACACGCAGCACACACCTGTCTGTCATTCTTTTTTCATCAGCATATTTTATTCTTTGCATAAATAACTGCTTCCCACTCAGGCAATACAGAATCAAGGAAAAATGCACCACAGGACCAATTTTTACACTTCTTTTCCAATTTCTGACACCAGACCTATTACAGCAAAAAATGAAGATTAGAAATGCAATGTCCTACCCTATTATCCTAAGTAGTTGTTTTTGAGCACACTAGAAAAATAATTATAAAAATTGAACCTAAATGTGTTTCATCTCATTATATGGTTTAAATAAGATTTCTCAACTGATTTGTATTAAAACAATTTTGAACTCCTCAGCATTCAACACCCACCATAGTTACAGGCTTAAATGGGGGGGTCATGTTGAAAAAAGACTTTTTTCAATCATTTGTAATTTACTTTTCAACTTTCCAAGTCACACTTTTTGCTCATGAATTTTCAGCGCATTTGTCAATGCAGTCAATCACGAGGGTTAAGCTCAATCTCTCCAGGGAAAAACAAAAGTGATATGTGTATGTAGTTGTGTACATATAGCCATAATGCCAGGAGTACTATGAAGCTAAATTTGTACCAGAATATGGCATGCAGGACTGGGACCTAATAGTATGGGCCAAAGAGGAATGGTTCTTCTGATTGTTGGTCCCAGGCAACTGGTGAATGAGTTGAAATAAAGAGTCCAGTGAATTTTATACTAAGAATACTGAATTACATGAGGGATTTAAATACACTGAGCTGATCATGCAGTAGCCTTCTTGGGTGATGAATTCATTTAAAATTACGATACATTACCACCATCTCACCTCACGCGTGCACTGCACAACCAATAAATGCTTAACACAATATCAAACATTGTCACAAATTCTTTCAACAAACATAGCGATTTAAATAATGTTGAAAATATGAATTTTGCTGGGATCTACCCCTTTCTGAGAAATGAAGATTGTGTAACGCAAGAAGTACTGGCTGCAATACTTTTGCACCCCACACCTCCGTCTCTAATAGTTCCTTGATTCCAACTAGTATATGATGTGAAATCAAACAAACGTTATGGGAATACTGACTTTTGCTTTCATTCATGGCAATAGTGAGTGATTTGAGCCATTCCCCTATCATCCTCTGAACCATTTAAGGCTATAAGGAGACTCAATAAGCAGAATCTCCATTCACTGCAGATTGATTCTATCAAATTCAGCTGGGGAGATCACACCACTGCATGCATGCCTCTTTAACTTGGATGGCAATGAAATCAAAACAAAAATTATTAGAGATATATTACAAACCAGCCTGAGTGTGGCAGTAAAATTCCCAAATTAATTGCTGCATTGTCCCACAAACCACCTCTGACTTTCATGGCCTCTGTGAAGACCACTTGACTAACACGCTTCCTTCCCGCAGCAATTTGATTCAGAGCAACCAATTAAAGGAATCGAGGAACCTGGAAAGTCATCTTCAAAGCTTAAGGCCTGTCTGTGATTCAATTCCTGAGTCAAGGAAATTCTGTCCCTAGGCAATGATAACAAAAATTCTTAGTTCTAAAGCAGGGAAAAATAAAAAATAAGAGGTGTTCATTTACCGAGCATGAACTTACATTCACATGGGGGTTTATTTTCAACTCAGGATACTATGATACTCCTAGGAAAAAAACTAGATTATCCAAAACTGCTATGCTCACTGTTGATTTTAAACCTATCAATTAGAATTAGAAAAAGAAAAGATGCAGAAATATGCACAATGCATTTGACCCAGAAGTAGGAGCAAGGGAGGAAAAAAATCCCCCTTCAGCACAACCACTAGAGCATATGTCAATTGTCTTGAAACTAGACCGCTGGAGGGTGAAGCACATGGCACCTACAAACTCAGCACCTACGAAACCAAATAAGTAAGTGTTTGGTGTCACATCGGGACTTTCCTTCTGTTCCAACCACTTTTGGTTTCCACACTGTGTTTACCTCCTTAGGTTTAGAACTATTTTGCTTAGACTAAATTTGCTTCGGTGAACGCAACAGTTGAACATTAAATGGTTTTTGACTTTCACACCAATTTGGTAGCCATCCCTACTTGAAAGAAATCCTTTCATGGGAAGAAATTATTCAGACTTCATGCAGAGGCAACAGTGGACTGATGACTGAGTAAATAAAAGAATTTGAGTCTCCACACACTGAGTTGAAAATTGATGGAACTAATGTATTGCCCAGCAAGTACATAATATGTGCCCAATTACCTAATGGCCACAACTCAACAAAAGCAAAAAAGATAAGCTAGTGAATGTGAAATGGTCACTATGAATATAGACACCAATGCAGCATACACAATGTGACAATGCAGCATACACAGCATTTATTAGTGTGACTATGAGAAACATTAAGATCTTCTCAATGCTTCAACTATTACACCACACAATTTTTCTCTTTTAAAAGGGAGATATGGCCTGGCCTATTATCAAAATTTCTTGAGAATTTGTCTAAAATTAAGAATCAGTAAGACAGAAAGACAATTCAAAATAAGCAAATGTAGGTAAAACAAATGTTAAAAAGGTCCATGCATGGGATAGGTAAGCAGTAATCACTTGTTAATCTTGTATTAAAGTTATGTTTGTGCAGTATTACAACAACGAAATCATATTTTCAGCCTTGAGAAAGCATCAGAGCACAATGTCAGCTCTACCATAATCACCAAGCCCCAAAATGCTACAACAGGCAGCACCAACTATTCAATAGAGCTCAACCTAATGAACAAATGTATTCTTAATTTTAGTTTGGCTGCTAACTGTAATTCATGGAGAGGGTACATCAACGGTTCTCCCATTCACTTGACTATCGGAAAACATTTCTTTACAGTACATAGTCTCTACTGGTAGAACTTAGATTTTCAAAATGTCCACTTCAAATCTATCTGTCTGTAATAATTAAAATTCGAGTTTTTTTTATTATTAAATGTATAACCTGTGAATTTATAATATTTACTTTAGCAGAAGGTTAAAAATATTCAATCAAATAAATACATGTCCTAAAAACTAAAATCCCATTCATGGCTTAAAATGAGAATGAGGATAAAAATAGAATTGAAACAATTCCAAGCACAATGTTCTAAACTAAATATTAGTTAGCAACTGGGGCCTTCATTAATTATAGCATACATCATATCTTGTTCAAGCCCTCATAGACTAATATGCTCATCAAGTATTCATGCCAACCAATGTTACAATGACCGAGTTCATGTAGTATGTACATGACTGTTGGTGATTACGTGTGTTAAGGTGTGAAAAATCTACAGAGGAAAAATCATTAGCCTCGACTGGGACCTGATTCAGCCAAGTGTGTGCCAAACACATTACATTACCTTCCTCGGCAACATCTGCTTGAGTGGCCGAGACTGCACTTGCTGTGCATTCCATTGGTCAAATCCCAAAAGCAAACAACTTTTCTTTCTGTGTCACACTCACTTTTGCAGGTGTGACGGTAGACCACTGAGGCCAATCCGTGCTCATTGCGCACATTCAGTACTTGCCCACTCCTTAACAAGGAACGTTTCTCTCTAGCATGAGCAGTGACGAGTCATTCTCGGAAAAAATATGACTTTTTTACACCACTCCACTTGATAATGAAAGTCACCTTCATACAGAATGGCCTTCATCAGATACACTTTGGTGTAGCACTTGCACAACTATGTCACTTTCTTCGTTTCCCTGGTAGTTCAAATGCATCAAAAATCATCTTCAGATGCTTTTATGAGGATTATTGCAAGTGAAAATTATATTGGTTTCAAAACCTGCGATTTAAAAAATTCGAACGAGTGTGTACATTGTTGGAATAAATCCATGCCATTCCCTGACTGTTTATTTAAAATGATTATTTTAATTTATGAAGACAATCGTAGGACAAGTGAAATGGAAGAAGAGCAAGGGACTGCCCCGAATGAGTTACATAGGACAAAGGGTTATAAAGGATGTAAAAGAGAAGAAAAATATGTCACTATGAAAACGTTAGCAGATAGGAGAGAGGAATGGAGAGCTGCGTCAAACCACTCTTAGAATTGTTGACTAATGATGATGATTTCAATTTATAAAATTCAACTTGTTTGATGATAATTTTTAATTCATTTACTCTCTTTACTTCTGCAATACATACCAAATATTTCTTGTGATAGGTAATATTTTTGTAGATTGCGTAGTATGAAAGCTAAACAGGTACGTAGAGTGAATCTTTCCCAAAAGATGGATTACCGTTGGGAGCTCAGCACCTTAGGATAGTAACTACGCAATGCATTTCCTAAAATCTGCTGTCCTCATCCATGTGACGGCACTCAGGCCACGCTCTCCTCCACTGAGAGCCAAAGGCCAAACCATAGGCCACCTCAAATCACAGATCAAACAGGCCTCTGTCACAAAGACCACAAATCATTGGCCTCGAAAGAAAATATGTATCAAGTTACACAACAGATGTTTCATCCCTACCGTTCTCTCGCAAAATGACCTTTTTCAACCAAACTACTTCAACACTCCCCTGGAGTGGAGGCCAACTGCTGCATGAGTCACCTACTGGGCCTCATCTTATTTAACAGTGATTTTCGGCTAACGTTAAGGTATCTTAATCACCCTGTTTCTGGAAGCCAACTGCTACATGAGTCACCTATTGGGCCCGAAGGTGTCTAACAATGACTTGCGGCCAATGATATGGTATCTTATTTGTATTTTAAATATTCATATTATGCACATACTAATTCAAAAGAAAATGAGACCATACCCAATGTATTTCTGATGTTGTCTAAGCATGTTAAGCAAGGAAGTAGTTGTGAGAAATTAAAAATGGAAGAGGAATGGGGAGTTGGAGGGGATAGAGAACTGAGCTGCTTTGCTTGAGAAAAATTCACTGGCGCCAAGCAAAACTTTCGAGTTACCTGAGCACAATGGGATGTGGCTTCTTTTGAAGAGACTCTCACCACTAGAACTCTTCCCACGCAGCCTGCCTTCCTGGTCCCCAATTTTTGAACCAGAATGCTAGTATGAGTCACCTACCGTGTCCTTGGGTGACAACAGATAACTTCCCACAGTTACTATATTACCTCTGTAGGATTTTAAGATCAGGAATGTGCTGCAAATATGATAAAGAATGAGTCCAAACATTAGGCATATCTGACACACATAATTTAAGTATGTTAATCCTGGTAACATGACTTTAATTTATTGATTTATCAATGAATCATGAGTTCCTACATTTGACTGTACCCAAAAAGTGCTCACAAGGAGACATCGCGAGAGTGATGTTCGGGATATGGATGCAGATGTTATTTTCTGAAACTATATAGGTAGGGTAGAAAAAGCGTCATGGCTTTCTTCCACATAGGCCTGGGTTCCAGAGATATTCGCATGTAAAGATTTTGCGCAGCATGACTTCCCTTGAGTAATCCCTCAATAATGGCCGTGGCGGCGTGGTCTAAGGCACTGGTCCTCTCTCCTCTAACACTTATATTACAGTGGGTGTCCCACGTACCAATCCCAGTGTCAGCAATATTTTTTCTCTCTTCTAATTTTTGAAATCACTGTTACAACTCATCCCCATTCGTTTAAATTAGCTACTTCACAATTTTTATATTTTCATATCAATTTATGGATTGTAAATGAAACTCCGAATTGTGCCTTACTACGCTAATCAGAGGACGTATATAATGACTAACACACAAATTTCCAGGGAAATTGCTCATCTTCGCCCTAGGAATTGCTCCCACAGCCTCTTCGTATATTCATCATCTTAAGTCTTTCTTCTCAACAAATAAACACTATTGTCTATCCTCACATTCAGTTACTGACCCTAGCCAGTTTCCCCTCCTACCCTTCCAGTACAATGACCCTGCTTTCCAGCAGCCTGCTCAAGTCATTTTCGAGGTCTTCTTTGTTTAGCTTTCACAACCGTTTTCACACAATTGGGCCTAGGCACCTCATTCAGGGATTATTGATGAACTGCTGTGGAGGGAGAGTTGTTGCGACGGAACTCTTTGAAAGGCACTAGAAGGCAGGTCATAAGGGAGGCATGGTGAGTGGAAGTATATTCTGTTGTAAGAATCAAGATTTGCTGGGAAGACAGTGGGTGGGCTGTGGAGAAAATCTAATGGAGGGAAAGCCTAGTGGAAATGATATTTTGAATAAAAAACGTTGAAGACAGAAAATACCGGTGCTTCAGAAATGGAAAATAGACATTGAAAGTGGGGGCACACGTGTCAAAAACTGGGGAACCGTTCATGCATGGATGTACAATCGGTTAACTGATGCGAGGCAGAGGTGTGCATTGGTGCACATGATGAGCACATTTCATGGAAATTCACGTGTAAGTAATAATATACGTCCTCTAATTTGCATGGTAAGGCACAATTCAGAGTTTCGTCTCGTCTTGTTTGAATGCGCTCATGTTACGCTTGTTTCTTCCGAAATGGTCCTGTTTGGACTACGTTTAATATTAGTAGCCTTGTTGTGACTATAAATCTTTGGGTCATTAAATTAGAGCTTAAATGCTGTCAGATACGAGTCGCGTTAGGTCTCATTCTTTTTTGAACCTCATGCGTGTCATACAATCATACAATTGCTGAAAGCTATCATGATATCTTTGAGCTCATTAGGTGACTCACCTAGCATTTGGCCTCCAGAAACAGAGAATTGAACCTGGTTGACCGAAAAAGGTCAGTTGGTGAGATGGGGTAGGGATGAAACACAATTCGATTGTTCCCGTGTAACTTGATATTTTCCTTAGAGGCAAGTGATTTATAGTTTGTAGGGTCTCGGAAAAGGAAAAAAACGGCAGAGGCATTGGCTGATGGAGGGCTGAGTGTGGTTCTATGAAATCTACAATGTGGTTATTATCCTATGGTGCTGAGATTCCCCCAATTGTTGTTCAATCTCTTGGGAAGGTTCATGGTATGTGCCCGTCGTGTTTTGCCTTAAAATTTTCCATGGCTGCAGTTTTATTGCAATATGTACTCCGACGAGAGCTTTTAAACAAAATTGTTTTTGAGTAGGAAAAGCATCATAGAGCAACGGCGTATACGAAGAGAGGACTCTTTCTACTCCTTCGTATAGAGCGTTGCATTCACTAAAGCATTAATTTAAAATTTTGCATTCAGATTCAATTTCTTCGGCGAATTTGGATCCAGAGTATAAGGTGAAGGGCATTAACTGTGGATATTTGGATCTGAGGTGTCCTATCCCACCATCCCTAGTAAGCATCATAAGGTTGAGACTACAAGTGGATACCTACATACCTCCAAACGCCATACAAAGAGTGTAAATTTAGCTGAAAAAATGCCACATAAAATTTTAGCATTGAAAGAGGAAATTTTGATTACTGTTGAAAGACCAGGCATATGTCTGCAACACCGCACGATAGAATAAAAAAATACGGCAAAATTTTTTTCTTTAGCTTCGATGTTCAAAATAAAGGGTGCATCTATTACAAATGTGCAGTCTTGCACGTGCTTATACGGTAAGTAGTAAAGAATTGTACAAGGGACATGAAATTATTTCTATGCATAACTTATTCAATTTTAATTTCACTGATAGTTAACAAAATACCCAGAAATATATCCAAAATGGAGGCCGTTACAAAAGTGAGTCAATAAGGTTATGTACGGGTTGCCTATGGAAAATTGTATTAGTACTAAGTATTCCAATCATCATGAGGAGAGACCCTGAAAAGTCGAAAATATTTGGCCAACCAAACAGTAAGTAAAGTGATGTAGCCAATGGTAAATCCCTTGGTAATGCTTATCCAAGGTGAAATGTGCAATGTTTAGTAGAACTAAAATAGTGTCACATTTTTTCCACAAATTGTATCGTTAAAAAAATGTGAAATTTCATGTAAAATATTGCAATGACAGCTGGGCCATTTCATCTCAAATCAGGCAGATAGTTCAAAATCATGTCATGTGACCATCACCGATTTCTCTGAAATTTATATATGTGAAAGCTGTATCCTTATGATGATTAATGATGCCTTTATCTCAGCTCAGAACTGAACCGTCATAAAGTTACCGTCCTTTGAACACTGCAGTGTAAGGCCTCAGAGTAAAAAATGAAAAATCACATAAATGCTGATTACTAAGGAACCATGGCCTGTAATGCAGTGGTTATTGTTTCACTTTGCAGAGAATTCATTTATGCACATTATGGCATAACTTTCAAGTCATTTGAAGCAATAATAAACAAATAGGACTTGTTTAAACAATAAAAATTAGTCATTATTTAACAATTTATTACTAAAAAAAGGCCACCTTTTATTTTCTTTAAAATTTATCAGGGGGTAGTTTAAATGTTCTGCTTACAATTAAAAAAATAAAAAAAGGTAGTATTTTTATACTTTTTCTTTTAAGGCATGTCAAAGTTATGCATGTTTTCAACTCTTTTACACCAAGATTGCATACCTTCAAGGGGATAAAAATGTAGTTTCATTCTTCTTAGCATTCATAACAGTGAAAAGTTCATATCTGAATGATTGGTTACATCTATTGAGTGAAAGCAAGTTCAATCTTGTTTACTTCCATGGCATCCAATGTGTGCAAACAACCACTGCTACTGGCTGGAAACTGTGAATGAGTCGCAACTTGCACAGAGTATTTTTCAATGGCACTTTACATAAGTCTTCTACTATGGGCCATGTGGAACAATTCGATGGACCTTGCGGATGTATAAACGAGACACTAATGTCATTCTCTTCTAAACACACTGCAGTGATTTTAGAAATCCACCAGGTTTTTCGGAAGCACACGATGAAGTCATTCATGTTGAGATTTTGAATACTGTATGTCTTTATTTCTAATTTTGTTAGTGTCACAGCCTGTTTGATTGTGTGGATTACAGAGAGAGCTATAGTTGTCCCGTGTCTGTTAGCTACCAAGACATGACACTGTTGATGCCATGTACAGGTGCTCCTTTCACCCAATCATTTTTTTTTGTTTAAATTGAGATAATTAGCTTGTGTAAAATGCAAGTTTCATAGTAGGCAAGAATTTACTTAAAGAAAGTGATAAATATCAAACATGTACTTCATGGGGGAATAATGTCTCAGCAGCTTTTGAAGAAGCAGGAGTGAAATGTCTATGAGTGACCATGTTCAAATTTTATCATTCTTTTCCACAAGTTAATCTAAACAATGGCTGCTTTTCCAGTTTCAACCAAACATACAATTGACATATCTTGCAGAGCTAAAAAACGACTAGGAATATGGGCCAATTCTGATGTATACTTTTGGCATCCTCTTCCTCATAGTGCTCAATCAACATTGTGCTCTCATTTTACTTGGATGATGATAAAGATTGTTCTTGTGTAACTCCTAATCAGCAAGATGTGTTCACTGCCATTGAGAATCATTCAGACAAATTCATTGCTGAAGTTTAAGATTGAACAAAGAAAGGAGTGTATCCCCACTATATCCGTAAAATAGAGAGGGAAGCTATTCAAAAAGAGAATTTGGTAACACTAATTGGTGTGGCATTGATGCTTCATTTTGACTTTTCCGAGAATTGGAGTGTGATCCCTCCAGATTAATTACAACCCTATCGGTGGAAAAAAGTACAGATATCAATATTAACCTGTATGGAATATAATAACTAAGGTATGCAGGCACTTCAGATGATTTCTCACATGACACTGCACATGCTTTTCTTAAGATGAATCGTATAGAAGAACAATAGTGTAAAAAGATATCATATGGAGAAATAAATCATATATATTTTATAAAAGTCAGCTGCTAATTTAAAAAAAATAGATTTCAGATATTTGACTTGGAGAACGGTCTTAAACAGGAAGAAAGTCATAGATGGTTGTTCAGTGCAACTGGACGTGGATATGGGCCATCTGATGGAGTTGTAAGAATTGGTCAAAATTATGCCACAAACTAAAACCCGAGTTATTTCAATTGTGGCAAGTAAATTCAAAGTAGACCTTTGTAGAACACGTGAGTATATCCTTGCATAATATCAAACTTTTGCATTAAACACATGTTAAACTAGCCAAATAGGGTAATTTCCTTCATCAAAGAAAACGAAAGGTATTGATTGCGATTCGTTACCCACCTTTAGTGCATTCATAATATGTTTACAATTTATTTGATTTTTAGAAATCCCTGTTTAGATGAATGTCAATGGTCAATTTTAACCTTATTTGAAAAAGGCCAGATTGGCGCCGATGCGATGCCACTCCACGTGACGTCATAGGTACCTACATACTATACGAGTATGTAGGAGTTTTATGTCATCTGAGATTACCTATGTATACATGAGGCCCAGAGCTCCGGGAAACATCCCTTAACAATCACCTATTAAAGTTGCTTTTAGTCAGAGAGTTTCCTTTGTTTGATAGGGCATTAATAATCCTAATTTAAACCAAGCAATACCTGCTAGAAGGGAACTCTACGCCATCGCCATGCTCGGCAGCAAGCAGCCAGAGGTAACACGGGCTTTTTTGCAGCATTCACACTTAGGCATCGCGTTCTTGTACACTTGAAAATTTTCACTTTTCATTTAATCGCAAAAAACAGATATCATCATTTAAAAATCTAAAAGTGTGTAATATGCACTCCAGGAGTAATAATCTTTCGATTTAGGCAATAAAAAATAATAGGAAACCACCCTATGTAGACAAAAAAATGATTGGGTGAAAGGTTTTTCGGAAGCACACGATGAATGACTTCATCGTGTGCTTCCGAAAAACCTGGTGGATTTCTAAAATCACTGCAGTGTGTTTAGAAGAGAATGACATTAGTGTCTCGTTTATACATCCGCAAGGTCCATCGAATTGTTCCACATGGCCCATAGTAGAAGACTTATGTAAAGTGCCATTGAAAAATACTCTGTGCAAGTTGCGACTCATTCACAGTTTCCAGCCAGTAGCAGTGGTTGTTTGCACACATTGGATGCCATGGAAGTAAACAAGATTGAACTTGCTTTCACTCAATAGATGTAACCAATCATTCAGATATGAACTTTTCACTGTTATGAATGCTAAGAAGAATGAAACTACATTTTTATCCCCTTGAAGGTATGCAATCTTGGTGTAAAAGAGTTGAAAACATGCATAACTTTGACATGCCTTAAAAGAAAAAGTATAAAAATACTACCTTTTTTTATTTTTTTAATTGTAAGCAGAACATTTAAACTACCCCCTGATAAATTTTAAAGAAAATAAAAGGTGGCCTTTTTTTAGTAATAAATTGTTAAATAATGACTAATTTTTATTGTTTAAACAAGTCCTATTTGTTTATTATTGCTTCAAATGACTTGAAAGTTATGCCATAATGTGCATAAATTACATAGCTCTAAGATAAATTACATTTTTTCAGTAATAAATTTTTCACAAAATTTTATCAAATTTTGATGAAGCTTCAAACGACAAATAAAAACTTACTACCGCTTAAAACATCGAAATAACAACTTCAATGCTCTAATGAGAAAATACTTGAAAGAACCTCATCGCAAAATTTCAGGGTCCTTACTCATAAGCTATCACCCACTGCACTTATGAAAAAAAGATTTCCTTCATGTAGGGAGAGCTGTCACTAAGTTTATCTCACAGTTCGCCGTGGACAACAGTCAGCTTCTTATAAAAATGGAATGCACCACAGCAATGTTCGTCCGCGCATGGCAATTCAAACTCATGAGCTTTTGGATGGCTTGAGGTGGGAAGTTTTCAATAACCCGCCGCCATACAGCCCGGATTTAGTGCTGAGCGTTACCACCTGTTCCCGTCAATGAAGATACGGCTCGCTACACAACGATTTGACACTGACGATGAACTGCATGCCGGTGTACTTAAGCCAGTGGTTGAGCTCGCAAGCGGCAGATTCCACAGAAAGGGTATTGAAAAGCTTGCACCACCTCATGATAAATAAATGCCTTAATTTAAATGGCAATTATGAATTAAAGAAGGCCAAGAGTTAAACTTCAATGTGTATATGATAAAAATTGTTATTTTCACTTTGTTTATTTTTTACATCTTAATTTCTGGACAGCCCTTGTAGCTACAAAGGGAATGCAGACGCAATATGTATGCCATCAATAATTTCAAATTAGATCCATGGCTTGAAGGGCAAGGAAACAAAAGAATATGTGGAGGGGAAAGCAAGGGGAAGTTTTGCATAGGGTGTGACCCACATGGCTAGGATAAGCTGGAAACGACACCCACGGTGCATGCCGCTTGATCCATCACAGCGCAAGCTGCTTTTCACAATTCCCTTAATCGCCTAATTCGACATTCGAGAATTGAGCAGTCGGTGTCTGGGTCCCACATCAATGCTCAGCATTCATTGCTCTCAATAGGCACACATTGCATTGCATGGTAATCACTCTTCATGACGACTATTGCCTCAGCAAAACAAGCATGCTTCGTGACAGAGTAGAAGGGAAGGATGAAAATGAGCCCAGTGACTCAGCCACGGCCTTAATCCTTCCTTCCCACCCTCCAGATCACACTTTCTTAAATACCTAACAGGTGCCAATGTCTTGATAGTGGAACTAGGTGCCCACTGACGTCCACCCTCTTAAACGTACAGTATGTTCTATGTTGCTACGCCCACATTTATCCAGATTGATCCTTCTGACTTCATAGTGACATCGACCATGCATGAGTGTATCCTAGAAATGCAAGATACTATGTATTCAAGGATTTTTGCTGAAGCTGAAAGCCTGTGGTGGCTGAGACATTTCTTACTATGTTCTTCTTAGGGATATCTATATGTATATGAGTCTGTCCTTCTAAAAATATACATGGACTCTCACATGGAATCGATGAATGGAGAGGTTGATGCACTGAATAGTAGAGGCCTTCACGTTGTAGAAATCCATCTTACTGAACTGACTTACTTACTTACATTTGTGAATAAAAACTTTGCTGTTTCTACAATTGTAGAAACAGCAAAGTTTTTATTCACAAATCAGCAATGGAGAGGTTCTTTAAAAAAAAAAACCTGAACTTTTTTCATACAAGTCAAGATAGCAAAAACATTTACTGCAACCATAAAATTCTAATGATATTTAGGAAACGTAAAAATAACTTTTCTTTAATTCCCAGTGTATTTCATTGATATCAATGAAATTATTATTGAGTTATAACATCTAAATCTCGGATTATGTGACTTTTTGCAAGGGCAGTAGGTGGTACAGCCGGCCTAAAAAATTTTCCCTAATAATTGTTAAATGCCTTTATGAATTCTTTAATTTACTGTAATTTGCACAATTTTACTTTCAGAAGACTAGTAAAAATCCAAAATGTGTTTGTATTAACCTATTTTGAATACCTTATGTCCCACTGAAGGTGAGAGTTTAAGATATATACGGAATGTTATAAGGACCAACGACTATCATTATATAAAGGAAATACTAATGAATATGTGTACATACTTGATTGCTACTTGGGTATGAACTTTCACACCACAAAAAAATTAATTCTCGATTCACTTATGAATTCACATAACAAAAAACTACCAAAGGTAGACTGATAAGTACAGAGGAAGCATTTGCATATATGTAAATGGAAAACCGACAAGGATCCTGCCACAAACTTTACACCCAGTTTGTACTGACTTTGAGGTCAAAGAAAGAATTCCACTCCAATCAGAGCCCATTTTGCATTCCTATAAAGCAGATGTCTTTCCTGAAATACCGTATAAGCGTGTGTAAGAGGCGCACACGTGTAAGAGGCGCACCCTTATTTTGAGCATCGGAGCTATGAAGAAAAAAATTTTGCTGCATTTTTTTTATACTATCGCGCAGTGTTGCAGACGTACGCCTGGAATTTCGACAGTTATCAAAATTTCCTCTTTCAATTAATATCTCCTTGCTTGGGATATAGCTTGTCCTATTCTCGAACAATTTTGTTCAAATGTTCTCGCAGGAGTATTGAAATAGAATTGCAGCTGTGGAAAATTTTAAGGCAAAACACAACAGGCACATAGCATGAACCTTCCCAAGACCTTGGACAACAATCGGGGCAATCTCAGCGCCGTAAGATAATAACCACGTCGTGGATTTAACGGAACCACACTCGGCCCTCCATCAGCCAATGCCTCTGCCATTTTTTTTTCCTTTCCGAGACCCCGCAGGAAAATAGGAAAACATCAAGTTACAGGGGAACAATGGAAACGTGTATCATCCCTACCCCGTCTCATCAACTGACCTTGATCGATCTCCCAGTTTATGGAGGCCAAATGCTAGGTGAGTCATCTACTGAGCCCGAAGATATCTCGATAGCTTTCAATAATTGTATGACACGCACGAGGTTCAAAAAAAGAAAGAGATCTAACGGGACGCATATCTGACAGAATTTAAGTTTTTTAAGCTCTAATTGTTTGAAACAAAGATTTATAGTTACAACAAGGCTACTAATATTCAAAATAGTCCAAACAGGACAATTTCGGAAGAAACAAGTGTAGTATAAGCGCATTCAAACAAGACGAGACGGACTGGAAACTTTAGGCAACGCAAACTGCGTATATCACATTGCTGCGCCTTCGCCCCTTCGCTTTGAAGGCAACGACGTCACGTGCAAGGTCGGACGTGTTCTTCCCGTGCTCCTTCGCTCATAGCTTGAAATACGGAGGGGAAGGAGCACGCTCCTTCCCCTCCGTATTTCGTTGCTTGCTTCGAAGACGCGATCGCGCTCCTCCCCCTGGACCTCTCCTTCCATGCTCTTCACTTCTAAGCATTTCTGATTTCTTCCATCCACAATTTAGTCCAACAATGAACACACTCGTTCGAATTTTTTAAAGCGCAGGTTTTGACCCCAATATAATTTTCAGTTGCATTCATCCTCATATTAGCGTCTGAAGATGATTTTTGGAAAATCAGGTCCTCAGCGTAATGGAAATTACTCGGCAAGACAGCTATTGACTATTAGCCAGGTATGTCCTTCAAAAATATGCGTTTATCTACGTTTGATAACCGATTACTATATGCAGTATAAATGCCGCGGGATGCCCACTTGTGGCAGTAAGTTTAGCACGCCCTCCGGAGCGAAAAACCCTGCGCGATCCCTTCCGTGTTCACCTCTGGGGTACCGACGTGACGGCGCGATGTTTACAAGAAAAGCAAACAGGAGCATTTTAAAAATACGTCACTAGGGGAGAAACTTCCCTGCCTGCCGCTTGTTTTTGACCCAGGATTACAGATGACTCACACTGAAAACCAAGGCCACTCAGTTCCCCTTAGAATTGCGACCAGTGAAGGGGAGGGGGGGAAGATAACAAGTTTGTGTAAGAGGCGCACCCTCATTTTCGGCTGCAATTTCTGGGAAAAAAGGTGCGCCTCTTACACGCGCTTATACGGTATACCCACCCAACTCACTCAATTTCTCATCTACAAAATCTCTCTTAACATGGAGTAAAAATTAAATCAACTGCAGCAAAGCCCCTCATGTTTATTACATCTTTCAACATGCGCAATTGTTATATTTTCCATTAATCAAGGAGTTCCATCAAGTGAGGCCCATCCACGCACATACAAAGGATGTAATAGGCAGAACGCAAATGGCCGAGTCCTTCCCCTGTTGGTGGGAACAGGTCCAGGAGTCATCAGCGCCACCAAAACTAACAAAAGAGTGTCTTGCCACCTGCTGGAAAACTAGCAACAACTCTAGCTTTATGGTGTTCATTTTGAAGTCACATACCTACACCAATCTCAATAGGGTGGTTTCCTATTATTTTTTTATTGCCGAAATCGAAAGATTATTACTCCTGGAGTACGTATTTCACGCTTTTAAATTTTTAAATGACAATATCTATTTTTCCTAATTAAATGAAAAGTAAAAAATTTCAAGCGTGCGAAAACACGACGGCTAAGTATGAATGCTGGGAAAACTCCGTGTGACGTCGTTCTGGTTACCGCTGCCACAAGTGAGGTGACCTTGGGGCGAGGCTTTGAGCGCTGATATGACGCAGGATGCTAGCAGGTAGTAGAGTACCATGCTAGCTGGTAGCGCTTGGCTTAAATAAGGATTATTAATAACCTTATCAAACGAAGAAAACTTTCCGGCCTTAGCCAGTTTTAATAGGTGATTATTAAGACATGTTTCCCTGAGCCCTGTGCCTCATGCATGCATTGGTAATCTCAGACGATGTAAAACTCCTATCTACTCATATAGAAACTAGGTCCCTGTGACTTCACGTGGAGTGGCATCGCATGGGCGCCAATCTGGCCTTTTTCAAATGAGAATAAAATTGACCATTGCCATTCGTCTAAAACCCATATTTCTAAAACCAAATAATTTGTATATTATGAATACACTAATGGTGGGTAACGAATCGCAATCAATGCCTTTCGTTTTCTTTGATGAATTGATTGACTACCCTATTGAGATGGGAGAAAACAAAAGGAAGAATTTTCAAACTTGAGGGTACCTACCCACAGCGAAAAGAAAAGCAGACTTAACAAAAAGTAAAAACAAAGGAGATGAAACCTTAGAAAAGGCTGTTTGAAGAGCTATATTTTGTTATCTTAAACTGCAGAAAACTGTATAACAAATTATGCTTCCAATCAACCCTCACGAAATTTGGCAAATAATAGGTATTAAAAAGATAACCATATTAATTACCTAAAATATGCATGTGATGATATTTTAGGTTATTTTTATGAATTTCAGTTAGGAAAGTATTATGCACGACACCTTTTTTATTCAGAATATTATCATTGTGTAGGAAATTATGATGATTAAGAGTAACTTACTAATGCATTTATTGCCTCAGGCATTCTCATTAAATGCTAGTGAATCCATCTTATTAACACATTTCCATGTTTTAACCATTCATAAGTTAATCAAGAGAATGGAACAACTTTTAAATATGATTTACACATGCTGGCTAATAAAATAACTCGTATTCTCAGTCAAATACTTAGAAATTGACTAATGGAAAATGATGTACAGCTTATGGATATAGGTACAACTACATAGGTATTTTTGAAACTAAATCATATTTAAAATCAATGAAGAAGAGGACTCAAAAATAAAATAGATAACATAGTAACTCACACACATGTACATATAAATATCTTCTTTATATGTACACACGACTATTTCATCAACATGTGATTAATTTGGCTAACTAGGTAGTCTATAGGTAAGAAGGTAGGTATGCAGTGCATTCCAACACAGCTGCACAAGGCTTGTTAGCATTAACAAACACACTCAAATCTCTACATATATAACTACATAAAGGAAATTAGCAATTACTCTAGTGTTCTTAGGTCTACCCACATCATTTTAAGTATTGTTGGTACCTATGGATGCTCATTCAATAACAAAATTACAATGACAGCAAATCCATGGATATAATTTTCAAGTTGTAAGCAACTTTGTAGAACATTTAATCAGATAATGATCAAGTACTTGTTATGGACAAGAAGACAGTGAAGATTTAAGTCAGCAGACACATATTTAAGTGCATACATGTAGAAGTGTACTGGTATTCCAGGCAGTTGAACCGTGGAGTCAGAAAGTGAAGGAAACAAAATTAATCCATAGTTGAAAATTGTACAGGGCAAAAACAACACTGCTTATTATTGAGATGGAGAGAGAGAGAGAGAGGAGAATATGGGTTGAGGGGTGGAATAGAGTAATGCATGTCATAAAAATAACTCCTCAGATTACACTTGAAGCTCCACTGATAATTACTCTGAGCTGATCTCCATTTGAGACAGAAATCACACACTTTTTATTCCAGTGATTCCAACACACAAAAGCCCTTTCGGATCCTTGAAAAGAGCAATGCAGGGAAGTTCCACACTCAATTGGGAATTTTAGTGAATGCAATTTCTAAACAAAAACTGAATCCGAATCACCAAATTAAGCACCTTTTTTCATTGAAATGACATTAAAAATTGAATTTCCCAACAATTATGTCAGCTCCTACATCATAATATCCTCATTTTCACTTACAAGAGCACTTGCAAGAATGATTATAAACTGAAGTAGCACAGCTTATTAAACATTTAAATCATGATGTAACAACCCAGACAGCACACTCGTAACCGTGTATGTATACCATAAGTATACCAAGTGTATATCATTTCCTGGAGAATCTGTAAACAGCATACTCCCGATTATTAGGGCGAATCAGAATTTGGGAGAGGTCAGGATACGTAAAATCAGAAAACATGACTAATCCAAACTTACACTTTAATTTCTTCTAATTTTCATATTCGCAAATCAAACAATGTATTATTATTTAAGCACATTATCTGTCATTTTATATTGATAACAGGAATCATTAAGAGCTTTCTATTCCTGACCACGATCTTTTTAGCGGCAATAACGTGATTATAATCGTATTCCTATGGATCAATGTAGTACATGGTTTCCGCAAACCATGCACCCATGGCTGCAAGATCACGGATTCAGAAAAGTGGTTTGCACAAATGCTTCAAAACCGATACGAAACATCGGAAACTACACTGTCAGGCACCACGCCGCGTAGTCACGTCTCGCTCAAGTAGTTCGGGATGAAACTGCTGTGGGAAGAGGATCCGTGTTCACTGAGCACGATCGTGCACCGCAATGCTAGGAAAACAGGAACACCCGTGAAAGCAACGGGGACGCGGTTGTGCCATCGCACAGCAGCCGTTAGAGGAAACTTACCAGGACTTGAGGGCAACCCAGGCGAGTGCCTGGCTACGACTCATGCCTCAATCTCTATTACGGCTTAACTTTAACTACTATTTCCTTCCTCTCTAGTTTGACCTCGACTAGTGACGGCGTAAACATACCCGAGTTCGAAAAATAACTGGTTCTCTTGGGCCGTATTCAACCGCATGCAAGGCCACAGCAATAATAAAGATCGTAGGTAATATTTCTCTTAATTTACAACTCCTTAACCATTGAAGAATCTTCTAAAATTAATCAAGAGTTTTTTTCCTGCCGCTGATCGTTGTCAGCAATGCTAGAGCAGACGTCCAAATACACTTCAAAAACAGCAGAAACCCACCCACCTTCAGTTAAAAGATGAATCTGGTAATTTAATTAATGATCCATCTAAATTAGCTTCAGCATTTAACGATCATTTCTCTCAACCCAATGGTTCAACTCCCACCCCTGGACGTCCATCTCACCAACCCAACTGTTCAACAGCTTCATTATTCCTTTACCCCTGCTCTGAAACTGAGTTAACCTCTATTATCCGCAAGTCTTGCTCTAAATTTTGTGCAGGTACTGACGAAATTCCATATCACTTAATACGCCTGTTTTATGATTATATTAAATCCCCTCTTCTTATCCTTGTTAATGCCTCATTACAACAAGGAGCCTTTCCTGATTCTCTAGAGGAGTCTAAAGTATACACTCCACTCTATAAGAAGAAGGGCTCTATCCACGATTTCAGCTCCTATCGACCCATTTCACTCATTAATCAGTTTGGCAAGGTTTTTGAATTAACTTTTTATAGAAGACTGACCTCTTATTTAGAGTCAAACAACTTCCTATCACCTTTTCAATATGGCTTCCGCAAGTACAGATCTACCAGTCTTGCTATTGCCCAGGTAGTCGACAAAATTTTAACAGCACTAGACCGCAAAACGGAAGTACTTGGCATATTTTATGACTTCTCCAAGGCTTTCGACAGTGTCAACCACCGTATCTTGCTGAATAATCAAAAGGGTTAGGCCAACTTTGTCTCCGATCAGGTTCTTACTTGGTGTAAATTTAATTGTCTTAATCTCAAAGTCACAAAATCCCAACTTATTTACTTCTCTAATCTCAATAAAACCCCTAGTTTGCTTAATGTTGACTAAATGGAACATGTATTCCACAGGTTGACGACACCATGTTTCTGGGAATGAATATTGATGCGCATCTTTCCTGGGAAAAACTTGTCTCTAATCTAGCTGGTCATCTCAGCTCTAAGTGTTTCCTAATCAGATCAATTATGTCCACTGTATACATTGATGTTCTTCTAATTATTTACTATGGGGAATTCTACCCCATTTACTATACACCATTCTACACTGGGGCTCTTCACCCCATGCAGTGACCATTTTTAAAATCCAAAAAAAGAGCTATACGTTTGATTGCAAACAAACCATGTAGAACCCCATGTCGCCCTTTGTTTAAATGTCTTCGCGTGCTACCTATTCCCTGTGTCTACATATGTACTTTCTGTTTTATTACCTATATGCCAAGTCAAACTTTAAGGACTTTGCGCTAAACTCGGATATTCATAACCAGGGTACTAGGCAGCAGGGAGACTTGCATGTCCCATTTGTACGTACTAAGAAAGCTATCTGTGGCTTTAGAACAATGACTCTAAGGCTTTATAACAAGCTTCCGAAGAACCTAAAAGCTCCTATGAGTTTGTCGACTTTCAAAACTAAGAGTAAAAACTTTTTATTATCCAAATGTTTCTACTCCGTTGATGAATATTTATCTTTATAACTGCCTTTGAATTTAAACTGCCATTTTGTATATAGCTTGATTTTGTATTCATGACGTGCCATATACAATGTATGTACAATACTTGTCGTCTGGCAAATAAATAAATTATTATTATTATTATTCCTTGAGAGCAAGTACTATAAAAATAATTTCAATTTACGAAGGAAGCTCAAATGGAAATAATAATCCCGGCGTAGCCTTGCATTAAAATGCAAATAATATCCTGGTGCATTTGAATCCGATCTTTTTTCAATAAAAATCGCAGATCACTTGGAAGGAGTGTGAACTCATGCACTGATATAAAGCCGCAACCGGGTAATCGGGAGACTGCTGTAGTTGATAAACAGTAAAAAATTATGTGCTCATTGAATAATTATTTAAGTTTCATTGAAATTCATGAATGAGCATGACTTCATGGATTAATGGGAGTGAAGAGAATATTTCCAACCACCCACACACCACGTTCAATTCCTGCCATCACAGCTGCTTGTAGCATTACTAGAAGAGATGAACCTCAAGAAGTTTCCATTCCAAAATCATCTGTCTAGTAAAGAGGCCAAGGGACAAGAGCAAAAACAACATCTCCTCCTCACTGGTGAGCAATTGCCAACAACAGATAAGGTCGTTGAACACGTGGCTTTGTGATATGAACTTACACTCTTGGTGGTCATGAGTTCTATGAAATCTTACACATCCTTTTGAATTTGCTCTTTCCACTTAAAGATAAGTATAAACTGCACCATCGTTTTGCCACAATGTAACACTTTCAAGGTAAATTACAAGCAAGTAGAACGTGCACAAACTCCACCACCACATAAACTATCTATGGGTACATGGCTTTTTGTCTTTTTGCTGATAATTAACCTTAAGAATGCCACTGTGAGATACCCCACTCAAGGTTTCAATAAAATTTCATTCAGAAAAAAACAAAGTTTCATTTCAAATTTTCCAACATTGAATATTGAAGTCAGAGTCTCAGGCTTCTTGCAATCGCATTGCTTTTAGACGGCCACTAAAATACTCGCTGATATTTCACTAGTGAAGCACTGCTTGCACACACGCAGGATTTTTAACAGTCAAACAATAAGTTGCTACGTTGTTGAGCCCACACCAGTGAACCACAGTTGCAATGGTCAATGAGCGTGCAAGCTCCCATACCCTCCCATTGTTCACAATTGGAATGCGGATGGCCGATATTTTACCGCCCGTCCAAAATCAGTGTGTGTGCAAGGGGCCTTGGAGAGAGGGAGAGAGAAAACACTTAACTCATAGGTTCACAGTGTGTGCTTTGCTAAGAGCAGATCACTTTGGGCACAATTATTTGCCATGCACTAAGACTTCAATCCCCTAAACTTTGGGCTTAGGCTAAAACAAGTACCTATCACCACATAATGTCAGGGCTACAGTGAGCAGGGGAGATGAAACCCCCTGAAATATTTGTTCAGAGCACCACCTCCAAATGACCCCTCCCTCCCCACCAATATGTATGTCTCCTCCCCAAAATGAAAATCTCAAAATTTTCTTCTGGTCATGGAAAGCATCGTAATATTCATGTCCTCAGACTCCACTGTGACGCACTGCTGCATACATCTTGTGGAGAGTACTTGTGCCCAAAGTCGTACAGGGGAGTAGCTATACCACAGTCTAGCTAAGTTTCTATGTTGAGATGAGACCAAAATATATTAACCCATTAACAAAATGAAAAACTTGGTTTCCCCTCAGACTCTCCTCAAACATAGCCTTTGCTCAAACTTTGTCACGGCTCACATGGATGATCATGAGATTTAATTTTAAGTTTCCATTTAAATTCCTAATAAGTAAAATACAAACCAATGTAAACAGGTGCAAGTACATAGTAAGTACTCACAAAATAGAAGATTCTCTATCTCCAGAGAGATTTTAAATCCACATATTGAGAGATTCTAAGCCCTTAGAGACTCTTATATGCCGCAGAACACAAATATGCTTGCCAAAGTGCTGTTATGCTTTGATTAAGGTGGTGTTAGAAGTGGCACCCTCTTTTTTCAACTCGGACATGACCTTAATCCTCCAATCTTTCCTCGTCTTCTTTCCTCAGTGTCCATGTTTCCACACCATATACAGCTACACCCCAGATCAGACTCTTCACTAACCATTTCTTTAAACTCTTGCATAATGATCCTCTCAGAAGCTCGTTCCTGTTCATGAACGCCTCCTTTGCTAGTGCAATTAGCTTCCTGATGTCCTTGCTACTTTGTCCGTTTTCCTCTAATGTGCTGCCTTAATAGTTGATTGCTCTACCTGCTCAAGTTTATCCCCACCTACTTTTATCTTGAGCCTCACATTCCTTGCTCTCGATGCTTGACAAAACCGCATTACCATTACGTATTCCTTCCATCCACTCTGTACCTCTTCTCGCTCACTTAGCATCCTCCCATTTTTAGCCTTAATTTTAGACATGGCTTGTCCTCTTTTGCCGCCTAATAGCGACTTAACTTTGGCATACAACTTGCCTGCTTCTTCATACTTCTGGAACTTTTCCATTTCCTCACACTGCCTTTTCCAACAAGCCTCCCTTGCTCTCTTAGTTTCATGCCGTAATCCATTATTAATTTGTCTATACATTCTTTTGCCCTTCTCTGTGTCCACGTTCTACCACTTTCCTTCTCTCCTCCATTTCTTTTACCATTGCCTCCGTAACCCAAAGCTTCTTTATCCTTCTGCTGTCAACGTACACTATTGACTTATCCGCTGCTTTGAAAATTCCCGTTTTAATATTTTGCCACCCTTCCTCTACAGTCTGCATACTTCCAGTCTCCCGCATTCTAATGTCCACTAGTTCCTGATATTCTAACCTCATAGTCCCCTTCGGTGCTTCTACATTCCATTTCCTTTCCTTCCTAACTTTCATAAATCTTTTGAAACTTACGCTGCATTTCATGAGCACTAGGTTGCGTCTGAATCCACATCCGCTGCAAGGAAGCTGCACGAGTTTTTCACACTATTCCTAAACCTCTGCCTTACCGTAACATACCTGATATCTCCCTACATCCCCTGGTGTTTTCCGTGAGTACCTTTGCACTATATGATGATTGAACCACGTGTTTGTGATGAATAATTTGTTTCTCCTGCAAAATTCTGCTGCTTTCTCTCCCCTATCGTTCCATATTCCTAGTCCAAATTCTCCTATTTGGTGTCCATCCCTCCCTTCCCCGACTAAAGCGTTCCGGTCCACCATCATTACCAGATTTTTCTTACCCGGAGTGTGTCTAATTATTTCCTCGAGCTGTTCATAAACCTCATCTACTTCTTCCTCCCTATGATTGCTAGTGGGCACTTGAACCACCACAAGATTGGTGGGCCGCGCCTCCATTTCTACCACTAGAATCCTATCGCTTACCTAGTCTATACCTACCAAACGCTTACCCATCTTCCCATTTAATACTAACGCTATCCCTCGCTGGCTTTCCTCCCCACCACTATATATAACCCTATAACTATCACTCCAATAGTCCCCCCCATCCCTCCACCTCACCTCGCATAATCCAAAGATATCTATCCTCCCTTTATCCATTTCCTTTTTGATATTTTCTAACTTCCCCGCCCTCATCATTGTCCTCACATTCCACGCCCCTACATTTATAGCCGACTTCTTCTTCTTGGTCTTCTTTTCTTCCTTCTTCATTGCTGCTGCTGCTGATGATGATGATGATAAGTCTCTGCAAGGATTTCGCATGTTTACGACCCCGAGGACCTTGCCTCCCTCGCTGCCATGCCCGACACCCAACCATTGCGGACGGGTCCCGAGCGATGAGATTCCGATGCTCATTTGGCTGTACCCCATGTTTGCAGGGAAGAGATAGTTGGTAGGGTTTCCCACTTATATTCCAGCAGTGTTTTTTATGTGACACCATCACGTTGACTACCTTTCGTCTGGCTCCTACCCTTCGACCTATCTGGCATGGGTGGCCCTACAGGGAATAATTAACAATTAATCCCACCAGTGCAGCTCTAGGGCCCATAGGAACGGGCAAGCCTTTCCACCGTAACACGGTTGTAGCCCAAGGGAAAGGACATCGAGAATATAAGAAAAATTTATTTTCATTTAACAAATAAAAATTGGTAGGTAACTATGACCAGTATTAGCTTAGTTACTATCTCTAAACAAATCATAATCATTGCAAGAAAGTTATGTCAAAATTCTTGCCTCTTCCTTTCAATTAATTTACAATCAAATTCTCTATCTTTTTATCTTATTATTGTAAAAAACATTTTAATAAACTTTCATGCCTTTATGTATCAAATTAATGAAATCATATTCATTCATAGCCCTAATGAAGGTATAAAAATCTACCGATAAGTTGGCCAAAAATTTGGCATTCACTATTTAAAGACATACACTCCAAGACACTAATTAACATTAAAAATTTAGATCAAGAGAAAAAACTCGATTGTGTTTTATAATAGGAATAATTTTGTATTTATCAGAGTAATTGGTGATTGAGAAGTACCTACCATGGTGGTGCAGTAAAACACATTGCACTCGTACATGAATGATGAATTCAACCACTGAAGTAGGAACTGTTCGTGAAGTTTATAGCTCAGCCTACCACGATAAAAATTGAACCAAAGCTCCTTCAATCATCTAACTGATAGAAGACAATGATGAATAGAATTGCTAAGTGTGTACATTTACAGATATTTTTTATTAGTAGTTCCTCATGGAATACCCGTAGTAGACTGTTGTTCAATCCTGTAACTTGTGAGATTTACAACCTACAAGTACATATTCCAAATGAATTAAGAAAAGGAATGCAATAAGAGGCAAATGAAATCAAAGCACACATTTTGTGAACCAAGAGAGGAGGAAAAAAACTGTTTTCACCACATTTTCTCCATAATAAAGAGATTCAACTTCATTATTTAATACACGAAATTAATCTGGCTGAAATACAAAAATTTATGGGCTGCAGATCCAGCTAAAGAACTGATTTTCTCCATACAACTTCAAGTCATACAAAATTCAAGAGAGAGCGTGGTTAACATTATGTAAGTAACCCCAAAGACCAAGATGCTGTCACAATCACCCCATGCACAATTGTACATCGGAAACAACTTGACAAACACAAGTTTGCTCACACGATGAAACTATCCACAGCCAGAAGATAACATCAATTCCCCATTGGCCATTTCAGCAAGACAAAACCTCCATGAGTGTTAATACTCCATAACAGTGCAGGTGAGGTATCAATGAAAGGCTTGGCTTGTTTATACATAAATGCTTTGACCTGGTAATCAAGTTCCTAATGAATCATAATTGGTTTATGCAGAGATGAGAGAGTGCACAATGAGTGACAATAGAGACCAAGTGTTGCTTCTCTCCTCTAAAATGAAGTCCTGGCCAATGCAAATAGTCAGTGCATCCCAAGGAAGGAAAGACAAGAGAAGATTTTCACAGCCGATAGGACATGCACCTCGTGAGAGGGAGGGGGCGGTGGGGGGTGGGGGGGCTGACTCCACTCACATCAAACGTGCCTGGCACAGCAGAGAGGGGCTGGAGGTACTTACCGTGGGCATCATACTTACTGGAGAAGTTTCGTGTAGCTAACATAGTGGTTAGGATGGCTCCCTGAAACACAAGATCAAAGAAACATAAATACCTATTGGATAAATACATTCCTTACAAATGAAATATGCTCCACCCAAAATTTTAGCTTAGAAAATAAACAATGGGCAAAGTAAACACCAATCATAGATAATGAATGCATTGACCAACAGGGAAAAGAATCTTCGACATCTTAAGTAGCTGATTTCCCATCGGCAAGAGTAGCCATCACAATGTCCTCGTGCTCTCCATGACATTCGCTTCACACTAAGTTCACACACCCATGTGGTGTAGGACAATTTTGATTCCCTCCAAACATTATAAAAATGGAAGAAGTCACAGGGCCATTCCATTTAAATCCATGCAGAAGGCCGCCATTTGGGACACTTCTAAAAAATATATAGTATCTTGTAGACACATATAATGAAGGTTTACAAATTGGCCTCTTTCCACTTTCTAAGAAAATTTTTCACTAAGTTACAGACGTTAAAAAATAGGCCATTCTGGCTAGCTAGGAGAAAACAGTTCTCCTTCAAATGCCTAAAATTGGGGCAGTGATGAGCAATTTCATGAATATCTTTCTTGATAACTAAGTTAACAGCATAATTGGTTTTGTTAATCTTGAAGTTTGGTCACATGAAGTCTGCATTCAGTTCTACGCCAATTTATTTGTCAACCTCAGGGCTTCGGAGTTGGATCCGAACACTTGTTAAATGGATAAAAAGAAAACAACAATATGGTAATCCACATACTACAATAAATAATTTATGAATTACTAAATGGTTTCTCTTCTCCTGGGAATTGGTAGGTTGAATTGAACTACTAAATTCATTTGTTTCTGAATGGAGCCCTGAGGATGGAAACTAAATTTGTCAAAATGATGACAAGAAATAAACTCAACCTTTCATTGACCAAACCTCTTTTAGATTCACTAATACATATATGGCAATAAATAATAAGGCTAGAAGGTTGAAAATTTCTTCATTCAAAATGACTTCTAATTCTAGTCGCCAGTTATATAATAAAATAAAACTTTTAAGTCAAATAGTCAATCTATTTATATATGCATATAAAACAAAGTCGAAGATTGAGTGAGTCACACCATTTATAACTAGAGAACAGCTGTGCACATTTTAATGATACTTGGTTATTTGGATTCGTCTCAGCCCCGGATAACAGAATAAACATTAAAAAATAGTGACAGTTCTTATAAAAATTATCTTGATCTTAGGGGTATTTTTTTAGTAATTGGTTATACTGCAAAAGCTGTCAAGTCAGTCCAAAGTAATTTATTTGTTTTATTTTTGCCATTTCAATGAATAAGCTTCATAACAATTTTATAAACAATTTAATATTTAACACATACCTAAAATATTAAAATAATATTAAAATCATTCAAGTCAAGCTAAGCTCAGGTCAAGTTGAGTCGTCAACAAACATTACTACCATGTGTGAATACACATTTCCAAGCAATTGTTGACTATCAGTAATCGCTGTGTTCCTGTCAACAAATTGACCAGATTGATTTCATTTCCTCCAAACTTCTGCAATTTTGTTTCATTGCAAGATGAGCTCATCAAAGAAGTGTACCCGAATATGATTAATAACCACAAAAATAAAAAATGCTTGAGTAAGCGAGCGATTTTGGTGGCTAAGAACGAAGATGTGGATGACTTATTTCATAATTCAGAATCAAATCTTGATATGAGTGAGATAAAAATGCTCGAGTGATTGTGAGTGACAATTGTGGTGGCCAAGAACGAAGATGCGGGTGACTTACTTCGTACCTAATTCAGAATCAAATCGTTGGTGCTCAGCATTCACTCAAATCAACTGGCAGTGTAACAAAGGAAGACCAAGTCACCAATTACCCCTGTGAATTTTTAAACCTCTTGGATGTGCCTGGCTGCTGGACGACCACACAATTTACAGCTTAAGGATGGCACGGCGGTCATGATCTAGGCTTTTCAGCATCTAAACCAACCAAAACTATGGAATGGAACACACTTGGTGATTCAATAAAACTGATAATCAATGTGATTCACCCAACTACACTCAACGGAAAATTCAAAGGAAGTTCTCATTCCGAGGATGTCCATGATCCCAACCAATATGCCCTTGGAGTTCAAACAAATTCAATTTCCAATCCGTGTTGCATTCGCGATGACGATTAACAAATGACAAGGTGAGTGTTTGTGGTCATAATATAGAAAACCTATGTTTTTCTCAGGGTCAAATATATGTGGCATGTTCACATGTTGGTAACCCGGCGGTAGTCGCGCCCATTTTCCGAACATAAACGGTCGCGTGGGGTGTCTCTGACACCCCAAAAGATTTTCTTCAATTTCTTTCAAATTGTATATATTATTTAAAAATTTCACATCTCGACCTATCCTTTGTTTATTTAGGAATGGCTATACGATATATTCCAAACCATAAATTCAACTTTTATTTTTTTTTTTAGAAAATTTTTTGAATACCCTATTTTCCAGTAGGCAGTCCCAGTTCCTCCGGAAAAATTGCCAACTTTTTTTTTGTTTCAGCCAAAGAACACAGTTGAAATGTTGAGATATAAATACATGGCATATACTTTTATAAACATCAATCACTGTATCTCATCATATTTTCAGCGTCGACCTCTATTTGCCTTACGTAAATACTAATAAATGTACAAAATTAATTTACTTATCGATATTGAATTGATTTCCCAAAATGTGTTCTTGAGGAAAAATTTACGATGATATTACGGTCACTTATAACTATTGAAATACTCCTGTTACAAATTAGATACAGTATTGGAAAGGTAAACTTACAAATATGTTGTCCTCAACAGAAGTTCAATTTCGCGCTTTTGGAAAGTTTTATTGAATCAAACGAATGTAGAAAATAAATCATGTAAAGTATTTACTTGCTTCTAATCACTTCGCAAACTTTTCAGTAAATGTGTACCACGCATTAGTTTCTAACACAGTTCACAGTATATTTTTGTTTTTATATATCTTGGAAAAAAACATCTTTCAACTTTTTTTCTTTTTTCTCCTCATCCTTTTCTCAGGCTCATATTTGCATATTCATATACGCATATTCCTCTATTTTTCAAGTCTCTAGAGATCGTGGTCAATATCGATCTAATTTTACTGTATGGAAAAGTTAACGATCGAGTCATCTCATGAAGAAAACTTCTTTGCAAAGTTATAGTGAATTGGAATACCTAGGTATAACAAATGCACTGATGTCAGCAGTGTTTGGCAAATGAAAGAAAATGGCCATGGACCATCTACTGATTTTTCTGTTTGTATGATAGATGCTGCCTATTTTGTCTAATGTGGCTAGACCTCCTTCAGTGCAGTTATAAAAGGTCAATATTTCCGGTTTTCTTTTATTATCTGTTCGTCTTGGATTCATTGATAGAAATAGCTGTGTGAATTGTTGGCGAAATAATTACATTCTTTGACCATTTTACGACGCAGGAAACTAGAGCTTCTTTCTTCCTAAACCAAAATAAGCTACTATTTTCTTCTTTCTTTTACATATACGACTTTCAGTGCTAAATCTCTTTTATTTTTTGCGCACTGTTCCCGCAACCGTCAAATTATTGCTTAGAATTTCATCCGCTTGCGGAATATTATTGAACCAGTACTTCAAATTTTTTTTGGAATTCGTATGATAAATTAAGGGTGTTGGTATTTAGGCGCCCCTCGCTAACTAATTATTCAAACTTTTTCGAAAATCTTTTTTTGCCTATCCTTGTATACCCGAGGGTCATCGAAATCCGAGTGACGATTTTGGAATTTCCAAAAAAATGTTTTTTGGGACAGCCTACTGGGGCATGTTTATGCAGTGCACTTTTCCTAACCGAGTAATAAATATTGTGCCACAAGTCATGACATATTAATGCTGCTCCCTAGGGGCTAATCTCACGAGCTTTTGAGCATCAGTCAAGCATTGGCCTAGCATTGCGCCTAAAGGGGGGGGGACAAGTTTACTCAACAGACTTTGGCCTCAAAATATTTTTTTTACGGTTTAAAACACAAATAGACCAAAAAATGGAATGAATAAAATTTTTACTTTATAAACAGTTTTATAAAACTACAATGCCTAAATTGGAAATTCTCTCTGCGTATACTTTCCCCAGACTACCCTATTTCAATTGAATAAAGAAAATGTCCATCTAACAAGTCATTGCAATGGTTATTTTTTGTAGTTTCTTGATTCTTTTCCTTAATTTATTATAATATGTTAAACCTTATTAAAATCAGTACAGCAGCCACTCTTGATTTGTAAATGGTGTGACCAAACTGTTCATTGATAGTAATTAGGTACGCACGCACTACATACAATGTTCACGAGGTCAGCTAGTGTAATATAAATTTCAATCGTTTAAAAATAACAACATTGTTCCAACCTGGAAGATTTGATCTATAGCCCAGAAAAGTGCTGTGAGCATACAAATTAGCTAAATGTGCAGTACATATATATGTACATATTTTAGTGGCATTGTGTTTGCCTCCAATGTGATTTGTACTCTATAAGACAGGTACGACTTTGAAGCATGAAAAAATGAAAATTTTGCACTAACAACGGAAGCAGCATGTCAAATACACATTAACCCAGACTGGCTAAAATAAAACAACAGCAGTCAACTGAAGTCCATGCAAACAAAAAGGCCAATATTTTTTAAGCTTAGATATTATGATATTTTTTAAATTTTGTATGCAACACTCATCAGTCGTGCTGGGAAGTAGGGACATTGCTGGCTGTAATCATTTTTCAGAGGTAGGGACTGTAACTTTGATGCTTTAATGCTACCGTAGCTGTATACATATCTTCACCATAGTTTACAAGTAAATATTTGAAAAAATAAAAAAGATTAAAAAACCCACTTTTTCTGATATCAGTATAAAATACACTATATTAGCTTTTCAAATTACTCAGAGAATAGTAGCACATGGGTGCTGACTATGTTTAGTAGAGGAAGATGAGGTGGAGTAAGGATTCGCACGCAATATTGATATCAATTTACCTAATCAATAGGTACCCACTCTCTATTATCTGAATGATAAAAAGTTTATTTTTGATATTTTTGTGCATTTTATAGTGTTTCTGGGAAAAATAGCATTTTCAAATCTTTCTTCATTTTATTTCCTACTTTTTAGAGGTGTATTATGTAATTTATTAAACCAGAGCTATATAAAAAAATTCAGCCAAAAAGATTATTCATAACATTATCTATGCATGAAGAAATTTTAAAACTATTTTCCCATATGGAAACTTAGTTAATCTTTATCGTCCTTGCAGTCCCGAAAGGGACCACCTAGTAAATAATGTTTTCGTTTATGCAGCCTTGCACTCCTTTTAGGGACCACAGAGAGACAGATTGTTTAAAATCAGCTTATAATGAGTTTCATCACTGAGATGGTGTAAATATATTTTTAGGGTCCTGGAATGACACTCGATAAGATCAGAAAACAGGTTACACTTGCCCTTTGACTTAAAGCCATCCTTTAAGGTTAAGTAATTAGAGTAAAATAGAACATATGTATTTCAAATATCTGAATGTTGAATATCGTATTGTCATCAGAAGCAGACTAGTGTGCAAAATCTCAAGACAATCTCATAAAGGGGAAAAGGGTTAAAAGTCATTTACAAGATTTATTTGATGAAACAGACGAAGCAAGTTAAGAAAAAATTATTAAAGAAACAAAGTTATTCATTCTTAATGATGCTTGTTTGTTTGATGATGGAGATAGGTTATCCTCCGCTAAAAATGTTTTATAGACTTATTTTTTTTAACTAGATGTAAGCACTATTGAAATTCACCAAAACATCGGCACACTTCCATTTTCTCATCAGGTTGCAAGCCAGAGAGAATTTCATGGACACCATTTGCTGGGAAAGGGTCAAGTCATACATTGATGTAAGTGACTTGATGCAGTCAACTGGGTGCACTGCATACTTAAGGAGAAAATCAGTGACTAGAGGTTTTTCCATTGTTGAAAAATACAGAAAATATGTAGGAGCCAAACACTTCCTATTCAATTAAAGCGATGACAACCTCAACACAACACTCAACCAGAGGATGGTGGTCAGAAGACGTGCAGAACTATTGCAGCAGCATGAGCGCAACATGCTGTTGACACTAAGAAGCTATCCAGATCTCCACGATGAAAATGGAAGCATACTGCCAGTGTAATTAATTCATTTTTAAAGGAAAGAAATGAAATTTTCATTACACCGAGATATGACGTGTGAAACCAGGAGCCACCAAAGGCAATGCATACCATTTAATCAATTAAGGCACATTTAAGAATGAAATAGATTTAAGAGTCTGGCAGCTTATTCAGGACTGAAATACAAACAGCCTGAAAGTCATAATCTTCAATGATTATGATCACTCATGAAGAAAGGATCCCCTTACAGCATTTGTAGCATAGATTAACGTAAGGTCATCACAAACTTCACACTTTTCATTGAACATTTTCAGATATGAGAGATGTTTACCCATTGTTTTTTAAAACTCCTTGCAATGCCTCCGCAACACCTTTTGACCTCTTCTAGCTTCATACACTGGACACCACCAGAATTACTCCACACACGCATGCAGCACAATGCGTGTGCTTTCCCCCTACCACTCTGCCCACCCCCTCCACCCCACCCCACCCCCACTTCCGACACCAATGAAATGTTTTCACTTACTTTGATCAATATGAGGTTAAAAAATCTTTTACACAAAAGGTGCTACAATAGTGTCAAGGGATACTTAGAAAGTTCTCTAATAAACATAAGACAAAGTGATATTATCGTATTCATTTCCTATTCCTGTATTCTCACAATATGTACATATGGTGTGCGTAACTCATACTGTTATGTTGGACAACTATATTCAACTCTTGATGAAGCAATGCATGCTCTTACCAGTGGGAGAACATAAATACTATCAATTATAAATTGAGGATACCTTGAGTTTGCGCCTGGCGTTGAACTTCTTTAAACAGTCCACAGTCTCCTGCCTGTGCACCACTGATGCGACGCGCTCCCGTTGCTAAGGAGAGATCATTGGGTAAACATTATTTCACAAACCAATCATATTGCATATGCACTTACTTAACAGATTAATCTAATCAAATTTGTGATGATTTTAGTGCAATTACCATTCCACCAAAAAGCAACAGTGCATTCAGCCCATTTCCTCATGAACAAAAATGCGTGCTCAGACGTTTTACCTAAGAAACACTTCTATCAGTGTGAACTGAAAAACTTGCACTGTACAAACAAAAAGGAGATGAAATACATAATAAAATGTTAGGCTAAGGAGAAATTTAATACTATCATCCTTGAATAAGACTGTATAAATAAATACATATGTATGACCAGTGCATATGAATGAATGGGCTGCAATGCACCTCTTATGAAATGTGCTCTAATGAAGCTAAGACGTATCAATCAAAGTTCTCTCAGCATTGCATTGCATTGCATTGACGGGGAGAGGGCTCAAAGAGGGTTTACATGCTCCACACTGCCAAAAACTTTATCAAGGTCTTTTTCAGTCGCTCGTTGCAGCCATACTTACGCAGATCCATGGGTGCTTGAGTGCTTCCGATGCGGTTATTCTCTTTGCTGGATTGACAGTGAGCATTTGATTGATAAGATTTTTGGCATCTGGAGTCACAGTGTCCCATTCTGGAGATGGATACTAGGCACAGGGTAAGTAAACAATTTGAGATTTAAAAAGATTTCCAGAGAGGAGGAAATAACAAGGCCTCATGCAGGCAAGCCTTTGATACATTTCAACTAAGTTCAACTGTTCTTTGGGGTGATTTCAAACATGGCTGACTTGAGTCACTTCCACTAAAGATATAAGGGACCACCAGAACTGTAGGCTTGCTATCAGCCAACACACACGTTGAAAATATACTCTCCAGCACTGATGATAACGTTACCTTGCATATCATGAGAAATCTTCCATCGAACAATCACAAATAACTCTATTGAATGCATATTCTAGCCAGTTAAGATCGTCAGTTATGATAGAATCCTGTGATGTGGACCAAGGAGGATGGCATCTGACTGGAGTGGAAATGGTGGAGAGCACCGATGAGCAGATGAGCAAAACTTGGAGAGGGATATGGCCAGGGCTGGGCATATATCAAATACAAGTATTTTAAAATTAGTTAATAGTACTTGGTATTTCAAATACACGACCTGAATGCATCTTGTAGTATGTATTTTAAATACAGATATTCGGTATTTTCCCATTCTAAAATAAGAAATTCATTCGTGAAATTCTTTTAAAGTCGTTCTATTAATCCTTCTGTAACATTATGCTTCAGAGACTACGTCGCTTTCGTTATATTTTGTTTTCTTCATGCTTTCAACTATCTAAAACATCCCAAGGCAGGTTATATTTTTTTAAGATTTCTTAGTTCCCATACAAATGTATATTGTATTTTAAAAGGTATTTAAAATATTATATTGTAGTTTTTTTTTCAAATAACAATGTCAAAGGTATTTTGTACTTCAAATACATTTGGAGCAGTATTGTATTTCAAATAGGTACTCTTCGGCCTGTATTTTGCCCAGCCCTGCGTACGCCACAGATCCAAATTTGAAGCGAGGCTGGAAAAGTGCCGCAAATTGTTTTCAGTTGAACTATTTATCAATGGGATCTACTCTGTCTATAACAGTTGTTCTTTTTATGAAAGAATAATTGGCAACATGACTACTCCACTATTAGAGCCCATGTATTTACTTAGATAATCAACTGACATTCCACGAAATAAGGAAACATGTTCACAGAAATGAATATTTCTTCCAGTCATTTAGAGAGAAATTGTAAACCTCGAAAAAGGGCAACACCTTCCCCTAACCTCCCTCCCTCCCTCCCAATGGTACACACAATTAATGCGCAATGAAGAGACATATGTACTATGCCATGGCCCAGAGGAGGTCTTTCTCAGAGTAGAGAAAACTGTTGGCGACAATTGTGGTGTGGGTTAATGCAAAGGGAACATATATTAACATGTTCCCTTTGCGTTTGTTAAATTGGCAATATTGCTGAAATCCAAGTGTAATTCCCATATTTCAAGCTTGTATGACAGATTTTAAACATTGCGCAGAAGTAACCCATGTTTACAGTAACAGGGATAAGTAGGAATAAGAACAGGGCGAAAGAGGAGAACGCTTCCTCTAGCATTTGAATTAGGACAATTTATCAATAATTATTTAAACTGGTATCCGCCATACTCAAGACTAGCTGACCATCAGTTACCCCTGGCTGTTTTCTTGGCAGCACAGTGCATATGTATTCCTGAAAGATTTGGAGGGACGCAAAAGGGGTATTTCTATAAGGGTGGCTGAAGGCAATTATGCATGTATAAGGAAAAATCTTCCCTAGCATTTCTATTTCATGCACTTTGGATGTTAATAGGCACAGCTGAATCAACTGCGTGCCACAAATTCACAGCACTTCGAGCTAATTTACAATTTTGTGATAGCAGTTTGAAAAGCAACCAATTAAATAAAAACTTACAGCAATGCATTTAATGTATTATGCTTTTGATGACGCAACTCAGTGACAGAGTATTTCATGATCTCAATAATTTAAAATGAAAAAATTAAAAGGGATAAGTTAACATTGACTCCATATGAAGTAATATAGATTACAATGTAAGGGAAAAGTCAATCATTGATTTGCAAAATCTATCAATGGGTGAAGAATGATTAGTGTACACTTTCACCCAATTCAAGCAATGCACATTATCCAGATAAAGCTAATTATGATCAGTTAAAAAAACATTACATCAACTCCAACACATACAAATGTTGACAACTGTGGTCAATTATAAAGTATGCTCTCGTAACAACCATACAGTCAACAAGATCAATCTCGTAAATAACATAAAGAACAATGATTTATATCAGTTCAAACTCAAGTTTTGATGGCTCACTGGGTGAGGCACTCAACTCTGGCAACGCAGAAGAAATATGGCAGAGCACAATCGAATCTATTGCATGATCAAATCTCAAAGCTGACATAAGCCTCAGGCAAATTTTTTAAAAATTCAAAGAGGTGCTTTTTTACCAAGGTCTCTCTTTGATAGCTCAGTCTTTGATATTTATATTTATTCATAATGGCTAATTGGTATGTTGATCATGGCAATGAGAATGCCATTAATTCCATTGAAATTCACATGGTGGAATTGGATCACCAAAGAGAAGGGATTTCTGTTGCATGCATGTCATTTGTCCTATAAATCTCTGATTACTCCTAAATATGTATGAAAAGGATGGAGAGGAGTCATTCCCATTTGGTGGACAGAATAGAATGAGACATTGTGCCACTAGGGTTGAAGCAGAATGCAGTAGAATGGATGTAATCGGAAACTGATGGTGGAGCATCTTAAATGAATGTAACAGCAGTCTCATTTGTAGATGACATCTCGCTTAAGTCAAAAAATGTGAGAGTCGAACACTTGAAGAAGACATGCACTAGGACATGCAAAGGGCATGCGGTACCATTGCTGAATGAAACTTTCAATTTGAGGAGTAAAGAGATCATGACCATGATAAATAAATGTAAAAGAAAGTAAACCTACGGTGAAGAATTGCCGAATCTGTCTCGTAGGACTGACACATCCAAAGTGTTTAAGGATCTCCTCCTACGCCTCTGTGGGATTAGAGTTTTGATAGTCAATATCCTCAGGTGATGAGAAGCTCTGCATCCAGATGGCGCCAGTTGCCACAATGCTATACTCAATATCTATTACATGTGTACTTGCAGAGTGTGCGTTCCATTGAGGTAAAATCTTCCTCGGGAGCAATGAAGTCAATGCAGTGGCATGAAATCCTAGCCACCCAGGCTTTGGCAACCATTTACCAAGCCATAGTTACAAAACACCTTTCGTACACTTTCCAATACCTAATTTCCTGAGGTGATGACACAAAACATTTGTTTTAACGGTCAGCAAATAAATGCAGAGCACATCAATCAATGCTTCCTTCCCATCAGTGCCCTTCATCAGATTATAAAAGACTGTGCATGGTGTCAGTTCTCAAATGCACTCAAGTTCGAATTTTCCCCTCTCCTCCTCTCTCCATTTTAATAGTGCTATGGGAGACTGAAAAATCCAGAAAATCAGAGGGTAAAAATGCCATGGAGGGTAACCGTGATGATTTTGGCAGGGGTTTATGCACAGAAAACTCCCTTTGCTTTGGGCCACAAGAGGAACCAATAGATGGCACTGGGTCAGCTCACCACTTACCAACAGTAGAAATGGACGAGGACACAAGGATGAAAGGAAAGATATACACTCACACGATAGCTGGAAAGAGACAGCTATGTAAATGTACGTACATATACACACACACCGACAACCGGGAGGTTCTGGGTTCAAGTCCCAGTCAGGCCGCATTTTTACCCTCTGATTTCTGGCTTTTTCCATCTGCCACAGCACTGTTGTCCTCATGTTCCAATCCCTTTCTTTCCTTACCTATGAATTTATTTGCCTTCTACAATGGTCTAACCACCACTCCACTCAACCTCCAGGTTAATAACCATCGAGCTTCTTGCAATCCCACCCCCCAATCTGCTTCGCCTTCTGTCCCTACACACGCCTTTTCCCATAGTTTAGATTTTGATGATTGTTTCCACAAAGGAATACTCGCCTCCCTCCCACCCTCCGCCTCACTGCTAGAATTGAAAACTTTGGAACAATCATGCATATGGCTACACCAAGCTTTCAACCCGCCCAGTCTTAACAGGGCCCACTAATCTTTATAGCCCTCTTCTCTTTCCCCCCATCCACCATTCCCCACCCTCTCCCTACCACCTTCCAATCCTAATCTCCTCAGCCTCTGGTCATCCTCTGTCCTCCTCCTCACTCCCTACTTGTCTCCTTCCAGATGAAGACTGAAACGGTCGAATATTCAAAACCTTACGTGTGGGTGTTCTTTTATTTGTGTTTAAGTTTTTATATATATATTTCAAATTCACATTCACACAAGTCACCACAGGCAAATATACAAACATAATAAGAGATAGAAATTGAAACAAAGAGACAGAAATGCAAGTACAGGACGATAACACTGTGTGGTGTGGAGATGGAATGAAGGCCGAAAACACATGGAAAATTTCACCTGAACCAGGAATCAAACCACGGACCCCCGCCGAAAACACTGGAGATAAGGTTAGTCTAGATTAGTCTAAGAATAGATAAGATTAGGTAGCAGGTGTTTTCATCCTTCATTCCATCTCCACGCCACACTGTGTTATCGTCCTGTATTTACGTTTCTGTCTCTTTGCTTCAATTTCTATCTGTTATAATGTTTGTATATTTGCCTTTGGCGACTGTATGTACGATGAAAGTCAAGTCACGTCTATTACAAGCGTCGCCTGAAAGGTTGGCTCGACTCAAATTCTACATGTAGCCAAAATTGTTATAAAATAATAAAAGACCAGCATCACATTGTGGTTAAACTTGTTTATTGAAAAAAATTCACATAAAAAGCAATCGGTACAGTACAAATATAACCCGTCATTTTTTCTGTTTTTCCTTTTTTCCTGTATAACACAAATCTCTACGTTGCCAATAGCTCCATGTAAGATACCTTTGTTGAGACCACATTCTGCTAGTTCTTTCAATGAAACCAATATTTCTATGTAGAATTTTTGATTTTCTTTACATACGTATTACAGCTATATTTACTTCTTCGTCGGATTCAGAGGTTTTGTCTTCTTTTATAGTGTCTGTCAGGGAAATGAAACATTGTTTAAAAGTTGATGTTTTAATACTTTTATGTACTGCCAAATTAATCCAATTAATGGCATCCAGCCCTGATATTTTTTTGATCACCACTGACACTGTACTCGCAGTATCTGCAGCAGCTAACAGTGATCGTATCATGTACTTCCTACATTGTGCCTTAAGCAATCTAATGACTCCCTGATCCATTGGCTGAGTGATGCTAAAATATAGTTGAGTTTATAGTTGTGTTTATCAGAAACCAAGCTAGCTCCACATGCACAAGGCAAATTTTAGAGTGACAGGCTGCATTGGAGTGAAGGAAAAGTTTGACCTCCCTCCCTTTCCTCTTCATTTTTGCATTGAAACTTTAAAGCCACTCTTCCATGATTGAAGCCTTTCTCCATGCTTTTTTATTATTTCTCCATTTGATCAGTGGCTCCTAAAGTTGGAAATAAATATATTTCAACGTGTTTGAAGCAATGTGGTCAAGGTGATTTCCCGATGACAAGAGGCTTTAGGAGCCCATCATATTTCCACCAATGACAATGGTCAAATGCTTTTTAACAGTGCTTCCCTCTAACAGAATAAGTGTAAATACAACAATTGTTTCCATTTATGTTATTTAATTTCAAGAAATAGAACTCGCAAATGCATACAAACCCTTGCAGTTTTCTTCTTTTAAGCTCAATGTTTTAGACGGCAGAGGCCTAAAAAACATTCCGGTTTCATCCCAATTATAGGTTATATAATAGATTATATAGGATATCACATGGTCGATAGTCTTTAATTTATACTTGAACCGTGCATTTCAACTTTTCTACAGTTTCCATACATTCATCGTTTGACTCGCCAACAACAATGCTCCAAAAAATATTGCATCTTGCTCTAAAGCTCTCTAGCTATCCATTAGATGCTTTAAAATCTAGTGTTCCTAAATAAACTGCAAATTCCTTTGCCTTTTATTATGCCATTGGACCTGACAATGGTATATTCCTTGATCTTGCTCGCACAAACCAATCCCAAATTAATTCGTTTAATTTTTCCTATTATCAGAGAGTTGTTTTCCTCTTTGAATGTAAACTCAGGCCTAAAATGATTCACAGAAACAATAATTATTTCATGGTGTTTTTTTTGCAAACTATTGTGGTATGGGATATGAAGCAATATATTTCTAAGGACCCTTTCAAAGTCTTTCATAATTTCATCCCTCTTCTTAATTGCTTCGTAAACTTGCGTCTTTCCACACTTCTTCTCACGTACCTATATGCCTCATGGAAAGCTTTTCTCGTTCAAATCACTCGATTAAGTCCAGTTCATTTTTCAGCGTTAATATGTTACGTGGCATGGCAGAAATCAATCAGCAGTTCCTCTTATTCCTAGCGTTCTGTGTTGTAGTCTTACCCCGTCAACAGCAAGTAGGAGAATGATGCCTTCTAATTTGGTTGCAAGCAAGACTGCACAAACTGTTTGCGTATGTAGAGAGAGGAGAGGGTTCTACGAGTTGGAGGGAAGGTAAGCATGCAAGCATGGGCTGGAGAAATTGTTCAGAAAGAGAAAGAAGGTGACGAAAGAAGGGGAAGAGGGAAGAGGGGGGAGTGCTGTTGAGCATTTGACAAAATATACGCCAAACGAAACTCACAGTGGGACATTAGGCACTAGAGGAGGGTTAACGCTACGTTTAGGCAGACATGGAAGTGTTTTGGTCAAGATTGATGCCATATTCCCTCGCGCGAAGTGATGTCAGTCAACAATGACATACACCATAGAGAGCGAAAGATACCTTTGGCTGTTTCCGTTTTAAGGATTGTTTCCCAGGAAGAGGGCTTTACTGAAAATTTTAGGATTTCACTGCCTTATGGTAAAAATTAAAGAAATTGTTTTCTGTAATTCCGCTTAACCCAGATACACGTGCATGCGCGCCAATTCTGTTTCTGCGTTTCACAGTGCCCGTTTAACAGAGGGCACCAATACACGCAAAACCCTATTGTGACCGCCAGGACTAACAACGTTTTCCGGATAACAGAGGTTTCCGCTAAACTCAGGTTCCACAGGTATTTATGTATGTATGCATGCAGGTATGCGCTATGTACTGTTTGTGTGATTGTGACCATCTTTAATTCCATTTCTTCTTCTGTGTGCGTTGAATTCTTCCTTCATGGTGGGACCTATGCCCAGAGCCATCTCTTGGCCAACACATTGGGCTACATCTGGGAGGGAATTGGTTGCATAAACCCCCCACCGAAAACACTGGAGATTAGATTAGCCTGGATAGCTTGGTGGTCTGAGAATCTGCCCGGAAAGCAGAAGGTCCGTGGTTCGATTCCCGTGGAAAAAAGTTCACCTCGACCAGGAATCAAACCATGGACCTTCTGCTTTCCAGGCAGATGCTCAGACCACTAAGTTATCCAGACTAATCTTATCTCCAGTGTTTTTGAGGGAGGGGGAGGTTTATGCAACCAATTCCCCAAAGATATAGCCCAATAAGTCTGCAAAGAGATGGATCTGGGCGTAGGTCCCGCCACGAAGGAATTCGGAAGAAATATAATTTCTTCCACCCCAACTACTTAACCAACTACTGGAGGAATTTCCCTGCAATTCACCTTCAGCACCGAAGATAGCGGGACTGTTCCCACATCCCACTGTAATGTCTGTCAGTTATTGTGAGTGTCTCTTTTGTATGCATTTCTGTGTTTTTCATAGTCAATTTTGTCCGTTCCTTTCGATCGGTTATACACATTATCGCGAGTGCGCTTTTCTCAAGATTTTACGCACTAACAATTTCCACAATATAAATGGACACAAACCTTTTTATTAAATTACTGTTGACACGTGGCTAGAAACAGCCTTACTGAGATGAACGACCTCATTGGGAACATGAAACACCTCAGGTAACTTCAAACTGGCTGAATTGTCCGTAATGTGGAATTCTTTCCTAGGTATTGTATTGCAGAGCACAGTCAATCCAAAATTATCAGCATGAATTACAATCATCATAAGCTGCAAATGCATCTACCAGTTCAATAATGTCCTCTCAGAGGCTAATGAAAACAAAATTCCTCTTTAAATATGCATAATAAGAGTGAAAAAACTGAATTTTTCAACGAGAGTCAAGGTGAGTAAACCTGTTACAGTTTAAATGCAATGAAGACTTGATCTGTAATTCTAAATAGTCTCTTTAAAACCCAATGGAAGATTTTTCAGGTAACATTATGACCAGTGCTACCATGAGTATATTTTGAATGGTTTTAAGCTTATTCAAAAATAAAACCAAATCTAGTTCAAACATTTTTCTAGTTCGAAGCACTGGAAATTTTAGTCCGAACAACACAAAATTATGATAAGAGTTCAGACTTTCGTGGCAATTTTCAAAATGAAAATAAGCAATTCTACAAGAAAATAATCACCAGAAAAATTACGATACACAATACAAGCACATATCAACATTTTTGATCGAAAATACACCCTTGCCAACCAGAGACGATAGGTACACATGAAAAATTCATTTTCAAGAACAAATAAGAGAGGTTTCACAGCAGTATTTATTCACATTCATACTTTCACAGCTACAAGACTAGCAGCCAACTAGTAGAGGAGCCACTCATGCAACCCATTTGCACAGCAGCACACCCATATAAAGAGAGGAAGGAGAGGAAGGCTAGCAGATCCACCAATTTGCTCCTCATTCTGAAAGAACATCCACACAAAGACTAGTGCCATTTCACTCAAAGGGAGACTGATCAAATAACATGTGATGCATGGGATTTCCCACATGGAAAGCAGCAGGTCAATGCATTCCATGGGCTATCCTTAGGCTATGGAAACTTCCTGATTATGTCCACATTTATTCATATGTGCAGTTCCGCTAAAAAAAAAATGTAATCCCCATGTAACCCAGAAATTCAGACTACTTGGAATCTTTACTTTAAATACACTAAAGAAATTCATACTACTGCTGAGGACCACAAATCTGGAAAGATTAGTACCAAAGGGTTTCTGGTCTTCAGGGCCTTCCCAAAGGTATTTTCAATTTTTATTGATGCCTCTTTGATTTTAAGTAGGACAGGTGAATTCTACACATCCCTAAGACATACAATAATCAAAGAGTGAAGCTGATGATTTGTTTCATGATTCGTATTTTTCCTGAGCAAAAGGTGTGCGTGTGGTCACTCATGACACATCTACATAGATGCTCATGTAGCAAAGTGAGTACACGCACTCTGCATTCTTTTTACTTATGTATCGATTCACTGATTGATGCCAGAATGTACTGTCGTTGTGCAAGACAATGCCGCCGATGCTTCAATTAACCAACACTCGTAAGCCAGCACCAAACGTGCGTCATCCAACGAATGGTGATCACCAATCAACCACTGATTGGTATAGCAATGCTCATCTTGTCATTCAGACATGTGGATGCTGCCATACATCAGTCATAAATTGTGAAATATTCACTGTACACCTCGAAACTAAAGTACGGTACCGATGGATAGCAAATATACACTCTCAATCCTTCCAGCAGTGTAAAAGGAGCAGAGGTCTAGCTACACGTGAATATGTGGATGGTCTGTCGAACAACCCCTAGAACAACATTCATCACCTTAGATGGATTCAAGAACAACACAATGAAGGGGGCAAAAAACTTGCCAAATAAGTCGTCAAATCAAGACCGTAGCTTGCGCAGCATAAACTATACATGCTAAATACTGGAAGAGAACAAGATATAAATGCATCTTTTTCTTCATGTTCAATAGCTTTCGTTGACAGCATTAGCTAGCAGACGTTGCGACATCTATCAACACCTTCCTTAGTCCGACAGTAAATATGAGCAAATGCTTCCATATTTTGTTAATTAATTAATTTCATACCACAGTAGCTTAACTGGCTAAAGCACTTGGCTGCAAATCGAGGGATCCGGGTTCGAATCCCGGTCAAGGTGAATGATTTTATCCTCTGTGGATTTTTCGCACAATTTATAATGACGTTCTGGATCTTGTGCTTGATATTTGAGATTCGTACGTGTCCCTGCCTAAGTTGTAAGCGTGTGTTCATAGGGTGCGCTAACTTCCTCCTCGTCCCAGAACAATGCTCGGAGAGTGGTACTTCGAGATGGCAATTCGAAGCACTACGCAGAGGAATTTTCAAATGTTCCGGATTTGTGGTTTTCTGGATTTGAGGTCATCAACTATATTATTGAAGAAATCATTGCAGGATTTCAAAAACCATTATGATATTGTGACTTTGTAAGTTTGGAGAGTCAATGCGAAACAATATTCATTTCCAATGCAAGAATAGAGGCTAACCTAGCCAGAGTAGACTAAATTAAACTAACTTAAATTTTTGGCAGAGCTCCTAAAATCATGATGATCATCACATATGGTGGGGAATTCAACAATGAGAAGCAAAAAAGCACTGTCATAACTTAAGACAGCTTCTTAAATTGCCTCCTGTATTAAATATTTCATTTTCCCAGCATCTCAACTGAGTATGCCCATGGCCAAAGGAAATTTTCAATCTCATTTTTGCGTCCATACTCAACCAATGCAAGCTCCTTGTCTTGCAAATGATGTTTTTTTGCTGCTCAAAACCCTCTTGCCTTTCCTGAATCCTACTCTTGCACCCAGCAGCGCACAATAGCCTCTGCCCGGCAGCAGCAAGCCTTTATTGCCCAGCAATCTCACATCAGCATCAACTACGGATTTATTTTGCTCTACGTTGTTCACTCATTTGACCAGGACTGTTTCTACATAAATAACTCAGAATCTAGTGAGCAGCAGATATGTGCATTATTGCTCCAACTCCACCTGTGCCCATCTCAGCTTACACTTTGACCTCTTTCTCAAATGTGCACTGGCTACGAAGTTTTCATTGAATCTGATTTTACTGCTTCACACATAATATTTTTACAGTCATAGTAATGAAAGATACCATATGACTGGGACTTGAAGTCATTGCAATTGCATTTCAATAGCTTGCAAAACCAGTATGTATTCATATCCACCTGCTGACACTGGCCAGGCCCGCCATCTCGATATCACACACCCTTCAACATGTTCAACAATTAGGTACTTCACAGGCATTAGCACATAAGCAAGTATTTAATATCACTACATACTAATGAATGGAAACAAAACAGAAATGTGCAATTATTGCCCTGGACTCTCATACAGTTGACTACGGCACTAGGGAACCGGAGACTTCGTCGCACTCAGGCATGTCTACCCTGTAACTACCTAATCAAGGTCAATCTGGAGAGAAAGGCAAAAGTAGAAGTGAAGGCAGCGAGGGAAATGGACGTAGAGAAAGCATGAGTCATAGCCAGGGACTTGCTTGCCATTTGAGACAGTTTGCCATGAGCCCTGGTTTCCATTTAACCAAATCTGGGCGATGGAGTGATGGCGCCCCAGTCATGGGAGTTCCATGTTTTCCAAGCATTGCAGTGTGCGATCACGTTCAGTGATCACGGATCTGCATCCCGTGCAACTTGTGTGAGATGTGGCGTGGTTCCTGACGATGTAGTTTCTGACATCGTGCAGTGCTTTTGAAGCATTCGTGCAAACCACATTTCTGAATCTGTGATCTTGCAGCCACGGATGCGCGGTTTTCAGAAACTAACAATAAGTATTACACTGAGCAGTAAGAATGTGTGTAAAAGAGTGCAATCACGTTATCGCCGCAAAAAAGATTGCACCGGGAAAATAAAGCTACTAATGATTCCGGAAAGCAGTCTAAAATAACATAAAATGTGCACAAAATAAGAACTGATTGATTGATTTATGCATAAGATGAAAATTACAAGAAATTAAAGTGGAAGTTTGCATTATTTGAGCCGCCTCTCCCCATCGTTATCCCATTCGGATAATCAGGAGTACATATATTGCAGTCTTGCCCACATTCCACCCCCAACACATTCTCCCCTACTGCACCTCCAACGTCCCACTCCTCAGTCCTCTCCACCTTCTCCTCCACACCCATCTCTCAATTGCCTCCACTCCACCCTCGTCCTCCTTCCCACAAGTGCCCACCTTTCTGCACCATCTGCCTCACATCAAGCCCCTTGAGTTCTACATAATATTTACTTCAATCACTATTTCATCTCAAACAAAAATTCTCTCTTCACCTCTTTCTCGTTTGCCAAAGCTATTCTGTCCCCGATGTCCTAACCGCTGAGTGCACTTGTGCAATGTGCAGCCCAAACATTGAACTGTTCCACCCACTCCAGTGTGAGGGCCTCCACAGCCTTTTGCAAAATCCACAAAGCAAGCATTAACATCACGGCCATGTTCCTCCGCACAAGGCCTCTCAATCTCTCAATCTCACAGGTTGACTTCCCTGAAACCTAAGTGACCATCAGCCAAGTGCCCATCCCTCTATGCCATGTTACAGTTCCACTGCCACCACAAATTTCTTCTTTCCCGGAAGTGAAGAACTGTCTTCACAAAACCCTTCAGCTTCATCTATACCACTGAAAATCTCGTATTTCTACAGTATATAACCCTCAGAGTGTCTATACATAACTACTGTAACTGCTCCTGTTTGGAAGGTTTAACGTTAAAGTGCCGGGGTTAGGCATGACTCATGTCAGCCAAGGAGAGTCTTGTCTATTTATTTTCTGTGGCATGAGGATTGTGTGTGTGGATGACTTGGCATGAATGAGTGAGTGAACTGGTGTGGCCTTTACCTCCCAACCCATTTTTGTCCCAGCCGTGTAACTCATCGCTCAAAGTTCTAATACCAGAGTTGACCAAAACAAGAGCGACGGGGTTGTAATAAATAGATGGGAAAACCCTTTCCCACCCGCACAACAAAGTTTTACCTCCCCTTGCAGCCACTTCTTGCAATTTTGAAATTTTATTAGGAAAAAATAATCAGTCATTGTCATTGCAAAATTTATCCTCTCATAGTCCACTGATTGGAATGCATACATAGGCACTGTGAGATTTCAAGAACAGGGAAGTTCATCAAACAATACTTTTGCAAAATTAAATCTGATCATTTTTCACCATTCCTACAAAATATGAAAGTTAATGATGCCTCATCCTAAAGGCATAACTTGCACAACAAACTTATGCTTTCATCATTCAAATAAATTGCTGCTAAAGCAGAAATTTTCACTGAGAAGAGAATACAAAATTTAAAAAGGCTTTAATTGCATGTCAAACATAGAAGAATAGTGTAGGTCCAATCACACATTTCATTCACATGATAGTTCACACTGATACCATGGCACTAATGGGACAAGCATTCTCTAAAGGAAACGTCTACATCACCTCAAAAGTATTTCACAGAGAAAACTGTCATTGGCCACACTTTAAGACATCAAAGACCCAAAGGGTCATGGTGGATCATTACAAGTAGTAATTTCAGACTTCCCCTCACCAAATTTGCTGCTCATCACTTTTGTAAAACAATATTTTCTTTCTAAGGCTCTTCTAGTGGTGTTTGGAGACCCATCCCATGTCTAGACAGTAGGATTGGAGGACTGCAGCCTCGCGACAATGACAAATATGACAGAGACTACATATGCTCTCGTAGGTACCAACTTGCACTCGGATATCCTCATGGAGGAAACACAGCTACGTACATATCATCACCCATGTTAGACTCTTGGATTAATTGCTTTCTAATGGCAACTGAACAAAAATGATGGCCTTACACCACCTGGTGGAATTAAAAATAAATGGTATGTAGGTAATGCAATGGCAGATGCACAAAATAGGAAATGTGTGCACAGAGTGTGCAAAGGGAAGGGAGGGGAGGGAGGCTCACCAGTCTCGACAGGAGCAGACAGAACGGCTACATCCTCAGCCTCCCTCAATGGAAAAGAAGTTGAGTACATACATACATATATGGGGGGGGCTCTTTTGAATCATCAATGCAACATATGTGGCCACCTTGAACTAACATTTGAGCCCCTGGCAATCAGCAAAGACTGCAAGCAGGAGCCAAAACAAAAGAACTGCTGCTGCACAGTGGTTGCAGCAATTGTGATATGTACTGCCCTTCCAACAAAAGAGTGCCTTTCTTCCTGAGTTTTAAGGGCTGCTCCAGTGAGAGTAGAGAGATAGGAGAGTGCTGAGGGTGGTGCACCAGGTTAGGGTTTTTTCACTGCTGTACAAGCCACACCCACACCCTCCTTCCCACACCCACGCACCAAGAGAGACCGAGAGAAAGAAATGCACCCCTTGTTTCCACTCCTCTTCTGATGGCAGCCAGCTGCTTGCTCTTTAAGGCAATAAATTGACTACACGACCACAATTTGACCATCCACGCAGCTGACAATGAAGGCAGTAGTCTGAGACTGAGGTTTCCGTTTGGTAGTCCCCAGGTTACAGGCAAATTAAGTTCCTGAGAATGTTCCAGAGTCAGATCTGTGCATAATTTGCATTATCTCGAATTAGTGAAGAGCACATAATTATTTCTGCATAGGTAGAGTAAAACCACCACATAAAATATGCGATGGGACCACGAAAACAGTGACTTCATTTCAGGGGTGTTTGTTGCATAGGTGTGATTTGAGAGCTGCATTGTCGCAAGATGAGAAAAAGAGTTTTCTTAAATTGTAAATGCACATGTAGCCGCTGCAGTGGACTCCTGCAGGCACATTTTTCAAAAGGAGGAGAAATAATCACCGTGGAAACAAATCACATATTTCTATGACAATGGTATAGGTTTTCTAGCATTCAAACTGTGCACCCACGGGTCATTCGTTATGTTGCCGTGGATTAGTTTGGGATTTCCTGGACATGAGCACCATGGAGACATTCCCCACTGCTCCAGACTCTTACAACTCCATCCAGTCACTCCAAAACTCATCATCGGCACGGTCAGATATCATTTGTTCGTTCACTTATGTTACCAGTATCAGCCTTTCTCAAAAATTTTAAGTACTAAAACAATTTCAAAAAGGAATTTGATTTGATCCATCGTCAGCAGTAGGAATCATGAAAACATGCCGTTGAATTTTACATTGTCTTACACAGTTCCCCAGATGAAATTCCATATACATGGTTACATCCTTGGACTTCAGGCTTCCCTTGGTACAGGTAGATAAAATTCATAAATTATCAAAGATGAATCTACATTAGTTAAATATTAGAAGCTTAAATATTTCCATTCTGTTTTTAATTTTCAACTGATTACAGCAAATTTCAATTTTCATAACTAATTACACCGATTATCATTAATTGTAATTATAAATCATAATAAAAATAATAACGGCTGGTGTCCTAACACCCCATGCCATACACCTCTTAGGCACCTTGCTGAGTAGTAGGTAGATGTAGATCACGACATTCTAAAATTAGCCTTTCAAAAACGTCCAATCCTCAGTATTTAACCACATTTTGAGCTTCTGACAGTTCGTGTGAACATCAATCCTGATGTATGTCCAGGTGCCAAGTCAAAACCTACATCATACTTTAAAACATTCATGAGGAATCACAATTTTTTTTTCTTATCAGCATGTCCCTTTCCATGATTAAGTCTTAGTTGCAATGGAGAAATCACCAAATGGTGTGGAGCAGTGATTTCTAGACCTCCAATGGGGGGCGCTCGCAGGCTTGAATTTGCAAAGGAGGGGCGGAAAACCCTGCGCCAGCACGGTTTGCAGCCAATTGCGTTCCCCCAAATGCACCTCACACCCTCCCCTAGTCATACAATGTTGTCAGCTGCACATGAAGCACCGAAATTAATCTGGACCACCGAAACAAGCCCTTTCTTTGAATCACCAAAACAATGGGTCTCCGTTTGGGTCCTTTATGCTCGTTGTCCCTCCCAGCTCCTTTATTTACACAACCCTTACCCCTATTCACAAGTTAAGTAGGCGTTTCCCTCTCTTACCCAACAACCTTGCACCCGTCCCTCAAATACACCATTCTGCCTGTTATAGGACAACTCTCGGCGGCCGGACTGTAGGTTTATCAACTTACAAACAAGGTCTCGGAATGCATCTAGTTCGTACATCGAGGACTTACAGTATTCGGAAGATATTAACCCTCGATTGCATCACGCTGCATTCTTCTATTGAGAAACTGAAACAAATTCTCTTGTTTTTATGTATTTGCATATAATTTAATCACGTGTATTATGCACTGTTTTTTTTCGATGATTCCTAAAAGAAACATTCATACGAACTTCGTTATTACAAACCTCCAAACCTCCGGTTTTTCAGTCCCGTGAACTTCGTAATAAGTACAGTACCCAGCAGCTAATGTCCTTCCATATACAATGTCAAACAAAATACCACCACAGAATATGCAGCAAATTTAGGATTCTTCCCGAACAACTTGCAGATAGTTCTTAACGATACATATAGTTCTTAGTTCCATAATGTATATTTGAATTTCAAATTATACTTATTAATTTTACCCCAGCTACAGCTCCCAGCAATATATATATATATATATATATGGCCCAGTGTAGCTACCCTTTATTCAGACAGCTCTTGATAATGACGTGTAAACGTTGAAACTGGTTGAGCGAATACAACAGTGTGGAAAATTACTACAGCTGCTAGTATCATTACTTTAGTTATGACCTAGCTTCAGCTGAGTTGTCACATTAGCTAGATTGAGTGCACACAACTAAGAACACAGCTATGAACTGCTTTACGTAATGGCCAATTTCTAGAGAAAAAAATCCAACATACCAGTCATATTACATCACAACACCCTAAATTGTAGCCAATAATTTTTTGGACTTTTTTTGCAGAACAGTGGTACAAGACCAGTTGGAAATATTTACCTATATCAAAAATTTGAAATCATCCAGAATTTTTGTTATATTAATAAGTAAAAATTGCTACGACATCATATGATATGGGAAATATTATTATGGCTGCATTACAATGAAATCATTAGGCGATGGTTTACACATAATTGTCAAACACCTGATGATCAAGAGTGAAAAGATGAAAATATTTCTGAGCAAAAAGTGATAGCTAGCCCCAATCATAATGACCTAATGTGAGTGGAACGCAAAGTTTTGCAGTTGAAGATATCAATTTTAGGCACTCAAGGTAAGGCCTGAAGGGCTGCAAGATTTTCGTGCCATTCATATGAAAAGGCTCCCATGCATTCCTTTACACAAGGGTGTCTTAATGCAACAAAATTTCTTCACTGACCATGTCAGAATCGTCTGATTACACACCCTTACAACTCAAATTCTAAAGCTCCGTGCCAAATTTGATACCTAATACAACCTGAGAGTTGGCAAATTTGGAAAGTATTGTATGCAACACTGGCATTCTTGCTTCTGAGAAGCTGCACACCGTATGGCAACACCTTATCAAATACACGTGAAATCAAAGAATGAAAAAAAATTTTGAAGTGAAACTATGTATGTATTAATATGTACATTGTAAAATCATAATGTCCACATGGAAACTTTGTTAAAAAGAGGTTATGTTATTCCTAACTGGGGCCAGTCCTTTACAGTGCCAGAGAAGTTTCAACAATACAGCTGGGTTCTTTACAAAAGGAGTTTCCAATGCAGTAATGCTTGGGAAGGGCGATGATTAAATTCTTTGAATTACACTATGGTTATTAAACTCATTTTCACAAAATTGATGTAATTTATGAAAGACTTATTGAAAATTTCACCAAGAGCAGCAGATATAACAAAATGAAAACCTGATTCAAGAAAGTGTTTCATCTGACATGACTCTTAACATGTCAAACATTGCATAAAATGCTAAGCCCTTATGAAATACGTGACACCAGACAAAAGTTAATGGTTAGATGGCTATGGTGATAGAGAAGGGAAGCCATGATGAAAAAATATGGAATTACTCAAGTACTAACAGATGAAAAAAGAGCAGGATGGAAAACTAAAATGCACTAGTATCTATGAGTAGTAATTCAGCTAGTATAACTCACGTCATACGCTCCAGCCTTAATTTGTGAATACAACCGATGCTGATCCTCGTCCCAAAATGGCGGGTAGCCAACAAGCAATATATATAATATAACTCCTGAAAAGACAGAGGCCAACATGACAATCAATTCACTAGATAAGTAGGCACCCAAAATCATGATATAAAAGCACCAGGATGTAAACTAAATTATGTCCTCACCACATATCACCATGCTAACACAAATATAAAAGAAATTGGAAAGGAAAAATGAAATTTCATAAAACTCTAGAAAATCATGAAGCAAGTTAAAGGCATGACTTACTCCAATACCTTCATGGGTTTATAGCCATTTACATTAATTATTATAGCTGCACAATTGGGCCGTTAAATTAATATTTTGTTTTCGAGAAAGTGTGAATGTTTTTGAAAAGTTTGAATGAATGCAATGGAACCCATGCCATGCTGCTGCTGCAGCAGGCAAACATTAACACATTAACAAACAGGCATCTGACAGAATATGACATTAATGCACAACCAGTTTCTTTTCTGTGCGACATTCCGAGGTGAAAATTACACGGTGCACGTGGGGGTTGCCAATAGCAAGGGGATGGGTAAGCCAATGGCAGCATCCAAAGGTCTTCACAATTCCAGAAGCAGCGTCCACTTCCCACTTTCATGCTTCCTCGCACCTACGATTTCTTGTTCAAATTGAATCCTAGGATTTTCTTCAAATGAAAGTTTGGCAAACAATGAGGGGAGTTTTCTCACTGTCATTTTGACTTTCCTTCCTGTTGATCTGAATCAAATATTTTAACATGCGTCACATGTTAGTTTGTTTACGCCAATCTAGTGCTATGGATCTCCGTAGTCCATAGTGAGGCTGATTAATGTTGAAAAATTCTTTATGCATTACAAGGCTGGCTTAAATAAATGAATGGGAAAAATACTTATTTTGTAGGCAACAAACACTTGACAAACATCAGATCCTATGCTACATATTCCCCCACCCACATGCATGCAGTGGGGTAAAATCCTCGCCTGCTAATTTGAAGGTCATGGGTATGAGTCCGGCCAGGGTAAGTGACCTCTATACAGGGCAGGGGTGTCCATGGGCTTTTACAGTTATTAATCATTGATGTAAAGGCCATTGCAAGCTGTTTTCGGGGTTTCTGGAAATATATAAATACTGACTTTGTCTTCTCCTAGAGGGGTTGGAAATTTTTTCTCGCTAGTTTGTGGCATTTTCTGGTGCAATAATAAACTTCATAGCATACTTGCGGTTTGCAGGTATCTACTTTGTGGTATTCAGTTCTAGGACAAAATAGGAAGAATTCTTGCTCTTCGTGATCACTAGCAATATTGTACATGGAAGACACTGTTCCCAAACCTCATTTTATATCCATACTAGCTGACCCGGCAAACTTCGTACCGCCTAACAATCAATGAACTTAGCTTAGTTACACCATTTATAAATCAAGAGCAGCTGTATCGTTTTTAATCATGTTTAATTTATTATAATAAAATAAGGATACAAATTCAATAAAACTACGTAAATGAGTATCAAAATTACTTGTCAGAAAGACATTTTATTTATTGAATCTACATAGGGTGGATCGGATCACGTTTACGCGGATTTTTTTCAATGAATTTTCTTACGTTTTAGCTTAAGAAATGTTGGGCATTTTGGTTTTATAAAGCAGCTAATGAAATAAAGATTATAAGGATTCAGTTGTTGGCTATTTGTGTTATTAACCATAAAAAAAATGTTTTTAGGTCCAAGTCTGTTGCGTAAACTTGGCCCGTTTACGGGGCCAGACCAGACCGACGCCTGACTGATGCTCCAAATCGTGTAAGAAAAGCCCCTATGAAGCAACATTCGTATCAAATGACTTAAGGCGCACCAGTTATAGTATCTCTGTTTGGAAAAAATGCACTGTGTAAACGTGCTGCATGCTTCAACACACCACGGTGTGCCCTACACATTCGGGTTAAATGTCTTGCGTCAAGCATCTTCTGATAAACAGCTGTTTTTGTTTTGTTATCAGGTGCAAGATAAAGCGGATAAGCTAAATAAATATAACGAAGCGAAGCAGTGACGTAGCGAGGGGGGTTTTGGGGGTTAAAACCCCCCAAGAGCTCAGAGAACTTTTTTATAAAAACTTTTGTTACTAATATTAGGGGGACGGATTAGTAACAAACAATACATATTTAACTATTCACACAGCCGCAAAACCCACTATTTTGAACCATTTATCTTAAAAAATATCTGGGGGATGGCCCCCACACCTCTCACTTACCTTAGCGAGTTTTCTATATCCTACAGACCTGACCAGACAGACCTGAATTAGTTTTTTTAATCACCAGTAGTATTAGCTGCGCCTAAAACCCCCCTATCCTAGCTGTGCTCTTGATGTGAAGGAAGAAATACAACGGATGGTTTGCCGACTCGTTAACATACCACGTTTAATTGACCATGAGAAAATCGTGGGTTTTCATTAGCACATGAGCACAAACATCACAAAAACTGAAAGACTGACCATGTGATTTGTTAATCGTTATCACGAATGCAACACGAATTGGAAATTGAATACGTTTAAGCTCAAAAGGGCATATAAGTTGGGATCATGGAATCTTCGGAATGAGAACTTCCTCATCTTTGAATTTGAATAAGTTGAATAGTTATGGTTGGTTTAGGTTTCGAAAGATCATGAACATATTCTACATTTAGCTGTAAATCGTGCCTTGGTAAGCCAGGTACGTCCAAGGACTTAAAATATTCAGATAGAAAGTTGGTGATTTCGTCTTCGTTTGCTACACAGTTAAAAGATTTGAATTCATGCAGAGTACCAACTATATCATCCTGATTTACCTAGTTTGAGTGATCCACATTTTCGTTCTGAGCCGTCAAAATTGTTCGCTCAATCAACCATTTTTGATTTTTGTGGTGATCAATCACATTCTGGAACACTTTGTTGATGAGCTCACCTTCCGATGAAACTAATTTTCAAACATTCCAAGGAAGCGCTCTTTTTTCTCGATTCCTCGACGAGAACATGGACATTAACGTTTGTCAACAATTGCTTGGAGATTTTTTGTCCTGAAGAGTAGGCGACTTACACATTCTTTTCTAATTAGCGTAGCACCAGATGAGTATATGAATTTGGATTGTTAGTAGGGAGAACTCGCGGCTGACCTTAAAGCCACCGAGTGCGTCCACCGGGTTGCGGATGGTGGGTCGACCTTTAGATATAGAGGTTAGCTGCGAGATAAGCGAGTTCTCTCATTGAATAAGCAGTCGTGGACAAAAAGCGGCGGTGTTCTGAGGGGGTATTGGGCTACCCTTGGGTAAGGTAGACCATTTAAATGATACCAAAACCTATGAAGATACCGTGACTTGGCGACTGGGGGCCGCCAACAATTATGCCTCTCATCACCCGGGGGAACATTTACTTTAACAGCTGTAGTACTGCGATGTGGAAGGCAAGGGGAAACCACCACATTATCCTCCCAAGGAGTCGCAGCTACTCCACTCAATTTATATAATGACATGATGGAATTCTCTCAAGTAAAATATTCCGAAGGTAAACTAGTCCCCCATTCCCATCTCCGGGCGGGGACTACTCGAGAGGATACATCATTCAAAGGTGATAGAATATTAAGGATAGGCACATGGAAAGTAAGATCACTTCGCACCTGCGGTAGGCTAGAGAACTTGAAGGTGGAGATGCAAAGAATGAACCTCGACGTATTAGGCATCAGCGAAATGAAGTGGCCCCAAGAAGGAGACTTTTGGAGTGGAAGCTACAGAATGATACCCACAGGATCGCTAAATGGTAATGCTGGAGTAGGCATAATGCATAGAAAAAGTGCCGGAATGCGTGTTAAAAGCTACCTGCAGTTTAATGAAAGGATAGTAATGGTGTACAGTAAACTCTTGATTTTACGAAGCAGGATTTTACGAAGTTTTCGATTATACGAAGTGATATTGCGGTCCCGGTGAAAAGCCTATGCTAAATACATGGCGCTATTCGATTATACGAAGTTTCGATTATACGAAATTTTTTGAATTTACGAACCTCGGCTCGGTCCCTAGGAACAAATGGCATTCGTTTATACGAACTACGGCGAAAAATTTGTCAACAAAACTAGTTACGCCGGCGTAAGTAGCTAAAAAATCAGCGCTTCCAACTGTGGTCCATCAAAAGTGCGAAATCGTAAATGATAATGCAACTTTGGAGAGAAATGGGTCGCCAAAAACCTCACTGTGGGAATTTAGGGGGAGTAGGAGTTCAGTTAAAATATCGCGGCTGACATTATGCCCCTATTTACGTGCCTGTTCGTAAACATAGCATCGACAATAATTCGTAGTTTAACATGCCAGGAAGGTCGCGCGGAGTATTTCGTACACCCCTAATTAACCCTTTGCACTGCTGTGAACGTACTTCGAAGACTACTTGACTACTTTTCGCCGAAGCACTTCGAAGGGTCCCTAATCCGGGACCCTTTCCTCGACGAGCTCACCCTCGCTGGCCCCTGAAACTGGGCTATTTTTTAATGCATTACCCGACGGAACCCTGGGTTTCAAAGGGCAAAGGTGCCATGGGGGGAAAAGAGTAAAGTGCGTGTTACTGTGAGGCTGTGCGTCAACCAAACGGGCACGGACAAAATAAGCCCGTTGTCATTGGGAAATTTGAAAGGCCACGGTGCTTAAAACATGTAAAATTGGAAGCCCTCCCCGTTTTTTACCATGCAAATAAAAACAGCTGAATGACCCGAGAAATTTTCCAGCAAACGGTTATACGTCTACAGAGAAAAATTGCTGGAGAGAACAGCAAAATTGTTTTAATAATGGATAATGCCACCGTTCATAAATACGTGGAAGATCTAAAATTGCCTAATGTTTGAGTCCTCTTTTTACCCCCGAACTCGACTAGCAAGTCCCAGCCCTTGGACCAAGGCATTATCCAAGATTTTAAAGTCCTGTACCGGAAGAAGCTTGAGCGGTATTACTTGCGATGGATCGGTATGTATACATTCATCTATTTTGCTCATGTGCGTTTGGATATCGATTTAGATATTTTTATTCATGATTATCATTCTTTCAAATCTATTTGCTACTTTTATAAATGGGAACAGAAATTAATAACATCCCGAAATGGACGTTGATACATACAATCCGCGCCATAATATCTTTCCGTGTATATATTGGCCTTTGTGAATGAACAACTTAAATATCTTAAGTATTGGGCTCTATTTACCGCCAATTTATATTTCGGGCTTCTCGTAATGAAGACGCACTTCCTAGTCTAACCATGAACTTTCTTCTCAAGCGCTTCCCCGTTCTCCCATGCTGGGGTTCTGTCTTTCAAAAGCCTTTGTCCCTTCCCTCCTGCCGCCTTTGGCTGATCTTGCTAACATCCACCTTACGCATCCCAAACCCCTCCTTCCCCAGCATTTCCCATTCACTCCCTCCCTAAGGTGACTGAGCTTGTGTGCGTCGCAAAAAAATACGGCCCCCAAAAGTAGACTGAGGCAGAGCTGAAGGCCATTTCCCCACCCTTCTTTGTCCTGCCCCCTTCACCAGTCCTTGTGATGACCACACTTCTTCCCTCAGGCAATTCCCATCCCACTCTTATTCACCCCACCCACTGGGAACGTTCCCCGATTGTGGAGAAGGGCATGGTTCATCTTTACCTGCAACGGGGGGAAGTTATTCACCGGAGAGAGGCGGAAGAAGTATCTTCCACTATCGGGAAAATGGTGCCGCGCTTATAATTGTCTCTCTTCTTCTCAGCTGACTTTTCAATTGAAATTAATTTCTTTGCTCTTTCCACACTATATTTATTTAAGATTATGGCGCGACTATTTTTTAGTGCTAAAACTAAGAAAATCTTTTCTCTATGTCAATGATCCTTTGCATAACTTTCAATACGGCGGAGAAAGGAACACGAAAACTAAATGAGGTGACGGTACAGGTTTTTGCGTGTCATTTTTTGGGAATTCACGCTAGTGAACCAATACTTAACCACGTTGAGAAATGATAAAACGTCTCTTGTAGGAAAACAATCAATGTGGATAATAACGTTTCTATCTATATTTCTCCGATACTGTAAGATGTTTCTCCTGTCGTTTTCCGGTTGGAACCTTGCTCCTGTCGGCATAAAAGGAGAGAAACATACTATATGAACAGATCACCTCACATCCGGTATGAAGAATACAGTCCTGATGAAGAATTAAGTCTTTTATGGCAACGTCTGCGAAGATGATGGAACACAGTAGTCGGACGGAGAACTCAAACAGAATTTACTTCAAATATTCGCCAGAAGATAATCACATCCTACGTTACTTATGATCGTAATTGAATCTCAGTGAAAATAGAGCACATTCTGCTGAAAATACGAAGTAACTCGAAATATTAACTTACGAAGGTTATTTTGGAAACGGGCTAAGACCCTTGTTTTTCTTTTTTTCTCGTCACTGAGCGATAGAGGGCGACATAAATGGCGGTTAGGCCGGCTGCCGCTAAAATTCCGTGGGTGTCAGAAACAAATATCTATCTTTTGCAAACTTAATAGTAGCTATTGGCTCCTAACCACAAATTTACTACTGTAAATTCTTATAATAAACATTGCAATTCATTATTTGATTACGTTTTCTAAACTGGTCGGGAATTTCTTTAGCGATCGTTGATGTTGAAGTATGAACAAGAAATGGGAATTTTATGGTGGTATAATTATTTAACGATTTTTCACATCATTAATCGATAGCAAAAAGCCTTTTCTATGAATTATACCAAGAATAACCACCGAAAACATTTAAATAAGACCACTAAAGACAAAAAACGGCGGAAGAAACAAAAGCGAACATTTTTTTCGTGACTTATGAAAAAGATTTGAATTTACGAAACTCGATTTTACGAAGTGCCAATTTTCCGGTCCCACTGACTTCGTAAAATCAAGAGTTTACTGTAGATAGATACTAAACCCGTAGCTACTGTAGTGGTACAGGTTTTCATGCCTACGTCAGATTATGAAGACGAAGAAGTAGAAGATGTTTACCAAGATATAGCGGAAGTTAACAAGCAGGTAAGAGGGGAGGAAAATCTTATTATTTTAGGTGACTGGAATGCCATCGTCGGCGAAGATCAAGACAGAATAATAACTGGGAAATATGGGTTAGGTAACCGAAATGAAAGAGGAGAAAGGCTACTTGAATTCTGCACTGAGCACAGGCTAGTGGTTGTCAACACTTTATTCAAAAACCCCCTGCGAAGAAGATACACGTGGAAGATGCCGGGAGACCTTAGAAGATTCAAAATCGACTACAATCTAGTGAAACAAAGATTCAGGAACCAGGTGAAGGACTGCAAAAGTTATCCAGGAGCAGATATCGATAGTGACCATAACTTAGTTATGATGAAATGCCACCTTAAATTTAAAAAGTTGAAGAAAGCCGTGAAAAACATATGGCAGGTTGAAAAATTGAGGGAGGTTCAGCATCAACTGGCTTTTAAATAGGCTGTAGAAAATAAAATAGGGGAGGATACGACCAATAAATCAGTGAAAGAGAGTTGGAAAACCATTAGAAGTGGTCTGCAGGTAGCAGCGGAGGAAGTTCTTGGTAAAAGAAGAGTCGTTATGAAAAAACCATGGATCACGCAGGAAGTCTTAGGTCTCATTGAAGAAAGGAGAAAATACAAGGCTGCAAAAACAGAGGAAGGACAGAATCGTTACAAGAGAATAAGGAACGAAATATGTCGTAAAGCGCGGAAGGCTAGAGAAACGTGGATGGAAAGCATTTGCGAAGACGTGCAAAACAATCTTAAACATGGAAAAGTAGAGGCCGCTTATAGGATAGTGAGGAACCACATTAAGGAAAACGGAGAACTATTGATTGAAAACGAAGAAAAAGGGAAGAGATGGAAGGAATATCTGGAAGATTTGTACAAAGGAAGTCGCCTCAGAACGAATGCTATCGAAAACGAGAGGGAAGTGGATGCCGATGACATGGGAGCCCAAATTTTAAGATCGGAATTTGATGCGGCTGTAAGAGACCTCAGGATAAATAAAGCGTCTGGCATTGATGGCATTCCTGCAGAACTAATTAAAAATTCAGGAGAGAAGACGTTGAACCAGCTATACAAAATCATTAGTGAAATGTATACGACAGGTGAGATACCAAAGGATTTCGAGGGGAACATTATAATCCCTATTCCTAAGAAGAAAAGAGCGGAGAAGTGCGAAGATTTTAGGACAATAAGCCTTACTACACACGAATCAAAGATACTGACAAGGATCATCTATTGAAGAATAGAACGAAAAGCAGAAGAGTACTTGGATGAGGACCAATTTGGATTCAGAAAAAACAAAGGCACAAGGGAAGCAATATTGGCCCTAAGACTGCTCATAGAAAAGAGAATGGAAAAGAACAAGCCAACATTTGTTGCGTTTGTGGACTTAGAGAAAGCATTTGACAACGTGGATTGGAGCACAATGCTTGGAATCCTAAAGGAAATTGGGGTTCTTTATAATGACAGAAGAATCATCCACAGTTTATACAAAAACCAAGTAGCAGTGATAACATCAGGGCCCAGCTGTGTGATATCCTGTTTTCGGAAAAATACCACATTAACTGCCGAGATGCTCAGCTACGAATTTCGCCAGAAATCACCATCGTATTTTTCCAACCACTTCCTTGTTTTAAATGCTTAAATAACGTTAGAAATATGTCGTGTTTGGTATCATTCTTTTTTGAATAACGTGCACATTACAAATATTTCAATCTGATAGATGTATAGTACCAATTGCTGAAATTCATTGTTAGACACCTTTTGGGCATATAGGTGATTCATGCAGCAGTTAACCTCCAGAAATTGGGAACTTTTAAGCAAGTGGGCTGAAAAAGGTCAGCGGGTGAGAAAAGGGGGGGGGTGAAACACGTTTCTATTGTTCTTGTGTAACTTGATATATTTTTCGAAGCTTAGGTCTTTGTAACACGATCTCTGAACGAGCTGGGACCTTTTGTTTGATATCAGAGAAGAAAAAAGTGTCAGAGTGGGGGAGGCGAGTGATGAATGAAGGGGGATAGCGGATCTTGGGAAATGCGCTTATGTTACTATACCACGATACTGAGTTTCTCACTATGGCAGTTTCATCTCCTGGGGAAGATTCAAACTAAAGTGCCTGTCATTATTAGCCATAAATGAATGCTTCCTCTCATTTTTGTCAAAGATGGATGCGGGAAAATTATACGACGGGATCTTCAAACAATCGATGCCGGAAACGATACTTTGAGGAACAATGGATACGGGAAAAAATTACATTGTCTTTATAGAACTTTATTTGGGACCAGGAACGGCGAACGATGATGCGGGAAAACGATCAATGCTGGAACGATAGATCGGGGTTCCACTGAACTTAAACGCAAATAACAACATGGCGATATGAGATTTTTTGGGCTTCTAGATGAGATGTGGATCAAATGGGGCTACTGACTCACAATACATCTGGAATGTTTTGGATGTGTTGCTACATATTTGAACAAAAGTGTATGTTGGCAGTTACCAGAGAAATGTATGTTGGCAGTTAACAATGTTGGCAGTTACCAGAGAAATCCAAAATTTGAATTTTCATATGAATAATACATATGACATATAACTACAGTAGACCCTCATTAATACGAACAATGTTATAACAAAGTTCTCGTTTTTATGAAGTAAATCATTGGTTCCGATGAAACAACTACAGTGAGTCCTCGTTTAACGTCACTTACCGTTCCTGAAAAATGTGACGTTAAACGAAATGACGTTAATCGAAGCACAATGTCCCATAAGAAACAATGTAAAAAGTGAATATCGGCTCCTAGACCTCACAATTCCTACGCGAAAAAATTTTAGCGTATCATATTTGGGCCATTTCTTACGATGGGAATGCCAAACTATGGCATAAACACGAGTCCCTGTCTTCATTGACGGCAATACCAGCAGCGACGTACATCCTTCTCCATTTTTGTATCTTCCCGCGTTTGTTTTTTCGGCTTCGCTATGGTGGTCACCTGGGCATCATCGCCTGGGCATCATCATCGCTGAAACATCGTCGCAGTTACAGGAACCAAGATTATTGAGAACACGGCGAAAAAGTGACGACAAATACTCCGAGTTCTACCCGGAAAAATTCCTAGAAATCACTTTTCAGGTTCCAGAAAACCGTTATGTCAAGTAAAATTTGCTAAAACTTTACTTGACATTTACGCACTTAACATTTGCGCACCTACCTAAGAATTCATTTAGCAGAAAATCTGCTATAAACGTAATTGAAATTGACAATAAACACACCGTTTTACACTTCGTTTAGACTGACTGTATTACCGCCCACAAAACGAACAACCTGCAACGCCCGCCGCTTCGCATTTTTTCTCGCGCGAAATTTAAAAGACCTGACCAGACCTGACGTTATCGCGAAGCAAAGGTGCGATAAACGAATTGCGGTCTCAAAATTTTCGTGACGTTATCGCGAAATGACGTTAAACGGGGTGACGTAGAACGAGGACTCACTGTATTCTAATCTATAGCAAAAGAAGCGTTATCGCAAAATTTTCGCTAATACATAATTATGAACTTCTATCCCCGTCCAGGCGGTTATAAAATGAACTTTGTTACAAAGTTCGACGGGTAAGCAATAATCCGTAGTGGTCATACACTACGGAATTTCATAAGCACTGCACTAGATTTCTATATCTATAGATTGCATCAAATTCTCATCGTGCACTGTGCCCAAGACAAGCAATTATGGTTCTTTCTATGGTAGGATATATGTACTTCAGTATCCACGCAGCAACATATACTGTATTTCTCTGAATATAGTCCCCCCCCCCATAATTTTGAGGCTATGGTTTCGGGAAAATTTAAAAAAATGCGTTTGAATATAGTCCCCCCCCCCTTAACTTTTACCACAGGTATTTTTGGAAAAAAAGGGGGGACTATATTCAGACATATACAGTAATAAAGCTTCAATTCTGAGGAATCATGGTGACCCACTCATCCCCATTCATAAATAGGCTGTACAGTAAATCATTTTCTTGCAAAAATTTGATTTATGAACTATTACAGATAAGAATTTTTAAAATATTAAGGGGTACCCAAAATTTCAAATTTGGCGCCTTTGGAGTGGGCCAATGCGACGCAGGGTGGCGCAAAGAAACTCGCACTCTAAGTACAGACTGAAAAAAGTATCATTTAATCCGTTTTGAAGTCAAGAACTGTTCAGCATTTCACCCATTCTTCCTTTCTGTGGACAGCGGATTTATTTCAGCTCCAGCCACGTCACTCACGCAGCTAGAACAGTTAGTAACAATAGTGAGTTAACACATTGTCATGCAGGGTTGCATTCTGCAGGATACCACCCTTTTTTTATTTTTGCATAGGTTTATTAACTTACGAACAATGTTTCGGTACTTATCTTGTTCATACATCGAGGATTTACTGTATTTGTTAGTAATTTAATCGGGTATTTCATACACATGACTCTGAGGCTATTCCGCAGCAAGACTATATGCAAGGAGATTGAAGAGACAGGGAATTTTAGCAAGGTACGTCTTTTTGCAATGATTCCTAAAAGAAACACTCTCACAAAGTTCATTATTACAAACCTCAGGTTTTTTAATCCCGTGGACTTAGTAATAACGAGAGTTTACTTTATACATGAATATATGGAACTAGGACATTTGAAATTGATGAATCTGATCTACCTCATATGAAATGCAAAGTTAACTGTGCCCACTGCAAACTTAACTTGAAGCAAAAAATAAATTTAAACCACTAATTAATATTAATTACTATGTAAAGAAAGGGGATATAGACTTTCCGCTTTGAGCAAATCTTCATGATAACATTGAAAAGCCAATCTTATATTACAGTCGTTGCCTTAACCAGCACGACCTTTCATGAAATAGAAGCCAGAGCCACAAAGCATAGTATCATATGGACGGAATAGAACTTTGTCACAGTCAGAAGTGGCAATAAATTTTACTATCCTTCATGTAATTGTTATTTCTTTCATTACAGATTTTTCATTATTCAGCTAGTTTATATTGAATAAGAACATCAATACAATAAAAAAAGACTTTTTCTCAATTATTGCATCAAAGGTATTTTCATTTATGCTGAAAAAATTCTTCATTTAAGTCGTCTTTTGTGTTAACCCAAATTCCTTTTTGAACTACACCATTTGGCAGGATGCCTGCCGGCAGAGCGAAAGTTTGTCAACACTGTTCTCCATAAGGCCCATACTGTCAACTAAATGTGTAACACACTATAGAGCTCATGGCACAAGGTTCCTTCTGATTTCTTCCAGGAAGAATGGTTTCTCAATGAGGTCAACAGTCTCCCTGACTTTGCCGTCAGTGGGGTCATTGTTTTGATGAAAGACTAGTTTGAAGTCTTGAAGGGTATTTTCATGCTCTTCTTCGTAATCATTGATCTTCATGACCACTGTAGTGTTACCCTAGTCGGCTGAAAGGATGGCAATTTGTCTGCGGTCTAGCCAAGGCCATTCTCTCCTCTCTGCTCAAATTTGCAGTTGGCAGAGCAGCTGTTTTCTGCACTATTGATATTCCTCTTATTATCTTTTCCACAGTGCCAGGGGGAAGTTCTTACAAATGGCTGTCTCTTTCCCTACCTCTAACTCCATGCATAGAATACATCTCGGGTTTACATTCCTCTTGAAAGGACAAAGTAAGCCCTTTTGAGAGAACATGCGAAAACTCTTCTTGGGAATCCCACGGGGTTAATTTATCCACATTAGCCAACTTTTCAAGCTCCATGAGGATGAGCCCCGAGTCGGAGCTTGAAACATTGGCTCACATGAATAGATTAACCCCGTAGGAATCCCGAGAAGAGTTTACCGACATTATTCACTGGGAAAGCATCAAATTGAATGAAACTGATAACATAGTTTCATCAAGAACATCATCTTTGAGATTGATCCCAATGCATTTATTATCTGCTTTGAGAGCAGCCCCATTTCTGGACAAAAGCTGAAGAAATTACTTAGTCAGCCTCTAAGTACCTTGGTGACATTTGATGAAAGAGGTAGTGATATTGATGTAATACTTAATAATCCCAGTTCAAGGGAAAGGGCATAGGTGAAACGGATTCAACTTCCTCACAACTTCATCCAAGTCTCTTCTCTTGTTGTGAATAACATCTGGCACCAGAGAAGCATCAGCCCTCTTCACGATCTCTTTTGCTGAGTCCACTCTGGAGTGCACTTAAAGGGCAAACTTAAGCCAAACGTCTTGGTTCTAGTAACTTCAGAGAAATTAGTGAAAATGTCAGAGAAGAGTATTCCGAAAATTCTTCATTAGCTAGAGTCCCATGTTATTCCCATCCCATTACATGTCCCATTCCCATCACTGTACATACTCAACTGTGCCTCTTTTGTTAAGAATAACCCTGAATACTTTCCAAAAAATAGTTCTCTCCATAATCACGCTACCAGAACCACCAATGACATTCACCTCAAAGACTACCATAGCACTTTCTGCCAAAAAGGACCCCTTTTCTCCCTATCAAAAATATACAACAGGCTACCGTATGATATTAAATGTCTTCCACCTACACCATTCAAGAATGCTTTGAAGAAATATTTAATAGAAAATAACTATTATAGCCTGAAGGATTTTATGTTGGGCTCGGAGTAATCTTTGCCCATCAACCACTAAAATTGTAACTTTTTTTCTTTTATCTGTAAAAATTGTAAATGTTATATCACTTCATTTATTTGTAACTATTACTTTAATTATTTACTTTATTTTGACGACTTCCAATGTCACCGGAACATGTGATCTCTAGGAATAATAAAAATTTTTATTATTATTATTATTTTATGCTCACTAAACCATTGAGGTAGTCATTAACACAGACCATGGACATCACACTGTTTACAAGTTCTAAAGACCAAATCAAGTTGACAAGACATGAGGTGCGCAACACCAAAGACAAACACCTCTCATGAAAATGTTTTGATTGTGAGGCATATGTTTTGCAATGTACTATCTACTGATTACAAGATTGAAACTCAGCCACTAAGATTTTTGAAAAACTTTTGGAAAAGAGTTAAGTTTCTTCCATCATTTTCCTGAAAGCCAAATATATGATTGAAACATGGAACATGGATGCATGCTAAAGAGGTCATATATTACCACAAGCCCAAATGTCCACTGGCTTCCCATAAGGCTCTTTCTTTAAAACTTCTGGAGAAAGGTAACCAGGTGTACCAGCAAATCCTGAAAACAAGAAATACTCCAATTAATTCCACAGACCCAACACAAGCTGAGCCACAAGACAAGCTGTTCAAATAGAACTTAGAAACAAAATTTAACTTTTTAGCTTGATGCACAGCAGGAAATGCAGCGTTTTAATACAGCTTTTCACTCACTCAGTGAATCAGCCCAAATGGTTAACTTGGTTAGGGGAGGGTAAAGCTCACTCCAGACTAAGGAACATTGAGTAAAGGGTCCATTGGGTTTTTTTCCCCAGGCCACTTTCCACTTTGTACATTTCATTTGGAGGCTTCACTGGGGATTTGAACCCAGGCACTACCAGCCAGCAGCCCAGCCCACTCTCAACCACTAACCCTTGCATACTTCTAATTGAAACAAGAACACCACTGTTCCACAGGCTTACTGTGAAATTCTATGACTAGTTTCGGTAGTTAAACTGTCATCAGGTCTTATATTGAAAGCAAGTGGGAAGAGGTGCAGTTTGAGGGAGGGACTCAACTCAGGAGTGGGTGGAATGGCTGAGTGTGCAATGGATGTGGTGAGACTGATTTTTTCATCCCATGGTGAACCACCTCATTAACATACCCTCGTCCAATTTCAGTTTCAACCATGACCTCAAAATTTTACTGCAAATAGCTGCAAACAACAGTTATAAAGTCTCCATGGTTAACGACATTGCAATCAAGGGGATTAAGCAACTACCTATCTCTTAGACCAGCAACATCTTTGCTGACTGCTGAGACTTGGCAAACATATAAATGGTGCAAAAGTCTATACATGGGTGACCTTGCGTACTCCATCTCACGAGCAATCCCTAAGAGCACACATGGTATCCATTTCTACAATCCCAACACCAACATGGTTAAGCAGTTCAAATGATATCATTAATCCTCTAAAGTAGGGATGAGGGAGATACTTTTTGATTTCGAGTTGAGTTGAAAACTACTCGTGAATATCGAGTTGAGTCGAGTAGGGCAATTGTGAACCAGGCAATGCAATCACCAACAATCCCGTCCCCAAGTGAATTTTCTATTCTGAATGCTTGGGTTGTTAATGTAAAAAGGAAAAAAATAATGAGTAACATTGATGCAAATAGTGTCAGAATCAGGACATGAGTGAAAATCAATGAGTCTTAACGTGTTCAGCGCCACGTCGGTCATAATGACCGAAACATGTACTTCGTCTCCACGCCGCTTCAGTCATCATGACCCTAGAATGAAAGAGCCTTTCTTTGGGCCGCTCATAGCACGCCATCGTCAATCACAGCTACTTCGTATAGAGCTACAGCGTATTTGATGTGACCGACGCGGCGTGCACAGCGAAAACTCAAATGGAAAGGATACAATCATTAAAATGAAAGAAAAAAGGATAACACGTCAGTGCAATGGGCAAATTCATCTAAAGGTCTACGGCAGGGAATGTGTTAAGCAGTTCCACAAGCACAATTGAAATGAATTAACCTGTACTAACATCTCATCAATTTAACTAATTGGTATCCAAACAGCTCAGAAGAGCCCTCAGCCCTTTCTTTCTTACTTTGTTTAACCCTCTTAGTGCCAATATTTCAGCTTTTGCCATTCGAGCAAAAAGTGCAGTGGGCTGATGTATCAGCTCTTACATTCTTTAATTTGCTTTAACTTATTACATTGCCATAACTTATTTCAGTAAGCGTAAAAATATTTTGACAATACAGTAAAACCTCTTTACAACGCAATGGAGAGGACCAAAATTTGGGCAATTTGATGCATGGAGGTTCACTATAGAGAGGTTTCAGTGATAGGCACCATTTTTCATATCCTTCAAAAATGAAGGCAGTAATGTCTTTTAAATCATTATATTTATGTGTTTAAACAAACAGGCATGCATTAGTGTTTAGATATAATTACTAGGTTTATTTATAAACTCCTGAACTCTATATCTTTTATCCTGTTACATATCAGCAGTGAACAACCAACAACTCACACAACAATAATGTACATGGATACCATACATAGATACTAAACATAAATATTATAAAATGTATTAAACAAGGGTTGCGGTCCGTTTCACGCTTCAAGCGCCTCAGGTCGGTCCGTTTCACGCTTTGGAGGGCTCTGAAGCACAGGAGGTGGGGCCTGGGAGCGAGCATAAATTATCAACTTTTATAGCTCCAAACGCCCCAGCATTTACGTGAAGTGTTTGGAGCGAATGCGATATATCGTTTGCAATCATTCGAGAAATTGCGCCAATTTCCCATGATATTATCACGGTTACTATGCACTAGTGAGATAAATAAATAAAGCTGCGGAATAGAAGACATTACCATCGTAGCTGAGAAAGGTTTTGGTTAATAATTGAAAGTAATGGAGAGAAAAATAATATTAAATGTGCATGCCCGATCGGTTAAAGGAAGCCGCCATGCCGTGAAGGGCCATCAAAATCTGCAGAAAGTAAGTGAATACAAACGATGAATTATATCAAGAGATGCTAATGACTTTAGCGTTATAGTTATTCATGATGTTTCTATTTAATAGTGTGTTTACTGTGACGATACTTTAGTTTATTGGATTAATTAGCTTAGAAGTCCCTAAAGTAACATTATTTCTTGTGGTAATCTCTATCACTTCATTTTTCCCAAGCAATGCCAAAGAAGAGGCGAGTCGATGTAATAATTGAGGAGTTCATTAAAAATATCAACCAGGAAAAGGAAAATAACAAGCGGGAGCGCGAAATAGAGAGGGAAGAAAGAAAAAAGGCGACGGAGGAGAGGGAAAAAATTAGATGAAGAGAAGCGTCAAAGGCCCGAGGAGAAAATGGAATTGTAAAGAACAGTGATAGATTTGATGAAGAAACTAATTTTTTTAAATCAGTGACATTTTTTGATTGGGTTTTCATAATATTTTTAACGTAATTGATATGAAATAAGTAAGAAGAGTTTCAATGCATTTTTATAATAAGTTCTTGTAATTTGTTATTGTTTTATAATTATAATGTATTTAATTTCTTAGATATATAAATGTAATTCGTCCTGAGGTAATTCATAATCATGATTCCGCCTTTTATTCACCCCTCTCATCCTAATTATGTTTTCATTTAATTTAATCGGTACTCTTTCCACGTCAATTGGAGCTACATCGGGCGCTTCGCCTCCACTTTCTTCACAATTATTATGGAGCGCACAACAAGCCAAGATGAATACCGTTATCTGTTCCACATATAATTAATTTCAATTTGTCTCTTACTTTTTTATCATTAATTACTTTTCGAGCCTTCGAAAACTTAGCATTGAAGAGTTTCTGATGCAAAGTCATCCCGCAGTGTAGTTCATCTTTTCGTTTCGCATCAAGACCCGTAAAATCACTGAATCTCTGAATAGTACCATCAAATGCTCATTTATTCCATTAGCAGAGTCTGCAATGATGTGGGTATCATTGGGAAGGGATTCCTCTTGATGGCTCAAATGTAAGAGAGCCGTGATTTTTTTAACACCCGCTCGTCATTAACGGTAGCTGCATTGCCCGCCACACAATTGATTTATTATTTTAAATAAGATCAGGCTTATCAATGACAATACTTGAAATTACTTGAGAACGTTAGTGCACTGTAATTCCCCACCACATTTTCTATGTAAGATAGAATCCGTGACTTCAATGCCAGGTTTCCCCTCGCCTCCATCATTTTAATGGCATAAATTATGTACTAATAAATCCACCTCATCGACGTTTCCCAATTCCTCCTCACTCTCACTTGTACTAGCGTCATCACTCGTATCCGATTCGCCATTAAGAATATTTGTTAGCAATTGGAAAAAAACATTCCATTTCCGTGCGATTGAAGGTAAGATCGAGATGTCTGATTGATAACATGTTTATAAACAAACTCTTTCATTCAACAACTCCCTAGCAACCCAAGTCGAAATGCCCGCCGTTCTGAAATGCCGGTCCGTTTCACCGTCTTGCTTGAAGCGCTTCAAAGCGAAGAAATGAAACGGACCGGCCTTTAGAGCGGTGTCGCTTCAAATCGCTTGAAGCGTGAAACGGACCGCGACCAAGGTCAAGATTAGAAGAGGAAAAAAAATCAATAATAATAAATATTAATTAAACAAGGTCAAGATTAGAAGAGGAAAAAAAATCAATAATAATAAATATTAAAGCACCATAAACCGGCAATTCGACTACCCACTGACTGATTGATACAAATTCACAGCCCAAACTGTGATAAGCGTGGATATTTGGCTTATTGGACGTAAAAGTTAAAAAAAATTCATCGGGAGGAAAAATTTTAAAACTTGAAAAAGTCGATTAGTTTTCGAGATATATCGACTTGAATTAACATGGGAGCCTTATGGGACTATAACTTTTTCGATTTTATTTTTTACTTTTAAACGTCTGAGGAACATGATATTCATTGGACGTAAACTAGATTTTTTGGTCAATTTTTTGATGTGGTTGTCATTGCGACAAATTGATATTTGGTATTTTTTATTACTTTTTGAACGTTTTCTATGCTTTTCTTATGGAAAAAGTTTAGGAATTTTTTTGACCAACTTGCAATAATCGTAGGACAAATTCCTTGAAATATAAGGTGAAGGATTTTTTGGTTGATTTTTTGGCTATCTTGGAATTTTCATATGTCGAAACAAATCCGAGGAATAAACGATTTCGATTTTACATTGTCGTGAAGTGCGAATTTTCAAACTCGGATTTCGGCGTTGAGACATGTGCCATATGAAAATTTGGTATCTCCTAGAAAAACCGTTTAGGGTGCTTCGCACCCTAACGATTCAGCTTACTTTTCCCAATTATAAAGTAGATGACCATTAACTTGAATTAATATCTACAGCATTGCGGATTTTACAGCACAGGTGGCAGTTTAATCGAAAGATCGATTCGATTATTATAGCAAATACGCGAATTGGAATAACTTGATTAGTATATATGTTGGACAAAAGAAATTTGGTGAATGGGTACATCTTGGTATTCCTCACAATGCTCAATGGAAATATGTTTTGTATGTAGTCTCACGTTCAATATATATCGATTCTACTTTTTCTTAAAATATACCGAATATGCTATAAACACAAAGGATTTTTCATCCAAGGACATAATTGACCAGGAATTATATAGTAGATACCCATAGACTGGAAGTTAAACCAATAGCAATGCGTATTTTACAGTACAGATGTCAGTATAATCGAAAGATCGATTCGATTATTATAGCAAATTAACATTGGCATAACTTGAATAGTATATCCGTTGGACCAATGAAATTTGGCGAATGTGTACATCTTGGTATTCCTCATAATGCTCAATGGAATTATGTTTTGTATGTAGTCTCACCTTCGATATATATCGAATATGCTTTTTCTTCAAATATATCGAATTGCTTTAACATATAGGATTTTACATCCAAGGGCATAGTTGACCAGGAATTTTAGGGTTGATGATCAAAGTCTGGAAGTTAAATCAATAGAATTGCGAATTTTCAATACACGTGTCAGTATACTCGATAATTCAATACGATTATGGTAGCAAATATGCAAATTGGCATACCTTTATAACTATTGATGTAAATCCGAAGATATTTGATAAATATGTTCATCATTGCATCGTTCATGCTGCACTATTGAAATATATTTGCTTACTACGCTCCCATTTGACACATTTCGAATCTGCGTTTTCGTAAAATATGTCGAACTGCTTTAATTGTCAATAGAATTTAACATCTACGGGGATAGTTGAGCATTCTTTGGTTCTTTCTCCAATTCAAGTTTCTTAACCGTATTCATATATTTATTGTGATCAATTCGTTTCGTTGTTTAAACCTTCCTCAGATATAAAAAGGTGACAGCATTAATAGACATACGTCGTCAGTGACATCCGAACATTACTTCATTATTCGAGGCATATTAATTTGGATTGTCATTTCCGAATTAGTCTCTGTGCATTTATTTTCTAAAAATGATGTTTTTAATTTGATTCAGTTTGGTGCGTTCAAACGCTCATAACAAAAAATGGAGGTGCTACAATCCTAGGGTAAGGGCTAAAATACGAAAATTGGCTATATTTCACAAGTACATCCGTCATTAAATTTAAATTTCTCTCCATATCGTAAATATTAAGTTCAAAACGTTCTCCTAACGTTCACATCATCGTGGTAACTAGGACGACCTCAAGTATTGTTGAGGGCGAATAAGCGAGTTGTTCGCCCATTCGGCCCATTTCAATGACATTTTGAGTGTTTTTTTTCGCTTTTTTTTTAGCAACTTATGCACCCAATACTTGAACACAGGTGACAAAAATATGTTCCCACCCCCCTAATTACCCGCTTGATGAATTCAAGCGCCCATCGACTTGTTAAACATAAACTTATGACTGTCGCCACAACAACTACATATAGCAGTTAAAATATTGGCTGTTACCTAAATTTATATAATTCAACACTCCCCAATTCCTAAACAAAAAACTGAATTGGAATTACAATAAACTGTCAAAAACGAAAAAAAGTCTTCTTTACGTCTTCGTTACAAAAAACTATTTTATTCGTCTTCTATATCCCAAGGCCGCACAACAATCCCCTGCCCAATCTGAATCACAATAGCATGCAAAACCTTCACCTTTCCTGAAAACAAGTTGATAATCACATGTACTCTTTAAATATCTCATTACATGTTGAACTCCATTCCAATTTGTTACAGTGGGGTTGCTACAGCATTGACTAAGTTTGCACACTGCGTTTGCAATATCTGGACGAGTATTGGTACTCAAGTATTACAAGCTGCCTATTGCACTCTGGTATTTCTCCTTGCAAAAAATTTCTCCTTCTCCTTTACTCTCAAAATTTGCACCTGCTTGTAGTGGACAAGAAACACCTTTACCTTCTAACATATAAAAATCTCTGAGAAAAGATATAACATACTTCTTCTGACTCAAAATGACAGTTCCCCTGTTTGGTCTGGTGAATTGGATGGACAAAAATGTGTTCACCATACCCAAGTCCTTCACCTGAATTAAGGATGCAATTTCATTTTTGAACACACCTACTTCTTCCTTCTCACCTATAATCAAGAAATCATCAACATATGTTCCAACAATTACATTGCTCCTTAAGTACACACAAGGGTCACTGATACATTTCACAAACCCTAACTCCACCAAAATCTTACTGAGAAACTCATACCAATTTCTCCCTGACTGTTTTAAACCATAAAGGCTCTTCTTCAACCTACAAACAAAATAATCTCTGTTTACATCCACCCCTTCAGGAACAGACATATATATGGTCTCATCCAGCTTGCTGTTTAAATAAGCCCCCACCACGTCTAGGTGATCTATTTCCCAATTATTTTCCACAGCAATATAGGCTAACAGACGAACTGATTTCCTTTCAACACCTGGACTGGAAGTGTCATGATAATTCACACCGTATGTTTGAGTAAAACCCTGAGCCACAAGTCTTGCCTTAAATCTTACAATGTTACCTTCGTTATTCTTTTTAAGAGCAAAAACCCATTTACAGCCCACTACTTTCATATCCGGTCGTCTTCTCACGATGTCCCAGGTCTCTTGGCCTTCGATGTTCCGTAATTCTTCTTCAATGGCTAACCTCCAGTTGTCGGCTTGAGATCCTTCTATGGCTTGGCGGTAACTGGTTGGGACATCATCTTTTCCAAGGACAGAACGGGTGACGTTGCAGCATTCACACGGTCCTTTGGGCACCCGCTGCCAATTTGACCTCCTCAGGACTTGAGGATTTTCCTGCTCTTGTTCCTCATTCTGGACCTGGGCCTCTATTTCTGCATTTTCCTCTCCTGGCCTCTGGGCTATGGCTTGTGGCATATGTGTCGGGAGGGCTGCATCAACTTCTTCTTCTTCACTCGATGTGTCTTCTGTTTGGTCGCCTTTCTCACTCTTTACCTTTCTATGGAATGGGAACACAGTCTCATTGAATATGACATCTCGACTAATAATGACTTTCCTTGTATTGAGGTCCCACAATCTGTAGCCTTTGCTGCCCTCTGGGTACCCCAGCATCACTGCTTCCTTTGCTCTGGCATCTAGCTTGTCACCATGGACTACTCGATACCAAGCCTGACAACCAAACACCCTTAGGTACTGAAAATCCTTCTCTTCAAGTTCTCTTCCAAGCCACCTCTTTAGTGGAATTTCAGAATCTATTGCTGTTGATGGACAATGATTTCTTAAATGACATGCGGTTTTTAGGGCCTCAGCCCAAAAATGTTTTGGCATACCAGATTGTTGCAGCATAGCACGGATGGTATTCAAAATTGTCTGGTTGTACCGCTCGGCCAGACCATTCTGCTGAGGGACATATGGTACAGAGAGACGATGTAGGACTCCACTCTTCTCAAGGTGTTTCTTGAATTCATTTGATGAGTATTCCCCACCGTTATCACTCTGGAACTCCTGTATTTTAGTTCCATGTGTGACTTCCACCATTTTCTGATATTTTATGAACTGCTCAGTGACTTCACTTTTGGCCTTCAAGGGAACTACAACAGTGAAATGAGAAAATTCATCAATAAAAATGACAAAAAATCTGCAGCCACTCAAAGAGGCACAGGGCATAGGCCCCACGACATCAGAGTGGACCCTTTGGAGGACATGTGTAGTCTTACTGTCTTTTTCTCCATTGTAGGAAAATTTCAGTCTCTTAAACTTTCCCTGTATACATGCTTCACATTCTTCTTCTGTCTTCTTACTCATTAAGTTCCGCAATGGTTCTATCTTCATCATCCCTTCATGGTGCAGGTGATAGAGATGATCCAAAGTCTGTCACTGGGTATGTTATCACGCTGGGAGGTGGAGCAATAATTTGGAAAAGTAGGAAGCAGAGAAGCATAGCCACCTCAAGCACGCATGCTAAGTATATTGCTATTTATGAATGTGTGTGTGAAATCCAGTGGATGAGGCTGTTTTTTGGTGAATTGAAGCAAAGCAGCCTCATTCCAAAGACCTGCACCATTTTTTGTGAAAACCAAGGTGCCATATACATTGCCAATAATGACATAGTAAATGAGAGGAGTAAACATTTCGTGGTAAATACAACTATGTCCGAGAGGCTGTGAAGGAGGGAGAGATTTCATTGAAATATGTGAAATCTGATAGTAACATTGCAGACTGTTTGACAAAGAGTTTGTCTGGACCTAAGACATTATTGTTTGCCAAAGAAATGGGCATAATTAAGTTGGAGTAAGAAACTCACAACTAAATTTACAAAGTTATGTATGATGTTTTTGTGTTCCTTTCCATCATCCTCGAACGAGGGGAGGTGTTGTAATGTGAAAATTAATATTTTGTAGGGTTTTGCATTTTTACGTTCAAGGTGATGATGAATGTTTGTTTTGTTTTTTTATTTACGTTGCCAATATGAAAAGTGATTGTTGTGCGGCCTTGGGATATAGAAGACGAATAAAATAGTTTTTTGTAACGAAGACGTAAAGAAGACTTTTTTTCGTTTTTGACAGATTATGAGACTTAAACACTAAGTGTTGATGCGAAGCGAAGTTTTCTTTTGATGGTGTGAACAGCGAATACGTTTGAGGTTAGAAGAAGTGAACCCCATAATTGTTCTTTGTAAGTTCGGAATCATCAAAAATGGCAGAAGAAAAGAAGACGTGTATCCCAATACTCGACAGTGATAATTACGATGTATGGGCTGTAAGAATTGAAGCTTTTTTAATGAAGAAAGAGTGTTGGGAAGCGGTAAAAGGTTTCCATCCATACATAGCATTCGGCAGTGATGGAAACGAGATAGAAATGGAAGACGAAAGCCAACTCCCACCACAAGAGGTTAGGCGCCGTCAGCGACAAAATCAACAGGCCAGAGCCATTATCATACAATACGTAGATGATTCATTTTTGGATGATATCGTGGGACTGGACCTAGCGAAGGATATGTGGGAGGCATTAAGAGACATGTGCACCACTTACGACGTGTTCCAGGAGATAATGTTCCTAAAGGAAATGGTAAATACCGAAAAAACGGAAGACCTTTCCATGATGGAGTACATGAGCAAGATCCAGAATTACAACCGTAAAATTACTAAGTGTGGCATTAATCTCCCGGATAGAGCACTGGCTGCGTTCTACCTCATGGGTCTGCCTCGAGAAAAATATGCTGGGTTTATACGAAGTATTTACAGAACAAATGAAGGATACATAACATCCAAATATGTTAAGTCCCAACTCCTGCTAGAAGAGAAGAGAATGAAAAATGAGGATTACGCGAAGACAGAAGAACACAAGGTTCTCAAGGTAAAGAAGAAGCCAAACAGACCTAAAGTAAGCAGTGAAAATAAATCACAAAATGCTCCAAAGAAACCTATTGGGAGGAGATACATTTGTTTCACATGTGGAAAGGAGGGGCATACTGCAAGATTTTGTCCTGCCATACAGAAGCAAGATGAAGAAGAGAAGAAGTCATCAGCATCAGTAGTATCAAGAGGCTATAAAGTACTCTGCATGCAAAGAAATCCAAATCATGCAAACAACGGCATATGGATACTGGATTCAGCAGCATCGGATCACATGAGCCCTAGGAAAGATTTGTTTGTTGATTTCAAACCCCTCTCTGGAGAAGTAACTGTGGGTGATGGTACATCACTAAAAATAGAAGGTCAAGGATCAGTGACCATCCAGATGTCGAATGAATGTGGTGGATGGAAAATAAAGTTAACTAATGTGTTATATATTCCTTGCCTCCAAGACAATTTGATTTCGGAAGGGAAATTAGAAGAGAAGGGCTTGACCATTGTGAGGAGAGACGGAAAGACTTTTTTTCGTTTTTTGACATAAACAAAACTTGAATTTGAATGAAATCAATAACTCATGAAACAAACAAACAAAAAAATTCATTTCAACAAAGAAAGTTCACATTAACAAGCAACTCTCATGAAAATAAAGTTACACCCTTGTGGTCCAAATGAATTTTTTTTTTATAGTCACACCTTGAGACCCATTTGTTTTCTTGGGCATTTTGTGTTTGAGCAATACATAGCTCTCTATCTCCCTGAGTCACATTCATTCCTAATAAACTTGACACTCTTCCCAGGTCCCTCACCTCCAATTTATTGCACAATCCCAGTTCAAATGCCTCTACTTCTACTTTCTCGGTCTTTCCCCACATGCCTAAGTCATCCACATACAGTGCAACCACCAATTCACCACACTTGTCAACACAAGCACACCGGTCCCTGCTCAATCCGACCAATCCAAAATCTATCAGTATTCCATCTATCACCCTATGCCACTCTCTCGCACCCCGCTTCTACCCACACAAACTCTTGTTCAACCTCCACACCTTCTCTCCACCATCCTCAATGAAACCCTCAGGCCGCCCAACGAACACTGTCTCCTCCATCTGTCGCCTCTGCTCATCAAACTGACACCCTTATTCATCGAATTGCCGCCTCTGATCTTCAAGCTGCCACCGCTGATCTTCCAACCGCTTCCTTGCCATGTCAGTCTCTTGGTTCGATCTAGCTGACCTGCTGGCCAATTTTTGATTTGCTTCATGAAGGTCAAGCTGGTTCTTCTCCAGCTCCCTCACGAGCATCTCAAGCTGTACCTGGAACCTCTCTCTTTCCACACCAGCACCCTTCAGCTCCTCTTGTGCTTTGGCCGCTTGCTTCCTGGCCTCTTCTGCTTCCTTCTTGATCATATCGGCATCTCTTCCCGGACCTTCTGAACTTCCTCAGCCACCTGCTCCCTTGCGTGAGCAACTGCTTGTTGCTGTTGCCTTGACAGCGATTCCTGGCCCTCTCTCATTGCAGTCTCCTTGGCTTCCCGGACTGCGCTTTGTGCCTTGGCTAGCTGGCACTGGAGTTCAGCTACAACCTTCTCAGCAGCCTCTGCCCTTAGCCTTTCTTCCTCCAGCGCCCGAGCAGCTGCCTGCTCCCTTGCCTCGGCTTCCTTCGCTGCCGTTGCAGACACTTGTGCTCTAGCTGCTGCCTCTCGTTCCTTGACACCTGACTGAGCCTTGGCCAGCTGCCGTTGAAGCTCAGCCACCACCTTCTCGGCAGCTTCTGTCCTTCGACGATCAGCAGCCGCTGCTCTTCTGGCCTCCCTCTTGCTAGCATTTGCCTCCTCTCGAATCACGTTCAGCAGGGCAACAGCATTCTGCTCCGGTCCACCTTCACCTTCTAGCTGTGTTGTTACGCTAGACATCACTGTGCTGGTCGCTGTTTCCAAGATGTACAGCCCCTCTCTTTGATGCCCCTTGAAGATCTCATCACCGTTAAGTTGTCCAATGCAGAAATTCTCCGTAAACTTGCAAGAAATCGCTTTCTTTGCTAGCTTAGCACAAGAGATCAAGTTGTAACCAAATTCAGGTATGAATAACACTCCCCTGAGTTCTAAAGTACATATAATGTCTCCAAATTCGTGGAAGAAAAAAACTTTGAGTGTGCAGTGTGTTTTCTCACAACAGCCATAGGGACTTTGGTAGTTATATCACTATATCGTTCACCTGTGGGTGATTTCCATGTTTTTATAAACAACCTTGACAAACTTTTGGAACTACTTTATGTTAACCAAAGAATTCTAGTGATAACTGGTGATTTAAATTGTGACTATTTAGTGGATTCACCACAGCGGACGGAATTACTGAACATTGTGAAATCATATGGCTTATTATGTTTAATTGAGGAACCAACTCACGTGACAAAGACTTCTAAGTCATTAATTGACTATATGATAACAAACTATAATCATAATAAGAGTGTATCCACTGTTGTTGACCTTGGTTTATCCGACCATCACATGATCATGTCGACGTTTGATTTGAAACTTCAGAGTGTCAGACCTAGTAAAATTACCACCAAGGTGTTCTCAAAGGAGAACATAAATTTTCTAAAAAGCGTTCTAATGTTGGAAACTTGGGAAAATGTTTATATATCTCACTCATTTGAGAATAGTTTTGAGATCTTTTACGACAAATTGCTCCATCATATAGAGTGTTGCATTCCAACCGTCACCATCAACATTAAAAATAGGAAAAACAAATGTAAAAAACCATGGCTCACTGAGGAAATAATTAATTTGTCACGCATTGTAAAAGAAAAAGCACATAGATACAAAAATTCCCAGAATAATGAATTGTTTTTAGATTTTCAAAAGACAAAGCAGAAGTATACTGCTTTACTAAAATATTCAAAAAAATCTTTTAATAACAAACGCATAACTGAAGCACAAAATAAGACAAAGGAAACATGGAAAATTATCAATGCACAGCTCGGTAAAAAACGAAACCCATGCGTACCAAAATTTTTCAATGACGATGGTTCTCTAATAACTGATCCAAATATAGTATGCAATCGAATCAATGAAGCCTTTTGTAATTTAACTAAATCCCAGCTCATAAACAATAATAACAACCATTGTTTAGTAGATTACACCAGTGAAGTGCATTCCCTTTACCTTTATCCATGTGATGAAAAAGAAATGTTAATGTGCTTAGATAAATTATCTAACTCTTCAGTTCCTGGAGTTGATAATATACCTGGTCGACTAGTAGCGGATTTAAAAAAACTTATTGTGCAACCATTACTATTTTTAGTCAATGAATCGCTGAGGCTAGGGATCTTTCCAGAACCCCTAAAACTGAGCAAAGTAATACCCGTGTACAAAAACAAAGGTAATAAGGATGATATAACCAACTATAGGCCTATCTCACTTTTAACACAGCTTTCTAAAGTTTTTGAACGTATATATTACAACAGATTACTTTCTTTTGTGGAAAAATACAAAATTCTTTCTAACTCTCAGTGGGGATACCGGAAAGGACGTTCTACAGAGGATGCCCTCATCACTGCCTGGAATTTTATTTCAAATTCTTTGGATAATGGCAAACAGGTCTTGGCATTATTTTTTGATTTCTCTTGTGCCTTTGATATGGTTAATAACTCCATACTCATAAACAAGTGTCACCACAATGGAATCAGAGGAGTCGCACTGGAGTGGCTAAAATCATACCTTAGCAATAGAATGCAATGTGTTGAAATGAGACTTAGTGACACACTAAGTAAATCAAACCAAAACAAGATAACGTCAGGTGTCCCTCAAGGTAGCATCTTGGGTCCTCTACTCTTCCTGATATTCATTAACGACTTGCCCTTGATTGTTAATAGCATCCAAGTCAAACCAGTCCTCTTTGCAGATGACACAAACTTCCTAATTTCAGCTAATGACATCAATGAAGTGCATCACTATGGTCAGCATATATTAGATTTAGTCTGGAATTGGTGTCTTTCCAACAAATTAAAATTAAACAGTGCAAAAACTCAGTCTATGCTGTTTAACCCGAATCATTCCAAAGATTTTGGAACATTGACACTGAACAACCATACACTGAGTCTAACTAAAACTTGTAAATTCTTAGGGCTACAAATTGAAAATACTGGGAACTGGTCCTTCCATGTAAAAGACTTGTGTTCGAAATTGTCCCGAGTACTGTATAGTGTGAGGTTCCTAAAAGCATCCTTACCTCACAAGGCGATGATGTCAGTTTACGATGCACAAAGGTTAAGAAAACACTTAGCTGTTTCACAAAATATAATATATTGCGACCGGTTTCGATACCGCGTATCATCATCTGGCCAGATGATGATACGCTGTATCGAAACCGGTCGCAATATATTATATTTTGTGAAACAGCTAAGTGTTTTCTTAACCTTTGTGCATCATGAAGGAGTTTCACCATGTTACGCCAACCACCATCGCATATGTCAGTTTACCATTGCAACTTTATAAGTAGAGTGACTTATGGTATTGTATTCTGGGGATCAACTGTAACGCTATTAGATACAATTTTCAAGATGCAAAAAAAGATTATAAGATGTATAATGAGTAAGCCTTATACTTATTCTTGTAAACCCTTATTCAAAGAACTGAATTTGTTAACAGTGCCTTGTATATATATATACCAACTATGTTTACTGATAAAAGAGAATATTAATGATTTACCAATTAATAATGATGTACATGAGCACCTAACTAGGTCTCATCGCCACATCCATGTTACCCTCCATAAAAAACGTATAACAGCAAAAAGTCCCATTGCAATGGGATCAAAAATATTTAATTTCCTTCCCAAAAGTATTAATTTGATTAATTCTAATAGGGAATTTAAATCTTCTTTAAAGAAATTTTTAATTAATAAGTGCTACTACAGTGTAAATGAATTTTTAAATGACAAATGAACTCTGACCATTTTTACATTTTTAAGTGTTATGTTGATTACTTTGACGTGTCTTATATCTATGTTGTATTCATAAGATCCTTGGACAAATAAAAAATTTATTATTTATTATTCACTGCATTCATTTGTTAGTTCAACGGGGACCACTCCAACGCCTTTCACTGGAACTTTGCCCTTTCCCATGCTTATAAATCCACTCGCAGGGCTATTAGATGAAAACATAGCCTCACTTTTACAGATGTGATCAGTGGAGGCACTGTCCAATAACCACTGATTATCATTTATTTGCAATGCAGCAAGGTTCACCACGCTAATGCACAAAATCACCCTTGATTTACTTTTGCTACCCTTTCCTTGCTGGCTCATTTCTGTAATATAATCATCACTGACACTGTTTACTGAAGGGCTACTACATTCACGAGCCATTACACTTGCCGTTACACTTGAAACATCTCACTTCTAATTTATTCGGGCACGCTTTAGCCAAATGTTCAACCTTATTATATCTGTAACACCTTTGTCCCTCAATACCTGCACCTCGGGCAGCTGCTTCACCTTTCTGGAAGTTCTGTCTCGTTGACTGGAACGGCTGAAACTGATTTATAGCCCCTCTACCTCGGCTACTCCTATTGTAATTGGATGCAAGCGCTCCTTGCACCGGCTTGTCACAATCCTGACCAAGCGCGTCATCTTCCTGCAACAAGGCTGCCTTCACTTTCTGTGATGTGAGGTTTTTATTCCCCCCTAAAATAGCTATTGTCACTTTAAATCTTTCCTCAGGAAGCCCTGCTAGAAACTGTCCAGCCAGCTGACAATCACTTAGCTCCAAACCATACCCAGCACTTTTAATCACTCTATTTAAGCTTCGAATCTCTGTCATATATTTATGCATTGTAACTTCAGGAGTTTTAATTAGGTTCATCATTCTCTTCTTCACTTTCAGAGCCTTAGTGAGTGAATAGGTTGTGTGAATACCTTGTAGAATCTCCCAAGCGTCCTTGGCGAAACTGCAATCACCAATATCTTCAACATACTCTCTTGCAACGTGTTTGAGCAAGAATCCAAGCGCCTTCCTGTTGAGTCGCGCCTCATCAATATTCATATCGCCCACTCCATCAGCATCAAATCCAGGGTTGATTGCATTCCAGCACTTTCTCTCTATCAACTCTGCTTTTGCCACTATAGACCATGCATAATAATTATCTCCATTCAACCGCTCAATCCCATTTACATACTCTCTTCCTTCTGCCATCTAATCTTCTTCTCCAGCAACCAAACTTCACTTCCCTAGTAATTATTTAATTCTTCTCTCCGCGTTCCCTGGGCCCAATAACCTTTAGAAATAATTACTAGGTTTATTTCTAAACTCCTGAACTCTATATTTTTTATCCTGTTACATATCAGCAGTGAACAACCAACAACTCACACAACAATAATGTACATAGATACCATACATAGATACTAAACATAAACTTATGACTGATGCCACAACAACTATAGCAGTTAAAATATTGGCTGTTACCTAAATTTATATATTTCAACATAGTAAACATGTATTTACTATTTAATAACTATGGAAAGCGAGCGCTATCGCATGACTTTTGCCAAAACGATGTGTTCTCTCTTAATTCAACAGTCACCTAAAATGATTAGGATAGTTGGATACCTTTTTTTCTTATTTACTCTTCGGTATGCCCTCATATGGATCAAAATGGCCACAACTAATGATTAACGTGAAAATTACAACATAAGAAAGGTGTATAAGAAAAAAAATATGGGTGAAACATTTATTGCTGTAAATGTCATTCCATATACATATGTAATCGCGGCTGCATTAATGGTCTCTAGTTGTCTCGTTACTCCTGGAGTACGTATTTCACGCTTGTAGATTTTTTTATGACAATATCTATTTTGCGTGATTAAATGAAAAGTGAAAATTTTCAAGCACATGAAAACGCAATGGCTAAGTATGAATGCAGAGGAAACCCCATGTGACGTCATTCTGGTTCCCGTTGTCGCCGCATGAGGTGACCTTGAGGCGAGGCTTTGAGTGCTGATATGATGCAGTCTGCTAGCACGTAGCAGAGTACCCTGCTAGTAGGTAGCAGAGTACCCTGCTAGCTGGTAGCGCTTGGCTTAAATAAGGATTATTAATACCCTATCAAACGAAGGAAACTTTCCGACCTCAGGCAGTTTTAATAGGTGATTATTAAGACATTTCCCTGAGCTCTATGCCTCATGCATGCATTGGTAATCTCAAACGATGTAAAACTCCTATCTACTCATATAGAAACTAGGTCCCAGTGACATCACATAGAGTGGCATCACATGGGTGCCAATCTGGTCTTTTTCAAATGTGGTTAAAATTGACCATTGCCATGTTGGAAGAAGTTATTAAACTTAGACAGGTTTCATAATATGTTATTGTGGTTGGCATGTGAATGTCTACATGGAGACATATTTAGGTTTCAGTAAATAAAAATATAAGGTTGATTGTTGTTCCGTTTAACACATTAAATAAAGTGTCTTTATTTTCTCTCGAATAATAAGAATAATAAAAACATAAATACAGTGGAACCTCGTTAAAGCGAGTACGGGCTATAGCAACACCCCCGTTATTACGAGAGATAGCCGATGCACCGTCGATTGACCCTTTAATAAGCGTGTTAAAAAATTGGTTTTTACGAGACTCTTTCGGTGTTGGCTCTCGCCATAGCGAGGGTTTCACCGCCGGAAGACTTTCATCAAGACTCCTTAACCTCTGTAACTGCTAGCGATCTGTTAGAAATGAAGTTAATGGAGTGCTCAGTCTCAAATTTATGTGGTAAACTGTCGTTCGATAAATATAATGATTGACGAAACAATGCTTTGCATGATTTTTATTCAGTGCGGCGCTTAAAAATTATTGGAATAGTTAGTCGTTATTTGAGTAAGGAAATTAAGTGATGCAAAAAAAACATCGCCTTTCGTCTGGATTTATGCTTACGTTTATCGGATAGATGTTTATCTGTCGCCGCACCACTCCTGTTCCTGTATATCTGTTCGCAACAGGTATATTGGCTATTATTTGCTCCACCTCCGGTAAAGCGACAATTCGCTATAGCGAGTGTTTATTAGTGCACTGTGGGGTGTCGTTATATCGAGGTTGCACTGTATGTAACTAAGAATTCAACATGCCATTCGTCTGAACTGGGATTTATAAAGCCAAATAATTTGTATATTATGAATAAACTAATGGTGGGTAACGAATCACAATCAATGCCTTTCGTTTTCTTTGATGAAGGAAACTATCCTATTTGCAAAGGTAATTAGGCTGTCTCAAGGGTATCTCCTTGCAGGGACGCCGACATACAAAAAATATTGGGGGGGCCCAAACCGGGGATCTTGCCCCAGGAAATTTTATAAGTAGTGAGTTTTAAGTTTTTAGACATTTTAGAAGAGTCATACGATCAAAATTAGAACCCTGAAAACTCCAATCTCGATATCTGGACACCCCGGGGAAAATCGACAAGCCTGAAACATTTTTTCCTCACACCCATAACAAATTTTTGAGGGGGCTCGGGCCCCCTCAGGCCCCATGGAGTCGGCGCCACTGTCTCCTTGGTATGATAAGTGGAGGTTTTATGAGATAAAGAGGTTCACTACAAAGAGGTTTGCCTATAAATTTACATGTAAATCTGACGGGACCGTAGGGGTGGTACATATGAAGTGTGGAGGTTTATGATATAAAGAGGTTCAGTACATAGAGGTTTTACTGTATTAACCACTTTAACCTCATCAATTAAAAAAAACCGCATATGGATATGTAATAAAATACTTTGGTATTTTTTTCCCAAGTTGCTACCTTTTATGGAAACATAAACCCTCTGCATGTCTCGCCAGTACCCCATGAAGAAAGAAGGATATGTAGCACAAATGAAGGGTTAATCAAACATAACAACTTTCTTTTTTTGTAAGTTCAAGAAGGATACCATACTCAATAAAGGAATAAACAAAAATTAATATCAGACGCACGCATTACTCAAAAATGCTAAAAGATTGCACCCACTTGTGACTTCAAACACTGGGAAAAACCCGCATTATCTGCCAAAACCTTAAACTTGCATTTCTTCCATGGAAATGTTAACAATTTTTACGTATACTCTTGGTATTTAAGTAAAGAAAGTATGTTAGGGTATAAAAGTATTGCAAAGGAATGTGTGAGCAATACAGAGATCCACTCCGACTAAGCAGCTGCGTCGGAAGACAGTCGGCTGCTGCAGCTGACGAAAAGGCATTCAGCGCCCATGTCAACTTCCACAGTGGTTGACTGCTAAGTATAAAAAAAGCTGAATCTCCTGGTGGCAAGGCTTTAGAGCGACTAATTGACTTTCAGAAAGATATTAATAAATGAGTTTCATGATAGTGCCTCTGGTCGGCAGATTTGTGAACATAATGGCTTCGACAGCTCTGTAACTGAAGCTACTCAACTCAACATTTGCTACACTACTCCAAGCACTCGAGTGGAATACCAACTACTCCACTCGACTTGAACTTTCGAGTACTTGCACATCCCTACTCTAAAGAATAGTGGCATGTTCAAACTCAAGTGCAACGATTGCCATTATTTTTATATTGGCCAGGCACAATGAAGTTTCTTCCTTCACCAGGTGTAAAGAACAAAAACACTACCTTCACAGAGGAGACATCACTTCAAGCTTTGCAAAACACATTCTGGATGAAGGCCACAGCAGAGGCTTTTAACCCGAGGTAATACATCTGTTTCCCAAAGCATGAAAATGGCTGTATTAGAACTGAGAGAGATTGGGCTATGTGCAAAAGACTCGTCATTACTCAACCCACAGGAGCCTCCTACACATTTCTCCCCAGTTATCAACCCTATATCCACTGACACCACTCACCCCACCTGTATGTACCCGTATTATCCAATAATTGACCTCCAAGGTTAACACGGAGGTCAAAGGTCATAGAGGTAAACTTCAGGCCACAGTGACAACCAACATGTGGAACCATGGGTTTTAAAGGGTGCCAAAGTCCGTTTTGCAGTTTATAGCTCTGTAATATGATTTTTTAATGATCTTTCACAGCATAAAATCAATAAGGAAGAGTATTTTTTTTAATTCCATCTTAAATAGCCACCAGAAACATTAAACAATGCCAATAAAGGCAGAAAAAGGGTGGTGGGAACACGACTTATTAAAAATGCTTGATATTACTATAAGTACCTATTTTCTAGTCCCGCTGACTAAGAATAATTGAGAGTTTACTGGATGTAGTTAATGGCAAAAACTGCTAGGTACCTATGCAACAGTAACCATTTTTATACGTACTTACGTACTTACCCTGTCGATTTCTGAAACAACAATGCCTGTTCGCTGTCCGTTTGAAGTCTGTTGATAGCCTGTTCGAGATTAGTGAACAGGGTATTAACAGCCAATGAACAATCTCGGGTCACTCACAAGTAGGAACAACTTACGAACAGCCTACCAACAGTTTGTACTCTGTTTGCAGCTTGTTCCTTAACAGGCAGGAAACAAGCATTTCGGGAACAATAGTGAACAAGCTTTTAACAGGCAGGGGCCCGTTGGTAGTATGTTTCACCGAACAGGGAATGAACAGACAACAGTGAACAAACACTAAACACCCTATCGATTTACGTAAAAATAATGCCTGTTCGCTGTCAGTTTGGAACCTTTTGGAGATTTTGAGAACAGATTATGAACAACGTACGAACAATTGTTTTAAGTTTCGGAATTTGGACAACAATTTGGATTAATCCAAATTTAATTGAGTACAAGGAAGTTTGATTGAATCCAAAGAAAATATCATCTACTTAAACAGTAATTATATACGGTTGAATTCATTATCACGATTACCATCAACCACGGATGACGGTTATTGAAGTGAGCACGCAAATTATATTAGCTATCTGCTCGGCTTACGCACGTTAAATACTTTACTTCGCCAATTACAGGCAGGGGCCGTATGTTTCAGCCAAAGAGTATGTACTCTGTGGTTTCAGCGGACTGGGAACGAACAGACAACAGTGAACGGACACTCAACAGGCAGGGGCCGGTTCTTAGTCCTTTTCACGGTACAGGGTACGAACAGAAAACAGTGAACAGCTAGTGAACAGGTTCTCAACAAGGACGGAAAGATAGCGTGGTGCTGCTACCTACCTATAGAAGATAGCAAACGCAAACAATGACGCCAATAACCGATACCGTTATCCGGACAGTTTACGAGCACATGGTCGACTGTGTTGTGGTGAAGTTGTTGGTTGCGGAGTAAACAGTTATTTATTGGAGTATTATTTAACCTGTGCTAAATGCCCGCAGTGACGAATTAAGTAATTCGTGCATCCATTCAGTGATAGTGAAAGTCGTGAAGTGATATTTGTTCTTGAGTGTGTTTATTTAATAATTTATTGTGTCTCTTAAGTTTTTGAGCAAGTACTGAGATTTGTATTGTATTTGTATTATGCGTATGTGCGTTACGTCGCCAATAAGAACCGACAAACATTGTCAGAGGACTGTCTTTCTTGTAGGTATGTTTGTGAGAAGTGAAATCATCGTGTTCATAAATATTCTTTAAAGGCGTGTTTCTCTTTTAAAATCACACGTATTATGTTGACATAGTGCAGAATCCGAGTTGTATTAATTTAAGGAAGTACATATTTCTTTGATGAAGGCATGTGAAATATTTTGTTGGTGTAGTGGTTGTTCTGTTAATGATGACAAAGCTTGCTTTTCTACAACTATTCAAGATTTTTATAACTATAATGGAATATGTGGAAAAGCACAATAAAAGTTTTTCTTACAATCATTCAAATGAATTTCAACTTTTAATTCTATTTTAACATAAATTATCTCTTGTCTATTATGCCCAACTTAGCAACAGCGAACAGTTAAGGAACAAAGTATGCGCATAGGGAGAGAACAGACAAATAACCGTCTTCTCACAGACAAGGAACAGACAAGGCGTTCCAATTTACATTCTACGAACAGTCGCCTGCCTGTTCTCTCTTGGTCAAGGTACAGGGAACTAACAGCCGAAGAAAACAGGCAATGAACTGACAGCGCACAGTCCCCTGCCTGTTTATTGTCTGTGGTCCAACAGGTAAGGAACAGAGAATGCCGCTTTCTTAACAGGGAGGGAACAGACAAGTAACCCTTTTCTCACAGACAAGGAACAGACAAGGCGTTCCAATTTACATTCTACGAACAGTCGCCTGCCTGTTCTCTCTTGGTCAGGAAACAGGGAACGAACAGCCAACTGACAGACAATGAACAGACTTTATTTTTACAGAAATCGACAGGGTATTAAAGTCAAAGTATGTACTTGGTATTCATCCATTAGAACCTGAGTTACATACAAATCTGATGTATTGATATTCTCAGGAACCTAACTCATCTATAACTCTCAAACTATCTATACCACCATCTCTAATTGTGTAAATTAATTTATGTTAATCTTTAAAGCAGGAACATGTAACAATGACTGATATGTACATATAGGCATAGTTATCTTTTTTTTAGAAATGACAGAGCCAATAAAAATTATTGAAGTTCAGCCACACTATGTTGTTGGCAATTCTATGACTGCCTGAGAAAAGATTTTTGATATATTTTTTACTGCATTGACAACCCACAGCTTATGGGTTGCTGATTCAATAAAAAAATACCATTATTTTTTAAATCAAATGCAGTATCTTAATCTACATACATATCATTTTCGTTCAGTGAAAATTTTGTGCTCTTTCTTCAACAACACATTTCTGAAAAACATTCACTTTCGATTAACTAGACACACAAAACATTAACTTCAATATTGAGAATCCAAAATTTATTTTATATGGCAAAATGACATTTCTAAAGATCACACAACACTTCGGCAGTGAAAGATGTCCGCATGGACTATCATTCACTGCAGTTCAAATGATGTGCCATGATATTGACACCCATGAGATTCTAAGTCATATAAGTACTTACTTAAAATTATGATATTTTCTTTTCCACTCTAGGTTTTAAACATATGTATCATCTGCATAGGCATGGATGTTAGGGTGGTGCGGAAAAACTCAAGTTCCAAATTTCGTGTTGTAATAGTGCGGAAAAGTTGCGATACGTTAGTACAAGAAAAACAAAAAAAGAATTATTAAAATCGGACGTCATCTTCCGATCCCGCAAAGCACCTAAAATAAGGACAAAAATGAAAAAAATTGTTTTTTTTTTCGTTGTAAAAAAAATTAAATTAAATTAATAACTTTTAATGCTGTAGCACAAAATTATTACAAATAGCATGGGTTATTATTTATGTATGCATATTTATGGCTTTTAACTGTTATTACCGATCGCATAAGATCATTAAAAATGTATAAATTTTGCAATTTCGCCTATTTTTCAGAGTTTTGTAATAATTACTTGAGGATAATTTTTGAGAAGTTTTAATTAGCTCGTTAGATCAAAAATGACAATAAAACTGACCACTAGAATTGAAAGGCAAAATTGCACTTTGAAAAGGCAGCATGTTAACTATTGAAACCGAAAGTGAAGATGTTGAGGTTTTAAATGACGTAACGCAAAGTTCAACAATCAAGGAGAAATTTGTTGACTAGGAAGATTACATGCCTAGTACATCCAAAAAAATATAAATCACCATGGCAAATGAGGGTAAAATTCCAAAGTACAGCTTTTCATTGTGATCACCGTGTGTGTCTCACCGTACAGCAGCTGCTATAGCATCATGTGTACTTGTAGACATTGGTGTTATAAGTGAAGAATATACTTCTAAGTTCATTGACCGATGTAGAATTAAAAGGGAAAAGAAAAATATTATAAGCGATTTACAGCAAATCCATCTTGATTTAGGTGAGCTACACGGTTATACTTTGACGGAAGGGTAGACAATACCATAGTAATAGAAATGATTGAGTCGAAGGAGTACTGTCGGACAGTTATAGCGGAACACCATTCTCTAATAAAAGAACCAGCTTTTGTGTATTTGAGTTATGTTTCTCCAAGCTCCGGGTCTGCTAAAGATATATGTAGTTGTCTCCATACTATCTTATCTCTCTGATCAAGGAGTATCATTAGAGTTCTTAGAGTTAGTTTGCTGAGATGGCACGATCATCAACATGAGATGGAAAGGTTGCACTATTAGAAAGCTCGTAAAACACCAATGACACCCGCTGCAGTGGGCAGTTGGGTTACTTCATTTCATTGAATTACTTTTGTCATATTTTTCAGTATTTAGATGGTGAGACAAGTGGCCAAAAATCATTTAGTGGGCCAATTGGACTAATATGAATGGTTATGGAAAGCTTCCAAACTGCATTTCCAAACAATTGAATGTGAAATTCTACAAGTTGATAGATAAATTTTGAGCAAGGACCAAAGATACCTTATTGACATTAGTCAAGCAATCACAAGTGGTGACTTTCCAAATGACTTAGCAAACCGAGATACTGGACCATTTTCACATGTTAGATGGCTCGTGTGAACAGAGCAAAGGAAACCTCTCGATACATACCTGGATATTAAAAGAAAGTAGTTTTCCCTGTTATTGAACGGAACTCTAACTTTGATCACGAAGAGAATGTATTGATGGCGATGGTTTTTGATTACAGAAGGCACATTAGAGAGCTAGGGCTAAAAAGAGTATTTAAAGTCAGACAGACTTAACCAAAAGGCGAACCTATCGTAAACTTCATTACTCCTACCATGAACTTCGAAATAACTGACCATACAGATATAAATAAAAGCGAACAAACTATGTATAAATCCACCAATTTATTTTTGTGGTACTACTAGTTTCGACGCAGCGGCGTCATCACGCCGGTGTGTCGAAACTAGTAGTACCACAAAAATAAATTGCTGGATTTATACATAGTTTGTTCGCTTTTATTTATTAGAATGAACCTCCACAAAGTTGAGCCTGTTACGATAGAGATGACCATATAGAATTAATTGACTGGAATGTAGTCAAACTATCTACTCCACCTCTTCTTATGAGAATAATTACGAATGAAGAAATAGCTTCCTTCATTGAATCTGGCGATAAACAAGATTGGGATATTATAACTTCCCATATCACACGCAAGCAATGGAGCCATGTGTGAAATTGGTAACGGAGGCATCCCTTAAGCTTTGTGGCTATTGATCCAGAGATGGATTTATCAGGGCTAATTCAAATCAAGGTCCATTATGCCAGACCTTACCACTAAATCGCAGTACAATGTAGTTTTCAAAAGTTAAAATTTAAAAGAAGGACAAAAAATTTAAATATTGTAGAAGCAGTAACCCTCATTGATTGGATGGATGGAGGGTGTGGGTAGAACTCAAAGTGCAGCCACCTATCCGCGGTGAGTTCTGGGTTGCTTAATTATTATTAAATAATATATAAACAAAGGAAGAGCTGCATAATCAAACATGTATTTTAGACTAAAATATTACCTTAAGTTATTATGACAAAACTCTGAAAAACCGGCTAAACTGCAAAATTTATACATTTTTAATGATCTTGTGCGATCGGTAATAACAGTTAAAAGCCATAAATATGCATATATAAATGGTATGCTATTTGTAATCATTTTTTGCTACAGCGTTAAAAGATATTAATTTAATTTAATTTTTTTACAGCGAAAAAAGAAACAATTTTTTTCATTTTTGTCATTTTTTCAGGTGCTTTGCGGGATCGGAAGATGACGTCCGATTTTAATAATTCTTTTTTTGTTTTTCTTGTACTAACGTATCGCAACTTTTCCGCACTATTACGACACGTAATTTGGAACTTGAGTTTTTTCGCACCACCCTAATGGATGTTTCATAAAACCTCCATGTAATACTCTACAGTTGAGAAATTTGCTTTCGTCAAAGACAAGGATGTATCATTATCATAAAAAGCTTAGTGTGGAATGTTTTTCCACTTTTTTCTGGGAGACACCCATTATTACATATGGATACATATTCTTACACTCATACACTCTGTGCAGCACATCCCTAGTAGAAAAAATTGTGTTCTTTTGGTGTTCTTTATATGTTCATTCAGTGTTCAAGTGTTCTTTTGATGTTCTTTTGGTGTTCTTTTATGTTCACCAATTTCTTGGTGTGTTCTTTTGATGTTCAATTTATGTTCTTTTTATGTTCATCTCAGTGAACACAAAATGAACATTTTTCTTTATGTTCATTTTGTGTTCCCTTTGAGTTCATTTTATGTTCACCATGGTGAACACAATATGAACATTTTTTTATGCGTTCATTTTATGTTCACTTTGTGTTCATTTTATGTTCACCATGGTGAACACAAATTGAACATTTTTTTATATGTTCATTTTATGTTCACTATGTTGAACACAAAATGAACATTTTTCTTTATGTTCATTTTGTGTTCCCTTTGAGTTCATTTTATGTTCACCATGGTGAACACAATATGAACATTTTTCTATGCGTTCATTTTATGTTCACTTTGTGTTCATTTTATGTTCACCATGGTGAACACAAATTGAACATTTTTTTATATGTTCATTTTATGTTCACTATGTTGAACACAAAATGAACATTTTTCTTTGTTGTTCTTTAAAATAAACCAGTATAAAAATTCTCATTCCGTGGAGGTGATTGTGGATAACTGCAGTTCATGTGTCATGACAAGTAGCTTTACATAAAACAAGTAATACAGATGATTTTGGAGACTTTGTCTACCAAAAATGAGTTTGAATTTCGCCATCTTGAAATCCACAAAACTGTATTTTTTAGCAGTTTTCCATAATATTTCTAGAAATTTAAAATAATGAATTTCCGGGAAAAATATCCCAAAATGAAGGCATATCATCAAAAAATGGACATTGAACAATCCGAGAATGCAATCAAGGAACACCTGAAAACACTCTCAATATGTACTTTATTGCATACTAAACAGGGATAAGGCCTGAGCATTTGGCTTCTATGAATAAGTTCGTTTCTAATAAAAAAAGCTGGAAATAAAGTGATTTGAAACTTATCCAAACACTTTCATCTGATTCACAAAGATGTGAAAGTGTTCATGGTAACGATGGGGCTTCCGTGAAAGCTTTTTCTTTGTTGTTCAACAAAATGTTCTTTTTATGTTCATTTTGTGTTCTTTTGATGTTCAAAAAAGTGTTCATTTTGTGTTCAAATTATGTTCTTTTTATGTTCACAGACGAGTGTTCATTTTGTGTTCTTTTTATGTTCTTTCTGTCACAAAACACATAAAAAGAACATAAAGTGAACATTCGGTGAGCATAGAAGGAACACAATTTGAACATTAAATGAACATAAAAAGAACACTGAATGAACACACTTTTTTTCTACTAGGGATATATATATATATCTCAAGAGGGTACTCACCAAACCACGCTTGCTGCTCCCCAGCCACTTCAATTGCTAAACCAAAATCGGCTAATTTCACAGCTGCTCCTTTGGCCTTGCTGGCTAAGAGTAAATTTTCAGGCTGGAAAGAAAAACAACACGTACGTAAGAGAATAAGTATTACCAGTATTGTTGGTTGAGGGGCTAGTTCAGAGTGGAATAAGGGGGAGGCAGATCCATTGATAGCAACTTCACTTAGCCTATAATTCCATACCATTTTGTCCAACCATTTGCATGAACACACAACCATCGGACACATGGATGAAATATATAAATGGCTGACCATTACTATTATCATTAGCTACTATCGAGCTGTTGATATACGTATGTATGTATGCATGCTCCACAATGGCAAACCAAACACTGAGTCTCATTTTCGTTCCTTCCTTTTTAAAAGTATATGTACTTCTCCATTAGCACATCACACTGACTTTCTTTTAGCATTCCACCCAAAAATTTAGTTTGCAAGCTAGTTTCACACGCTCCACTCCATGCCTAACCAGCACCTGCGGAGGCACCTTTCATTCTTTACCAGAGTATTTCTTGGGACTATATTACTAAGTGCAAAAAGGCCAAGCACTGCTCATCCTTACTTTATATCACTAGCGCTCCTTGTGTTAATATTTTAAGATAATTTCCCAATTTCTAGGTGGCTACATTTAATTCAAGACATCTCAACTCAGTAGTACAATGGTCATACGCAACCACCTTGCAATTTTTTCCCTGAGGACTGGAGAGTCATCACAAGACACTTAAATGCTGCTAAAAACAGTGAGCTAGGAAATGGAGCATAAATTATAGGACCACTATTGTCGCAAATAATGATACCCACAGGTATTGAAATTTGTGAACTCCATTAGGTTAACTGTCTGATTAATCAGCCAACTAGGACTACAAAATTTTTTGCTACATGTAGAGAGCAGCTACTTATTAGATTTTCAATTTAGATATTCATTTAAGAATAACTGATCATTCATTAATATCGCTCACAATCTCAGCTAATGAATGAAAAAGTATTTTTGAAAATAATTATCCAAACTCAGTATGCACTGTGAGAGTCAGCCATGACATTTTTCAGGCAGAAGTGACAAGCATTAATTGGAATGCTGTTTTAATGAAAATGATGTCTCTAATGCATTTTTGCTCCTGTTGGAATATCATAACACTACGAGGACGGGAGTTCCGCACTACCTAGAAGGACGGCTAGGGGTCATTTAATCCCTAAAATGTAATTTGGAATAAAACATCTCATTTTCATCCAATATTCAGTTTAATCATATTAATTGTTGAATCATATCATTAAAAACACTATTTAACATTATTAAATATTATTTCCATTGATGAAAGTTAATAACAATTATTTTAAAAAATCATGAATTAAACCATATTTAGTAGTCGATAGCAAATCTATCATTAAAATACATGCACTCAATACAAAATGTGTGTTTTATATTTAAAAAATAGGCGCACTGGGTTTGCAAAATGTGCATTAAAATTTTTAAAAATTATTACGTTGTTGTAAATATCAGACAGTATTTTTTCATCGCTATTTCCACAATTTTTTTTTGCACTCAATGCGTACATTGGACGATTTATTCATCTATATCTAAATCTACATACTACCCCACAAGCCACCAACAAGGCATGTGGCAGGGGGTGTTAGGACACCAGACATTTGCACATGAAAAGTAATTTGGAAAATGGAAAGGAAATTGGTACAATTCGGTGATATTTGGCACCTTTTTCTTTTTTGTGCCCATGGCGATAAGGCTGTTGGATTCGTAGACGTAAATGGATAAATGCTATCCATCAAATCTACTCCCGCTTTGTTTTATTATGAAATAGGATGGTCTCTGGTATCCTTTTATTTGTTTCGGAAATAGTGTCGTCTGAGACCATGTTGCTGATTAAAAGTACAATATTCTTCTAGTTTGCCCCATTCTACATAAGAGTACAGCCTAAGGTATTTTTGAGCACTCCCGTTGAATGGATTACATGTATATTTTATGGGTTATGGATATTCGTACGTTTTTTCAGATCGTCCCCGCAAGAGAAGTTTTAAATTGTTTTCTAATTTTCTGCTAGTTGGATGGATGGAAAATTATAGTTACAAATTACATTTATTCCTGAATTCTTGTATGTTACGGTCACTTTAGTAACTATTTATTACCCCAAAGCTTGATTTCATGGCCAGTCTTCATCTTTGCCACAATTTGGAAATTCATTTAGGCTGTATTTTTGTTTCACATATGTCAAAACCCAGTTCTTGATTCCAAATTTGTCTGGTTTATTTGGAATATACCACAAAAAAGGGCTGCTGCATGTCGTTGGATAGAGTTGTACATTTGCTGTTACGCCGCAGTCGCCATCGGATTCACTATCTTGGACTTTGTCGCTTCCATCACGCGCAGATGATGATGGATTGGTCAGAAAGTCCTTGAACTGATGTTTCCGATTCACTTCCAGACTGATCTTCTATATTCACTACAGCTCTTTAAATCGCAACAATTCTCTTCTCTTGATATATTTCTCGACTTCTTACTTTCTTCCTCAACTCGCTACTGATATGCATGCGAAAAAATCTACAAACGAAAGTGCAATATGGTAGAATCTCCTCCAGTTGCATTGGAGGTATAAAGAGCTGGAGAGCATTCGAAATGCATACAGAAGGATAAAAATTTCAGAAGTAATGCTAATTGCCGTTTGAAAGGCAGGGACTCAACCGCCAACCGTATCCTGATTCGTACCTTCCAAGAACTTGCAGCAATGCTTCTTCTCCGTCCTTAGTGTGGATTCCAAGGGTAGGATTTACAGTAGAATTTTACAGTCCACCCAATTCCTCCGCTCTCTCAAAAGGAGACAGGATTTTTCCCCAGGGCGCAGCGTGCAGTCCACCCGCCCCAAACCCCGATGGGGTCAGGTGGCACTAAGGCTGGACACACGGCAAAGGGACAAGGCCAAGTGACAGTGCCATCAGGCCAGAAAAATGAAACAGTTATTCGTAAACCTGATTAGGCGATGATGAAAAATAATGTCTCTGAGAGCTCTGAATCTTGGCCAACGGAAAACAGTCATGTGATATGTGATGATTTTCCGGTGTGGGTAATACAATAATCATTGAACAATAAAAGAAATAGAAAATTAAAATATCATAATTACATGAATTTCACGCATGCACGAGAAAGTTTTATTTCCCTTTGATGCCCGTAAAATATCGAAAGATTGAGCACAACAAGTCACTATGCCTAGGTTTTGAAATACAAGTTGGAGCCCACAGGACAAAACTGGCATTGATCCGGGTACTTGTAGGCTCAAAATCAAGCAAATCATCTACAACACTTGCTCTTCTCTTGCTGATAATATGATACACATAGCGCAAAAGAGCCCACGGGCAAGAAAAAAGTAGAAATTAGCGCGAAAACAACTTGTGGGTCAAATGACCCCTAGCCGTCTTTCTAGGTATAACATGTCATAAAAATTTCAAACAAAACATTATAGTTGAATTTTCACTAATTTATCAAAATATGTATAGACCAAAATGAATACAGTGAAAAGTTTCAAAATTTAAAAAAATATTTTAATAAGAGAAAAATAAATATGAACTCTGAAAATGAGTCAAAAGCCCCTGCCGTCCTTCTAATGTTAAAACTAGTTTAGAAGCTGAATGGCGTGAAATTGAAACCATGGATTACTGGATTCAAGCAAAAGTCATATCACAAAGCATATATTTATGCAAATTGTTATCATTTTTACTCGCATTGACAAGTATGCTAGCGATACGTTTTATGTATTTGATAGAAAGTAATTTCTGAGATACATACCGTATAAGCGTGTGTAAGAGGCGCACACGTGTAAGAGGCACACCCCTATTTTGAGCATCGAAGCTATAAAGAAAAAAACATTTTCGGCATTTTTCTGTCCTATTGTGCGGTGTTGCAGGCGTATGCCTGGAATCTCCGCCTGATCAGACAACCACTGCTTCACATTCATCACCAAATCAGAGAAGTGTATGGTGAAAACATTATGAGTGATGGGATGGTGCGGAAATGGATTAGGACCTTTAAATATGGCCGCACAAACATTCATGACGAGGAACGAAGTGGGAGACCTTCAGTCATTACCGATGAACTGATTCAAAAAGTGAACTGTAAAGTGAAAGGGAACAGACGATTCACCATTTCGTCCTTCGCTGAAAAGTTTCCTGCTGTCTCAAGAAGTGTACTTTACGAAATTGTGTCCGAACGTTTAAATTATCGGAAATTGTGTTCACGCTGGGTGCCAAAAATGACGAAGTGAAAACGACCGTGAAGCAGTGGTTGTCTAATCAGGCGGCAAGCTTCTTTGACGATGGCATACAAAAGCTGGTCCCAAGATACGATAAATGCCTCAATAGTAATGGGAATTATGTAGAAAAGTGGAGTAAAGTATGGCCTTTCAAGTGAATAAATTATTTTTGGAAAAAATTTACTTGTTGTTTTTTATGTCAAAATGGTACTTACTTTAAAAACACGCCTCCTATCTCGATATCTTTCAGCAATTGTATGACACGCACGAGGTTCTAAAAAGAATGAGACCTAACGCCACGTATATCTGACAGCATTTCAGTTTTTTAAGCTCTAAATGAGTGACACAAAATTTTATAGTTAAACAAGGCTACTAATATTCAACATAGTCCAAACAGCACAATTTCGGAAGAAACAAGCATAGCATAAGCGCATCCAAACAAGACGAGACGAACTGGAAACTTCAGGCAACGCAAACTGCGCATATCATTGCTGAGCCTTCGCCCCTTCGCTTTGAAGGCAACGACATCACAAGCAAGATCAGACGCATTCTTCTCTTGCTGCTTCGCTCATAGCTTCAAATACGGAGGGGAGGGAGCACACTCCTTCCCCTCGACCACTCCTTCAGTGCTCTTCACTTATAATCATTTCCGATTTCTTCTATCCACCATTTAGTCCAACAATGAACACACACGTTCAAATTTTTTAAACCGCAGGTTTTGACACCAATATAATTTTCAGTTGCAAAAATCCTCTTATTAATGTCTGAAGATAATTTTTGAAAACCCAGGTCCTCAGTGTAATGGAAATTGCTCGGCAAGACAGATGTTGACTATTAACCAGGTATGTCCTTCAACTACGCGTTTCTCTACATTTGATAAGCGATTACTATAGGCAGTATAAATGCCGCGGAATGCCCACTCGTGGTAGTAAATTTAGCGCGCCCTCAGGAGCGAAAAACCCTGTGCGATCTTTTCCATCTTCACCTCTGGAGTACCGACGTGACGGCACGATACTTACATGAAAAGCAAACAGGAGCATTTTAAAAATACGTCTCTAAGGAAGAAACTCTCCTGCCTGCCGCTTGTTTTTGACTCAGGGTTTCAGATGACTGACTCACGCTGAAAACCAAGGCCACTGAGTTCCCCTTGGACTTGCGACCGGTGAAGGGGAGGGGGGAAGATAAAGAGTTTGTGTACGAGGCGCACCCCCATTTTCGGCTGCAATTTCTGGGAAAAAAGGTGCGCCTCTTACACACACTTATACGGTAATCTGGATTCAAAATGGTCTTTTTCTGACAGAAACATCAGTCCAAAGCTGTAAATACAAGAAAGAAAGATTCCCAAGGAGCTGGACCATCCACACAACAGATTTTGCTGCACTCTTTACAAAAATCAAACTGTTAAGAGAGCAGTTAAACTACTACGTAAAAGAGATATTTATCGAGGCCAATATACCACATGAAAAAATATAAAACCACGCATAAAGAGGCTTTCTCGAATATCCATGATCCATATGAGGTCAGTCATTATCTGTAAGATTTGGGAAAGTTATGAATGAAAAGGGGAAAGAGGCAGCAAAGTTGTTATGTGGAGCGTGCGTTAGCTGATGGAGGGGAGCCAGGTTCAAATCCCAAGTGAAGCCATTGGGCACCCCTCAAATCGAAATCCTCAAAGGACACAAAGTTTCCAAGGGAAAGGAAATGACCCCCAAACCCTGAATGTGTGATATTCACTTGCTGCGGCTCAGTCTGAGAGAGCTCTGGCCTTACCAATCCAAACTAACCTTCAGGTAATCACTGAGTGAGTGATGTTTTCCTGATCTCCATATGACCACAGCAAAGTCAATATTCATAGACTACAATTTGGCTGTGGAACCCAGATGGCCCCAAGTAATAAAGACCCAGAATTGAGATTTTAGGGACTGAAATGCCTATGCCATGCCTATGAAAAACAAGAAATAAGAGACATTAAAGACCAAGTTTTTGATTGCTTTGACCTGTTTTTATGTTTGTTAAATATGGTTTACCACAACCAGATCTAACACCTGTTGTATCCAGGGTGGTAGCCCTGTCCCGAGAATAAGACATGTGTGGACAGGGTACGCCCGGCAGTTGTTGGTGGGACTACGCTATGCCTTATATTGTGCATAGCCCAAAATTAAAGTTTTATTTTGTAATGGACTCTTGTGTTTTCCTGCAATAGAACAATTTGGCGACGAGGATGGGATTGCTGGAGTCCAATACCGCCGTGGGTTATGTGTCGTATGGTTGAGGCTTTAACGTGAGTTTCAAGAAACTAGCTGGCGAAAATGTTCCTTTTAAGAGATTCGTGGCCAAAGCGTGCTATATAGAAGGATCTGCGGAATACGCCAAAAGCACTGGAGATAGTCCTGCCTCAGTTTAGGTAATTAATAAGACATCTCAACCTCACTGTAAGTCGTTATCACCAAAGAACAAATGTTTTAATTGTGGAGGGCCACACTATGCTAACTCATGTGACAAGCCTTTGAAGTGTACCCATTGTGGAAAGGACGGGCATTCAGTGAAATTCTGCCGTCAAAAGAATAAAGATAAGCTCAAAAAGAAAAAGATGGAGAAATCCGTGCTAGAACAAACACCAGAGGAATCTAGAGACGAAGACTGCCACAGCTATGTGGGGTTGTTGCAGTTGCATCAAGTGCAGGGAACCCAACGGAATCGGCACATGTTGACTGTTCAGATTAATGGTGCACCTGTAACTATGCAAATAGATTCGGCCGCAGATGTATCCTGTGTAGGAGAAGATATTTATAAGAAACATTTAAGCCACTTGAAGTTGACACCCACCTCTATGCTATACACTTGTTCCAGTGCCCCCTTATCATTACTCTGCGAATGTCAGGCTAATGTTTTGTTTGAAGGTATAGAGTATGTGTTACCTCTGGTTGTGCACAAAGGAAATTTTCATTCCTTGATGGATATTCCTTGGCTGGAAGTGCTCCCTATAAATTTGTACAGTCTGTTCCCAAAGAAAGCTGTAAATGTGGTTGCCAACTGTGAAAATGCGTTAGGGGATCTTAAGAAAGATTTTCCTTCTGTATTCTCTGGAAAGCCTGGGCTGATCAGCAAAGGGTTATGTCCCCCAGATTATATTGAAACCAGATTCTGTACCTGTTTTTGTATCTCATAGACAAGTGCCTATTCCATTGAGAGACAAGTAAGAAAAGATTTGGAGAAAATGGTTGAACAAGAGATTTTGGAGCCCATGACCAACACACAGTGGGGTACTCCAATTGTAGTGGTCCCTAAAGCCAATGGCAGGGTGAGAATACATATGTGGGGATTACAGTTGCTAAGTAAACCGTTGTCTGAGTATGGATCATTATCCACTACCACTGATAGACGATTTGTCCTTACTAAAAGGTGAGTGTTTCTGTAAAATTGATCTTTCTTAGGCATATCTGCAATCAGCCGTAGGTAAAGAATCACAATCTATATTAACTTTGAGCACCCATGTAGGTTGTTTTAGAGTAAAGAGAATGCCCTGTGGGTTAGCTTCTGCACCCGCTATTTTCCAGCAAACTGTTGAAAAAATCTTACAGGGTATTCCTAACTTATTTGTGTATCTTGATGATGATGTCTCCATGTTTCTAGGCTTCACCGCGTGGATTTTTCTTTATGACGACAGTTTCTCCGGTATTCCAACCGGCGTCTTCAGGTCGATGTCGGGATTCTATTTTTGGTGACTTATAAAGTTCATTTTTGGTGCCAATTTTTCATGCTGGATGCTGATTGGTCCACCTTCTTTTCTCTCGTATGACCCTCTTCCACGAGCTATGGAGGGGATAGCTGTCTTCTCTATTCATGTTTTCCGGTGTCTTGAATATTTCGATAGCCTCCTTTATTAGCCTAGGATAATATCTATTTTCTTTTGCAACAACTGTTGCTTCATCAAACAGTATCTGGTGTCCGGGTTCGCTCCATGCATGCTCCGCAATGGCGGAGAGCTGAAATTGCTTATTTCTTGTGGCTCTTCTGTGTTCCTGGATGCGCACTTTCATTGATCTACAAGTCTCTCCTATGTAGTCTTTGCCGTATGAACATGGCACCTTATAGACACCTTCTTGAATGTCGTGCGGCAAAACATCTTTTGGACCCAGCAGCACATCGCCAGTCTTGGTGACACAAGTGAATCTTGTTATGACGTTGTGCTGTCGTAGCATCCTAGCAATCTTCTCTGAGGAGCCAGATACAAACGGAATTACTGCGTGTGCCCTTGCTTCCGTCTGATCCTCCTTCTCATTGGTGTTTTGATTAGATGTTAAAACGTCTTCGTTTAACTCCTTCTTTCTTCGATGTTCCGCTTCAGCGGCCCTTTTCAGGACCAGTTGTCCACTGTAGCCATTCCGTCTCAGTGTTTTTACGAGTAGATTTTTCTCCGATGATATGGACTCGGCGTCGGAGATATCGTAGGCTCGTCGCATTAGTGAGGAAATCACTGAGTGTTTCTGAGCTGGATGATGATGGGAGGCTGCGTGAAGATAGCGATGAGTGTTCGTCTTCTTCCTAAAGACAGCGTGTCCCAGTTTTCCGTTTTTCTTCTTTTTGACTAGGACGTCCAAAAATGGGAGCTGGTTGTTGTCCTCTACTTCCATCGTAAACTTGATAGCAGGATGTTGGGTGTTTAGATGTCGGAGGTAGTCTTGTAGGCATTTCTCTCCATGCGGCCGAATGACGAAGGTGTCATCCACATATCTTAGCCACAGTTTAGGTTTCTTACTGTAGCTGTCCATGGCTTCCGTTTCAAATTTCTCCATAAATAAATTAGCCACCATTGGTGATAGTGGAGAACCCATGCTCGCCCCCTCCGCTTGTTCGTATATTTGTCCGTTCCAGGTGAAGTAAGTTTTCCTTAGGCAGAACTCGACTAAGTTGGCGTAGTCTTCCGGGAACCCTTTCGTTTGTAGTCCTCGTATTATTTCCAATGAATCGCTTATGGGCACGTTTGTAAAGAGAGATTCAACGTCGAAGCTGACCATGATGTCTTTGTCCTCCATCGTCACTCCTTGAAGTATTTCGACGAAATGCGCTGAATTCTTCACGTGCGATGACGTCTTCCCCATGTGTGGCTGTAGATGCCTAGCGAGATATCTGGCAAGATGATATGTAGGTGCGTCTATTTGACTCACAATGGGTAAAAACTATGCATCAACTACATTGATGATATTCTTATTTATGCTGAAAATTGGTGTGAATGTTTCTCTGTTTTAAAATAGGTATTAAGGCGATTGGCCCTACATAACATTGTCATTAGCACACCTAAGTGTTAATTTTTTTGTTAACGTAGTCATATTTTTAGGTCATGAGCTAGATTCTCATGCTTTACATATTGAGGAATCTAAGGTTAAGGCTATTGTGAATATTGGTGCGCCTTCAAATGTGTCTGAGTTGAGTAGTTTCCCAGGAGCTGTCAAATTCTATTATAAATTTCTCCCAGATGCATCTACTTTTATGGAACCCTTAAATAAACTATTGAAGAAAGATTTCTCTTGGTCTTGGGGTAAGGAATAAAAGGAAGCCTTTGCAAAATGTAATACAGCCCTTAGTGGTAGCCAGATGCTCATTCCTTATTCCCTTAAGTTACCTATTAGACTAACTTGTGATGCCTCTCAAGTTAGGGCTGGGGCAGTTCTGTCTCACATTCTCCCTTCAGGAGAAGAGCGCCCAGTGGGCTTCGCCTCAAACACTTTTACCTCCACCGAACGCAATTATAATCAAGTGGAGAGAGAGGCTGCTGCAGTAATTTTTGGTGTCACCCACTTTAACAAATTTCTTTGGGGGAGAGAATTTGAACTGGTTACTGACCACAGTTCTCTCACAATAATTTTTGGGTCAAAGACTGGTGTCAAGCCCCTCGCTGCTGCACGTCTTCAGCGTTGGGCAGTACTACTGCATGGCTACAGATTTAAGATTGTGAATAAAAAAGGGATAATTATGCCTCATGCTGAAGTTCTCAGCAGACTTCCATTGGCAGATGATACACCAGTGTAGTCTCCTGAAAATGTAAAGGCTGCTATACACGGGGCATGGAATTGAGCAGGTTAGAGCTGCATTAATTTCTAAAATGGCGTGGAATTGCACGAATGCATAAACGAAATTAGAACAGTAGCTATTTTGCCGTCTCGCATCCACGCATTCTCGCATGTGTTCTAGCAATTCACCGCTTTACACGACACAATTTTGATTGCGCCTTCACATGCACGTCAGATTGCACAATTCCATGTACTGTATAAAACGGCCTTAATATGTTTAGTTAAGACATTAGGTGTACCCTTGAATGCCCAGTCGATTTAGCTAGTCACAGAAAAAGATCCTGATTTATCAAAAGTACGGATGTACATCCATCATGGCTGGCCCTCTAAATATGATGATCTGCGGTTACAACCTTACTTTAAGAGACAGTTAGAACTCTCTGTTAATAACCAGTGTGTCACCTATGGTTCGAAAGTTTGTATCCCAAAAGCTCTACAACATGATGTTTTAAATTTGTTGCATGATCAACACCCAGGAATGAGTCAAATGAAAGCACGTGCTCGTGGTTATGTCTATTGGCCCACTCTTGACCAGGACACTGAAACTACGGAAGCTTCTTGTGAGCCATGTCAACAGGTTCAAAACTCACTTCCTCAAATACCATTTTCTCCTTGGACATGGCCAAAATCTAAGTGGGAGAGAGTTCATGCCAACTTTTGTTATGTAGAAAATAAGACATTGCTTATTGTGGTAGATGCTTACTCTAAGTGGCCGATTTCTGCAATTATAAAGGAAACAAGTGCTTCTGCAGTAATTGAAAAACTTGAGTCTATGACAGCTGCATATGGGTTGTTTAAAGTGTTTGTCTCCGATAATGGCCCACCTTTTCAGTCTCAAGAATTTAGTGAGTTTCTTACTAGTATGGGTGCCAAACATCTGTTTCCCCCCCCCCCCCCCCCATACTTACCAAGAGCAAATGGTCAGGCAGAGAAAAGGGTGCAGCATGTAAAACAGGCTCTAAAGAAATCTGTTCTCGACAAATAGTGTGAAGTATTGTGAAGTTAAGAGTAATGAGTTAACCCCAACGTATGCTAATGTCAATGTCACTGAGGAGGTTGCTGGACTCCCACTGCCCCAAAATGATATCTCCGAGTCAAACAGTCCACGACCTGCTGTTACCCTTGAGAATACTCATGAACCCTTGCCTAAAAGCCCTGTATTGGCTAAGCGTTGTTCTACTCCCTTGAGTCGCCCATCACAAAAAAGGCAGCCACCAAAATATTTGAATGATTTTCTTGAGTAATGTATTTTATGTTTTCATGTATATGCCTTTGTAAAGGGTTATCCTTAGAGGAGGGGAGTTGTTGCATCCAGGGTGGTAGCCCTCTCCCAAGAATAAGACATGTAAGGACGGGGCAAGCCCAGCAGTTGTTGGCGGGACTACGCCATGCCTTGTATCATGCATTGCCCAGAATTAAAGTTTTATTTTGTACAGTGAGTCCTCGTTCTACATCACCCCGTTTATCATCATTTCGCGATAACGTCACAAAAATTTTGAGATCCTCATTCGTTTATAACACCTTTGCTTCGCGATAACGTCAAGTCTTTTAAATTTTGCACGAGAAAAAATGCGAAGGGGAGGGCGTTGCAGGTTGTTCGTTTTGTGGGCGGTAATGCAGTCAGTCTAAACGAAGTGTAAAACAGTGTGTTTATTGTTAATTTCGATTATGGTTTTAGCAAATTTTCTGCTAAATGAATTCTTAGGTAGGTGCACAAGGTTTTTCTTGACATAATGGTTTTCAGGAACCTAAAAAGTGATTTCAAGGAATTTTTCCGTGTAGAACTTGGAGTTTTTGTTGTCACTTTTTTCGCCGTGTTCACTTTAATTTTGGTTCCTCTAACTGCAGCGATGTTTCAGCGATAATGATGCCCATGCAACGCTCGACCAGGCGACCACCATAGTGAAGCCGAAAAGCAAATGCAGGAAGATACAAAAATGGAGAAGGATTTACGTCACTGCTGCTATTGTCGTCGATGAAGACAGGAACTCGTATTTATGCCATAGTTTGGCATTCCCATCGTAAAAAATGTCCCAGATATGATACCCTAAAATTTTTTCGCGTAGGAATTGTGAGGTCTAGGAGCCGATATTCACTTTTTACATTGTTTCTTATGGGATATTGTGTTTCGATTAACGTCATTTTGTTTATCGTCACATTTTTCAGGAACGGTAAGTGACATTAAACGAGGACTCACTGTAATCGACTCTTGTGTTTTCCTGCAATAGAACAACACCCAGAGTCATTCCATTCCACACTGCCAATCAAGACACATCTTACTTCTAAAGAGTTATCTGCTGACATGCCACTCGAAGTGCATTTCGATCATTAAAATTTTCATTTTGTTCACAGAAAAGATTTTGTTTAACGATTATAAATACCACCTTTATTGCAAATTGGATCTTAACACCGATTTTGGCACTTTTTTATATTGCTCTGTGTGAAGTTTTTATTCACCACTCCTAGGAGTCCTACCCATGGGCTAATAAAAAGGGAATCAAATTCCTTTCTCTTGGATCCATTGGTGCCCATTGAAATTGATTTTTATAATGGTATATTTAAGTGCTGGTTAAGAGCTGTTGCACCAAGAGTGCTAATATGTTATCCACTGAAATTAAATAGATGTCATTCTTAAAATAGTTGTTCAAGTCGTTAAAGACTTTTTTTGTCTCACGAAAGAGTAGCAAATTTATGACAATTGTACTTTCAATGGAAAGACATTAATTAGCAGTTACTACTTTTGTTTTAAGGACACACACTAATTGTAATTTTCTGGTGGCTCAATTCAGGTCTCAAGATGGGGGAGACCCTCTCACGTGAGTGCAGGTCACCATCTCAACCAATTCTTCACGCACGTTAGGGAAAGTCCAAAAAAATATCACTTTTACACAATAATTGATAATGAAAGTTACCCATTTCACTGCTCATAATAAATTGCAAGGTCGGAAATTTGGAATTCTCATTTGATTGAGTTTGATTTAATTCACTCACGAGTGTTGTAAAAATTAGGCTTTTTTGTGAATAAAATGCTCTGGAAAGGCTTGCACTGAAGAAATTCAAGGGGTGAAAAGTTGATAAATAGTCCATCTAGCAGGAAAGAGAAATGGATTTCGTCATCAGCTATACAGTCATAAGCATCCGTTAAACATTCAAAGCAAGGGACCTGACAGCCAAATTAAACGGGAAGGAAGGGACCTCATTAAGTGCTTTTCCATCCCTATCGGAGAGCAATTTGCCTTCCAGACCTCCTCGCCTCAACGAGCTGCCGAACATTCACAAACAAGGAGTTCCCTTCCGTCCCATCGTCAGCTGTCGCCAACCTACGCTTTGGCACGCCATCTCGCCAACCACCTCCAACCCTTCATCGGACAGACGAGAACCTACGTGAACAATTCAAAAGAATTCATCGAAGCTGCCCTCCCCGCCTGGACTACCGCCCTCTCCCAATCCCCCACATGAAAGAAAACCATCACCTCCAACATGTGGAGAAGAACAGCAGTAGTGTGCAATTTTTTGGCGATGTGTGTTTTGTGTTTATTGGTGGATTCGGAGGGTGATCCGGTTGCGGTGCCAATGGTGTGGAGTGGAGTGGTGTTTGAGAGAATATAAGATATTTATAAAACGTGGGCGTTAGTCATCAATTTTGACTTGGGGAAGTTCAAAAGGAGAATGTTAAATGTATTAGTTGTAAATGTTATGTAATTGTGGACTTTGAATGTTGTTGAATGAATTGTTGAAATTGTAATTAAGTTTTCGGAATTGAGAAAAAAAAGCCGAATAGGCTCACGGGTTAACAATAGGAAGGGTTTTCAAAGTTGATCTCAATATGATTAGGGTGGAGTATTCTAGGGTAAAAGAGGAATCAGAAACCTTGGTGGATTCAGTGAGAAAAAAATTTTTGATGAAGATGGGTTGATGCTGGAAGATCGCTTATTATAGTTCTTGGAACAGAATAAGTTTGCTGAAAAGGGAAATTGATGTGGAAGTTGCAAAGGGGCCAATGACGGTTGGCTGGGTGATTTAATTGAGTGGATGGTAGGAAATTCATCCCTGGGAAAACGTATCATACATCAATGTATGTTGGCCTAGGGGCACTATCAATAGTAGTTTTGGGGTTGATATATTGGAAAATTACTTGGATTAAGGTAAAGTGCCATGGGTTGGGCAAAAAGTCCACTCGTACTAGGACCGTCAATGCTTGGAATGTATGCGTAGTGATTAAACAGGCGAAAGATTATGGGGCAAACGAAGGTAAGGATATTAATACTAATAAGGCTAAGAATGGGTGCTCTGAGGTAGGAGACCCATTCATTATATAGCAGTGAATAACTGTTTTCTATGTTACATTTGTATGGGTAGTATTACTAATCAATCAAATTCACTAAGGTCGATCTAGGGTAACCATCGATAACGGCAGAAAATAATGTGGTTGTTTGTTCTAATTGTGTTTGAGTTCTTTGATTATGTGTGTGATTTTGAAAGTGTGTAATAGTTTAAATATTGGCTAGGACTGAAAATGGTGTGATAAGACATGATCCATGTTTTTTCGATACGTGTCAAGGGGTGCGATGTGACAGTGATGACAAAAGGGGACCAAATATTTGCGTTGGTTTCATTTTTTTATCCTTGGTTTTGATTTTATTTTCTTTGTTTATGTTTGAAGAACTCACTATTTTGACCTCATTGTGTATTAAATTTCCATGTCTGTAAATTTTGAATTTTTTCGGGGGGAGTGGATGTAAGAGGCACCTGACGTATTCCTTGCCTAACTTCCTCTTTCCTCTCTAATGCTCTCTCAGCATTTCCTCCTCCCTTGCTCCCAACCACCCAACCCAACCCAACCATGTAAGGCAAGACTGTGAATGGGACCTTGCCATGCACCCCATCCAATAACGGAAATGCTGAAGAGAGAAGGATAGAGGCTCCTTGGCGTGGGCACGCGAATCAAGTAACAATAAATGTGTGATTGTTTAGACTTGTGAGTTCTTCCTTTGTCTGAGCAACTTTCCCTATACTCCTTCGGACGATGAGGATGAGACAGGCATGGCAACTTACAGCAATAAACTGTTAAATAATTACTCACTTTTATTGTTTAAACAAGCCCTATTTGTTTATTATTACTTCAAATTACATAAAAGTTATGCCAGAATGTGCATAAATGCATTTTCTTCAAAACGAAACAGTTAATCACTGCCTTACGGGCCATAGTTCCTTAGTAATCAGTATTTATGTGATTTTTCATTTTTTACTCTGAGGCCTGACTCAGCAATGTTCAAAGGAAACAGTTCTGTTCAGTTCAGTTCTGAGCTGATATAAAGTGCTCATTATTCATCATAAGGATATTGCTTTCACATATTCACATATATAACTTTCAGAGAAATCGGTGATGGTCACCTGACATGATTTTGCACCATCTGCCCGTTTTGAGATGAAAAGGCCTTTACATCTGTAATTACGTTTGTATACTCACCTGTGGCGACATGTGTGAATGAGAATTTGAATACATACATATAAAATCATTAACATGATCATCAATGCAGACGGTTCAGTACAGAAGCATTTATGCCTAACAATAAATTTGTAAATGTTCTTAGGTACTTTTCAAACAATATATGCTAGGAAACAATACCATATTAGGAATGCATAAAAACCTATGTAAATCATAATGAATAAAAATATTAAATGACTTTAAAAACTGGTTCAGCTTGCCCCCAAAACCAGATGCAGGCAACCAAGATACTTGCCTTAAGATCCCTGTGTACAACACCATTCTGGTGACAATGGTTCACGCTCTCTAGAATTTGTTGAATACAATGTGATGCATCAGCTTCACTGTAGAACTCTCGAGCAACAATATCCTCAAACAGCTCCCCACCCGTCACCCTGTAAAGCACACGAGGAAGGAAGTAAACTTCAATTCAAGATCACAACCACTAACGGCAAAATGGACGACCACAAAAACAACATAGAGCTGGAACACACCTTCATTGATGAAAATGATTAATCAGATGTTACGAGTAAAGTCTCATGAGTTAGATCCACTGTTTAAATTAACATCAAAACTTTATGTTTTCTGTTAGTTTATAATAAAATTCTACAACTATTTAGGATATCACAATACAATGGGGAGTTTTCACACTTTTTTAAAACTATCAAAATGTGGTAAACCTCTAGGAAAGAATATCTACCAGAAATTTCAATACTAGCGGTAGTTTTCGAGATATTAAAGGTCAAAGTGGAGGAGTGGGGGGTGCGAGCAAAAGTAGTGAGTCCAAGAGGTGTGACGTCATTTCTCCCCAAACAGAGTTGCTAACGTCCAAGGTGTGGAATTAGGAGATTGTTGCTGTATATGTACGCCAGGAAGGCGGTATGTTTACCTACGTGAAGTGCTGTTTATAATGTCAAATAATAAATATTGCGTGGTGCCTATGTGTTCAAATATATCACCAAATTCCAATAAAATATTCGTACTTATGTTGAATGATAAAGCGAGAAGAAAGAAGTAGATTAAGTCGATGAAGAGAAAGAACGATCTGTTGACGAAAACGACGGGATTTGTTCGTGAAGATCACTTTACCTTAAGCAATTACAATAGAATTATGCTGAGAAACGACTTGAGCGTGTGGTGCAGAGGATGTGCAGTTGCCCTGTTCGCGCAGTACCTGCCTGTCGCTTGCATGCTGTTTTTGCTGAGCAATCGTAGGTTGAAAAAAACGGGTTTCAAATTTTCGACCTCTTAGGGTCTTCGTCGGGAAGGAGACAAGGAGATACTGAGGAGGAGGACAGAGGATGCCCAAAGGCTGAGGGGATTAGGATAAGATAGGGGAAGGGAGAGGGTGGGGAATGGGGGATGGGAAAGAGGAGAAGGCTATGGAGATCAGTGGGCCCTGTTAAGACCAGGCGGGTTGAAAGCTTGGTTGAAAGCGGGTTGAAAGCTGGTTGAAAGTCCTTTTTCTATTCCATGTTCCTATCCCTTTCTTTCCTTACCTTTGAATTTATATGTATGTTTGCGCTTAAGGCGCCGTGAATGAATGAAGTAGTGTATCGGCCATATTGGCTTATTTCACTTGGGCTCTGCGTGCCCCGAAACGCGTGTTCCTGTCTCTTTCCCACTATCGTGTGAGTGTGTACCTTTCCTTTCATCCTTGTGTCCTCGTCCATTCCTTCCCCTGGTGAGTGGTGAGCTGCCCCAGTGCCATCTATTGGTTACTCTCGTGGGCCACAGCAAAGGGAGTTTTCTGTGTATAAACCCCCGCCGAAATCATGGTAAATCTAAGCGTCCTGGTAGCGCAACTGGTAGAGCACCTGGCCGGCAACCAGGAGGTTCTGGGTTCGAGTCCCAGTCAGGCCGCATTTTTACCCTCTGATTTCTGGCTTTTTTCCACCTACCACAGCACCGTTGTCCTCGTCCTTTATTCCATGTTCCTATCCCTTTCTTTCCTTACCTTTGAATTTATATGTATGTTTGCGCTTAAGGCGCCGTGTGAATGAATGAAGTAGTATATATATACTAGAGATGTGCGAATAGTATCCGCGAATACTCGATCGATCGAACTCGCGATCTCGAATAGTTATGCCAAAGTAACCGTCTCGAATACCTCGAATACTTTGAATTTCGCGTCATACACTGTCGCTCGCACGTCGTTGGTGCTCGGAAAAATGAGAACTCTAGTCGTTTAGTGCATGCAGCGCCGCTCAGGCAAAATATCTGTGCTGTGACTGCACTAAATCTGCACTGTAACTGGACTAAACTTTGCGTTTAGCACAGTCACAGTACACTCTTCTGTACTATGGCAGCTAGAATTTGAGAAGAACTGTACTGTAACAGTGCTGGTTCACTGTGCTTGAACTGTGCTAGAGGTCAGACTGCACTGTGACTGGGCTGGGTAACATGACTGAAACTGTACTATAGCTCAAACTGGACTGTGACAGGGCTAGAAAACATGACTGGAAGTGTACTGTGGCAAAAAGTGGACTGTGACTGGGCTGGGTAACTGGACTGGAACTGTACTATAGCTCAAACTGGACTGTGACAGGGCTAGAAAACATGACTGGAAGTGTACTGTGGCTAAAAGTGGACTGTTACTGGGCTGGGTAACTGGACTGGAACTGTACTATGGCTCAAACTGCACTCTGACAGGGCTGGACTTAAACTATAGTCATTGACGGGAGAAAGTATTTCCTATATTAACTATGGAGGACGGGGGTCCACAGCAGGACACGTGTCTATGTGCCGCTCCCGTATAACGTCAGTTTTAGTGGCTAAATCATTGATTAACTGACGCTGATTATGTCAGTAACGTCCGTGAATGTTCCCGCTGCCGCTTACTGTGAAAATATTCAAGATCCAACCAATTTTGGCTTTTTTGTGGCGTTTTTAGTGTTTGCCTCAATCTAGCCGCTGCCGAGAAATTTCAAAGTCCCACCAATCTTAGGGGGTGGCTTTGCCCACCTTGTGATTTTATGTGCTTCTAGTGCCATTTATTCTACTGGTCCTGTGAAAGTTTCGTTTCCCTACGTGCATTTTTCTTTCAATTACAAGTGTCTTAAGTTTTCAGTTATACCGAGTTGGTTTTTGTGTTATAATTCCCTGTGTCATTGAAAATCCGTCCTGATTGAGGTTAATCAGTGTTTCGGAGTTACTTTTCCTTTATATTTCACCCCTTCAGTGACATTCTATGCCTTATTTTTGGTTATTTTTGAAGTTTTGTGTTTCACGCTTGAACATGTGACGAGTTGTCGATCGTGTTCCAATAATACGTTATTATTTCTTAAGTGCATTTCCAAGTGTTTATATCCAGTGTAGAATATCAATATTATCTAATTATACTATTCTGTGTGCCTTTTATCTCGAAAAGTGAAAATCTGGGGTTATTTTTTGATGTTTTTCGTAGTGAAGGCGATCGTCCTTTGTTTTTGTCGACTGGTGTCTCCTCATAACCTCCCTTTAGAACCCAAATATTGTGTTCCGGATCGGATTGTCAAGGTCCTAAGGTGGTGTTAATCCGAACGTTCTGTGTTTATTAGGAGGCCGACAAATCATTTTTCAAATTTTAGTGATTTTTTTAGTTAAACTTGCTGCTGTGGACCTCCGTCCTCACTACTCAGAACCCGCGAATCGACTCCCGTCCGACCCCGTTGCTGGTGACTTGTTTTTGCTCACCATAGCGTACCAGATTGAAGGACACTACCTCCCTACACGCACGACAGTGCACCGGTGAGCTAAAGACGGTGTAGGCAGGTGAGAGACACTGCAGGCCCTTAGGCCAACAGAGGATGATACGTTAAAGTCCCACTCGGCCACTTTACGGAAAACCTCCGCGAAATGTAACACCATGAATTTATGTAAAATGAAACACCATGTAAAATTCACCATGTATTATTGAATTTCATTGTAAGATATTACATTTTATATTAAATGATTTTATATCTGAATTGGCTTTCCTGTCATTTGTATCCAATATTAAAACAGGGTTTAGATCATTCCCTTTTCCAGCTAGTTTTTTGGGTCTTCTTCAGAGTTTATCCATGGCTTTGGATGAAATTTAGTCAAACTTCCAGTCAGCTTCTTTGTGTTCATTGAAGTGTCAAAGAGGATTCGGTTGGACATAAATATCAGTCTGGCCAAATCTGCATCGCTACTTCAGTGGATCTGATGAAGCCAGCTGGAATGTTGGTGATTTTTCATAGAGCCATGGATAAAACGGAAGAAGACCCAAAGAAATCACTTAGACTGTACTGTGGTGACAGCACTCTGACTGTGCTGAGGCGACTGCACTCTGACCGTGATATGGCCACTGCACTCTGAAGAGATACCGGGAAGAAGAAGAAATACGACGGAGGCTTAGCATTTTGGCGTAATGCTCAAATAGGGTGGTTTCCTATTATTTTTTATTGCCTAAATCGAAATATTAATACTCCTGAAGTAAGTATTTAACGCTTTTAGAGTTTTATAAGACGATATCTATTTTTCGCGATTAAATTAAAAGTGAAAATTTTCAAGCGCGCGAAAACGCGACGGGTAAGTATGAATGCCGGGAAAAACTCCGCATGACGTCGTTCTGGTTCCCGCTGCCGCAAGTGAGGTGACCTTGGGGCGAGGCTCTGAGCGCTATTACGATGCAGGATGCTAGCAGGTAGCAGAGTACCATGTTAGCTGGTAGCGCTTGGCTTAAATAAGGATTATTGATACCTTATCAAACAGACTGTGTGATTATTATGAGATGTTTCCCTGAGCTCTGTGACTCATGCATGCATTGGTAATCTCAGGCGATGTAAAACTCCTATCTACTCGTATAGAAACTAGGTCCCTGTGACGTCACGTGGAGTGGCATCGCATGGGCGCGAATCTGGCCTTTTTCAAATGAGGTAAAATTGACCATTGCCATTGGTCTAAACCGGTATTTCTAGAACGAAATAATTTGTATATTATGAATACAGTAATGGTGGGTAACGAATCACAATCAATGCCTTTCGTTTTCTTTAATGAAGGAAACTACCCTATTGTTTACATAAAATTAAAATATTCCATTAATCAGCTAAATTCCTGTTTGAATCCTTTAAAGGCAATCACAATTACTCGCCAAAATCTTGGGTTTCCTGCTGCATAGGCGACCTAGTCAAACATTTTCACATTCATCGTTTAGCATTCGAGGTATTCGATATTCGAGCAATGATTTGATATTCGAATTCGAGAAATCTACTATTCGACCCATCCCTAATATATACATATGGTATACGCATCTCGTAATGTCTTTTGTACTTTTATATAGCATCTTTTTTTTGTATGCAAATCCTGACGTAGCCATGCATTGTATTTTGCCAACGGTGATAAATAAATATTATTATTATTATTGTTACTGAGTAGTATTTTTCCTAATTTTCCATCCTTTAATACTTCTTTCTCAAATAAAGGTACATTCCTGGTGATAATTTCATCCTAACTACATGGAGTAGCTACCAATTTATACACACAAAACAAGATACTACAGGGAGGTAGTTGGATAAACTCCTCGGCACAGACAATCTCAACTGGTGGGCCCAAGCGTGCTTCAGTATGTAAATCTGGCATTTTTTCACAACTTTGCATTCAATTGGCACAGGTATGAATGCTCCACTCTCATCAAAATTTGACAATCAACTTTGTGATATAAAAACTTATTTCACTAATATGAAAGCAAGAATAGTACATTTTTAAAAGGCATTTTAAACGAAACCAGAAATAAGAAGCAAAAGATACTTACAGGTCAAACACCAAATAATGGAAATTTTCTTCTTGTATGCTGTCATGCAGTCGCACTGAAAACAAAAAGAGCCACAGTTAAATTGAGGAATTCACCTATCCTATAATGGTGCCAAACATGAATAACACCAAGGTTCCCAGCTAAATATTTTGGACAGTGAACATTCCCCTGCCATTGTGGGAGAACCCACAGCATGGGCACTTAGCACTTAGACAAGTGCAGTGCGGAGCCTACACAATAATGAGCACCAGTAAATGCAAAAGGATTTGCCCCTTCCCCCCCTTAGACGACGCTTGCCTCAAGAATGGATAGGCAAAAAAAAGTTGAATTAACAATTTCATATCATGACCTTTTCAATACCTTACCATTACCTCCCCACACCACTCAGGTCATACTGTTTACACATTCAACGGAGGAGCTCACTCATAGCATGCTTTCAGCTAGTCCTTCATCCTAATGCATGCACTCCATGACTCCTTGGATGATAGTGGTTCACAGACTAAGCACCCTATGAATAATTATTGATGCGGGGGCCGATATTTTGCCGTAGCAACGTGTCTCCTGTTCATATGGTTGAAACAAAGAACCAAGAAAATGGAGCAAACGCATGCCATCCTAAATGATTTAATATCTGTGCCTCCCATCGTACGTATAGATCACATGGCTCCCCACATAGCAATGGGAGGGTGTCTCCGACACATGTCCAAGAGAGAAAAATCCAAGCTCATTTTCGGGAAGCAAGTTCTATTTTGCTCAAAACAATCAATACGAGGTTTTATGAGTGGTGCCATCCCAACGACCGATTCCCCTTTCCTGAGCCCATCCTCCTCCTAGCCAAATTCAAGCCCCACGCAAGGTGAAAAAGTCTGGAGGGCTTGAGTCCTAGCTTCTAAAGTGCAACCTTATGAGGTTGAAAAGGTTTCAGTTCCAACGTGTCAATGGTAGTACTTCTGGTCTAAATACTTTTTTAAATTAACCCAACGAATACGTATGCTGAAAGTGCAACTGCTGCATAGATGCCTCTCATCTCCAAGAGCACCTCTTCTCAGCCTCTCCTCCACATATGATGCTCCCCCCCTCCCTCCCTTCCATCCGCCACTTTCTCCCTTTTCATGCTATCTCCTTTCAACTTTCCCTCTTAATTCACCAAACAATCTCTCCCTACCATACGATGGTAAGTAAGGTCCCCGATGAGGTATAATGTTGAGGGAAGGGGCTGGGCTAAATCCCACTACTGTGCCGTGTGCAATGGTTCCCCTACTCTCGAGTCCGCCTGTCTGCGATTCACTATGACACTCATTATTGGCTTCAAAACCGTCAACAATGGAAGTGTTGATCCCCGCTCCCACCAAGTGTGACGATCGAGGAGTTGTCCGATTTCTCCAAGCAAGGAAGTTGCCTTTTAATAGAGATTCATCGGCAACTGACTCAAGTTTATGGTGAAGAGTGCATGTCCGTTCCAAAGGGCAGGGGTTTGGGACAATTGGTGCAGGGCTTTTGCTGAGAGTGGCATGGAAGTTCACGATAAAGAACGGAGTGGAAGACCACCGGTTTCGAATGTGATTGTCCAGAAGATCGATGGTGAGCTGCTCTAAGATTGGAGGGTCACTATCTGTGAACTTATTGAATGCATTCCCGAAGCTTCCCACAGCACAATTGAAAGAACTTTAACAGAAACGTTGGGTTATCGCAATATGCGTGCTCGCTGGGTCCCCCAGATGCTGACTGACAGACACAAAGAGCAACGCCTTGATTGTGTTCGCAAATTTCTTCAACAATGTGAGGGGGGAGGCAACAAGGAGTTGGAGTCTATCCTCACGGGAGATGAAACAAGGGCGTCCCATTACACCCCTGGAACAAAACACTCGTGTGGCAAACGCTTCAAGAGCAACAATGAACACCAAGCAGATGTCACACGCTCCCTCAACGGGTTGCTGGGAGACTTCTTCTCTTAGGAACTTAGGGATACAAAAGCTGGAGCACCGTCTTCAAAAGTGTGTTGAAAAAAATGGAGACTACGTTGAAAAATAGGCATAAGTGTAATCAATTCCACGATGTGAAAATTGATCACATTTAACAAAGTTTTCTATTTGTAAAAAATATGGGAACCTTACTTTTGGAACAACCCTCGCATGAATCTTGTGCTGCTCACTTGTTTTCATTGTCAGTCCACTCAATTCAATACCTCCCTCTTCTCTCACTCCCTCCCTTCGATCATCTATTTAACCTATTTAACACTAACATGTCCATGTTTCACAACCATAAAGAAGGGCCAATAAAACATTTTTTAAACAATAACATTTTCTTTTTTATTAAAAGGGCATATGGTGTTTCAAATTCGGATTTTAATCTCCTATCCACTCCAGTGTAACTTCCATCCCAAGACACTAGCGATGGACACTTGCTGGCGCACACCCATCAAATTGCAAAAAATTTGCCTTTGAGGCAGCTTCAGTATCCGTTGGCTAGATATTAGTGGCAATTTCAGATTTCAAACATGGAAGCATAGAGTACCACATAGAATTTTATTGTATTGTTTTTTTTTGAACAGGTAGGCACAGGGTAGATAAAAATCTTGACTTTTATGTAAAAATCATTACCTACTTCTGATTTTTTCCCTAAAAAGGAAATTGTTTATTATCATACACAACTTCAATGCAAAATATATATAAATTTTGGTGATGGGTCAGATCCATTCCTCGATTCTTCGCTGAGAACCGGAATCGAAAATGAGTACTTGCCAAGTTGAAAAATTGATTCTGATTCCAGTAGTACATACTTCAAACCACAAATTCATACACAACCGCGACTCCAATAGTAATTGGAATTTTTGCACCACGTAATCGTAATAACAAAACACATCGCATATAGATTCTAAGTGGCACACCACTTCCGGAGGAGCAAATCCAGACTAGGGAGCATGTGACAAGTATATGGTCAAGATACACTGATGCACTTGGAAAATACCCAAAGTCACCATAGCAAACACTGTTGAAGCCTAAGTGGAAGCTTATTTATCATAGATGAATGCACCACCAAATTCCTTCCCTGGGAAATACTGGAAGACTTGCATCTCCTACACAGAGCTGAAAGTATTAGCGAAAAAGTTTCTTCCCAAGTTTTTTCCCATCCACTGTGTTCAATGAAAGACTTTTTAGTTTGGCAGGAAAAATATGTGATGTAAAACGCAACAGGATTGATTCAGACTGAGTGAAGATGCTTTGCTTTCTGAGCAAAAATTTAAAATCCGTAGAACGAGATTAAATTTGGGAGACATTATTAATAATGATAAGATATTTACAATAAAAGATAGATATTAAAGGAAATACTTTTATTTTAAAATTAAACATGAGTGCTAATATTCTAAAGTAATACCTATGAGGTAACACCACTTTTCAGAAATGTTCTGTTTTGAAATTTAGCTATTATATTTTAATTACATAGTGATGATATGAAAGATGCTTTTGCCAACTGATTCTTTCGCAAAGTAATAATTTTTTAAAGTGGTTGTCTTGTTGCCTGGAATTAAGTGTTATTTTTCTTGGAGTCCGTAGTGTCAGAATCGATGGAATCGGTATCGGTAGAATTGGAATCGAAATGTCAGCATTGGAATCGTTAAAATTTTGGAATCGACCCATCACTAATTAATTCTTTTGCACCCCTTTTACTATAACAAATATTGAACACTGTAAGCTTAGTGAAAGATTTTCCCTTCATATTTTCACTCATTGATGTAGATGAAGGTATGTCATTCAAATTTATATGAATTTAGGGATGAACCAATACTAGCTCTAATACCAGTCATTAATTGTGGCACTGGGAATTTGCCATCCCATAATTTAGCTGTTTCTGAATCCTATACCATAACATTGAAGTTTTAGGTTTTTGCTGCCAATTGGGCCAGTAAAATGGACCGCTTGATAGCACCATTTACCACACACCATTATAGGCAATACAATCCCTACACACAAAGTAAAGACCACAGAAAAACATGAAAGTTTCCTAATGCTAGAAAGTAGTGACTGGCTCAAAAGGAATTGTGTACATATTATGCAGATACACAGCTGCCAAATATAAAGACATTCTTATTTGATGGATTTTGACGCAAACATGATATTATGTGGTTAAAAAGAGTAAATAGCACAACTAATATTCAATAAGATTACAATCTTAGAGTATATTTCATTATAGAATTTTAGTTTTTCCCACTGTAGAGTTTGATGGAAAATTGATCACATTTCCCACTGGATGTGGTATTGGGTAATTTCTCCCAAAGTTTCAAACGCTGAGTCTGCCATAGTCTTCAGGAGTAAACTCGTTACTGTATAATTTATTTATTTATTCATATCCTTGGTCCCTATTGTTGATTATTATGAGGAGTATGTTGTAATTATGAGGAGCAATTACAAAAACTGCTGACTTACGTCCTTTAAATGCTGCTTCAAGTTCAACAAAAAGAGGCTGGTAAATGATTTTACGAAAGGGTCTAGCCGGTTAAGATGGTGTAAAGTGCCCCCCGATGTTTTGAAAAATAAAAAATATACACTTGAAGTGCATCCAAAATTATGAGTTTCCCCAAAGTTTCAGGCCAAAACAATGGATAATAACCCCCAAAAAAATTGAAACACGATTTTTAGTTTTTTGATTATATCTCCAGTTTTTATTTTTGTAAAATTGTTATCTTGATTTTAAAATGTAAATATAATTACGTTCTACCACCCTGATTTTTTTCAAAATTTTTAGCACGCGAAAACGCGACGGCTAAGTATGAATGCCGGGAAATCTCCGTGTGACGTCGTTCTGGTTCCCGCTGCCGCAAGTGAGGTGACCTTGGGGCGAGGCTTTGAGCGCTGATACGACGCAGGATGCTAGCAGGTAGCCGAGTACCCAGCTAGCTGGTAGCACTTGGCTTAAATAAGGATTATTAATACCTTATCAAACGAAGAAAACTTTCCGACCTTAGCCAGTTTTAATAGGTGATTATTAAGACAAGTTTCCCTGAGCTCTATGCCTCATGCATGCATTGGTAATCTCAGACGATGTAAAACTCCTATCTACTCGTATAGAAACTAGGTCCCTGTGCCCAAAGAACCTTGCAATGATGCTTGGCGCTTCCTTTCCCCAAGCCTTTTCCTCCAATGCCTCGTACAGTCATGGTGCTGCTGTCTTGGTGTGAGAATCGTGTTTGCGATGCTAGGTCGTCCTGGTTTTATAATGCCTTTCGATAGTCTCACACTCTAACCCGAATAGATTTACTTTTCATCACCCAGGAGGAAATAGAAAATCTCTGTCGGAGTATGATATTTGGGATAAAGGGTCTGGCCGGTTAAGATGATGAAAAGTGCCCCCCGATGTTTTGAAAAATAAAAAATATACACTTGAAGTGCATCGAAAATGATGAGTTTCCCCAAAGTTTTAGGCCTTAACAATGGATAATAACCCCCAAAAAAATTGAGACACGATTTTTAGTTTTTTGACTATATCTCCAGTTTTTATTTTTGTAAAATCGTTATCTTGATTTTAAAATGTAAATGCCATTACGTTCTACCACCCTGATTTTTTTCAAAAATTTTAGACCCAAAACTAAACTTTTACATATGTTTGATTTATTCAAAATTAAATTTAAAAAATCAGGAAACAATGGACTCACCGAAAAAAATATATGTTGTTACACCTACATTAAAGTATATTCTTAATTTTTTTCAGATTTTTAAAATTGGTGGAACACTGTTAAAAACACGAATAACTGCTTTGCACCATTTGCATCTATGTATGTATTCCAGGAGGATATTTGAATTGATTGTTGAGAGCAGCGATTGTTGATCAGTTTGTAATATTATTGATTAAGGCTACAGATTAGCATACACAATTCCTATCACATTTAGATTAGTCGTAATTATTGGTTATAACCATACTGCTAGGCTTTAAGTTCGTCTTCCAGCTTCGTGAAATACAATGACTGTCATAAATGTTTTTCTTTCATCTCTCCTGACTTTAATTACCCTTGAAGTTATCGCCAGCATTTGAGCCAATTTACTAGGAGTGCGACAATATGACTGAATATTTGGGGACCAGTTTATGATGAAGCGATAACACTTCATCAATGTTGATGCCAGTATAAGAGGCTTTTTCTGATGCTTAATTTCTTAATCAGTGAGTGTTAAACAATAGATACGAGTCTCGTGCAGCACCGAGAGAGTAAATTATTCATATAAATCGGGGAGGGGAGGGGATCGGCCTGCGACTCTTGTATCCGCGACGCTGCGTGGGCGCTGGAATATTTTCTTCGCGGACTCAAATTAGGCATTTTGTGGCTAAACGGTGGCAGATACGTCAAAATGCACGAAATTTTGGTCTGAAGGATAGTAACTCAACAAAATTTATAGGAAATGACCATAAAATACTATATTTTTCGAATTTCGATCATCCCCACCTAAATTGCATTTGAGCGAGGGTCAGGGGTTCACCTAGAGGTCTCAAATTTTTCAGGCCTTATTTTTGATGGGTCCCACAACTTTTTTCATTGTGCCAGATGGATTTGAAAAAAATCGATTTTTCCGATCCACCCTAGTGTAGCTCTCTACGTTGCGGAAACGTGGACACTGAGAAAGGCGGACGAGAGACGATTGGAGGCATTCGAGATGTGAGTATGGAGAAGAATGGAGTAGGTGAAATGGACAGAGTGGAGGAGGAACGACAAAGTACTGGACATGGTGGGAGAGAAGAGACAGCTTTTAGATGAGATACCGAGGAGACATAGGGTTTGGATGGAATGAGTACTAAGCGGGGAGGGGATGTTGAAAACGGTCTGATTTTTAGATCGAATGAAGAAGGATAGGTCTTATAGTGAACTGAAGAGGAAAACCCTTTGAGGAAAGGGATGCTACCAAAATGCTTCTTATGTACTCAATGGAAATCTACCTCATTCGATAGAATACTCAATAACAATTTTATTTCTCATAGTAGTCTAGTCCAAATTGAGATGTAACTACTAAATGGTCGCTTATACCGCATATAGTTTCAACATTTACCCATGTATCTGGTGAAATTGTAGTCATTAAATCAAGAATTTTGTCGCCAGTAATTCAAGAATATTGTCTCCTCTGTTGAGTGCATTAATTAAATGCTTTAAGTCTCTTAACGTAAACAGAGCTATCATACCTCCTTTCAACTACATTTTTCTCTCTGTGCATGACCAGTGGCTATGCCTCTTCTCCAACATACTGAGGGGACATTGAAATATACGCTAATAAAAAAGCTTCATCCCTTATCCGTACCCTTGAATTTTCGAATCATAAACAAAAAAGCGATAAAAAATAAAAAATTTCGGCCTTTTGCCATTTGCAACGTTGGGATACAACATTTTGATCATAAAGTTCAGATTTGAACATGGCAGTACAAATTACTAGTAGGACAAAAATGGGAACTACTCCAAAAATTTTCGATGAAAATTATACCTTGACTGGACAAGTGGAGACATAGAAGAACTTAAAAAGAGTTGGTGTGTTTTGAAAGCGTTGTGAGGTGAAAGAAACGGCTGGTGGGTGCATGAGGAGGAGTGGAGCGGGAGGGGACCAAAATTCACTCTGAGACCAAATTTGATTTCGATGCAACGATAAGACGATTCATCAACCACTTGTACGGAGAGTCTTAGAAGAAGTCAGTTTAGATATCGTGACCCCGTGTACTCCAGGGAAGTTTTCCCGTTCCCTTTCCTATATTATTGATATATATACCGTTGCTTCTAATAAAATTCGACTTTTCACGGACGACGCAGTGCTGCACAGGAATATAAACAAAGAGTCCGACAGATTTGCGCTCAAGAGAGATGACAAAGCTTTAAACGATTGGTGTGGTACTGGGCAATTAGAGTTAAATCTTAACAAATTACTAGAAACGAATTTTTGGAGAAGATAAATACCCAACAGACGGTATTCAATTACATATAATAAAGCATAGTTTTTAAATGTAGAGTCAGTTAAGTGTTTAGGAGTAACTCTAACCCCGGACTTATTCGCTGAGGAAAGCACATTCAGGAAATTTGAGGGCAGGAAAATTGTAAATTAGGATTAATTAAAAGATTTACTCGCAAAAAATGCAATGGAAAAGTAAAAGAACTATGTCATTATACTGTCTTGTATTACCCCATATGGAGTACGCCGCTATGAAAAAGGAATGATTTCGGATGCAAATAAAATACAAAGGCGAGCATTAAGATTTGTTAAATATTGCTAAAATAGTAGTGTAACTGAACTAATTAGAAATTTAGAATGGTATAGTCTAACGGGAAGTCGAAGGGAAATTTTTGGATAAAATCTTTTGCGGAAATTACTAGTAAAATGCTTTACGCCTGATGTTCAAGTTATTCTACGATAGTCTAATAATCATGGTAGAAACGATCACAGGGATAAGATTAGGGAAATACACAGAACCGATAGATTATCTTATATATAAAAATGAATCGCAAAATGTGTTGGTAAGCGCATAACTCAACAACACCTGGACCAATTTGGCCAATTCTTTTTTTTTAAATGTTCGTTGAAGTCCAAGGATGGTTCTTACGGCGAGAAAAAATCGAATAATTGCCGGGAAAACCCTAAAAACAGCCCTTTTCTTTTTCACATACAAACGTTTTCTAATCTAAAATAAAAGAAAGTCGAAAATCGTGTTAGTTAGAACACTTATAACTCGAGAACGGCTGCACCGATGTCATTGAGATTTGGTTCTTTGAATTCCTCTCAGGCGGGGTTAACATATAGGCCATTAAAAAAAGGATAATTTCACAAAATAATTCATCTCTTTCATATGGACATGCTTTTAGGAGTTATAGTAACACAACAATTGATAAGTCGGTGAAAACTACAAATAAAATAATTTGTTTTGTTTTTACCACTTTAATAACTGAATTTCGTAACAAAATAACATTTTAATTACTACATATATTCAAAATATTAATTAAATTGAAATTAAATTTAAAAAAATTAATTCGAGCTAATTGTAAGCCCAGCCGTGGCCCAGCTCGAGTTGACGCTTCACTACCGTGTTTGTAAACAAATCTCCAAGCAATTGTTGACAAACGGTAATGTCCGTGTTCCTGTCGACCAATCGAGTAGTTTTAACTCATTTCCTTGGAATTATTGCAAATTATTTTCAGCGGAAAGTGAGCTCATCAACAAAGAGTTCTAGAATATGATTGATCACCAAAAGAATCAAAGATGGTTTATTTAGCGAGCAAGAACGAAGATGTGGATGACTAAAACGAGGTAAATTCAAATAGTTCGTACTCTGCATGGGTTCGAATCTTTTAAATGTGTTACAAACGAAGACGAAATCACCAACTATCTATCTGAATATTTTAAGTCCTTGGACGTACCTGGCTTACCAAGGCACAATTTACAGAAAAAATGTAGTTTCTGTGTTCATGATCTTTTGAAGCATAAACAAACCATAGCTATCCAACGGAACGTGTTTGGTGATTAAAAAAATTGGTAATGAATGTGATTCACGTAACTTTACTCAAAGGAAATTCAAAGGTGAGGAAGTCGTCATTCCGAAGATTCCATGATCTCAATTCATATGCCCTTATGAGCTTAAACGTATTCAATTTCCAATTCGTGTTGCATTCGTGATAACGATTAAAAATCGCATGGTCAGTCTTTCAGTTTTTGTGTTGTTTGTGCTCATGTGCTAATGAAAACCCATGATTTTCTCATGGTCAATTTAACGTGCTATGTTCACGAGTCGATAAACCATCCTCTGTATTTCTTCCTTCGCTTCAAGTGCGTAGCTAGGATAGGGGGTTTTGGGCGCAGCTAATACTACGGGTCTGTAGGGTATAGAAAACTCGCTAAGGTAAGCGGGAAGTGTGGGGGCACTTCCCCCAGACATTTTTTAAGATAAATGGTTCAAAATAGTGGGTTTTGCGGCTGTGTGAATAGTTAAATATGTTTTGTTTGTTAGTCATCCGTCCCCCTAATATTAATAACAAAATCTTTCATAAAAAAACTCTCTTAAGCTCTTGGGGGGGGGTTTATCCCCCAAAACCTCCCCTCGCTGCGTCACTGCTTTGCTTCGCTATATTTATTTAGCTTCATCCGCTTCATCTTGCGCCTGATAACAAAGCCAAAAGTGTTGTTTATCAGAAGGTGCTTGACGCAAGACATTAAACCCGAATGTGTAGGGCTCACCGTGGTGCGTTTACGCATGCAGTACGTTTACGCATTGCATTTTTTCCAAACACAGATACTAAAACTGGCGCGCCTTAAGTCATTTAATGCGAATGCTGCTTCATAGGGGCTTTTCTTTCACGATTTTGAGCATCAGTTACGCGTCGGTCTGGGGTTTGTCAACCTGCCCCCTGAATGGGCCAAGTGTATGCAACAGACTTGGACCTAAAAACATTTTTTACAGCTAATAACGCTAAAAGCCAACAACTATATGCGTATAATTTTTATTTCATGAACTGCTTCATTAAACCACAATGCCCAAAATTTCTTAAGCTAAAACGTAAGAAAATTTATTGAAAAAAATCCGCGTAAACGTGCTTCGATCCACCCTGTGTAGATTAAAAAAAGAAAATATCTTTCTGACAAGCAATTTTGGTACTCATTTACGTAGTTTTATTGAATTTGTATCCTTATTTTATTATAATAAATTAAACTTGATTAAAAACGATACAGCCGCTCTTGATTTATAACTGGTGTAAGTAAACTGTAAGTTCATTGATTGTTAGGCGGTACGAAGTTCGCCGGGTCAGCTAGTTATATCATATTATTATATTATAGATTAAGATATGTTTTTTTCCGTGGCCAATAAGGGAGCATAATAATTGCGAAAGTTTAGCTCTCTGATAGCTTGACTTAGTAGGTAACACAGGCTCTGCATGTATCGTTATTAACTTATTGTAATTGTTAATAATAGCTGTCTGAATGCATTTATTAGCACGTTATAACTCGTGCATGAATCAGTTATTTCACTAACTTTGCGTTTTCTACAACTAAATAACAGTTTTATTTTCATGACAGTGGTGATGACAATGATGTTTTATCTGATGGCTCTCATACATGTGCTTGGTCTGCGTCCGACAAGCCAGCGCATGTCTGATTGGTGCAGGCTAGGATGAGTGAGTGTTGAATGCCTGGTGTGGCTTTGGTGGTGGCTTATCTTGTAGGTGTACACGAAATGGAAAAAACACCTTTTTAAGGGAAAATTCTTAAATTTATACCACACACTCACCGATATTTGGATGCTGCAATTTCCGACATATCCGGGCCTCACGTTCCAGCTTCTGGAAATCTGCAACGACAGATAATAGCACAATTAGCACAAAAAGCTTAAATGGTCATGGATAATTCATCGAATCTTCCTTGGAAAAAGATAAATGACATTAATACGGGGATGAGGGGCAAGAGTACGCATCTAACAAACAATTATAAAAATTATACAATCAGGTTCAAGCTATTATTTTTATTTTTTCACAATTTGTTCCCTGTTTCATGTACTACAATAATCATCTTCCTTTGCTGCAGAATAAATTAATAACTGGAGTTATTTAGCAAAATGTAAGAGAAAAACACATAGGAAACTTGCCCCTCATGTGGGGCAAGAGTCCTAATCACAGTTTTCACATGTCAACCTTCTCTTACCATAAAATGAGGTGCAAGGTTCTTTCCTCCATGTTTTACATTCATAACGGATTATCCAATTAACAATTGGTGAATCCGAGTACAATTTTCCACAACCTACATAGTCATAACCAGTTTTTCCTATGAGGTGAATGCCCTGTTTGCCACTCAGAAACTGCCGCTTAGTATGACGCTGCAACCCTTGACTTTCTTTTTAGATATCTTCACGTTTAGTTTCTGGGTGTAGGGGGAACTCGTAAGAATTTCAGACCACTTTGAATTTTTCACGCCGATTTTACATTTGCAATGCTTTTGGATATTCTCTAATGCTATCAAGAGAGACATGTATGTGCCTCCCAATGTCTGCTAGGCAAAGTATTTTCGTACGTTGTAAGCATTAAGTAGTAAGCAGAGTAAAGTACTCAAGGTAGAAGGTTGTATAGACATGAATTTGGTAAGGGAGTATAAGGAAGGAATATTTTAGGGTTAAAAAAGCTTCTCCGCCTTCCATGACAAAGCTAGATCATCAGCAGCGAGTTTTCGATCTCCCTTAAAATGTTTCAGCCAGTCATTTTAAAAATGTCTAAATTAATGAATACCGAAAACTCATGCCTGTTCAAGGGTAGGTCGGACAAAAACAGGCAGTATGTTGCATATCTACGAATAAAACGCATCTAAAATTCTGCAAATAGATAATATTTTTCGAATTCCCAATCATTGCATGCTATGTGTTCTATTTCACATACCGTACTAAGACGTGCACGCAGAGACAATCTCCAAAATTTGTTATTCTAATGCTTCCCAATATGTTTTTCTCTTACAGTTTCCGCATTTTCTTTCAACACAATTATTAAAAAAGGAAATATAATATTTATGGCAGAAACTGTGAAGTCATAGTAAAAGCAATCCTTCAAAGTGGGACAGGAATCAGTGCCCGTGGGGCAAGAGTCTGCATGCGGACACTTGCCCCAACAGCACTTGCTACACCCAATACACCAAAACACAACCACATTGTGGGCTGCGAACCTGCTGACTGCATGAATTTTTGAGGCAAAGGATACATATAAAGGAATGCTAGAGAAACGTAGCAATTAAATAAATACCCAAAGCACATAAAAAATTACGCGGCCCTACAACAATTAAATAATCGTTGCCTAACACTGAAAACTAAGAAAAACTCCCGTTCTGTCGTTCGTTGTCTTCCACTAAACGCACCCCTGTGTTACATTTGGTCACGTTAATGAAACTGATTGACTACAAGTGGCATCATCCACGTATTTAGAGAAATATTTCGGAAAAGGAATCTTGCCCCGTGCGGACTCTTGCCCCTCACTCCCCTACGATGGAAAGACGACATCCAATCCCCAAGTGAAAACGATTCAAGTGCATATTCAGCCTTTAATCATGAAATTGGCACTTTTTTCTCAGTCCTTATTACTCGGCCTTTCCGCTGAACTACAATCTTGTCGTGATGGAAAGACTTGGCTGCCCTATGAACCCTAGAACTACATTGGCGGGAGTATTTTGCAATTATTCCCGGTAGAGCCATCCGTGCCAGATAGGTCGAATGTGTAAGGTGAAAGGTAGTCTACGTGATAATGTCACGTAAAAAAAAATTGATGGAATTGAAGTGGTAAAACCCTAACACCTATCTCTTCCCTGAAAACACGAAACGGAGCGCAAACAAATGAGTCTCAGAAACACGCCGGGGATCGGGAATCCTTAAGGAAAGGTGAAGCTAAAAGAAAGGAGGTCGGCAAGGTCATCGAGGTCGAAAATATGCGAAGCCCTTACAGAGAATTATCATCATCAGCAACAGCATCCAAGAAAGAAGAATTGAAGACCAAGAAGATGGAGAAGGAGAAAGTAGCAATGAATGTAGGAACGTGGAATGTGAGGACAATGATGAGGGCGGACAAGCTAGAAAATATCAAAAGGGAAATGGAGAAAGGGAGGATAGATATCTTGGGGCGATGTGAGGTGAGACGGAAGGATAGTGGGGACTATCTTAGTGATGGATGCATAAATGGTGAAGGGGAGGATGATCTAACAGAGGTACGTAGCGTTGGAATTAAACGGGAAAGTGGGTAAGAGTGGTAGGTAAGTAACAGGGTTCTGTAAAAAGTCAACTTTTTGTGGAGAGGTGTCGTGGATCAACACAACAAATGATCAACGAAGATATTGTCATCATCATCAGGCACTAACAGAAATTAACAGTTTCTGTTAGTACCTGATAATTATTTTATAGTGAAACATGTGTAGTACTCTGTTAATAAAATTGTGGGCAATACGATATCTTCGTTGGATACTAGGGTTCTGTAGGTTAACGTTGAGGCACTCTCCGCGGACTCCCTTAACAACCAGGAATAGGGAAGGAGGAGGAAATAGACGAGGATGGTAATGATGGAGTGAATGATAGGAAATACGAGTGGGCACTGTGGGATTGCGAGGGGGAAAGCGAGGATTCATCTCACACACAATCAGCATGTAGGGGCATAAGATGAATCCAGGGGAAAGAGGGAGGGGCATGCGAAGACTAAAGTTTAGGGGTTCAGTGAAAAACTTCACAGCGTTGGATGCGGACACCGAACAAAACGCAAGGCAGCATAACAGAAGACAATCAAGGGCTTTTGATGAAATTAGAAAGGGAGGTAGTTTTTGACATGAGTCATCTACGCATCACCTTTTTCGGCTTATACCCCCAATAGTTTCTTCATAATCCGAGGATGCTGTAATCAGGCTTCATTCACAAGTGACATTGCGCCAGTCATGGAAATTCTTTGCCTGGGTGCTAAGGAGATTCTCTACTGTCGAAAATAAACGATAAAATCATATATTTTACGGTACGAAGGCTATGTTTAACTAAAAAATATCGCAAAAGAAAATTTATTGAAACTGAAATGTACGAGGGTAGCCTTGTGCCGGGAATAGAACGTTCCTTATCACCTAGCAACTATAAATGGTGTTTACAAACAACTCTTTGCGTTGGTTAACACTAGAATCGCCACAGCGGTCATTTAGACTGCTGTCGATACTTTCAACAGTTGCCGATTAAGTTTAGTTGGATTTTGCGCAGAAAGAATGCAGCTTATTCCTTCCGGTAGCTCAGCCTTTTATTTTTCTTTACTTTAGAAAGGCACATAAACTAGAACAACAATGGTGATAACAAACTGTTTACAAACATCAACTGTTACTATATATCCAACACCCCCACTTAACAGCTTATGTCGTCAGGCCCATTCCATTCCTTAATTCTTCAAATTTTATTTTTGGAAGTGGCTACGTCAGTGCATCAGCAGTCATGTCCTCAGTCCTGCAGTAAACAAGCTGAATAACATTATTTTTCATTAAATCTCTTATAAAATGGTGCCGGACATCGATGTGCTTCGTTCTGGCACTAAATTTTTCATTTAAAGCTATTTTTATGCATCCCTTGTTGTCTTCATAGATTATTATTGGTTCATTCTGCACCTCCCCCATCAACTTTCACATCAACTTTCGGCATCCTTTTTGCTCTTCTGCAAGTATATTATTCTGGTCAATATGGCTATATATTTTATTTGTAATACAAGACGTGAGTATTTTGTATATAGTAGGTAGACATGTTATGGGTCGATATTGTGTTGTATCTTCCGTATTCATTGTTTTGGGCTTCATGTATGTTATCCCTGTTGTGAAGAAATCAGGGAGGTTTGTTGGGTTATTAATAATATCATTAAAACATTTGGCTATGGCTCCATGTAGATACGTAAACTGTTTATACCAGAAGTTTTGAATTCCATCAGGACCTGGTGATTTCCAATTATGTGCCTTTCTTAAAACTATTTTGATGTCCTCGGTTGAGATTTTAGTAAACTGCATTTCAACTAAATTAAGGTGTAAGTTTTCTTCGTTTCCAATCCAGCTTGCACTCGAATTGCTTTCTGTTGGGGTCGACCATATTGAGGACCAGAAGTTGTATACTCCATCCTGATCTGGCAATTTACCTTCGATGTCAGTTGTAGCAGATGATCTCAGCTTCTTGTAAAATGATTTTTCGGAAGTTTAAAATTCCCGGTTTTGTTCCTTTCTATTTAGAGACTTATTGTATCTTTTAAGGCACCCAACTTTAACTGCTAGTTTTTGTTTATTAAGTTCGAGCAACTCTTTGACATACCTGCTGTGGTTTTCATTAGCTACATCTGTGTTGAAATTTTTAAAAACACATTTAAGTGATGATAATAACTTTCTTGATCTATTTCCATTTTGATATTGGGTCAATTTACCAATTTGCTGCCTTAGATGCTTTATATCGCTCTCTAAGCGTTTTCTCCATGGTGGAATTGTTTTTTTTCTTACTGGCACTGTTTCAGATCGGGAGTTCGGTTTGATTTTAAAGCCTAAGTGTTTACTAATGGTGATAGAAGCAGCATAAATCAATGTATGGATGTCGGAAATATTGCTTAAATACTGGGTTAGCTGTGGTAGGATATTATTGACCATAGCGACGGTTTGCATAAACTTCGTTGATGTATTTATTTTTGGAATTTTCGGTCGCTGGCTGGGATCTGAACCGTAATATTCTATTACCGTTTTGGTTAGCAATTCTGATATTTCAGTCTCTTCAAGATTTGTCGTTTTGGACTGATTGGTGTCAATATGTTCTTCTTGGCATTGGCTATTGATGATTCCTGAGTTTCCTGTTTTAAAAATTTTGTTCCTAGATTCCTCTGCGGGACGTGGGGTTGTTGACGGTTCAGCTTCGCTAGATGTAGGTCCAACATTTAAACTGATTTCATCCTCATTTATTGGTGGGTCTATAAGGCTACTTCTGGACAATTCTTTGCTTACTTGATGTTTTATTTCTTCAAGTATTGGAACTGGTAAAAGGTTTTTTAATACAATTGCACGTCTCTGGTCGGCTACTCTTTGTTCGGTGACTACACATTCTGGGTAATGCTCTTTAAATTTCTCAAAAATGTATTTTCTATAACTAGTTTTATCTATTTCAAGCCGGGTTATGGTGTAATACGCATGCATGACACATTTATTCATTTCGGGAGTCCATTTCATACGTACACGATTTTTTCCTGCTTTAGTGGTCCCTTGATTTTCTACAGATGTAGATTGGGAAGCATCTAAAGCAGGTGTTTGCAGGTGTTTGGTGGTATTCATTCTATTATCATCGGCTGTGTTTCTTTCGGGTTCCCCGATGGGTGTCCGCCTGTTCAACCTCCCATCACTGACGGCTTGCATGCTGTCACGTCCAGCGTCAGCTCCAGACGTGCCCTGGCGAACCCCAGGCAGCGACCTTTCTCCGAGGCATCTCATACTCCGAGTCTCCATCTTTGATGGGGGATTTGCATTTTATACCTACTGCCAGGTCTTTAGAACAGCCGCCCCAGACATGGGGACAGACGCTGACCAGGACGCCGCCCAATGTGGGAACAGACACGCCTGGATTTCGGTTTCCGTTTTGGTCCGCGGGTGGTATTTTATTCCCCACCTACCCTGTATATCTGCCGAGCATTCCCCTATCCGCCACCTGGGGACGCGCCCAGGTGGCGGATAGGCGAATTATTATTATTTTTTTTTTTTTTAATGCACTTTCTCAGCTGATTAAAACCAGCTGGAAATATTCACCTATCCCAAGGTCAATTTAGGATTAGGCTCGGATGCTAAGGAAGAGAATTCACCCTATCCTACACTGTCCGATCATGCCCGACCCAGGAATCTTCTCACGATCTGGCAGGTCTGTAGTAAAACAGCTTTTTGCCCGAGGTTAATCAGTTGTTTTTTAATTCCCAGGTCTTCAACTTCTTTTTTGAATCTTTTAGACAAGACTCCCTCCGCAGAGATTATCAGTGGGTGTATGCTGACGTCTTTCAACTTCCAAATATTTTTTATTTCACCGGCTAAATTCTGATATTTTTGTATTTTCTCTCTTTCCGTAGACTCAACATTGTGATTTAGTGGCACTGCTACATCGACTATGTTTGCTCTTTGCTGTAATTTGTGGATCAATAAAATATCAGGCCTATTGTAATCTATGGTTTTATCTGTAAGTATCGGTCTATCCCAGTATAGGATGTGTGTATCTGTCTCTAGTACGGCGGGAGGATGGTATTTGTAATATGGTGGAGTATTTTTTAAAAGTCCATAGGTAGTTGCTAGGTTTTGGTGGATAATTTTGGCCAACTGGTTGTGCCTATTGAGATAGTCATTACCAGCAAGAGCTGAGCACCCCGAAGTTATGTGTTCAATGGATTCACCCGTTTTCCCACATTTTCTACATTTATCTGCAATTTCAAGTTTTAATATATTTTTTTCATAGTTGTGAGTTCGTATAACTCTGTCTTGAATTGCCATCACAAACCCTTCAGTCTCCGGGTATAAATAGCCATCTTGGAGCCATTTCAGAGAGGCGTTTCTGTCAATTATTATTATTATTATTATTCTTAGTATTATTATTATTATAGTATTTTACCGATTAAGGTAGGTTTCCATGGAGTGCTAAAGAAGTGATCTGGGAGCCTCCCTTTCCTTCCAGCACTGCCTTCTTCAACTCATAATAAAGCCTACTCCCTACTTCAAACTATCTAAAAATCCTATTCCCTTCCCTCTCCTCCCTCGATTACTCAACACTCTTCCCTCTAACACCATTTTCAACATCCCCTCCCCGCTGCCGCGTCTTTCATTGCGTTTACTTAAACTTAATTTAATTACTGAATTCATCGAATAAAATAGTGATACCCTATTCATTCTGACATTCTGGCCGAAAAATGAAATAACTACTTAAACTTGATTAAATTCCATGTCGAACTGTATTTTACTTTGAAGTACTCATTGTCAGTAAATTTTAATTTTAGTTCATTTTGCCTCTATGGCCGAATCAAAGCAGAAATTATCCATCATGAACTGATTATATTTAAAGTTTCATGTTTTGAACTGTTTTAATGTTTAATTTAGAATTACTCAGAAAGAATTAACTTTCCGTTCAATCTTACCCTTTTGGCCGAAAAATACTTTAATTTTGCTTCAACTTTATTTAAAATCCATCATTGAATAATATAAGTTTATAGTTTCATGTTTTGAGCTGTGAGTAATACTCGCATTGCCAATCGGACGGACACTTTTAAATACAGGACGAGACATCAGGGTTAGTGAATAATGGCAGCCTCCCCCGAAACGGCCATGAAAATGTAGAAGTACTTTTCATAAAACTCTTTTTCTTAAAGCAGAGTTCTCAACTAAGAGGACATACTCTCAAATTTAAATATTTCAAACGTTTTTTAGTGATTTTGTGTTAGAAAAATTATGTGTTTCTCAAATAAATATTTAGTTGACCACAACAGGCATAGTTTTCACGTGTCAATGATAGATATCAGAAACGCTATGGGTTGTGCAAAAAATCCACAGAGGAAAAATCATTCGCCTTGACCGGGACCTCTGTGGATTTTTCGCACAATTTGTGCATTGCGGGTGACTCCGTAAAAGTTTTATCACCGTGGCTAGTCCCGGTATACTCGAATAACGCTATGGGTTTTTATTCTATCTGGTTTTCACTTACTTCCACAACAAGATATTGGCCGAATGACGACGATAAAGGCATGGAATTGGTTCGGAAATCATTTAGCCGAAGGATATTTAGATCAATAATAGAAAATTTACAATTTTCAGACAATGCCTGTCTGGACAAAAATGACAGATTTGTAAATTTTGACCTCTATATTACGACTGGAGGTAAAAATGTTTACAATTAGGAATTTTTGCCCATAACTTGTCAATAAATGAACAAATGGTATCTTACTTTGGTTGCCACGGTGCAAAAATGTTCTTTAAAAACAAGTCCTTAAGATTTGGCCTTAAACTTTGGGGCTCATGTTATTCAGACGGCTTTAGGGTTCAACCATATGCTGGGCGAAGGGAAATGACTTCGATCGAAAGTTAGGTTTGGGGCAAGTGTTATTGTGGAATTGTTGAAGGTTATCCCTGAACCCTGTAAAGATCGCATGCTATTCAATAACTTCTTTTCATCATGCATATTATTTATTGTTTTGAAATAAAAAGGATTTTTGCAACGGGAACCATCCGTGAAAATAGAATGGAGAAGTGCTGTGGGTCTTAGTATTGTTCGATGGGATGATAACTCGGTTGTCACTGTAGACAGCAATACAAGTTCTGCGCTTCCATAGTGGACAGGAAAACGTTATAGTAGAAAAGAGAAGAAAGAAAATAATATTCCATAGCCTCGAGATATTGGGGAGTATAGTAAATACATGGGACCTACACGATAATGCAAATACAAATAGCCGCACTAGAATTCGAGGAAAAAAGGTGGTGGCCCTAGTTTATCAACTTACTGGACAGCGTTTGCACTAATGCCTGGAAATTGTACAGGTTAACAACAGAAGTAAATGTCACTGGTTGACTCCAAATCGTATCTAGAAGAGAAGCATCTAAAAAGTTAAGTGAATAATTCAGTAGATGACGTACCCCAATGCAAACACACAAAAAGGTAGGCCATATAATTTATCGCTGATTCGTGAAGTAAGGAAGGATGAATTCGGAATTGAATAGAGTTCAAAAAAGTGAAACCAGAAGAAGGTGCCGACCAAACTGTAAAAGCCAAACTACATATGAATTAACAAATTTTTGTGTTCCATTGCACCCTGAATGCTTTCATGTGTTTCATAAATAGTCATTATTTGTTGTACTTCTATCTTTAGTGATACAAATTTCAACTAAAAACCGTTAAATACATGCTCATCTGAGAAAATATTAGATTTGACTCATTTATATCAAAACCGTAATGAATGTCTATTTTATAATGGATTTAGGTTTAACAATACTACATCTCTTTGGACACATAATATTAAGATTTTTTACTATCAAATATGACGATATCCGATAAATACGTGGTTAAAAAAAGGCGTAGGATTAAATCTGACAGTAAAAACGGCACAATCCTACAAGATGGCGATATATGGCAATGCGGATTGCATAACTGCCGATAGACCTAATTCAGCCAAATTAGCGAAAACGCAACATTAATTTTTTTCCATAAACACATTTTTTTGAGGGTCAATATTTTCAATTTACCTTATTTAGCATGTTTTTGGGTGAATTAGAATAAAAAAATAATATACTTTCTTCTATATCTTTACTTGGCCATAATGGGTTAACAACTGTTTGAAATACATATAGGCGGCTTTTGTTCTTAGTAGAGTCAAGGTACAGGTGTTGATATGACCGTCTTAAAATTAGCTTAGTTGTTAGTCACTCAATCCCTTCGTTTGTTTACAAGCGAAGAGACTGCAGCGCTATTTCACTGTAACTCCCTTAAAAATAATCCGAAAGCCTTAGTGTTGTCGTCCAAATATTCGCCCAATATTTTTTGTTTGAATTCATTCAATGCCTCCATAAGAGTTTTCTTCGTCTCTCCATAAGATTTTATAATTGTCCCGCATTTATTTTATTTTGGCACAAGAAAGATCCACAGGTGCCTTTTTCATTTAGGCGTGGACTACCCTTCAACGCTTTAGAGCTTGCAAAATGTAAACATACTTGTTCCATGCGTCGTTAGCCCCAAGTTTGAGAATTGCGTCTTGGAATTCATTGAATTAGACCGAAAAGTACTGCTTTAACCATTAAAAAATACGCCTTTTGGAATAAATAGACCCTTCTTCTCGACGCAGGTCATCTATCGGAGACTGTGGAACCATGAACTATGTCCTTGTGATCACTAATACCAGTCTCAGTTCTGACTACGCAATCTGGTATATTCAATGCTCAGATCAAGTCTGTTGTTGTCTCAGATCAAGACTGTCAAGTATATTGTTACCCCTGGTAGGTGTACATACTATACTAATCCTAAAATGGGTTTTGTTATTAAGAATATTAGGTTGCACAAAGGTTAAGAAAACACTTAGCTGTTTCACAAAATAAAATATATTGCGACCGGTTTCGATACAGCGTATCATCTGGCGAAAGAATATAAGAATTAATAAGCATTTAAGAATATTAGGAAAAAGCGAAGACAAAGTGAGAGAAATTAGCTACTTTTCCCTCGTTAGACCCCGTTTAGAATACGCTACCAGCGTTCGGGACCCCATGAAATAGGCTTAATAACAGAGTTAGAACACGTGCAAAGAAGAGCTGCCAGGTACGTGAAAGGTCGTTACGATAGTCTTGTTACTGTTACTGACCTCTTAGAAAAACTCGGATGGGAATCTCTGTCAGACCATTTATTGAAAAATACACTAAACCTCTCGCGGCTGAGCTTTAAGCCACCGAGAGCGTCCACCGGGTTGCGGATGGTGGGTCAACCTCTAGATACTAGAGGTTAGCTGCGATATAAGCGAGCTTACTTGTCGAATTAGCAGTCGTGGACAAAAAGCGGCGGCATTCCGAATTGGTATGGGTCTATCCCAGGGTAAGATAGGCCATCTGAATGATATATTAAACCGGTGAAGATGCCGTGACTTGGCAATGGAGAGGGCAGCAGCTCTTCTTACCATGTGCGAAGGTGGAGACTGTATTGGCCGGTACAGCTACACATATTTCACTTCGGGCGTGGTAACATTTACTTCAACAGCTGCAGTACTGCGATGTGGAAGGAAAGGGGAAACCACCACATTATTATCCTAAGGAGTCGCAGCTACTCCAACTTTATATTATCAAACACATGACGGAATTCCCTCAGGTAAAATATTCCGGAGGTAAACTAGTCCCCCATTCGAATCTCCGCGCAGGACTACCAGAGAAGGTACATAGGTCAATTGTTATAAAGTTATGAGGATAGGTACATGGAACGAGAGATAACTTGGGACTTGCAGTAATCTAAAAACTCTTAAGGTAGAAATGGAAAGATTGAATATCGACGTACTAGGAATCAGCAAAATCATGCGGCCTGAGGAGGGAGACTTTTTATTTTTTATTTTATTTTAATAAAGAGGTACACATACAGCAAGACTGCCAATTTAAAGTGCACTTATAACAACAAATACCAAATAATTAAATAATAATTATTTATTACAAATTTAAATAGAATAAAAAAGAAAACAACTAAAATTTATCCGGCTATCTAGTCATTTATGCGATAAATATGTTAATGCCCGATGAGTAAAATTTTTAAGTGTCAGACCAAACGGATCAATATCACTGGGTAGAGAATTTATTAAAAAGGAAAGTCTATGGAGAAGTGAGCGCTAAATTACAGATAGCCTGGGTGTAGGAATGTGGAGTGAAGAGGTAGATCGGGTGTGGCGGGAAGGTACTCTAATGTTGAGGAAGGAAACAATGTCAGGACTGTCGAAGTGTGTGTTAAGGGTATTATAAATGAATTTGATGTCTGATTGAAGTCGGAGAAGGGAGAGATTAGGGACAGATAAAGAGGATAAAACTGCACTAGTAGGTATCTCGCGGAGATTTGGGTTTCTAAATTTTACAATTTTTGCAAAAAAAGTTGTAACTTTGTTAAGGGTGGCAAGATTAGTGGGAGCAGACATTGACCAAATTGGGGAGCAATAGTTGATCACCGGAAGAACTATGGTTGAGAAGTAGGATTGGAGTGCCTTAGTACTGGAGATATCCGTGAACCAGTAGAGTAGTCCTAAGAGTGACATGGCTTTAGATTTGATCGCATGAATGTGTTCAGAGAACAGAAGTTTTTGGTCCACAATAATTCCAAGATCTGTCATGGATGACACAAGATTAAGAGGCAAGGAGTTAATTGCATAATCAAAATGGATAGGAGTTTTCTTCGCAGATATTGTCATTGTGGTGCACTTTTAAAGTTCAATTCCAGCCTCCTTTAAAGTTAATTGCAGCACAGAGTGGTGCACTCTCTCTCACACTCTGTGGCATCCTATAGCATATTACAGTCTGCGAGATTATTCATCTTTTTAAATAGTTTGCAGTCATCAGCATAGAGTAATGTATTGACTTGGGAAGAACGGACAATGGGGGCACGGTCATTAATAAATAGGTTGAAGAGGTAAGGTCCAAGAACGCTACCTTGAGGCACTCCAGAGGTAACGTTAGACCAGGAAGATGAGATACCAGCGAGTATTACTTTTTGGGATCTGTCACGGAGGAAACTGGACAAGAGACTGAGGAAGGTGCCATGGATATTAAAGCGGGAGGCAAGTTTTTGCAGCAGAAGTTTATGGTTAAGGGTGTCAAAGGCTTTAGAAAAATCAAGAAAAATGGCGTCAAGTTGAGACTTTTCGGCCATCGGTTGTACGGCATGTTCCTGAAAAATTGATAGGTTTGTAAGACAAGAGCGACCCGGAAGAAAGCCGTGCTGATCAGGGGAGAGAAAAGGAGAAAGTAAAGTAGTGAAGTCGGTTCAGGATGATCCTTTAACAGACCGAGGAAAGAACGGGAAGCCAAGGAGGAAGAAAAGTCAAAATGACATCACTTTGACCTCAAAATGACCCACGAAAAGTCACTATTCAGTCATGACTGTAAAGGTGACTTTTTGCGGGTCATTCTGATGTCAAAGTGACGTCATTTTGACTTTGAACTCATTTGTACAAGTTTTCACTAAAAGTGAGCACCTATAAAAAATTGTCAAATATTGTCTACAATACTCACTATCCCCGCATTCCAACATGAAGGTTGGTTTGGAAAGGTGAGGGTAGAGCTCACCCCTGACACTTCACACAACTGGGCATGCGAATATCACACCTTAAGGAGTGGGGCCAGTTCCTTTCCCTGGGCTAGTTCTACAGATAATTATTAATTTTGGGGAGCCCAAAGCTTCACCCCAGGTTTGAACTCCTGGACCCATCTGCCAATAGCCAGTGGCTACATCCAATAGGCCACTCAGCCAGGTTTTAGGTCTAAATTTAAAAGGCAGCGCCCCTTAAAGTTCTCCCCTCCTTCCCATCCCCTATTAGTACCCCAAGACTACACCACTTGCCCTGGGGCGATATATATCGTGAAATATCGCGATAATTAATTATATCGGGAATGCTAATTTGAGTTTTGTAGATTAACGATAAATGATTGTCCGATAAATAGGGCCCAATAAAAGTATCGGGACCGATAGAATATCGGAACCGATAAAATATCACGATTTATCGTCCAATAAAAACATCGGGTGCGATAAATTAACTGTAGAGCCATTAAAAATATCGGAATCGTAAAAAATAATCTTCCGATAAAATACTACCGAACTATACTATTATAAGGTAGAAATATCATTTCGATAAACTATAAAGATATATCATCCGATAACAAATATTGGGCCTGATAAAAATCGCCATTTGATAAAATACTACGATGATAATCCGATAAAAACTCTCCACTGCTAGAATATCACGAAATATCATCCAATAAAAATTGCTGCTTGAATAAAATATCACGATTTATTGTCTCATGAAAGCCGCAGCCGCGATAAAACATCGTGATTTATCACCCGATCGCGTCGTCGCTCGCGATAAATTATCATGTTTTGGCATCGGGAAATTAGTTTGGGAAAATACAGCTATGTATAAGGTTGGCCTTCGTTTATGCTAGACCATAAATCGGTGCGTTAAAAACTTACTAATGTGTGGTACATCGCGGTATTAAAAAGGAGGTATTTTTTCATCGAATTATATAACGTGATATATTTTATCTGAAGGCAAATTTTTATCGGGCTGGAGATTTTTTTATGAAATGATACATCGTGGTATTTTATCGGTAGGCGATTTTTATGGGCCCCGATATTTGTATCGGATGGTATATATCGTGATATTTTATTGGATAGCGATTTTTTGGTCTCGATATTTTTATCGATTTTCATCCGAGATTTAATGACGTTATATGATAATTGTTCCTTAAAAATGGTCTATCATTCGCTTTGACCGCGAGAAAGTCCCCGGGAACGAACCTATTTCGCCAAAATATTTCGAAGGAAATCCGCGACGCGCCATTACTAAACAGAATGCGCCGCGGTTTTTTTAAGTAACTCATCGTCGCTGATTGCTGCATTTGCGTAAGAAATAATTAAGCATCTCCTCGTTTTCAATAATATTTTCGGTGAGAGCTCGTACGTGCGTCACTACGGGAATAATAGCCAATAATAAATATCGGTCTTCATTTCAAATCAACAATAGAGCGTTTGTTTCACTATAATCTGCCATTTCTCGGATTATTTACGCTTGTTTTTACAAACTAGACAAGAGATTGCAGCCATACAGGAGAGGAAAAGGAAATGAAAATTTGCTTTATATTGCTCCAGAAGATGAGATGTTTGAAGCAGCTAATATGCCAAAACTTCTCTGGATGTCGAGAAGGATTTAAACAACTTACAAGAGCTCCTAAAAACCTTATCTCTCTTCTATTCATTTGTGAGTAAATTGGCAGTTATCTGATCTACATCATCCATCAAATTAACCCTTTCTATTTTCCCTTCTTGTGCCATATGTTAAAGTTAAAATTTAATTTGGTTTCCTTTCTCACAGGTTTAACATCTTAGACAAATTGCAGTTGATCATACTGATGGAGTTTTCAGCCCATGTGACCAGAAATATGTGTACAAATGAATTTGCTCGCTGCATCAATTGGGATGGAGAGCTTGGAAAAATTATGTTCAACAAACCCTACATCAATAAGGCTATTTGCAGTTAGTATAAATTTTTCTATTTAATGTATCATTAAAGTTAGAAACTTTCAGCTTCTTGATGTTATTTTTTCCTTTGTTTGTAGTCCCACAATAGAGGAATTTCCCTCAGGGTAAAGTAATTATGACAAAGGCTAAGATTCAGCGACGATTCAACAAAATTGCTCAAGCAACTATAGAGGCAACTGAAGGGTAAGGAAATGCTACAGAATCAACCGTAACGGCCAATGTAGATGATTTTTCTCGATTTGTTTTTGAAGAGGAAGAAAAGGAAAATTAAAAGGAAAATTAAAAACAAATCCTGAGGAATTTCTTGTAAAATCTGTTTTTTGTTGCAATAAATCCTAATAAAGGTTGATTTTCATATCTGAAGTGTTTTATTTATCCCTAAATGACAATCTAAATACAGAAATTATAGTATGAATTGTTATTAGAAGAACAAATAAGTTTGGTCACAATTAGTCAAAGTGAGTTCAAAATGAGGTCAAAATGATAGGTAGTCATTTAAGGTCATATTAACATCATCATGAGTCAAGAAAGATGTCATTTCACGGGACCATTTTGAGGTCACCGTGACTACCAAGCCATGACTTGAAAATGACATCAAGATGATGTCATAATGATTTTTCATTATATCGAGATTGGCCGATAGTTAGATTGGAGTGGAAGCTTTAGGATTATATACACAGGAACTCTAAATGGTAATGCTGGGTTAGGATAATGCTCAGAAACACGTTTTCGATAGCGTTTTAACTCTATCCTTGTTTGAAATGTTTATATAATTTTTGACAATAGTTCCCATAATTTGCAGTTACGACATAAGGAAGCTACATCTACTCCTAACGTAGAACAGAAAACAAATAGTGAATACCATAAAAATTAGAGAAGTTGTTTTGAAAAAAAGCAAACCCTCGCTTGTACATTTGGCGCATTTGCTTGGCACTATCGTGCGCCGTAATGGTCACTCACCTCTCGCTGACAGTTTCTTAGTGTTGATGATTTTGGCAGCATACTCGAGGCCCGACGACTTCTGCACGCATCTCCTCACCACAGAAAATGCGCCCCTGCAAAATAATCACACACACTCATTAGATAAGCACACTCAGCCTCCGCTCTAAGGCCATTGCGACACGTGGTGAAGTATTTGTTCAACTGCAGTATTTCCACTCGATTTATTTTCCCACGACGCGTATCGTCGTCACAACAATGCACTACTGTCGGCGCCATAATTATAAGCCGCTTTAATTTGCAAATTTATACCTGGGCTTGTGCGCGTGCTATAATATTGAATAATACGTCATTTTACAGAAAATTTTATTTTTAATTCCAATTTAATTTTTGTTTTATGAAAAAATTAAAAATGTGCACACCAGTTCAATAAGTGACTCCACACACCATAAAATTAGTCGTTTTGTCAACTTCATGAACTTTGTAACTCAACCTAGGGAAAACTATTACGTCTACAACATTCATCTTCCACAATAAGTTGTAAATATTTATGTAGATCAAGAAAATGGATTTTGCGTACTTTTGAACGCATATTTTGTCATTAATTAACGAAAATGTTTAAACATTATCTAGTATTACAGTTTACCCCGAAATAAGAATTAAAACTGATAAAAAACTTTTCAAGTTATTTGTAATTTTTCCATGATCTCATAATGCCAAAAAATAGTAAAAAAATAAAATATAATTAATATTATACTTATATAACTAATTAATATTATATTAAGTCCTATAATGGAAATTAATATAATATTAATTAGTAGAAAAAGTTTTCGCAGCAACAACAGATTAGTGCAAAAATAAATTTAGCGGAAATATTGCAATTTATTTAACTAAAATTTTTAATTCTTCACAGGCAGGCCGGAATAAAAAAATGAACTCATTTATTTTTGATGACATTAACATTTTTATATTTATAACCATATTTATGTAACCAAAACGCTGGCAAAAGTAAAAGATATTTCTAACAAATACGACAAATAGAAAATAAAGCGTACATAATGTAGCAGTTAAGACTAAAAACACCACCAGTTATCAACTTACCGCCGAATTTCTAGCCATAGACAGAGGCTTCATTTTCTCCTGGTTGTAAAACTAAAACTATTCCTCAAAAAGAAATGAAAAATTGCTCCTATCCAAACCTCGGGAACTGCTTTAGAATAATTTATGTTCTATTCGAGGTGATGAGCGACAATCGGTAAAAACAACCGATTGAAACAATGAAACAATGTTGCCCGCAATGCATTTCCCTCCGCGTACGGGATGAACATGAAATGTCCTTGTCGTGGGTTGAAAATCCTTATACAATAAACGTATATATGTGAACAGTTGATATTTACAAAGATACGGAAGACTTTCCAATGACAACAGTGACAAAATTCACCACGTGAAAATACAATAAAAATTGCTCTAACTGTGGGATACGGATGAAAATTAAGATTTTTGCCAAAAAAGCCTTAATCCGTGAAAGTATAAATTTGTTAAAGTTATTTATGACCTTTTAGTATCGGCCAATGTTTAAATTTGTGTTTTACTTACAATAGCTGAAAAAACCGTTACTTTATTCGACTACGCACTAATATTTAACTGGCAGGGTAAAATTTTTCATCCATGATAACCAACGCGCAATACAACAATAAAAGTAATGGTACAAATATTATGTAAAAAGCTGAAGAAGTATGGATTTTATAAGCGTTCAAACTCGAGTCTCTACACTTTTGGTGCGGACAGTAATAATTCAGATTTTTCTGAATTTTTAGGGTGAAATATTCACACAGCCGAGGCAAAGTCCATTTTGAGGGGCACTTCGAACTCTACGATAACACGTACCTGCTAGTTTACAAGATGATCACAAAATCAGTAAAATAAATAACAGGACCTAGAAGTTCGAAAATGCATAGCTAGCGAAAAGGGAATAAGAACACAAAAACGTCAACGGAAGTTGAAAACTTATCTTTCGTTGGACAATTTAGTTACTTGGTAATTTTTTTAATCAATACTACCCACTGGCATGAACTACAGTGCCAATCTGTCAATAAGTACGGAGCTATCCTTGTCTGTCCCGTGCGATACATGTCCATGTGTGTTTTAATACTGTTGTGAATGGAGTATGCCCTGCCTTCGATGCAGCATCGCGTATAAACATTCACTCCCTGGACCAAATAACCTCGCTGGACACACATCGAGCACGTCGAGGCTCACTGCGATGAGAATGTGGAGACTCGATAACGACGGGATAGCAAACAACAACCATCTCGGGGAATGCGTGACAGTCATAGCACGATAATCTCGCCCAACTTCTCAGCTGCTTATGCTTGCTATCATCATTCCCTCCTTCATCATCTTCTCCTTGCTATCATAGTTTCCGCGTTGCACCCAGTACGTTCATAATAATTACAACATCAGTAACATTTAATTAAAGTCAAAACTTGTTCATACAACTATTGGATAAGTCAATGCTGTTGAAATAAATTCATTAATATGTGAGCCATGCCAAAGGGAAAAAATGACAAAGCATTAAACAATTCAAAAAAATATAAATTCGGTCGCGCGCTCTCCATCAAGTGATTGATCACAGCTCTGTTTCGTACCCATAAGGCAGGGTCGACCAATCAACTTTGCTCTCAGTAACGATTTAGACGACCGTCGACGATTTCATTCCGTTATGCGAAAAACAAAGACTCCCAATATAATATAACATCTTCTTCATGCCGACTAAATTTAAATACATCCATCGACATGTAAACAGGCACATTAGCCGGGATCAGCCAACCAGCGGGTGAGGATCACGTGATATTTCCATTTGAATCGTTATCGCACGACTGGAGCGGGAAAATGCCGTTTCGTTCAAATGGACGAGATATCAACCGCAAATTGAAGAGAATGAATGCTTTCCCGTGTAATAAGATAACGCGACCCTCACCACCGCTTTATCATTTCTGGAGAGACATCGAGTACAAACACACCTGCAATCCTCCATCCACTACAAACACACCTGCAATCGTTAATGGCTGTCATTAGTGAGGAATGTCAGTCAGCGCTTTCCTCTGGGCATGCTCACCAAAGCCCTGGTCTCCGAGAAGCATGCATCCGCGGCTGGAAATAGAATTTGCACATAATTGAGGTGTGGGACAAAATATAAATTTAACCTCTATTGGCATGTGCCATCGGAGTACCAGTGGTATGAGAGCTTTTCCCGCGCTTCGCGGTGGCCCTCTGAATAACAGTTTCAGGGGCAGTTGTCCGTCCTGTAGTATGCATACATCTGCGACACCTGTAAAAGATAGAGATAGATGCGTCTGTGTCGCGCACCCCTCGACAAGTCTCACGAAGGACTAATTCACTAATTTCAATTTGCCGATAGTGGCAGAGCTAAAAAAAAATACATAGACAAGCTTTTCCATTTTTCGGCCCGTAGGTGGCTTCCTAATGTTCTCCACTCTGCGTAAATGTTAGCAGTTAACGGTGTAGTGCTCGGATGAATCATAATCGCGAGTCATTCCTAAACCACCTTCCATTTCCTCCACTATATTCCCTGGGAAATAAAGCCGAATGACGATGTGCACACGCATGAACCGTATGCCTTCATACTACTAGGGCGAACGGAGCAGAGCCTCGGCCCCGATGGACGGACGGGTAAGCACAGAGAGCAGAAGTGAGAGAGACGAGAAAGTCGCTTGCCATTCAAACACTATCTCAATGGGCGCAATGGAGAAAACATGAAACCTGCTACCACGATTTATATGCCAGTGAGCGCTCTAGTCATTCCTCTGTGTTGTAAGAGTACATTCCACTTGCAGTAGGTACATTTGACATGGGTGATTCCTGACTGCTGTAAAGGAGGAGTCTCACCCTTTGGATGGGCGAGTAAGTTATTAAGTTTGTTGGATATTTGCAAATTATGCAAACATATCGTAAGTCGTGGATAAACTGTTCTCGGGATTCCCATCGGGTTAATTCTTTCGTGATTACAGTACCCACATAATATTCGCCGGGAAATCATCAAATCATATTTCATATCGTAAGTTGCGGATAGTGCGGTAGTGCAACATGCTTAGCTCTCGAGTTACCTTTGATGGGGCTTGTCCTTTTACTTCTCTTAAATAACTAAAATCCGAATTATATGATGTGATTAAGTTGAAGTATTTCAAGGATAATCTTCGGTTTTTCATGGCATCTTGGGGTCGCAATTGCGATTTTCGGTATAAATTTCTTTCCATTGACTTAAACCGCACTAACTGCCGCCGATGAGACGGTGCTCATTCATTCCCTTCTCTGCGCATGGCGGCCCTTCCAGCTCTCGGCAAATCGCAGCTGAAGCCAACGTGTACATTAACTTCCTGGCACTCTTCACAGCCATTGACAATTGTCTGCAGGGGGAGGGAACCAACTAATCTCTGCAGTGTTAGAGAGCCCATTGAAAAGGTTTGAATTTTCAGGTGAGATTATTCGAATGAGTGGATAAACCTTTCTCGGATTTCCGTAAGAAAATCTAAGAGAGCTGACGCGTCACCCGCCGACGGGACCCGAAACGTCGGCGCTCTTAAATTGTCTCACCTGCGCGGAAACCCGAGAAAGGTTTATTCATTCTGTTCGATGGGGAAGTGTTAAATCATGCATCCTTCGAATGAGACTAAAGCCCTAAGGAATACTTGCTGTAAGCGTGCATTGTTTAAAAATTGGTGCGAAGTTAGATGAAGGGAGTGAGGTTCGGTGTTTCACAACGCTCGAATCGAATTGTGGATGGATCGATCTCTCGATGGACTTGAATGTTTCCTCCGTAGAGTTTATGGCGTTCTCTCCGACGTCGACCACGTCTGAGCGACAATCGCCGCTCACTGCGCGTGTCGTGCATGAAGTTTGGCCTTCACGTATGAGTTTATATTACAATATTAATGGTATGGACGATGAGAGCAGCTACCGTGACGCCCCGTTCACTAGAATGGACGAACATCAAGCGCTGCCCGGAGGCATAAGCCCCAAAATTGTGTCACCTGCAGACATAACTACTTTTTGTGCTGATCTCGATGTCACAGTGGACAATAGATATTGCTGTACTTTCACAAAATCAGCGTCGATTCAGTTCGTTATTCTTCAGCATCTTCGTATCAAATAAGGGGAGCTGCTGATGTATCACTTACTATAGAAGTAAATCGACGAGGCTCAACCATCATATTTTCGTCAATTTTCATCGTCGCGCTATAAAAGCCCAGCTCCTTTCGTTTTGGGTGACTTCACATTCGCCATTTACCGCCTGCGCCCTTCGGCCATGTTGTGTTTCGGAGAGGTGCCACCTGTTGAGCACTCTCCTCCCATGTGGCGGACGCTCATTTGCCGTCATCTATTTCTTGCATACGAACGAACCGTTTTGTTATGTACGAACGATGGTGCGGACCGAGAGTTGATTTTATTCAATGGAGGGAGCAATTGTATAGGTCAATCGGTGTCATCTACCTCATGAGGCGGTGATGGATCTTGAACATTTCTTCGGGTTCATCGAGTAACACCAAGGAGGTTGTAAATACACTGGGGGGGGGGGGGGGGGCACCGCTGGTTCCGAGCGTGGAGCAAAGTGTGGCAGGAATGGGGGTGCTTGGGTAGGATTAGCCACGCCTGCTTTGCCCAAAAATTGACGATTCCATTAGGGCCATTGCTTACAATGTGGTGATATTTGTGGTGGTACGTTGTCAAATCTTAGCTATTCATAATATGAGCCCAGACACAGAGAGCTCCTATCATCTGTCACTGATCACGTGACGGAAAAACTCCAAAAAACAATAATAATAGCCAGCGATAATGCAATGGGTGTAGGAAAGGCTCTCAGCAAATTTTACCATTGAGCGCTGAATAATTTCGCCCCTAGAGCATTTTGAAGTTTCAACTTGTATTCCGCGCCAAAAACGCATTTCTCGGGCGACGCCATATTGATGACGTGTGGTCCTCATGATATCTGCATAGCTTGCATAAGAAGCGCATTGCAATCTACGTTATTAAAAGTATAAATGAATAGTAGATAAAACAGATAAATTTAAATGAATGCGAGGAAACCTTATGTGAACTCTTGTGTGCCGAGATGCTAATTTACCTCTCGTTAAACACCAGAAAAGTATTTCTTTGTTTTGCCAAACGACCCAGACCGAAGAAGGCGGTGGTACGACGCTGCACGGAGACAGCATATTCCTTCAGAAATTGGCTGTTATAGAATTTGTGAGGGTCATTCTCATGTAAGCCACTTCTGCTTCTCCGAGGGATTCAGTTTCCCTTACTCCTTTTCACCACTATCCACGTTAAGCCCTGTTTACCAGGCACCCGTGACTGCGTGGATTGCGATCGCGCTTTCCGCAGTCCAACGCGTACGCGACGTGACTGCGTGGCGTGGTGCCTGACAGTGTTGTTGTTTGCGACGTCGCGCACTGCATTTGACGCATCCTTGCAAACCACTTTCCTGGATCTGTGATCCGAAAATACATGATTTTTATGTAGTATAGATTATACATGGGTATTAAAAAATACGCCGGAGCGAACGAATGCTGCGTTGCCACGTCTTGCGCGCGTTACTTTGCTTCCAGGTAACCAGTACTGGCCCGGCGCGGCCCCATTTGGCAACATGACATTAATAGAAGTTATTGTAATTCACAATTATAAATATTGTTATAGATTATGGATCATAGAAAATTTTCAAATAAATTAATAAGTTTTTCTAGTAATTTTATTTTTTCTTTCGGGGTAAACTGTAATACTAGATAATGTTTAAACATTTTCGTTAATTAATGACAAAATATGCGTTCAAAAGTACGCAAATTCCATTTTCTTGATCTACATAAATGTTTACAACTTATTGTGGAAGATGAATGTTGTAGACATAGTAGTTTTCCCTAGGTTGAGTTACAAAGTTCATGAAGTTGACAAAACGGCCAATTTTACGGTGCGCGGACTGCACTCGCGTGTCTTGATTTTTGAATCTTTCGGAAAACATAAAATAAATTAGACTTGAGAATGAAATTTCCTTTAAAATGACGTATTATTAATTATTATGTTATGCACTGAAGTCCAGATATAAAAATGCAAAGTACAGCGGCGGCACATCATTTTGACGCCGACAGCAGTGAAGGCATCAGTATTATTGAAGACGGAATTTCGCGCAATCATTACCAGATAACAGAAAAAGTATCGTTTATTTCAACAGTTCGAAAAACTTAAACAGTTCAATATAACCACACGGCTTATTTCATTGGTAAATTCTGTTTCGTTTAAATGATGAATGCATAATTATATCTCGGGGAAAAAATAAGCAGACTAATGGTAAATGAAAATATTCCAATCGACGTGTTTCTTTGAACTACGATCTAATATATTTGGTAAAACAACAAAAATCGTTTCATGGGCCAAAAGAAGCAATTACTTGATAACTATTACAATTATTATACAGATAATATATAAAATACTATTTCCGGCACTAACCAAATATTAGCAACCCAAAGATACCTACATAAGAAAATGTTCATAATGTCTCCAGATTGAACACCAAAACAGGCCTCCTAAATCCAAACAGACGACGATGGACATTCGGATTTTCTGGCCAGTGCATCTCGCTGTTGTACACCGCCATACATACACTTACACAGCCACTCGACCTCTTCAATTGAACGACAACACCGCCCTTGAAAAAAAAACCACACATCCGAGTTTGAAGTGTTTGATCTCGGTAACTACTACATTAACTTAACTAAAATGGAAGGAAAATTTGTTTCTACGTTTGCTCCACTTCGTGCGAAACTCATCTTTACGACAACAATGTTCAAAATTCTTTCGTTCCCGTGAGCCAATCATTCGAAGAGCGAACCAGCTTGCTCAACCGATTTAAGACTCGTCTCGGAAAGAAGAATCTGTTCTCCGCACACTAGCGCCACACCCGTAATACAGAAGTACCTCTCGAGACCACAATGAGATGCGAATGGTGCTCGTCTTAATTTCGTCTCTCAAGGCTCTCAAAATACCTGAAGAAGCGGATAAAAATAATAATACTCCATATACTTTGGATTGCTATAATCCTATGCTAGGAGGCTCCACAACTTTTGGGTCTTCACTTACAGATATACTGATATCATCATTGATCTTTTAACTTGTGGTGTTACACGAAAACACAGTTCTAGTTTACTTTCATGAGAACCGCGACGCATCATGGCATTAGCTTCAAATAATGCGATGAAATTGTATGAATTCTCGAACTTTAATCACATAGGGAAATGTCAGGCCATTAGTAGGCCTTCCGTGATCTTCGCGCACATGGTGATTGATGCGCTCCCATTGTTCAACGCACCACGACAGCGAGTAAGGGTGCCTTCACAGTTCGGCGTTGCGTTGACGCCGCGGCCCGCTAAACAGTCAGAGCCCGTCTTTGAGAATTGATGACGTTTGTCGCCAGCTCGCTGCGTCGTCGCAGAAAAATCTGATCGTGGATTTTCTCTGCGTGAAGGCGGCAATTCGCCGGCGATTTCGAATTAGTGCTTGTTTAAGGGAAACTTAGGAATACAAATATGCAGGAGTGGCTCCAATGGTAGTGATGAATGCTATTCATTTTGTTATTTAAAATTATTTTGAAATTTAAGCATAGATATTTCGTATCTTTCCTAAACATAAGACACCTGTTAACCCTAGACTAGATTACAATCACTGAGGAGCATAGATTAGCATAACATACACCCGTCAATGGTATCACAAGCTAAATACAGCGTGTGATTTTCTTGCTGGTGACTACAGTCGTTTAAATGCCAATTTATATTTTATAATTATGCCCTCCTAATCTTCTCAGTTGAAGATATTTAGATAACATGGCTGCGACAATCTGTTAGAACAACAGTTATCATAAATAAATGTTCCTGATAACTTTTCACGATACTCATGTTCACTGGGCTAATGTAATTTGTTATTTTTCGTATATTCCTAGTTAGGTAATAAAACTTCATAATACTTTCTCTCGGGCCGATTTCAAGGAGCCGACGCTTTTCGCCTTTCATTTGTTTTCGCAACGCAGACCTGTGAAGGGCCAAATTTGCTGGCGGGGCAGCAGCTGGGGCTCGACGCAGCTCCGAGGCACCCTAGTGAAGCGGACGGGAGTCGTACGTCACCAGTGAGACGACAATCACGTGCACATGTTCGTCTTTCGCTTGTTTAGGGAGCCACCTGTTGAGTGGGAGCACAATGGCCAATGGGCACTCAGGAAAGACCATTTATTTACACGTGTCCACACCACTCCCCGTTGACTCCACCACAAACACGAGGGGTGCGGTCCAATGAATGCTACTTTCGCTACCAGACGCTACAGACGGAAGTGCTCCGGAGCTCCGGTCCATAGGCGCTACGTTCGCTACGAGAATTTCTTTTCGGACCGGTCAGGAGCGAAGTCAAGATGGCGGAAAAGAACGAGGGCGAGCAAACTGGGATTATGAAATCGAATATATGGTTTTAAATGCGAATTGAGGTGATTATGGTGATTGAATAGTAATAATTATATTCGAATATCATTTAAATGAATTATATTTTCCAATATCGAGGTTCCACTAAGTAAAGCAAGAAACTTTGGACCGTATTTCTCACACCTACCCTCGCCTACCCCTTCTAAATGAAACTCATTACCCAAGAAAAGGAAAAAGTAGGTACTCTACTGTTTTCTCAGTTGAAACATGTCAATTTATTATTGGTAAAGACTATTAAAAACATTAATCCATTTCATGTAAATCCTATTTTTCTTCAGATTTTAATTTATGCCATGAGTTGATTTGTCGTTATGTGTTCTTATAATCCTATCTTATATTACATGCCCCTTTTAATAATTTTTTGTTGCCTTTTGTATGCTAAGGCTGCTTCCAGAGACATTAGAGTTCACTTTGGGGGAGATACGAGAATATTTGCGGATAGATAGTTCTTGCAATATATTTATTTAAATCACGATTAAATTTACATCTATTTACTAAGTGCGTCTACTCCGTTACTTCGTAGTCACTTTTATAAGAGAAAAGTGTCCACATTCAGCGTCCAACATCTGCAACGTGAGTAAACTCTCCATTGCCTCAGTGCATTCCCTTCGAATTTCCGCCAAAAATTGACTCGCTCCTTCGCTGACCCAAGTTTTCAGGGGAGCGTCTGGAGCTGGTCTGGAGCGAGGCGGGAAACGGGTGTATGACGTTTTCCGTGACGTCACAGCCTAACCTGTAGCGCTCCGTAGCGAATTACGGACCGCTTGGTGGCGCTCCGAAGCATTGGAAGCGTTCAACGGACCGCACCCGAGAAAAGAGTCAACTTCCCCGCAGGATGTGCTGCCACCCACCGCGCTGCTTTTAAACGGGATTACACAAGAGCAAAGTGATCCAAATTTCATGAATAAATTAGCTATGATCTGCTAGCCAGCATTTATATTCATGACGACATGATCTATGGAATTCAGAATTTCTCAGTGCTATTCCTCGCAACTGCAAAATAATGAAAACGAATTGTATCGACCCCCACTGACAACCGAATGAATAGCGACCGAACAGAACAATTGAATCTCGTGTTGGACAAATGTGCGCAACCATAATAGGTACACTCACTAGGGAGTGTACTGCGCTCCGCTGTTAGTAGACGCATGCTCGCTTGTGCCATCCAACTTCGGGAGAGCACGTCATCTGCTCTGCGGGATGAATGCACGCATTCCTACGCGGCCACTTTTTACGCAAATCATCGCTCCATGGCAGAACGGTTTCGACTCTTATGCATGAAGTTCACGGGAACCCATCATGACCTTAACTCTGACAATTTGGTCTCCTCACATTTCCCGCGGTCGGTCGAAGGCATATATATCCCCAATTGATTGAGTGTGATGATCGTAACATTTCTACCGACTCTTTGGGCGACGCCTTTTTGAAGGGCAAAAAGTTATGATCACAGCTAAAATATACGTGAAGTCTTCCCAACTTCTCGGTTATGATGCGGGAAATATTTTAAAAAGACGCTTTCTTTGCCTTTCTTCTTATTCCATAATGCTCAATTTATATTCTCAATAATAAAAACTCCTCCGCGCAAATGCTCCCAACGAAACCCCCTCCAGTCCTCCACCCCCTAAAAGAAATATTATCTGCGAGCTAGTGTGATTCATCGTAATAAAATGCGACAACTCTAAGATATGTCCAAATAAGATGATGTTAAAACAATTATTTTTATCATAAGGTAATCATTCAATGTAATACAGATACGATGAGCGTTATGCACCATCCATTTAAAAAGTGACTGATGGCTAGAGTGATGTTCGGGATTTGAACGAAGATGTTATTTTCTGAAGCTATAAGGGTAATGTAGAAAAAAAATGCAACGACTTTCTTCCCCGGGTTCGAGAGATAATTGATAGTAAAGATTTCGCGCGGCACCACTTCCCTAGAGGAAGCGTCATCTGCAACAACCTCCGTGGCCGAGTGCGTTGAGGCTTGAAAAGCCTCGGCACCTTTCCTGCATTCCCGTATAGTTTCAGAAAATGACATCGTCGTTCAAACCCCGAACCTCACTCTCGAGAAGTGTCTCACACCCAGGGGGCCGCGGTTCGAACCTTCGCCAGAGCAACTTTGGCATTGCTTTTATTGTCGTCTTCATTTTGATCATACGGCGACAAGTATATGAATAATTTTAATTGAAGCAAGCATAGACATGAGGAAAAATTTTTATCATCATAATGGGGTACGTGACCTCCCCTTTTCAAAGCAATTTCACGTTTCTTTCTTTTAAACTTAAGCTTTTCCATGCCTATGCTCCTCTTGAGCCAATGATTCCGACATCTCTTACCAAAATATGTTAGTATTCATAGATGTTACAAGTCTCTCTTTGAATTTTCTTACATATTAATACAAAAACCTTTAATATCAGTCCTCTTCCTGAATTAATACCTATGTAACTCGCTATCTTCGAAATCGCAATTTTACCAATGTGAGACGTAATTAATTATTGTAGCACAAAATAACCAAGAACTGTGTTTATTTAAAATTGGGAGTCTCGGTAGATTGAAAATTTTCATTTTTAAATAACGATGCATTAAACAAAGGTGCTTACAAGTTTTTTACCGCAATATTCTCGCATTCCTTACTCTTGCCAAACGCGGTTCCCCTATTTGTTTTTTATTTAGTTTTTATTACCCGTGCGTGGTATTCGGTAAGGCAAATTAATAAATCCTTCCTTGAAAACGTAATATTTGAGCTTTTCTAACTTTCATTGTCAATATTAACACTGTTGCTGTACATTTCCTCAATATGTACTTGATTGTACACTTACCGGCTTATTAAACCTGATTCCATGTCATACGGTTGCTTACCGTCATTTATTTTTCCCACGTCAGAGTTATGAAAAACGTATGAGCCAAACCATTTATTCTGATTATCTTGGTTTTTGAAAACTAAGATGAAACGTCGTTGGTGAAACACGATCCTCACATTTCTGAGATAATAATTTTAACCGAGTTTTTGAAAACTGAGATAATAGAGAATATAATCCGTGTTGGTGAAACTGGGCCTTAGTCCAGCAAGTGCGTTATGGTTACAATAGACGGCGATTACGAGGCAGACCATCCCAGGCCACCAAAGTGCGTGTTAGACGACCGACCCTTCCTTTTCTCTCATTCCCCTCCGCCCACGAATACCAACAGTTTAGCAACTGAATGGTTCGAACGCCCTCATGTTTCTAACGGGTGTCCAAAATATTAGGTTCATTTTAGCCGTTCGTTTATCGGTTCCTTTCCTCTGGCCCTTCATTTGGGATTTCGCGTTCATTTTAATTTCGTTTTCATTTGAACATACGCGTTCGATGAACAGGATGCGACGGTTCAGGTTCGCGGTCGATTTACGGGTCGGCTATTTGTTTGTACTTTTTGCTATGGTTAAAAAGTAACTGAAACATTAGCTTGAAACTTTATTTTGACTATTTATATTAATGCAACAAAAAACTGTTCCAGCAAACGGAAAAGTCAAACAGAAATTGTTATAATGTTAATCTAAATAATGTTATATCTACTATTTATTTTGTCATTAAATTATTCGTGATGATAATAACTTTTGACTGGGCTAATCTATATTTTACCCTGCGTCGCTTTAAGAGGTCTGAACTGATGATTTTGGGAAACACAAATTTGGCTCCAACTTTCCTCAAATTCGTCACGCCACTCTCCTCCTCATTCTCTCATCGTTCAAGGGCATTCACACACCGACTGACGAAAAGAAATATTAACGCGAAGAAAGGCTTTTCATCGGAAAAAAATTGCGTAGAAAAGCTTTCATCTCAGTAAATATTTCTCAAGCAAATATTTTAATAAAGGACTAGATCTTCATAGTATTTTAAAAAGAAAATTTGGATACAGTTACCAAGGGATCATAAGGAAACAAGGAAATTTTCACTATGGTTTAACGAAGTTGGAGGCTCTGGAGAATAAATTCATAACCAACACGCTTAGAACGAACCAAAACCCACAGCGATCCATTAATGTAAAGATGTGTGGATGCACTTATGTAATCACCTGCATACGGGAAACTTATGTCAAACCAAAGAAAATACGAGCACTGTGCTACTGAGTTCGTCGGTTCTCACCTAGGGTAATTAGGGTAGGGGCTGGTAATTTTAAGCCAATGCTGAGGGAGCCAATGCTAAAGAGATTACAGGCAGGATTTTACCACAGTATCCGATTGCTAATCACAATTGAAAAAGGGACAAAGGTGAAAACATAATTATAAAAGCTAAAAGTCTCAGAGCCATGTGTTGCGAACATGTGATGCAACAAGTGATTTAGAGGAGGTCATCCTGAAAGGTCCATCCTCATTTACCAAACATCGAAACGCGCCTCATTATTACAAAAAAGATAGTCTAAGGATAATCCCATGCATAGTTGCTGGAGACGACAGACGTGTCTCCTCACTTCATATCAATGTACTCCTCAAGTTACAGCGGCGAATGGATATCCAAGGCACTACACACGCGGCCTTCCACCCTGCACGCGAAAATGAATGGCCACCACCACCTCCATCAGTAACATCGGAGGGAGGAACGCACTTTCCTTCCCTAAGAATACACGAGAGGGTCAAATCATAAATGAAAAAAATGACAAGGTCCGCAAAAAAACATCAATTTTCATGCGATAATTTCCGCACAGTGAATTCTTGAGGGGCCCAAGTGTCGGTGGCCGAGTCGTCGCGAGCTGCTGACGGGAAAAAGGCCCCCATGGCGCCATTCCACAATTTTGGTTTACCATTTTGGTCCAATGGTCCATTTTATCCCGAAAGTGCCTCCAATGCATCATCAAAAGAATCGCTCGTTGAAGCGAATCATCATCATCATCATCATTGGTCAACAATCCTAGGATTGGTTTGACGCAGCTCTCCACTCAGTTCTCCTATCAGCTAATCTTTTCACTCCTACGTATTTCTTCTCTTTCACATCTCTCTTTACTTGTTCCATATATTTTGTTCGAGGTCTTCCTTTTCCATTCTTGCCTTCCACCTGTCCTTCGACGATTGTCTTCATCAGGTCATCATGTCTCAAGATGTGGCCTATAAGGTTGTTCCGTCTCCTTATTAAGGTTTTCATGAGGCTTCTCTTCTCTCCTACCCTTCTTAGGACTTTCTCGTTACTAACTCGGTCGATCCATTTGATTTTCATCATTCTTCTGTAGCACCACATTTCAAAGGCCTCTATCCTAGCTTTCTCCGCTGCGGTCATTGTCCATGCCTCACTTCCGTATAGGAGCATAGTCCAGATGTAGGTTCTTACAAATTGTTTCTTTACTTCTATATTTAAGTTTCCCGCTGTAAGCAGGTCTCTCTTTTGGTGGAATGCTCTCTTCGCCTGGGCTATTCTGCTGATAATTTCTTTCTTGCTTCTCCCGTCACTAGTTATCTTGCTTCCCAAATAACAGAATTCATCCACCTCTATCAGTTTTTGCCTCCCTATTTTAATGTTGGTCTAGACTTCTTCTCTTCTGCTGCATACTAAGATCTTGGTTTTCTTCGTGCTTATTTTCAGTTGACATCTACTCATTACCCTACCCATATTAACCAGAATATTTTTCAAATCCTTCTCTGTTTCTGCTATAACAGCTTTGTCATCGGCAAATCTTAGCATGCAAATTTTTTCTCCATTGATATTCACTCCCAATTCCTTTTCTTTGATTTCATTAATGGCTTTTTCAATGTAAACGTTAAAAATTACGGGTGACAATGTACAGCCTTGTCGCACTCCTTTCTTAATTCTTGCTTCTTCACAGCTGGGCCCTGATTTTATCACGGCTACTTGGTTTTTGTATAAACTGTGGATGATTCTTCTGTCATTATAAAGAACCCCAATTTCCTTTAGGATTCCAAGCATTGTGCTCCAATCCACGTTGTCAAATGCTTTCTCTAAGTCCACAAACGCAACGAATGTTGGCTTGTTCTTTTCCATTCTCTTTTCTATGAGCAGTCTTAGGGCCAATATTGCTTCCCTTGTGCCTTTGTTTTTTCTGAATCCAAATTGGTCCTCATCCAAGTACTCTTCTGCTTTTCGTTCTATTCTTCTATAGATGATCCTTGTCAGTATCTTTGATGCATGTGTAGTAAGGCTTATGGTCCTAAAATCTTCGCACTTCTCCGCTCTTTTCTTCTTAGGAATAGGGATTATAATGTTCCTCTCGAAATCCTTTGGTATCTCACCTGTCGTATACATTTCACTAATGATTTTGTATAGCTGGTTCAACGTCTTCTCTCCTGAATTTTTAATTAGTTCTGCAGGAATGTCATCAATGCCAGACGCTTTATTTATCCTGAGGTCTCTTACAGCCGCATCAAATTGGGGCTCCCATGTCATTGGCATCCACTTCGCTCTCGTTTTCGATAGCATTCGTTCTGAGGCGACTTCCTTTGCATAAATCTTCCAGATATTCCTTCCATCTCTTCCCTTTTTCTTCGTTTTCAATCAATAGTTCTCCGTTTTTGTCCCTAAGGGTATTACATCTTGCGCCCTTTCCTTAAAGTGGTTCCTCACTATCCTATAAGCGGCCTCTACTTTTCCATGTTTAAGATTGTTTTGCACGTCTTCGCAAATGCTTTTCATCCACGTTTCTCTAGCCTTCCGCGCTTTACGACATATTTCGTTCCTTATCCTCTTGTAACGATTCTGTCCTTGCTCTGTTTTCGCAGCCTTGTATTTTCCTCTTTCTTCAATGAGATCTAATACTTCCTGCGTGATCCATGGTTTTTTCATAACGACTCTTCTTTTACCAAGAACTTCCTCAGCTGCCGCCTGCAGACCACTTCTAATGGTTTTCCAACTCTCTTCCATTGGTTTGTTGGTCGTATCCTCCCCTATTTTATTTTCTACAGCCTCTTTAAAAGCCAGTTGATGCTGAACCTCCCTCAATTTTTCAACCTGCCATATGTTTTTCACGGCTTTCTTCAACTTTTTAAATTTAAGGTGGCATTTCATCATAACTAGGTTATGGTCACTATCGATATCTGCCCCTGGATAGCTTTTGCAGTCCTTCACCTGGTTCCTGAATCTTTGTTTCACTAAAATGTAGTCGATTTGGAATCTTCTGCGGTCTCCTGGCATCTTCCACGTGTATCTTCTTCGCAGGGGATTTTTGAATAAAGTGTTGGCAACCACTAGCCTGTGCTCCGTGCAGAATTCAAGTAGCCTTTCTCCTATTCTTATTTCGGTTACCCAACCCATATTTCCCAGTTATTATTCCGTCTTGACCTTCGCCGACGACAGCGTTCCAGTCCCCTAAAATAATAAGATTTTCTTCGCCTCTTACCTGCTTGATAACTTCCGCTATATCTTGGTAGACATCTTCTACTTCTTCGTCTTCATAATCTGACGTAGGCATGAAAACCTGTACCACTACAGTAGCTACGGGTTTAGTATCTATCTTCACCATTACTATCCTTTCATTAAACTGCAGGTAGCTTTTAACACGCATCCCGGCGCTCTTTCTAAGCATTATGCCTACTCCAGCATTACCATTTAGCGATCCCGTGTGTATCATTCTGTAGCTTCCACTCCATAAGTCTCCTTCCTGGGACCACTTCATTTCGCTGATGCCTAATACATCGAGGTTCATTCTTCGCATCTCCACCTTCAAGTTCTCTAGCTTACCGCAGGTACGAAGTGATCTGACGTTCCATGTTCCTATCCGTAACATTCTATCTCGTTTGACCGATGTACCCTCTCGAGTAGTCCCCGCCCGGAGATCCAAATGGGGGACTAGTTTACCTCCGGAATATTTTACCCGAGAATATTCCATCATGTCATTATATAAATTGAGTGGAGTAGCTGTGACTCCTCGGGATGATAATGTGGTGGTTTCCCCTTGCCTTCCACATCGCAGTACTACAGCCGTTAAAGTAAATGTTACCACGCCCGTAGTGGAATGTGTGTCGCTGTACCGACCAGTATGGTCTCCACCTTCGTACATGTGAAGAAGAGCTGCTGCCCTCTCCCCCAGGTGATGAGAGGCATAATTGTTGGCGGCCCCCAGTCGCCAAGTCACGGTGTCTTCACAGGTTTTGGTATCTTTTAAATGGTCTACCTTACCCAAGGGTAGCCCAATACCCCCTCAGAATACCGCCGATTTTTGTCCACGATTGCTTATTCGACGAGAGAACTCGCTTATCTCTATATCTAAAGGTCGACAGACCATCCGCAACCCGGTGGACGCACTCGGTGGCTTTAAGCTCAGCCGCGAGGTTGAAGCGAATGTGCCAGTGAATTTGCGACAATGAATTAAAGCCAGCAATGCTTCAAGAGAAGCAGGGGAGCGGCGAGAGAGAGACGAGGCCGATTGCTCGAGCACCCCCGATGCTCACGTATTGCACCAATGTCGCGGGAGGTAACGAAGCCGTTTTAACTATGTATTATATTTAATGGAAATAAAAATTCCAATGGAAATAAGCAACATACAAGAAAACGCAGTCGAATACGGAATCAGACAATCCGCGACCAATCCCTCGGATCTGACATCACGAGATCTCGGACGCTGCGAGGAGCAGACAGCCGCTCCTCCTATTTACAACTGCGCCCATGAGAAGAGCGAGACGAGACGAGGAAGGAAGGAGCGAAGGAGCGGCGGCTATGCGCTTGGTGCCCCCAATCGATCGATGGATCGATGGGGGGCTATCGCAGCGACGCGCGGACGGCCGGGGAAACAAAGGACACGCGTCTCCCACTGCGGCTCATCCGCTGCTCTCGACACGCGCGCGAGGACACGCTGCACCCCGTAACCTGACGTACAAATCATAACCACCCCTTCAATAATCATTTAAGGCAGTTAGATAGAGACATGATTTCCTCCTTTCGACGGTACAATAGAATCAGTGTGATTCCAACCTCGCTTTATAGATACTAGTATTGGCTTAGAAGATTTTGACTCTTTGGCACATGGTCATCGATTGGATCCTGTGATTGGGAAAGAATCAATCCAGATATTGATCGCAAAAATGATATATCAACAGACTAACAGCCACATCATAGGCCGTAGTATGTTTCAAATCAAGGGAGAGAAGGCCATCGTGGCCTAAGGGTGACGGAAAATGCGTGACTAAAGAGCAAATCTAGCTGGAATTATGAAAACTGGTGGTCCGATTAGGTTGCACGGCTGGCCATAGTAATGGGAAATATCATTGCGAAGTCGTGGATAGCAAAACGAAAATAATGCGAATTCTCTACGTCCAGGGATACGGAAATTTAAGACATTTTTAAATAACAGATAGATAATGGATATTCGGAATGAATGCTTTACAAAAAAACTAGCCTACAGCAGCAGGCATGCAAGAAGTTCATTTTTTGTGCAAGTAGAGGCGACGAAAGGGGAAAAAGACTGTGATCCAGTGGAAGCAGAAGGGCTTGAATGAATGGGAACCCAACGACCACGCAATGAGCTCAAGTCCCAGCGCGATCATTGTGGAAAAAAAGTCATAATAAATTGGGCCTAATAAGTTATACTTTTCGTATTATCTTTAACGTCCTTATGTTTCCCTTGTTGTACTTCCATTTTCTTCACATGATTTGTTTTTTTTTTGCCACGCTTCATATTTCATGACATATTTATAATGAATAAGAAAATTATATTTCCTGTGACTAGTATTGCATTTAAATTTAAGGATGAGAGCTTCCCCCTTGATGCTAACCACTGAAACTACCTAAAGCTACTTCATTTTTTAATTATCATTACCTCGCTCCTTCGAATTACTTTAAACACAAAATTTATTTCCCTACGTCACCATGGTTTCCTCAAGTTTTGAGAGAGCGTTATGCTAAATGGGAGAGTTTGTGACGCGTTGGAAAACCGGACAACTTCACTGAAACAACCCGCTTACTACAACGATGTTTCATATTGACCGAATTCGGGAAGTATATAATGCATAGCATTAATGAGTGTATCGGACGGGTGGTGTTTGTTGCAGCGGTGGAACCGGTTCTAACTGGGAGTCCCTCCTCACATCTGGGAGGGTGGCCCCTCGTAACGAACGAGTTGACGCTGGAGGGCAAGAGAGGACGCGGCGGTCGACGTCAAAGTCGAAGGGATCCTTTATGTAATGCCCACGTCAAGCTCTTTAGAGTTCATGAATTATTCCTGACCCCATCAATTGAAGACCACATCAGAGTACTTCAAAACTGAGATTTAAAAACACACCTTACGCTGAGCTGTTTAAGATGATTTTTAAATCAACATCATTGAATAATTTTCCCATTACGACAAAATGGTCGATTGTCTGTCTCTGTCTTCCTTCCATTCTAGGGTCTAAATATTGCCGAGGCACGATGAATGAATGCTCTGAGAGAGAGAGAGAACAAACCCATCCCACGCAATTGCAGCACTTGCACGCACCCCCCCCCCCCCTGTCGCGTCAGAGGTCGCTCGTGGTGGGCTACCCTGCACATGGATGCGAAGTTTTAGCAACTATCGAATCACACCACCAATGCTAGCAGCTATCTCAAAGCTTTGTACAGACCAGCAGAGGGGACTGTCAGAGTATCTTAATGGACAGCTTTCACAGCGCAAATATAATCGAATAGGAGAGTGAGGCAGAAAAGGCTGGAATAGGAGCCAGCATCTAAAGATCGAAATGAGATGCAGCTGTTAGAGACTAGCGAAGGGAAATGGTACCAGGAATATATGATACCCCAGTAGAGCAAATCAAAAATGCAGGAGAGGAAAACTTTAATCCGGCCTTTTAAAACCATCTGCGAAGTGTAGTCGACAGGAGATACTCCAAGAGACTTAGGGAAGAACGTCATCACACCTATCCCTAAAAGAAGAGAGCAGAAAAGTGTGAAGACTTCAAGACCTAAGGATCTACGACAAGCCTAACGAAATATATGTCGAAGATAATGAAAAGGAAAGAACAGAACGAAGAGCAGAAGAATGTCTGAAGGTGGACAAATTCGGATTACGAAAAAGCACAAGCGCAAGGGAAGCATTGGGCATTTAGGCTGCTCTTAGAGAAGAAAATGAAAAGGAACGGTCGTTGCGTTCGTGGGCGCACAGAAGCGTTTGACACCGTGCATTGAAATTCAATGCTTATAATCCTGAAAGAAATTGGAGTTCTTTTAAGATTTTAGAAGGATTTGAAGAAGGTTCTAATACACATAAGGAGGGATATTAGCTGAAAATAAGTACAAAGAGAACTAAGATATTAGTACGCAGTAGAAGAGAAAAGGTGAAGACGAACATTACATTAAGAACAAATCGGAAAGGTAATACATATACCAGTTTTCGATTCGATTCAGTAACTTAGAGAGTGAAAACATAATTCGGGGAAGAAGTGTACGTATTCTCTCGCTTGAAAATATCTTACTCTTTGGAGATGAAATATTTCCCGGGTTGACGCAGAAGCGTCCACACCTAAAGCTTCAAATAAAAAGAACAGTAAGCTTACACCAAAGGCTCTCCGTGGGTGAAGGCAGAGAAGTCAATTGCGTACGTTGACAGTAGACGGATAATGAAGCAAAAGAGAGCAAAGTTGGAAAAGACAGTGTGAGGAAATGGAAAAGTTTCGGAAGGAATGAGACATCTGCGCGCTGTACAATGTAAAATTAGGCAAAACAAGGAATATGCCTCCTCTAGCATTTCCTTAGAGCAGACTTAATATTAATAGTATTATCGCTCACAGCTGCAACTACTTTGTCTCTCAGTTCCCATTCAGCAACAACTCCTAAAATTTCTGCTGCCAATGTATCACTAGTATGCTTCCCACAGAACTCGAAACAATCCAGCAAATATGACTTGAGTTCACTCTCCTGGATGACACGAGCAGTAACTACAAGGAAACTATCATTGTTAATTGATGTCCATGCATCAGTTGAGATTGAAATTGTTTTATTTTTTTACTTTTAAGACTTTCTTCAACTTTAACCGGGTACTTGGGTAGATTTGGGGAATTAAGGAGGTCGACCCTGTCTTAAATCCCTGTAATTAAATCCCTGTCTTCCGGCAGGGATTTAATTACAGGGATTCAACATGTGGATAAAATTCCATTTCCTCATCTCCCACTTACGACAAAGGGTGGTGCTCTTTCTCGATCATCTTTACCAGCTGGGAGTCAAGCTGCTTGTTTTTTTTCCACAGATAATAGCTTGCTAATAAAACTTGTAATTTTTCTTTGACTCTGTGAGGGCCAAAATGAAGTCGAGGGTCCCTCCTCAGTGCTTAATGAAATGGGACTAGTGTGGCAGATGTAACTGAAGTGCCAGGCTGTTCTGATGACATTGGCGCACCGATGGTTTCCTCATCCCTCCCCTCCATTACGGATTTACGAGCAAATTGTACACCAGGATGCTTGGTCTAGATTACTGGTTGCACCACCAAAGAATGACATAACCTTGGAACAAAGTCCACATTTTGCCTTTGAGACTTCAAGTTCAGTGAATGCGGTCCAGATAAGGCTTTTTCCTCTCCTCTCTCCGTGTCCTTAAAATAGTTATGAGCAGCTCAAAAATATGTGTTGCAGTCAGTGATTTTACCCCTGGGAAAAATTCTTATGGAAAATACAATTAAATCAGGTTAATTATAGAGCTAGGTTATGAAGGAGAGAGTAATCATAACATTTTTATGTGAATCGTTATTTCAATAATTCTTTTGTGGATCTCAGTTCCTTAATTATTGGTTAACTTGGTTCGTTCTTTTATTCTAATAAGATTAAAAAAAGGAACCCATTGCCTCCCATTGGTGAAATATATCGCCATTAATTAATAATAAATAGCGCGATGTGAATAAAAATTCTTATATCAATTTACGATACAATTTTTCGTATGATTTCCGATTTCAATTTTCTCGGGGAAGAAAAAAAATACTGTTTTCACATTGATACTTCCTAATTACTATGCAAATTTAAACTGGAACATTTTATGGACAACCAGATAAAACAAAGACACAGACAATGATGGTATAAAGAATGAACTATAGAAAACTATTGTAGAAGTCTATAATCATAAGGCAGTTCATTATTACTCTGCAAATATTTCTGTTTACGAGTACGCAGCTCAAAGACAAGTGCGCGAATCGCGAAGGAGGATCGAGAACTAGGACGCCGACTCCTGTAACATATACGACGCGACGTACATAAGCGTATGCACGTGTTGCATATGCTTCGTGGATATAAAGAATTGAAACACACTATCCACTGTTGGGTGGCGGCTAAATCCATTAGGAAATATTATATGACATCGAAGGATGAATTACATTTTTCAACCCCAAACGTGAGGACGCACTTATCTCTGAAATCTAGAAAATGTGGAAAAAATTATGAAATTTAGTTTTTCGGAGCAGGAAATTTTTCAACACCATGAAAAAAGCTCAGCATCAATGCGATATCGATTGTCTGTATTCTCGCCGTCGCACAGTGGGCGGAAATCGGAAAAAGCCGGACAAAATTACAAAATGGCTTTTTTTGAGTTATAAACTTGAAACTTCGCAGGTATACTCAAAAATGATTGACATTTATTGATATGTACTTCATTTGACATAGATCCTACCCGTTATTGAGATACAGAGGCTCAAACGTGAGCAAATTTCCATAAAAACGCCCGTCTTCAATTTTCTCTGAAAATCTTCCAAAGTAAGTGAATGGTGAAGTTATGGGTGGATTCTTGCCGAATAAAAAACCACATAATCTGTTAGCATGGTGTTTTTTCTTTACTTTTCCAAAATCTTAAAGAATACAGCCCATAAATTCTTACCGTGCAGTAACAAAATGGCGGATACTGTTTTTCGACAAAGTTTTACATTTAGGTAGAGTTTCAAATAGGTTTTTGGCTAGGTCGCGCAGAGTAACTTATATAAGAGCATTGTTTGAAGATTTCTTGAGGTCTTTATGCAGTTTTCTTTGAAATAAGTTTGCGTCGCCGGAAATTACATTGATTTTTCGATCGCGCGGCAGGGTTCTTCTCCGCGCGTCGGGAGTTGGATTAGCCGCGCCGCGGTAAGGTTATTGAAGCTGTATGGGTTTTAACGCTCAACATTCACCGTTTTTATGTTTTGCTTCAAGACACCGATTCTCAAATGGTCTATGGTGAAGACAGTGGAGGTTTTTCGTGCGATGTACTTGCACGTTTCATCGAAGTTCAAGGGAACGAAAAAATGAACGATTTTTGTGTCGCTTCAAAAATTGGCTCGCTGAATCCATAACATTTCCGGAATATGCTTTGCATTACTTTCTCAATACTTGTACGGGAGTTGGTATTTTTGTAAAAATCTATTTCTTTCAAATTTATTGAATAAATACTATTCCACATTTAGCTTTACGTTACAAAATTCATACTTTATTCATACGTACCGACATTGACATCAATATTGACATAAATGGCGTGAATAAATTATTCTGCGACAACGTTGCGCTTGATAAAGGAAACTTACCCGTGCGGGACTCGAACCCGACACTTCTTTGATAGGCGAGCATTTAACCCAGCCGCCACCCAAGTCGGCAAATTGAACAAACAACGAACTTCAAAAAGCGTCATTAAATCTAATGTTTCACTCTTGAGATGAAGAGAATAATGTTCAAGAAGATGGCTAATAATGCAGTGTTCAGTGACTTAACATTACTAATCATGAACATAGATTACTGATGGCAACTAAATAATCAAAATTTTATGGACGAAAATTATGGATCGCGTGACAATCTCATGTTCTGCTCCTATACAGTAAGCACTAGAAAGTTGTTGAAGCAGATACGATGAAGACAGGGTAGTTAAGGTAGACTATTCCACGGGAACATCTAGATTTTTTAAAACGTGTATCATACCCTCAGTTCTACTTTGACTGTGGTGAAGGGAAGTTAAGTTCTCTTGAGTGCGCAGAATTTGTGAAAGTGATTTTAATTTGCTTGTGGAGCGTAGAAATTTCAAACTTCCACTTGCCTGTAAGTACGTTTTTGAATAAATCCCCGAACATCTTTTTCAAAATAGTTATTTTAATTTATATTATCAATTTTAGCTGAAAATATTCTTAGCATTCCTTTCACAACTAAAATAAATTAAAATTTAAATTATCAAATGCCACTGTTTAAATTCCAATCGATACGACATATCCAATATGCATTCAGAAAATCATATGTGGCAGTGCAGCGTACACAAACCAACAGAATATTTATCGATATCAGGTGAACAATATTTTACATCTCCTAAGTTATTCATACCCGACGATATTGCACCGCAGCTTTAGAACCCCATGATTCAGCTGTCTTTTAGTGTGTTGCAAACTAAAAACTATCGTTTTTCATAATTTCGAAATGACTATACTTCCCTGTAGGATAATAAATTATATGGGTTTTAAGATTAAGAAAAAATTAGGAAAATAAGGTAAGCAATGTAAGCATTACTTTTCCGTTGATCATGGACAGTAGTAAACAGAACTTGATCGTGTAAAATCCAGAGTTGAAATCATTAAGGCCATCCACCTGCCTTTCGATATAGGTAATGTCTTTCTGATTTTGTAACTTCTTTTGTCTCTTTTTTCACCTAAAGCGGATGGGATGACAAAACCGTGTCGACGTCGGCAGTGGATTTTCCCAGATAGCGTCATCTAAAATTGTAGAGCCTATATGTGAGAAGTGCCTCCGATGCAATTTAAATTCTTTATCAAAAGTTTAGAGATAAATGTAATTAACCAAGAGAAAGTGGAAACTTCAGTCGTTACCTGTAGCGCCTATGTTACCTGCTGCTTTTTAATCAATCTAAGAGATAAAAGGGAACTCATGACTAGGAATTTATCTGAAGCATCCACTTGTTGCCACATTTGCTTATATTGAGAGTGGCCCGAACTTCCATCAAAACCGTACTTAGAGATTAATCTGTAGTTCACCACACATTTTAATTCCTGAGAGGTGGAAGTGGTGGCTAAGCAGGCTATTGTTCCCAATATGGTGTGGTTCAGTCGTGCTTGAAGGTTTACTTCGCACATGGTCTCAGTTATGTTAATTCCTTCGTTATAAGCTGCCTTTTTTTGCTATCGCTATTCTATCATAACTGGGATGCAATTCGTGTTCATGGCTCAGAGCTGTCCTACGAAAAGGCCGATGTTGACGCTTGGTCAAATCAGAGGCAATCATCAATGGCAGTGCCTCTTCCACTGTCATCTCAGGGTGGACCTTTTCACTCGTCCTCCACTTTGAAAGAACTCTCTTAGCCCGAGTAGGGGTCGTAGTTGTTATTTCTGCAATTAGGTGAGGTGCTGCAGTGTCTCCCCTCTCTCTCAAACTCACAGATGCCGCGAGAGCAAGCTCAGCAGTAGTAGCAGTAGTTTTTAAAGTTTGAATTTTCTTCTGCGTGATCTAACACATTAGGTGCGACATTTTTTTGGCCGCCCTAGAATGCCTGGCAAATATAATATGAATTTTTAAGCATTAAGCTACAGGGGGAATTTTATTTAGTCAATCAATTTGAGAGGAATAGATTTTTACAAAAACACAATACTCAACCGGCTGTCGTTGAAGTATCGGGAAAGTGATGCATAACAAATTCTGGAAATGTTATAGAGTCAGCGAGCCAACTTTTGTATCAACACAAAAATGATTCATTATTTCGAGAACTCTCTACCCATTTCTTAAGGTATGGCCATAGGATGTGTTTTGTCAATGTGGAAGTCATTGAGAAATTTCAGAGCATCAGGGCCTTGTCTTAAATTCAGCATCCGCGATAAATAATGGAGCAAATACTTTTTACCGAGTGAATGATTTTTTTACCAATTCCAATATTATTTTGTAGACATCAAGTCATGTAATAATGTGAGGTGGCATTTTCTATGGAATGGCGGATGGAGCCTATGTAAAATTTAGAAATAATAAATTTGTCGAACCTATGGTTATCCAATGCCCTAATGCGTACACGGGGAAAAACGTATGGTAAACGTGTAAAGACATGGTAATCTGTATGTCAAAGTAGAACTGAGGGTATGATGCACATTTTAAAAAAGCTAGAAGTTCCCATGGAAATACCTCCGTTAAGACGGCCAAGGGCTCCGCTCCAGGGTGTCATAAAACGACCGTTTTCGAAATAAGAATCCTGAGGGTCAGGGATCGGTGATTGAAGAAGGTATAAGGGTCTCAGCAGGTATCTTTCTGGTAGGTCTTTTTGTATGAGTCCCAGGAAAACAACTCACTTTGTCGAGGTTTGAACGCTTTTAATAGAAGCATGGTCTTCGATCGTATCCAAAGATAACGAAATGAACTTCGATGAAACGTGCAAGTACATCGCATGAAAAACCTCCACTGTCTTCACCATAGACCATTTGAGAATCGGTGTCTTGAAGCAAAACATAAAAACGGTGAATGTTGAGCGTTAAAACCCATACAGCTTCAATAACCTTACCGCGGCGCGGCTAATCCAACTCCCGACGCGCGGAGAAGAACCCTGCCGCGCGATCGAAAAATCAATGTAATTTCCGGCGACGCAAACTTATTTCAAAGAAAACTGCATAAAGACCTCAAGAAATCTTCAAACAATGCTCTTATATAAGTTACTCTGCGCGACCTAGCCAAAAACCTATTTGAAACTCTACCTAAATGTAAAACTTTGTCGAAAAACAGTATCCGCCATTTTGTTACTGCACGGTAAGAATTTATGGGCTGTATTCTTTAAGATTTTGGAAAAGTAAAGAAAAAACACCATGCTAACAGATTATGTGGTTTTTTATTCGGCAAGAATCCACCCATAACTTCACCATTCACTTACTTTGGAAGATTTTCAGAGAAAATTGAAGACGGGCGTTTTTATGGAAATTTGCTCACGTTTGAGCCTCTGTATCTCAATAACGGGTAGGATCTATGTCAAATGAAGTACATATCAATAAATTTCAATCATTTTTGAGTATACCTGCGAAGTTTCAAGTTTATAACTCAAAAAAAGCCATTTTGTAATTTTGTCCGGCTTTTTCCGATTTCCGCCCACTGTGCGTCGTCTAGATACAGCATTGCAAACCTCAAGAGTAAAGTATGGGAAAAAGAAGACAAATTTACACTAAGTTGCAGACAAGACAAAAATTCCATAGGTTAGGGAAGTTACTAGTTTTCTTGGTAAATCCTACAGATTAAGTAGCTAAGAAGCTTTTGAAATTTGTCTCAGGATAAAAAATGGTCAGCGATTCAATCCGAAAATTTATTCGGATAGGTGAGGGTAGAGATCACCTCGAATTAAGCCACAGCTTTGTATGAGTGAAAATCCCACATTCAAGGTAGACGTTCCTTTACCCTGGCCACTGCGAGAGAGGGGTGTGCGAAGGCTTCAGCCGACAGCATTGACCAGCAGCACGGCCAAAATGCCATCATGCACTCACGTGTATGTATCACGTGATATTGTATGACTTGTTGTCACTAAAGGTGCACATCTTTTGAAATGATTGAGAGTTTGGGTGCCTTGCGGGAATTACGGCTCTTAGCATCACACGAATTTTCACATATCATTCAACGAAACTATAGCGTTAAAAATATGAAAATCGAGATATTTATTGAATGGATTTTTTTCAAATTATGTTTTTATAGAAATATCTCAATAAAAATCCGTTTGCGACGCCGGAGTACATTATTTGAAAGCTCGGCTGCGCGAAATCCTCGGTTCACTCTCTATGCATTGCCAGCGCGTGTTTTTCCTCGAATTTCCTCTCGTCGTGAGCTGTTGCGTGTGGTCATCGAAGGTGCTACAAGAACATGAGGGCACCGAATCCAGGGAAAAAAAACACAACACTTCCGTTTATTTGCATGTTTCCCACTTCACATTCACAGCCTTTTAACCGAATTTTTCGACGCTTTTATCCACGGACATCTTATGAAATACGAATTCGACCTCAAGAGGATTACTTTGCATTTAAAGCACTAAAAACCCTGATTATATCAAACACTAGGTCGAACTAAACTGGAAATTGTGGGAATCAAGGAACATTTGGCAGTACTTAAAGGCGACTTTCTATTTAAAACATTTTGTCTTGTTTCCCAACCATCACGAGCATTCGTCCAGTGAAAACGTAACTTCCACCTCAAATGTATTTGAAGAATGTAATGAGGAAGTTTCATTTCCACTCTACGGTTTAGCTTCTCCGCCATCGATTCAAAACTGTCTCTTCCTTTTAATCCCTTTCTCCAAATATCACGCTTCTTCATTGAAATAACGCATATTACGGAATGTTTTCTTCTCATTACGTACTTGAGAAAATATAGGTACTTAAATTTTGTCTTACGAATGCCCCAGCTCGAGGCCCCCTTGTAAGTGAAAAATAGAAAAATTTGGCCAAATCATTTGCCTACGTAGTGAGGGCCAATTGAGAGATGTCCATATTCATTCGGAGCTCCTTGATTCCTCCTCCGTTCAAAGTTAGACTGCTTCAAATTCGCTAACATATAAAATCAAGATCGATCCAGGAGAGCATGAGGTAAATATTCGGCAGCAGAAGCGGTCAACTTGGAGGTGTGGAAGCACAGACGGAGGGGGGGAGTGCCTTGGATAGGGCTTCAACCACTCGCAATTCCCCAATTCCGGAAACCATATCAGTGGGGAGAGGGCGTCGCCTAGCTCATTGTCCGGCGCACATTACAAGGGAAACGGATGCAGCACACACACACACACAAACACAAGTGAGCAGACACATCGTCACCTATAAAGGAAAGACCAACGTCTTCCACGTGGTTACTCCACCGATGGATGCGTGACAATGTATCTGGCGCGACATTACCGAGAAGGCGATCGGCGGCAGCAGCGGTCATGAACTGGCACGCTGCAGCAGCCTCACTGAACGCCAACGACGAACACGGAATCGGTTGACCTAGCCAGCGACAAAACTGCGATAAATCGTATGTGAAACGTTTGCGCTAATCTTTTGTTAAGTTTTTGAGATTCCATCACAGCGAATCCAACAAAGAGGCGCTGCTGTAGCCAGGGCGGTAATGAATATCGTATTAATATGCTAATTACATCAATTCTGTCATCCAGCAATTTTGAAACATTTAAATTTCGATATAAAACAAATAAGAACTAAATATGTTCCTATAAAATTTTATTTATAGCTTCATATGGTCAGGCGGGCTCTCGCTGAGGGCTGCCATTATGCATCCCGCTTAAGGCATCGTGTGTGTTTTGTGACCGATTCAATGGGGAAAATGGACTTCTATCTATGCACGACTGTCTTCGATTTTGCAATTTTATACGTCTCAAAAAGTCTTGTTTACTGTTCTTCCTCTTCAGATTCCTTCCCAAAAGTCTGGGTATCATTTTTATGGAAGAAAAAACTGGAAGATATTTAATAATTTAAGGATAAGAATATCATTTATGAGGAAGTAGTTCGCGATGAGTACCCATTAACACAACATGGGTGGGAAGTAGTGTCTTAAAATGGAAGCTTCGTAGAAGTTAATATCCATAACTTATGCAACAGAAAGTATTTCAGTCCAAAACAATACATAAAGAAAAGCAATGAATTGTTAACGCCATTTTTGCTGAAATTAAGATATTACTGCATTATAAAAGAGAAAAATTTACGGAATATAAATATTGTGGAAACACATAATGAATTATGCTTATTTGATGAAAATGTAACTGTTGCAAAGACAGATTAGAACTATTTAATTATTAAATATCTTCCAGTTTTTTTCTTCCATGAAATGATACCCAAACTTCCATACTCATTTCTAGTAATTGTTTGTGTTGTGAGATACCTTAAGGAAAATCGGGTATCCCTGTTTGGCTTTTTTACTTTAGTAATAGAATCGGTCTCCCATCATGCAAATGGAGCTCATTTGTGCTAAAACTGCTCTCTTCATATACAAGAATTGCCATAAGAAAAAAATTCCCCTGGACCGGGAATCGAACCACGGACCTTTGGCCCTCCGGGCTAATGCGCAGACCACTACGCTATCCAGGTTCTATAATTCCCATGGCAATTATAGAACCTGGATAGCGTGAACCCTGCTCTCTTCATAACTTTCTGGGATGCTTGCATTCTACCTGCTATCTATCTACCGTTCCAACGAACTATTGCAATGATATTTGATGCTTGAGTATCTCATGTGCTCGTGGAATAGTTAACTTCCAAGGATTTCATTTCCAGTACGCCATTTTTCAATAGTTATTGCTGTATTTCGGTTTCCAGTTATTACATCAATAAATACCCATGTTCACTGAAATCAATTTCCAAGATCATTATTCTTCCCAACTACCAGATCGCCAGTTGACTAACGTACAGTAATCCCGTATAATGATTACTTTTTTAATAACCTGAGGAAATTCGCCATCAAGATTTTCCTACATGCAATACTTAAGTTTCTCGCCATTGCAGTAGCATTATTAAGTCAAACTTACGTGACACGTAAGAACAACTTGAAACACGCGCCGAGATCAGCATTCAAACTTCGAGGCAGCACTGGGCTCTCGAGTAGACGGCACATATGTATCAAAACCTAAACGCATTATCCTTAAGGATCATAATATCCGTGGGTATATCGCTTGCTTGGATGACGCACACCGACCATTATGGCAAACGACAAGGCACATTGATTGGGGAAATGCGTAAATTTGAAAGTGAGGATGGTGTTCCTTCAAGTTCATCAAATTTCTTTAATGGCACATGAATTTCACCATCCCAATTCCAACTCAATGAACTGGAGAATAAATTTCGAGGCATGGTTAGTTCAGTGTTCAGCGATTATGACTGTCGAAGCCACCCGTATTCTGGGCGGCAGCTGTTTCACGCACGAACGGAGGTAGCGCGTGGCGGCAGATGCCAGAAACAGAAGAAGTGCGAATTGGCGCAGTGCGGCATACTGTTTTCGAAGTTTTCAAGGGATGCGGGGATTGATCCCGGGGCTGTAGGACAAGAAGGGACACGATAGACAGCAGTGGACGCGAAGGAAGGCAGGAATGGCGCACTAGCACGCGAATGACGCAAGGAAGGTGGATCAGCCTGAGGATGACAAGTCTATTGGAAAAGTGGGGAAACATTCGAACGGAAGAGTAGTACTTTTGGAAGCGCTTCAAGAATTAATACTCGTAGAACTCAAATATGTATTTTACATTCCTAATTACAAATCAGTCGGAGCTGAGCCAATAAAATTCCACGTGCGTCACAGATTTCCCATTCGGCATTATTAAAGAGGCTCCTCCAATGAGGTAAGGTACACCGGGGTAAGTGTAATATTGGGGGAGGTGGAACCTATGGCTATCGTCGCACAAATAATACATTTAAAGTGGCGTACCTAGCAAGACTCTACTTTTGATAATACGCGGGAATCGCTGCCAAACCAAAACTCTCGTTAGAGATGCTGAAATTCACTATTCGTTGGAAGCGCATCATATCTGCTCATACAGTGAAGAAAAGTGCGGCACATCGTTTTATGATTACCATACCAAGATATTTAGGGATTACATTGAGATTAAATCGGTAAGTATGAGTTGAAGGATATCTCCACATGATTTTATAGTGTGGTACATAAAATTATGTTACTATGAGCGAAATAGGTAGAAGTTCCTCTTGCCACAAATTATATTGGCACTGGGACAAGTGTAACCCAGTGTTATTTTCCTCTTCCCCCATCAAATTTAAATAGTCAAATAATTTGTTTCAGAAAAGGTCGAAATCTTTCCTTTTTGCAGTAGGAAAATTCCTATGGAAAATTACGAACCACAGGTATGAAGGACATGGTTAAATTTGAAACAAAGCCAAAACGAAATCATTCACCACTCGTCAACAGTGACACTCGTACGAGCTATTCCATCTCCACCATCAGAAACTCCTCAAGCTCAGCCATTAGCAGTGTCGCATGAAGAACTACATGATCCACGTATGCCGTCAACATCCAATTTCAACGAAATCGCTGATTCAAACGACCTTGCTGTCGTAACATAGAGCACGGGTAGTATCTCGTTTGAGGAGTTACTTCTGGAGCAAGTACAACAAGCAGCAATGGTTATGCGTGGAAGAAAAAGAAAGGAGGGGCAGAAGTTATCACGTCAGAGGCATTTCTAAACTGAAAGAAAATGAAAGTAGAAAATCTCAAATTAAGGTGAAAAAAATAAGAAGACAGTAGTGTATCAGGAAAAAAGTAGTGATGAAGATGATGTTGAGGAATGCTTAAATTACTTGTATGGTTGCGAAGACGAGATCAAAGAAATGGATGAAGAAGATAATCTCACAAATGCAATGCAGAGAGATTTATTAACAGTGCAGGTGAGTGACAGAATTCTTGCGAAATGTTGTCATAATAAGAAAATAAAATTTTTGTTGGACAGCTGACGGAAAACGACGAATGTCTGCCAGTGAAATTTGGTCGAAGAATTCATTCAACATCAAAATTTCATTGTACCAACATAGAAGACAACAGAATAATTCAACCTGAATAAATTTTTCATTATCTACTGCGTCCAGCATTTGAGAAGCGAGGCACATTCAAATTCGGCATCTCATTTGATTCCAATAAAATGAGTTCAACGTATGAAAAGTAACGAGAAATTATATTTCTATTGGTGTTGTATGTCGTTGAATTATTTCTACTTACCGCAATGAGATTCCTATGCTTTATATTACATAAACAGGCCCTGGGTTACACTTGCCCCTATCATCCGGGCAAGTGTAAATGCTAACTACAATTCATGTTCTTTGCTTTAGAAAGGTTACCACTGAAATATGTGAGCATTTTATTTCATTTGACGTTGGAGCACATATCTCTTAAATAGAATATGGAATATTAATAAAAATGAATGTCAATTCAATGTACAGAACCTAACGAAATGTCAACTACATAAATATGGGGTCCACTTACCCTGGTGTACCTTAAGTCGTTTTCAGGAACATATAAAAATGTCCTCCACTAAATGCATATCGACTCACGGCCACCAAAAACCTATGCTCTTCTTGTTGCATGATCAGAAAATTCATATTAAAATACGTAAATATGTTCTCGTGGAAGTATTTGTCAACGCATACGAAAGATATTGATTACTGCGTGTTTCGTTATGACAAAGGCTGATGTAATGTTCCTAATACCTTAAAATCATGAAATAAAACTACAACTTCACCGGTATAATTTTTGAACGGTTAGTTTAAATGAACGTTGTAATCGAAATCAAATCACGTTAGTTGTACCACATGGCACCACTTTCACCTCACAAATAGGTCGAATAAGGGTCAATTTAAAATTATATAACGTAGTACCGAAGGATACACCAGAGGATAACGGAGTATAAGAGGATGCCCGATGACGGGCTATGGAACTGAAGAGTTAAATACGCATTCGAGGACATAGCGGAGGCAATTACACACGCAATGATGAGGAATTAAAGAGTAGAAATAAAACTCGAATTATGCACGCAATACTATCCATTAGTAGCCAACACTTTCTTTGCAAAATCATAGCCAATGAAGATCCACATAAAAATACCAGTAGACGTAAGAAGAATTAAAATAAAATTGATCTAAGTGAAGCGCAGATTTGGAAACCAGGTTCAACACTAGAAAATCTCCGGAGGCAAACATTCAAAACGACTGTAATTGAGTGATAATGAAATTCCACCTAACAATCAAGAAACAGAAAATAACGGTAAAGAACTTAAGTCAGGTAGAAAAACTGACGGAGGCGGTCGGCATTTCAAAAAGTAGGAGAGAGTGAAATAAGAGACGATGTTACCGAGAAATCAGTCGATGATGGCAGAAATTTAATTTAAAAGTGGAGGTATCAAAAGAAGTTCTTGGAAGGAAAAACTGTAAAAAATTCGCTGGAGCATGGATCAAGTCTTTGATTTGAAGTCAAGGATCACGATTAACTTATTGAAGAAAGAAGGAAGGAAGTACAAGAATGCAAAAACCGAACAAGAGCACCTTAACAATACAAGAAAATACGGGACGGAGTAAGTCACAAAGCGATGAAAGCCAGAGAAATTTGGATGAAGAATGTTCGCGAAGACGTGCAGGATAACTTTAGACATGGAAAAGTAAAAGCTGACCATAGGATATTAATGAAACACCTCAAGGTGCAAGATGCAATACCATTAAGAGGAATAATGTCTGGTTGAAAATGGAGACGAATTGAAGAGATGGAAGGAATAACTGGAAGACACACAACGGAACACACACACCGGAACAACGGAAAAATCTAGCATCGCAAGTGATTGAAGAGGAGAGTGAAGTCAAAAGAGATGATATTAGAGATTATGACACTTATGATCCGAATTTGAGGCCGCAATAACGGACATATGAACGAATAAAGGATCTCGGATTGAAAATATTCATGCAGAGCTTCGAAGAAAAAAAGTAGGGGAACAGACATTAACTTGGCCCTACCACACAATCTGCGACGACATGCCAAGGGTCTTCGAGAAGAACATCATCATTCCTATTCCCAAAAAATAAGAGAATCGAGAAATGAGAATATTTTAGGGCCATTTGCATAACGGCTCATGCATCGAAGATATTAAAAAGAATCGTCTACAGGTGAATAGAATGGAAAGCAGAGGAGTTCCTGGATGAAGACTGATTTATAATGCACCAGGAATGCTACAATAGAGAAATGCACCAAGAAGGATAAAGAAATGCACCAGGGTAGCTACAATAACCCTTTGGCTGTTCGCAGAGAAGATATTGCAGAAGACCAAGCTAACACACATCGTGGATTTAGAAAAGGCTTTTGATAACGTAGACAGGAACTCAATGCTCTCAATCCTGCAACGAAATTGGGGTGTTTTATGATGAACGGATCATTATCCACATTTACATGAACACCATGTAGCTGTGATTAAATCTGAATGCAGCTGCGAAGAACAAGGAACAAGGATAGGAAAAGGTATGCTCCGTCCCCAGTAATTTTCAATATGTTCATTGAGAAAGCTAGCAAGGAAATTGAAGGGAAAGAGCAAGGAGAGAAAAACAAAGGTGAAAGATGCTGTGATTTGCAGATGACAATGCCAAAAAGTGATAAATGCCTGAGGAAAATCCTGACTATAGAAAACACAATGACATTATAAGCGTTGAAATTATAAGCTGAAAATAAACGCCAAGAACACAACATTACTGGTCTGCAGCAGAGGCGAAAACCAACCTAAAACCATAGGAGACCGTAAACTTTAGGTGGTGACGGAGTTACGCTACTTGTGTTGACGTGTCATCAACGATGGACGAAGCGAGAAGGAAATAGCGAGTAGAGTAGCCCAAGCGAAGAAGGTAGTACCAAAAAAAAAGGAATCTTCTAATAGCTGAAATTATAAGCGTTGAAGCTAGGAAGCAATTTATCAGGGCTCACATTTGGAGCATGCGTCTTTATGATAATGAGGCATTGACATTGACAACAGCGGAGAAATCACGGCGTGAAGCTTACGAAATGTGGTGAAATAGAAGAATAATAAAAATCAAATGGAGAGATGGTGTGATTAATGCGGAAGTTCTAAGAAGGACAGGAGAGAGGAGAAGTCTTTTGAGAAGCCAGGGCAGAAGACGAGAGGATTGAACCGTCCACATCACATCGTCGAAAGCAGGTGGAAGGGAAGACCACGGACGGAGGTTGAATTGATTATGCACAAGGTGTTAAAAGATTGCTCATCTTATCATCTCATCTATACATCAAGTTCACATTCACACAGGTGACCATAAGCCATTATAAGTAGAAGGAGGAACGAGGAACACGATGGGGTGATGTTGGCGCGTAGGTGGCCGAGAGCATGCACACGCAACCAGAATTGGTGTGGGCGGCCCTTGAAGCCACGTGCGGGCCAAAGGGAACGTCAGCTTCCGATACGCATCTCCTACGCAGGCACTACTGGTTGAAAACTTAACGCTCCCATCTTTCAATGCACTGGCCATTTGCAGTGGGCCCATCGCTTGCAGATCAAACGTAGAAATATTGCATCAGAGAAATCAGCGCGGTGAAACTTAAAAAATCCGAGTGAATGAAGACGAGGCCAGATTTCAGGCTCGAGTTTCAACGGGTGGATTTCACCTAGGCACACCCGGTTTGTTTTCCTACTAAGCGACCAGGCGGAGACTCCGCCCCGCTTGCCGGAGAGCAACTCGGTGTGTGTGGCAGCCCTACTCCTCACTTTCACTCCCCCTCCTTCGACCTACATTCCCTTTAGTTCGCCGCTCCACCCGTGGGTGGGAGAGAGAGAGAGAGAGAGAGAAAGCACACGACAACGCGCATGCGCACACGGCCGTCGGAAGAAATGTCTGGAGCCAAGGAGAAGCTCATCATCCGCCATCATAATTTTTTAATCATGCGACCGATGGGATCAAACGCCTCAAACTCACTCGATTTTTCACTCGGAACACATTCGATACCTCCACTGCAAAAACGCTCAACAATCGCCCACCGAATCAAATCCGCTCATCTAGAAGCGCAACGATACGAATCCGCTCAGCTGGCAGTGTCCGGAGCATAACCGCTCATCTCCTATTCTCCAAGGTGAGCGTTTATGCTCCGGACACTGCCAGCTGAGCGGATTCGTATTGTTGCGCTTCTAGATGAGCGGATTTGATTCGGTGGGCGATTGTTGAGCGTTTTTGCAGTGGAGGTATCGAATATGTTCGCGAGAGCGCATTTCAACTTGCGCCGTAGGGAGGAGTGAATTTCCAGAACTCATGCGATAATGCATGCACGCGAGATGGCGAAATATCCCGTTCAATTTTCATCCATGCATCCGCGCAGTCGCACGCCAGATTGATAACAAATGCGGTCCTGAATTGTGCAATTCACGCCCCAAATAAAACACAGCTCTTACAAACACAGGGTCCTCTGTCGCCTTACTCTTTAACAGTCACTCGTGTAGATTTAAATTTTCGTCCGTTTCTCTGTCTTCCTAAGGAGACGAGTCCCAGGTGATATATTTGTATACATAGTATATCCTGAGATTCTTCTGCGTAAGAAAATCCTGCACAATACCTATAAACCCAAAATTCATGCTGATAAACAACCCGCATATCTCTCCCTTTCCACCACATACCTCCCTGGCGTGCAGGTTTTCAACAGAATCATCAAAAGCCTCTTTCCGGTTCTTTCTAACAATGTCACTACTGGAAAATTCTTCTCTAGCTGTCCATCCTTAGCCTTCCGTCGGCTACCAAATCTGTCTTGCTTTCTCAAAACGACTAAACCACTCTCAAGGTTCAGTACCCGAACCGGCACTTCAACTATCTCTTGCCAAAGATCCCGGTGCAAAACGTGTGCTATCCTCATTACCCAGTCACTTCCTAACAAATTTCTAACTTTTCCTCTTCCTTCCACTCCGTCCCCCACCTGAACAACTAGTAATGTAATTTATAAATACTTTTATGCAATTCTTGCCCCGCCTTCTACATTGGTCTAACCACCATTTCACTCAACCTCTGGGTTACTAACCATCGAGCTTCTTGCAATCCCACCCCCCAATCTGCTTCGCTTCCTGTCCCTACACACGCCTTTTCCCATAGTTTAGTTTTGACGATTGTTTCCACAAAGGAATACTCGCCTCCCTCCCACCCTCCGCCTCACTGCTAGAATTGAAAACTTTGGAACAATCATGCATATGGCTGAACCAAGCTTTCAACCCGCCTGGTCTTAACAGGGCCCACTAATCTTTCCCATCTTCTCGACTGAAACGGTCGAATATTCGAAACCTTACGTGTGGGTGTTCTTTTATTTGTGTTTAAGTTTTTCTGTGGCCTCTCATGGCATTTTTTTATATTTCTATGACCAGCCCTTAAAGGCGGGTGTCGTAGGGGGTAGCGAGGCCGGTAAGGTACTTGGGGTCCTAATCATGCGAAACCCTTGCAAAGACATACCATAATCATCTTTTTCGGCATCAGCGTCCGCCTCCAAGGAGGAGGACAAAAAGACCAAGAGGATGGAGCGGAAGAATGAAGGCATCGATGAATGTAGGGACGTGGAATGTGAGGACAATGACGAGGGCGGGTAAACTAGAAAATATCAAAAGGGAAATGAAGAAAGGGAGAATAGATATATTGGGTGTATCCGAAGTTAAGTGGAATGACTGTGGGGACTACTGAAGTGACGGGTACAGGGTTATATATAATGTTGGGGAGGAAAGTCAACGAGTGGTAGCTTTGGTATTAAACGGGAAGATGGGTGAGCGTGTGGTAGGTATAGATCAAGTAAGCGATAGAATTTTTGTGATAGAAATTGAAGCAACACCCACCAACCTTGTGGTGGTTCAAGTTTACATGCCCACTACCAATCACAGAGAAGAAGTAGAAGAGATGTATGAAAAGATCGAAGAAATAATTAGAGAAACTCCGGGTAAGAAAACTCTGGTAGTGATGGTGGACTGGAACGCCTCAGTCGGGGAAGGGAAGGATAGACATGAAATAGGAAATTTTGGACTAGGAATATGGAACGACAGGGGAAAGAATGCACCAGAATTTTGCAGGAGAAACAAATTAGTCATCACAAACACTTGGTTCAGTCATCATAAGGCGTAGGTACACATGGAAAAGTACACGGGATATTGGGAGATATCAGATAGACTACATCATGGTAAGACATAGGTTTAGGAATAGTGTAAAAAAAACTCGCGCAGCGTCCCTCCAGCTGCGGATTCAGACCACAACCTATTACTTATGAAATGCTACGTAAGATTCAAAAGACTTATGAAAGTTAGGAAGGAGAAGAAATGGAATGTAGAAGCTCTGAAGGGGAGTATGATAGAATATCAGGAACTTGTTCAAAAAGCACCCGGGAGATTTAAAGTACAAAGACTGTTAGGGAAAGAAGGGATAATATTAAAACTGGAATGGTCAAAGCGGCTGAGAAGTCAATTGGTTACGTTGACAGTAGAAGGATAAAGAAGCCGTGGATAACTGAGAACATGATAAGGGAAATGGTGGAGAGGAGGAAGTGAAAGAACGTAGACACAGAACAAGGCAAAAGAATGTATAGACAAATTAATAATAGATTACGGCGTGTAACTAATTGTAAGAGAGCAAGGGAGGTATGGTGGAAAAGACAGTATGAGGAAATGGAAAAGTTTCAGATTGAAGGGGAGGTAGGCGCGCTATATGCCAAATTAAAGTCGCTATCGGGCGGCAAAGGAGGGCAAGCCATGCCTAAAATTAAGGTTAAAGATGGGAGGAAGCTAACTGACCGAGAAGAGATACAATGTAGATGGAAGGAATACGTGGAATATCTGTGCGATGGAAGAAACAGGCCGGAGAGATTGACTTTAAAGGAGGAAAGAGGGCATTGGAGGAGGACGACCTTGGGCCGGTGATCTTAGATTCGGATGTCGAGAGAGCACTTCGTGATACGAAGGCTAGGAATGTAGTGGGTGTATCCCGTGCGAGATCCTGAAGATCTAGGGGAGGATAGTAGGAAAAGGCTTACCAATCTAGTACGCAGGATCTATGAGGGATGTTGGCCGGGTGATTTTGTGAAGACGGTTCTAATTTCGCTACCGAAAAAGAAGAAAGCTGTTGATTGCGGAGATTACAGGACTTTTGGCATATATCGCATCAAGTATTTGGGCAATGATCAGTTTGATTTTAGAAAAGGGAAGTCAACTCGTGATGCAATAGCGATAATGAGGAACCTGGTGGAGAGGAACCTAGAATATGACCAGGACGTATATTCGTGTTTCGTGGATTTTGAAAAAGCATTTGATTGAGTTAACTGGGTAAAGTTAATGGATATGCTCAAGAAAAAAGGTGTAGATTGGAGGGATAGGCAATTGATCCGTAATCTGTACATGGCCCAGACTGCATAAGTGAGGGTAGCGGACGGAGAATCTGGGTGGGCAAGCATGGGCCGAGGAGTGAGGTAAGGCTGTCCTCTATCGCCGCTGCTCTTTAACGTGTACGCCGAAGAGATGGTAAGGGAAGCGTGGGATGAATTCGAAGCTGGAGTAAAGGTGGGGGGAATGATGTTCAAATCAGTGAGATTCGCGGATGATCAGGTGTTCATTAGCCATTCATCGAGGGGGCTTCAGGCTTTAGTGGATGCGTTATACGTGCGTTGCGAGAAATGTGGGATGAGGATTAATCACAAGACGACCAAGGTTTTGCGGTCTTGTAAAGCATCACGAGCGAGGAATGTGAAACTTAAGATAAAGGTGGGTGCTGAAACACTAGAGCACGTTGAGCAGTTGAACCATTTAGGCAGTACGTTAGAGGAAAACCGATACAGTATTAAGGACATTAGGAAGAGAATTGCAATTACAAAGGAGGCGTTTATGAAGAGGAAGGAGCTTCTTAGAGGTTCGCAGTGTAAGAATTTAAAGAAAAGGTTATTGAAGAGTTTGATCTGGAGTGTAGCTCTCTACGGTGCGGAAACGTGGACACTGAGGAAGGAGGACGAGAAAATATTGGAGGCATTCGAGATGTGGGTATGGAGAAGAATGGAGAAGGTGAAGAGGGGAGGAGGAATGACGAAGTGCTGGACATGGTGGGTGAGTAGAGGCAGCTTTTAAATGATATACAGGGGAGACAGAAAGTATGGATGGTGCGAGTACTTAGCGGGGAGGGGATGTTGAAAACGGTGTTAGAGGGAAGAATGTTAGGTAAACGAAGGAGAGGAAGGAAAAGAATAGGATTTTTAGATAGAATGAAAGGTAGTAGGTCTTATTGTGAATAGAGTAGTGTCCTTCATCAAAGAAAACGAAAGGCATTGATTGCGATTCGTTACCCACCATTACTGTATTCATAATATAGAAATTATTTGGTTTTAGAAATACCGGTTTAGACGAATGGCCATGGTCAATTTTAACTGCATTTGAAAAAGGCCAGATTGGCGCCCATGTGATGTCATTCCACGTGACGTCACAGGGACCCAGTTTCCATATGAGTAGATAGGAGTTTTACATCGTCTGAGATTACCAATGCATGCATGAGGCACAAACTTCAGGGAGACATCTCTTAACAATCACCCATTAAAACTGCCTAAGGTCGGAAAGTTTCATTTGTTTGATAAGGTAAATATTAATAATCCTTATTTAAGGCAAGCGCCATCTGCTATCAGGGTACTCTGCTACCTGCTAGCAGCCAGCATCGCAGCGGCGCACAATATCCTCCCCCCAAGGTCACCTCACAAGGCGGCAGCGGGAACCAAGATGTCGTCACACGGGGTTTTCCCAGCATTCATACTTAGCCGTCGCGTTTTCGCGCGCTTGAAATTTTTCACTTTTCATTTAATCTCGTAAAATAGATATCGTCATTTAAAAATCTAAAAGCGTGAAATGCGTACTCCAGGAGTAATAATCTTTCGATTTAGGCAATAAAAAATAATAGGAAGCCACCCTATTGAAGAGGGAAGTGCATGATGGAAGGGGAGGCTAACGGGATCCTTCTTAAGCATTCCAAGGAAACCTACCTTAATCGGTAGAATACTTTAATAATAATATCACTAGGGGGGTTGGTGCACAGAAAACTCCCTTAGCTTTGGCCCACAGGAGTACCCAATAGATGGCACTGGGGACGCTCACCGCTCACTCCCTTTTCTTTGTCCCACAAGTGTATCTGTCTTTTTCCATCTACCACATCACCGTTGTCCCCGTCCTCCTTCTACCATAATATGTTCCTAATTCGAAACTTAACGTGTGAGTGTTCATTTTATTTGAGTCTTAAGCCTGACTCACACGATCATTTTTTTTCGTCGCGAAAGTGATCACTATCGAGATCACTTTTCCCGTCGCGAAAAGCAATCGCTCTTGTGATCATTTTTCTGAATCACACGGTCACTCCCGCCGTCGCTTTTCGCATCATTTCCAAAATCACAGCTGGTTGTCATAGGACCCACATCACGAAATTATATAGCGTGTTTCTTTATTTATGTCGTTCCCACAATTGTCAAACGTTGCGCTGCAATCACTCCACACGGGAATGCGTTCCGATTGGCTGATATGGGGTTTTAGTGACGGTTTTAGCGACGGAAAAAGCGACCGGACGAGTGATGAAAAATAGCGATGGGAATCCTCATCGCGATCGCGAAAAACAATTGCCGCTGACGATCATTTTGCGCAGTAATCGCGATAGTGATCACTTTCGCGACGAAAAAAAATGATCGTGTGATTCAGGCTTTAGTTTAGTTTTGTGGCCTCTCTTGGCATATACATATATTTCCCATATGAGCTTTTCTTTCTGTGTGTTTGTGTTTTAGTGATAGTGACTCGCTTTTGAACCATTAATGTACGAGGTGTGTTCAAAAAATATCGCGACTTCTGTGTTTTTTCAAAAATTATTTATTTATTCATGAATATCTATTTTGTCCCCTTCAAAGTAATCCCCATGAGATATTATACACTTGTGCCAACGGTTTTTCCAATCTTCGAAGCACTTCAAAAAATCATTTTTTTTTATCTTGTTCAGCTCCTCCTTCGATGCCGTCTTTATCTCGTCAATCGTAGCGTAACGTCGTCCTTTCATGGGTCTCTTCAGTTTAGGGAACAAGAAAAAGTCACAGGGGGCCAGATCTGGGGAATACGGTGGCTGCGGCATCATTAGTGTGTTGTTTTCGGCCAAAAAGTCGCGCACAAGCAACGATGTGTGAGCAGGGGCGTTATCGTGGTTCAAAAGCCAATTTTTGTTCTTCCACAAATCCGGGCGTTTCTGGCGGATTGCTTCGCGCAAATTGCGCATAACTTGCAGGTAATATTCCTTATTGACCGTTCTACCCTGTGGCAAGAACTCATGATGCACCACGCCCCTGCAATCGAAGAAAACTGTCAGCAAAACTTTCACATTCGACCGAACTTGGCGCGCTTTTTTCGGTCTTGGTTCGTGCGGCAGCTTCCATTGAGATGATTGAGCTTTGGTTTCCACGTCATAACCATAAACCCACGATTCGTCACCAGTTATGACCCTCTGCAGCAAATTTGGGTCGTCGCGGACCCAAACCCAACCCGACCCGTCTCATGCCCAAATCATTGATAAAAATCGAATGGCACGAGCCAATCGATATGTTTAGGTCCTCAGCAACTTCTCTAACGGTGATTCGACGATTGGCCAATACCATTTTCTCCACTTCATTAATTTTTTCGTCTGTTGTTGAAGTGCTCGGGCGTCCGGCACGCTCTTCGTCGTTCACATCTTCTCGGCCTTCTGAGAACATTTTGTACCACCGATAAACGTTGCTTCGGTCCAAGGTAGCTTCTCCGTATGCCACAGTCAACATTCGGAATGCATCCGCGCACTTAATTTCGTTTTTCACACAAAATTTGATACAGGTTCTTTGATCCATGGTAAAAATCGAAGACGATCCAAAACACGTGCAAGCAAAGCAGCTGTCAACAATTAAGTAAACATTCAAAATGGCCGAGCTTGTCGGCATAAGTGACAGACATGAGTACCAACATAACGCCACAAAAAAATCGAAATTCGATTATACGTAACCCGCGAAAAATTCAAAATTCGCGATACTTTTTGAACACACCTCGTATATTGGATCATTGTATGTGTTATGATATCTAAGGATATTTCATTGTATTTCGTTGTTTCATTATTATGTCAAGTATAAATTGATGCTATAGTGAAACATTCGCCAAACGTTTGCCGTTTAATTGAAGCCGATAATTTAGACTGTCAGGCTCATCGAATTTTTGAAAATATTTTTTTAGTTTCTTAGTTTTTATATAACACATTATTTTTAAACTGTTATCTAAATACCCTACGCTGGTTTTAGCAATGTCAGTGGAGCCATTGCTTATTTCTAATCTAGAAAATTGAAAAAACGATCCTTAAGCAACAAACGGCACAGAAAGATTGTAATAATTTGCAGAGCCAATTGTCAATAGAGGGCCTTATCCGATGGGGGGGGGGGGGGTTTGGCCAACCGTAGGGCCAACTTCATTAAATTGCAGAATGCATTTGCTAATCGTTCAAAACGTAGTCCATTCACAATGCCAATTATGACTGTTCTTAAGGTATATCGAACAGTCGAATGTCTTTTTTTGTGGAAAAAAACGTAATCCAGCATCAAGCGGTCGTTTTTGCAATCATATTCAAGTTTCTCCTTGATAGTATGTAAAAAAAAATAAGGATTTTCAAATGCAACGACCAGAGAATATCGTGTCAAAAGGCTACGTTTATCGGTTAATTATCAGACATGAAGGGTAAATTTAAGAGCATTAATTGAAACATGAATTAAATTGCCGGTTACTCGTAGACCGCTGCTGCTCAACTATCGCCACAGAAATCGGTGACGACGCAGGGGGGGGGGGGGGAAAGTGAGCGTGGTTCATTACTCTCGTAGTACATATTTGGACCAACGCACAGAAAGGCGACGATTAAAACCAGCCCAGGCCAATGTTTATACTCCAAAGAACATGCCCACTCTTGTCAAACGGTGGATGTAGATTTACCTTGACCCATTATTTCCTCGACTCTATGTAAGGTATTCAACTTCGTCTTTTTCGTATTTTCCGGTTTATTTTTGCCTTACTAAGATTAATTGTCAAAAAATTGATTTGCACACTCGATATCTTCGCTGGGAGTCATCAGTATTCCTTTAGATAAATTTCCTATTCTGTCTTGACGGATATTCTAGGGTATGTCATTTTTCCTCGGGCGTCCCGCATGTGCGCACCGATTTCAATGCATGTCATCAGCCTTTACATTGGAAATTTCTTCTTGACTCATTGTCAGTAAAATGCTTAGGATCTCAGACCGTACGAATAACTGAGGAATTGCTTCGTCCGTTACTTTGGCGTAAAATCGCCACGTATTCACCGTTGCACTTTAGAGCCCATTTAGGGATAGAGGCCAACACCATTTTTTTGCTCCGAATCTGGATGCGGTCACATGTAATAGACTTATCGTGTAAATCTACCCTTCCTATTCCCTTATTGGAATCATTGATGACATTTGAATGCGGAATCAGATCGCTTTTCTTCAGCCTCCGGTTGTACCTTTTCGTCCTTAAGAACTATGGGTTTCATATTCCCGTAGTTAGAAGCAAATGGTGTTAAATACTTTATTAACATTTTCAACAGGATATTTCTCAACGAAAGTACATTCTTGAATCAGGGTTACCGAAGGGTTTTATCGAATTGCCAGAATTTCTCGGCTGGCCACCAAATTAAGGATGTATCACTCATTTCACTTTGTAAAAAACCCTAGAAATGTACCTAATAATCCACCGATTATAGATTATATTTATAAAGGAAGGTGGCTTTTCATTAGAATACATACTGATTACGATTAAGCCACGAGGAAAAATAAGGAGTATACGAGAAATTGTGGCTTTTGGCAAGGTTAACTAAATATTTTCTGCTGTGATGCCCATAAAGTTCGCTGCATGTCAAAGCAAAATCTAAAATTTCGACTCGTTTCTGCAGTGGGTTTCGGTTCAAAAACCGGAGCTTGAGTAAATACAGCGTAAATAGTAATTGAAACTTATTTCTGTGCCTATCAAATACTTTTTTTTACCTTTTTTTAGGGAGTCCATTACACTGCCGAGTCGGCTAGTCGTGTAGCGAGTAGCATATTTGAGCACTGTAGGTCTTTTTTAGAGTAGAGAGTAGGGCAGAGTGTAGATATATTAGTGGGTTGAAAAATAAAGGGGTAAGTTCAAAACTTTTCACAGACAAAACTTTTTCCAGAAATGAGAATAGAGTAGTAGAAAGAAAAATCAGCGTTTCAGAATCAGCATTACCGATTTACAATAATACAGGTATTAATTTTAAGCACGAGAAGCGTCAGTCGAGCAATAATTTCAAAGGCAGTCAAGGCTCAAGTCATTTTAATAGTGAGACAATAAGACATGCATTTCCATTTATCAGCGGTATAGAGCCTGTGAATAGTCTATTCGACAAAAGCAAATCAGAATTATTCCCGAATCGCAATAATACTACTTCCGAAGTTTTAATCGTGGCTGTGGTTAATTGCCGTAGTTTAAGAAATAAGATTCCCGAATTCCACCATTTAATTCATAGTACGAAGTGTAACGTCATTTTTGGAACAGAAAGTTGGCTAACAGATGATGATTCAGACAATGAGATCTTCCCAAAATCGTTCACTGTTTATCGGAAAGATAGAATTAATCGAGTTGGGGGCGGAGTTTTTATAGCTGTAAAGAATTCAATCGTCAGCCAAGCGATAACCGTAACTGAGACCAGCGTTGAATCTGTGTGGTGTTTAGTTAAATGTCCAAAATTCAAAACTATTTTACCATGTTCGTATTACAGACCACCTAACTCAGATATAACGTCAATGTTGGATTTTCAAAATCAAATAAACAGCGTAGCATCCCAGTATCCTGAAAAAAACTTGATTGTAGGTGGAGATTTCAACGTACCTTCTATAGATTGGGAGACTTATAGCTACATTCCTGGTGGGAGGGATAAAGTGATCTGCGAGGCTTTATTACACACTTTTACATCTAATTCATTGTTTCAAATAGCATCCGCACCAAACAGAGGAGAAATTATTCTTGATTTATTAGCGACAAATATACCACATCAGGTAATAAACATTGGGACTGTCGAAGGAATAAGTGACCATAGGGTAGTAACTGCAAAGTTTTCTCTAAATACCGCTGTAAAATTTAATAAAGAGCGTAAAGTTTTCATTTTTAAAAGAGCTGATTTTGATGGGTTTAAGAGTCATCTGAGAAATGCTTTCCCCGAGTTTCAAGAATCAGTATTAAAGTTAAATGTAGAGAATACTTGGAAAGCCTTTCTTTCACTCGTAACTTCGGGAATAAATAGCTACATCCCTAGTAAAACAGTAAAAGAAGGCAGCGAACCGAGATGGTACGACGCGGAAGTGAGAAAATCATTGAGGCGACAGAGAGCGTGTCATGCTAAAATGAAAAAAGTCAGCACGGATTTATCCGCTAATGAACGCGAGCTAATAATAAAAAAATATAGGATGACTAAAGCCGCCACGAAGGAAGCGTTCAGGAATGCATTCACGAATTTTAAAAGAAAGACACTAGCAGAGCAGTTACAGGATAACCCAAAAGCATTTTGGTCATATGTTAGGGAAGTTCAAGGTAAACGATCTACCGTATGTTCGCTGAGAAACGACAATGGAGATGTGTTGACAAGTAGTTACGATAAAGCCAATTTATTAAATTCCTACTTCAAGAGCGTGTTCACCGAGCCTTCCGAGAACTCACCCGAGACCGAGGACAATCCCTGTATGCATAAGATGCCAGCTATTGACATTAGTACGCTCGGAATAGAAAATATATTGAAATCGCTCAGTCCAAATAAATCACCTGGTCCAGACGAAATACCTTCTCGCGTATATAGAGAACTAGCCTCAGAAATTGCCCCTACTTGAGTTAATATTGAGTAAATCCATCAAGCAACACGAAGTACCTAATGACTGGAAAATCGCTAATGTAACACCAATATTTAAAAGTGGAGACAAGGAACAGCCATCTAATTACAGGCCGATATCTTTAACGTCCATCGCATGCAAGGTCCTTGAACACATCGTAGTCAGCTCGCTAATGAAACACCTAGACGCGCAAAACTTATTAATGGCAACTCAACATGGATTCAGGAAAAGCAGATCGAGCGAAACTCAGTTAGCGCTTTTCACCCACGATATTTTAGTCTCCGGGGAAGACAATATTCCAGTAGACGCCATTTTTCTTGATTTCAAAAAGGCATTTGATAAAGTACCCCACGGAAAGTTAATAATAAAACTGAAATCTTACGGTCTAGACGAAGATGTCATTTCCTGGATAAGAGAATTTTTGAGCGACCGCGTCCAAAGAGTAGTATTAGACGGTGCAGTCTCCAATGAGGTTAGAGTCACTTCTGGCGTTCCTCAGGGTAGTGTCATAGGCCCACTCCTATTCCTTCTTTATATAAACGACATTGGCGAAGTAGTACGCAGTAAAGTACGATTATTTGCGGACGACGCTGTAGTTTGCAGAGAAATCCGTTCCAGCAAAGATGTAGATGAACTAACGAATGACCTTGCTGTTATCCAAGCTTGGTGCGATGCTTGGCAGTTAAAATTAAATTTGAGAAAATGCGTCGTAATGAATTTCTGGAAGAACAACTCCCTATAACGTAGCTATATAATTCGGGGTACCCAATTAGAGACTGTTGAATCCGTGAAATATCAAGGAGTTAGACTCAATAATGATCTATCGTGGAATAAACATATTCGAGAAATAACCGGTCAAGCTAATCGTAAAATGGGTTTTTTTTAAAAGAATATTGGGGAAAAGCGACGACAAAGTGAGAGAAATTAGCTACTTTTCCCTCGTTAGACCACATTTGGAATACGCTGCCAGTGTTTGGGACCCTCACGAAAAAGGCTTAATAACAGAGTTAGAACGCGTGCAAAGAAGAGCTGCCAGGTATGTGAAAGGTCGTTACGATAGTCTTGTTAGTGTAACAGACCTCTTAGATAAACTCGGATGGGAATCTCTGTCGGACCGTAGATTGAAAAATAGACTAAACCTTTTAGATAAATTCAAGAGCAGTGTCTTTTCTGACGAAGTTAACCATATTTTGCGGACGCCAACATACTACGGAAGATCAGATCATATAAATAAAATAAGAGAGATAGATTGTAGAACAGACAGATTCCGAATGTCATTTTTTCCACGATCAATAAGAGATTATAACGGCAGCAATAGAACTCGTAAATAGATTGCATGACTTGTAGTTTAGCCTACTAACATATGTAAAAATTAATGCATGTTTCTTAATTCAATTATTAGATATTTCTAACAGCATATAGTAGAAGTAGTCAGGCGCGCAAAACCGAGAGAGAACCGTAACGAATAGAGCTGGCAACAATAATGAAGTGACACGGGTAGGGGAGGCTCGGCAGGGGAAGGAAGGAGCCTTGAGTGGGGGTAGCCGAGGACAGAGAGGGGGTGCGCGGAAATTTTCGCGCAGGTTCTTTTCAAAGCGGCACATCTATAGTATAGTTTGTTAGTATTAGGGACGTTTTTTGGACGGTGTGGTGTGCATGTGGGAGTCCAAACGCATGCTGCATGCTGGTGATTGATTACCCCCTGCCAAACACCCTAGAGGTGGCTCGCAGGGTATTATGTAGATGTAGATGTAACGATTATATGGACCTCAACTCCGGCCGAATAGGGAAAACTTTCTAAGTTACGCATGGTAGGTAACTAAGTAAATACATAAGATAGATTTTAATTTAGCAATGGATATATTAAATCTTGATGGACTAAAAAATAAATATTTAAAAACGTTCGTAAGATAATTTTTATTAATCGCATAATTATTTACCTGCCTTCTTTTACTGCACGCATCGCGCTAGTGACGAAGCAATCACTGTTTTTCAGAAAATCAGCCGCCATAAGGAAGTCGACCAAAAGTAAACTGCCTTCTTAAATTCATACTTCCGTCCTAAACGGCTAAAATCGACCGTGGTGCGGAAGCTCGACTACTGCTGGGCTAACAAAAGAAAAAAGAAAAGTGTCGATGACAAGCGGGTTCGGCAGATGGCGCGATAAGCACGCCCCTGAGAGAGAGAGGGAGAGAGAGAGACAAGAGATCTAAACGGCAAAGCTTGACTATGTACTCATTCGATTGTCAATTTGAGAAACACGTTATCCTGGCTATTCCTCAAGGAATATGACTTTAAAAATCCGCAGTGTTAACACCCAGACCTATATGAATCACAAACTAAGAAAAGAAAGAAAATCTGTTGACCCATTAGTAGGTAATGCTAGGCAAGTGGTCCCGTAATGATGAATGAAAATCAACTGAGTGACTACATTAGCTGACGAGAGGTCACGCTGACTGTGGACGCTCATCACCAACGGGACCCGCATTATTATAAAAATGAAAGGGCAACATTGCGAAATAATCTTCCCCATTCAGTCAATTTACGATACAAAAATGCAAAAGTTTGTCGTCCAATTATAACGAGTTGGTTACGTCATTTGAGTTCTGATTTATTAACTTGTAAGGGCACATTTTGTGCACTTTGTACGTAAATTCCATACCTTTAGAATGCAGGAGAGAATGAGGAACTTGCATGGGTCATTGATTGCAAAAAAAAATATTTTGAATAAGTAAAATTGATACATTAGCTCGCAAAAATACCTAAAGTTTCTACATTCTTCATCAAAATAAATAAAAAAATTGACTTTAAAATCAAGAAAAAATTCTCTGAGCCGACCATTGCGCGAAAACACCCGATCGTCGCCGAGGCCAGGCGTGACGTCATAGGTGCCTAAACAACCGTAGGGAGTTGAGAAATACGCTGAGCACATGCTGTAAAATTTGTTTTGATTTGAGTATTTAGCCGCTCATCGTCACTTTATTTTGTTCTGTATTTCTTGGGCAAGTTTTCCTATTGCTATTCAGCTTATTTAAACAACTTGTCTGTTTCCACACTAATTTATTTTTACCGACCATGGTTTCGGCAGCTTGTGCCATTGGCAAGGTGCAAGACAATGGCACAAGCTGTCGAAACCATGGTCGGTAAAAATAAATTAGTGTGGAAACAGACAAGTTGTTTAAATAAGCTGAATATCAAAGATTTCCACCGCATCACGCCGGACACTGTATCTTTTTTTCCTATTGCTATTGTACCTCGATTATTACTTGAGATATTAATAATGCGACATCGGGATGATGAAGTACAAGCGTTTCACTTCGTATGCTTTAGTTATCAGAAAAATGGATGATAACGTTGCCGCTCGTTCGAATAGTACACATGAAATTCATCTACATCTTCATAATACCCCGCAAGCCGCCAAAAAGGCATGTGGCATGGGGTGTTAGGACACCAAAAATTGATGCCACGACGCCCATAGAATTTGTTATGACAAACTATTGCTGTACATAGGCGGCAAATCGAGATGTAAAAGAAACTTGAAATACTGTAGGATAACGATCGTAAGCGTACGAGCGATGCTGTTGAATATGGCAACGCCGTATTACCGGAGAAGGTAGTCCTATCCGTCCTAAGGTACGAATTCACAGCAAAACAGTCTACACCCAATCCACATGTGAGATCGCGAATCGGTTCGGCTGCCAACACACACACATGCTTCAACCTATTTCAATAATATAGGTAAATCCATAAAAAATGTACTAATAGATACTATAAAAAATATAGTGGGAAATAGGCAAATGCATCATAAACTGGAAGTCACTTCCATTCTTATATTCATCACGTAAGTACAACTTACAAAAATAACAGAGCTCGTTATGATGAAAATAACTATTTATTCACTGATTTAAAGCTTTAAATTAGCCCACGCAAGTGATACAGGTGACTTTTCTCACTACTATTCGTTGAAATAATAGAATAACAAACTTCACGCACAGTTTTGATCTTGATAGCTTGATCGTGAAATGTCATATCCACGGTGAACAACGGAGGTAAACAGGCGACTGACAATTTTTACATTACTATTAAACATTTATCGATAGCGTATTATCTCTTTTTACAACTCAACCACGATGGAACACTAATAACTCCTGGACGATATTTTTCAACCTTGTCAAACTTTGTGCATTACAACCACTGGCACTGTGATTATTAGCAGTAGCTTAACGGGAGATGTCACGTTGAAAATAACACTATTTTGGCACAAAAATGTTCCTAGATGTCTCCAATCAGCGAGCAAATGTTGCATTGACTGGAATTCACCCCATAATACAAGCACAGACAGTCCTAAACGACGAATTCTCCGGTACCTACGAATAAATGGATGAAGTTATTGTATATAAAAGCATAGCGGACATTGGTAAACATAAAAATTGTTCTAATTAGATACTTAAATGAATGCTATGCCATCGATAACATCAACTTACAATTAACGTATCCCCCTTCCAACGGCCGCGGCTCAGACTCCTACAACGATGTTATTTAAGTATTATAAAATTTTTGATTTAACTGCTCCAGTTTTATTCCAGCCTTTATATCAACTCACCAACCTGTCTGTTTGTTTGTCTGTTTGTCTGGTACAAATCTTGTAACTCAAATTTGACTCACTTCCTGTGAAGCAAAAACGCTGAAATTTTGCACACTTCTTCATTTCCGATGACAATACATGAAAATATAACTTTTTCTCTCCAACCCCCCTTTAACCACCCCCCAGTCAACCTATAGCCCCCCAAAACATGTTTTTGATCTAAGAAGTTCCAAATGGTCGATTTTCGTGTATACATTTAATTTGTGAAAACTGTACAACAGCTAATTATGATCTTCATATATTTATTAACAATTGTAAGGTTTTGTAAATGTTTGAATATTGTTTTACCGTTACATAAAACGTACGGGGTGGCATTTTTAACATAGGGGGGTGGCATTTTTAACATAGGGGTAGGCATTTAAAAGCATAGGGGTGGCATTTTGAAACATAGGGGGCTTACCATTCACTGAAAATTTAATAAATATAGTGACTTTTTTAATACGTCACTTTTGGTTTTTCGGGGTCACTGAGTTTTTTTGCTTTGTGTCATATATAAACGTTGTTCATCCCCTGTAATCTAAATATAAAGGCTGGTTTAAAAAAAAAAAATTTTTATGAGAGCTTATATTTTTTAGCCCGGTCAAAATAGACATTGACCCTTGCATAAATTGCCAACAAGCTGAAAATTTGCATGAACCTCAAGGATACCACTCTAATGAAATCCTGAAAAGTCCCCATCGATCTCGTGAGTGCAAAAAATTTTATTCAAGGTCAAAGGTCACAAAAATGATTTTTTTACTTTTTTTGGCCAAACGGTTAGTTTTATGATAAAAATTGCTCCGACCAAATTTGTAGATCAGAAAATTATCTATAAAATTGTTACATCACTTTTTTCTCTAAGATTTACCGTTTCTGAGAAAAAGTCATTCGAATGTAGGCTGGAGCTCTATTCTTCGTAATATGCATGACTATATTGTTGCGCTCTCCGAGCATTATTGGACGCGTAACCCGCATACATTCGAATGGCTTTTTCTCAGAAACGGTAAATCTTAGAGAAAAAAGTGATTTAACAATTTTGTAGATAATTTTCTGATCTACAAATTTGGTCGGAGCAATTTTTATCATAAAACTAACCGTTTGGCCAAAAAAAGTAAAAAAAATAATTTTTGTGACCTTTGACCTTGAATAAAATTTTTTGCACTCACGAGATCGATGGGGACTTTTCAGGATTTCATTAGAGTGGTATCCTTGAGGTTCATGCAAATTTTCAGCTTGTTGGCAATTTATGCAAGGGTACCCATATTTTTTGGGCTAATTTGACCGGGCTATTTATGCCCTTACTCAGATATTAATATTATAAATAATACAAAATATGAGGGCTTCCGAGCCTCTATCGTCGAATATTTATCTTTAAATAGAAAACAATCAACACGTCTCACAAACGAAGCTCTTACAACTGCTGTTACAAACAATCACAACAATAGCTTCGTGTGATGTTTAGGCAAATATGACGTCATCTAAGCTTCGTCGGGAGTGGCTTGGGGGGGGGGGGGAGGTAGTTTTTGGCGCGCTTTAAAATTCCTTATATTTATCATTGAATACCTCGCGAAGGAAAAATCAGGTTTACAAGCGGTTTTTTGTTGAATTCAGAATATAATTTTATGTCCGCCTGTGAAAGAAAAAAATTCATGCAAGTTCCCCATTGGCTTTAAAATCAAAATACCTCTCCCTTTCCTACCTTCGTTCTGCAAATAAATACCCTTGCGAGCATTAGTTCATGGGCAAGGAGAGCACAGCCCCAATTGAAAATACTTCTTGCCACCAGATTTCAAAAGAGCCCAAATGGCATTACATAGATCCTCGCACACGTTGACGGCGATACCGGTGCTCATGAATATCGCTTCATGCAATGTTGAATTTATTTCATCATAATAACCAAACACCTTCTGAAACCTAAAAATAGGACTCTTTAATATAAAACCATCAAGTGCGTACCGCGTATTCCGACCGAAGGATGGGGAAAATAATCAGAATGACTACTCAAAACAAGGAAAAATTTAATGAATTATGCATAATAAAACAATATAAATTTTATTTCAACACGAGACAATCTTCATACCTTTAGCGTATATCACAAATTTACGCTTATCCCTATTCAGTCCGAATAATATCACCGCAAATCTGGTTGAAGTAACACGCAAATGGCATCAAAATGCAAACATTAACACTAGCCGTTCTCAAATCCTTGGAGGGGTAGAAGAGTTCATGCGATTCGATTTTTCACGTGGTTTTTCCGCTGATTTGTTTCTCTACGCCGGCGATAGGAATTACAGAAGGATTGTTTGACATTTTAATATAATGAATAATAATCTGTGACGAACACATCTGTTACAGCGTTTGAAATTACTAAGGGTGCAGGGAATAGGTGCATTTTCAATTGGGGTGGTACCCATGAACTAATGCTCGCAAGGGTATAAATTTGCAGAACGAAGGTAGGAAAGAGAAAGGTATTTTTAATGCAAAGCCCTTTCTCTCCTGCTTTCAAAATTTACGTACAAAGTGCACAAAATGTGCATGGAAATACGCCATAACAGTGCATCGATCTCACACAGCATCCCGTTGGCTTTTGTTATAATTATTATAATGCTATCGTAGCATAATTTCGGAACCAAAATTAATTAGTCAACCATAAATACCCGCCGCCTCTAATAATGATTACCTAATTTAAAACCAACGTAATACGTTACTTTCGTAAAACGAAGGAATAATGATAAGGTACAGTACTTAACACTCTTCGAATGCATTGTGTAATGTGTAACATCGGCAAAGTTAAATACTGCTCCCACTACTTAAATTTTATCTTTCAAGTGTTTACTAAATCATTTATGTTATAAAAAAACATACAAGTAGAGCGCTTCCAAGTCGCTAGCGTCGGAGATTATGATTTAAAATCGTCTGCTTGGGCCGAAATGTGTAGACGAAAGTCCGCTGTGTTGCTTAAAAAGTGTCGGTAGGCCCTACCGAGCGTTTGGAAATCGTCGGTAGCTACCGACAACTGTCGGTAGAAAGGCGGGATTACCGACTATCGTCGGTAGAAAGTGTTCCCGGAATCGCTCCTACCGAGAATTGCCGGTAAGACCAGCTACATACACCGACAATCGTCGGTAACGCGCACAGAATTCCGCCCCAGGACACAAAATCAAAGAGAAAATGCTAAATGGCTTAGTTAAAATAATGATGATAATTACATTAAATTCAATTAGGTATAAAGATAAAATTAAATAAATCTAGTTTACATAAGTACCAGGAATGGTCTTGTATAGCTTAAATTGCAAATTTATATCAAGAGAAGCTATCTCACTTTTGCTAATTAAATACAATATAAATAATTTAAGTATAAAAAGTTAATTTTTAAACAAATGAAGCCACTCCTAATATGTGCGACCACGAACCTCATCATGAAAAGGTTAGCAAATAACATCACGACGATTTTCATATTCGCTGCAAATTCGTCGTTTTTCAGGAAAATGTAATTAACGTTCCAATATCCGGATTTCTGATATGAGTAGCAATAAGAGGCAACTCACGGTAAATTTCATTTCAACATTATTCTTATCCCGAGTCGAGCTGAAGTTAAGACATGCTTAATGCTAAGCAAATTATGTCACTAAATGCTAACAATAAAAATATCATTATTTCCTGCGCACACAACCTAAGGTTGAATTCAAAGTAGGTTTCACTAATTTCTGAATATAAAATAACGTAAAATGACTAAAACTTTTTCGTTAATTCCATCAGCGGTGAAACTTATTCGAGGAAATTATAACTTAACGCTTATTTCCTTGTGCTAATAAACAACACTCCACGGGTACGGAGCCGTTGATATGCTCCTGTCGATACAAAATGGTAAATACCGCACCGCAGTATTCATTCGCAATACGACGAAAACGCGCCTCATATAAGGTCAATGCTTTAAACTCTCTAGATTCTGCCATGAAACGGGTCCAAACTATTCCCTCTTTTCCCCCTCCACTCAACTTCTCGGATCGAAACTTAACTATGAGCAGTGGAGTTTCGATTAATTTAGTTCCGTTCCGGAGAGTAAAGTTTCGTCCCGCGTCGAAACTTAACTCCTTGGTGACTTTGATTCCGTGCGCGAACGAAACTGAACTGCTGCCACCGTGAAAATGATGTCCCGCAGTACTCTGCAAATTTATATTTGGGCTTGTGTGCAAGCTAAAATAATGAATAATACATAATTTTAAATCAAATTTTATTCTAAATTCTGATTTATTTTTTATGAAAAATTCAAAAACGTAGACATGCCAGTGCATTATATGACTCCGCGAACCGTATTCGGATGAAGTGCGACTGAAGCATTATCAATCGCGCTTTAGGAAGCTTTGTGACGTTCAATAAATCACACTATTAAGTAAATTAATCATAAATGCCTAAAGTAATTTCTCTTTCTAGTAAAATAGCCATCTTTTCATCAGTTTTACATTTTTTCGTCGCGAATTCCGCTCAAACCGAGAGATAGAATGAAGCAATGCTACGTAAATGGAGGATGATTGAGGTGGGTCAGCTGATTATATGTCTGGGACAGTTGCCATTATCTTCGTCGTAAACAATAGTATACCAAATGGAACTCTCTCCATCACGGGAATTTGGGAGTTATTTTGAGACATCTGGATATTCACTCCAGGGTGAGCGATGCCCACTGAGATGAGCTCTTTTAAAGAAACTTTGAAAGAGTATTTTATACACTGGAATGATGTGACAAATTTTATGTTTGTAAATGCGGCATTAAGCAATTGCTTAAAATTGCAAGCCACATTAAGCGTAATACAACCAGAGATGACCAATGAAACCGTCGCTAAGCAGGTGGCCATTGCGCCGCGGCATTATTATTACGTATCCAACACACTCCATATCATAAAATGCCATGTCTTTGTGTCATTGTCTCAATGACTCCAATATTATTGGGTAAACAGTCGGAATCGTCTTGATGAGGTCCGAAAGTCAAGGCCGTAGCACGAAGTATGGTGTCAAATAACGTAACGGACCACGTATAAGGAGGTAGAAATCATCCCCAGGGCGAAGGAGGGCCCCGAGGTCCTCCTTTTGCCTCTGTTAAAGGTAAGAAACCCTCACCCTCCGTGGCTACGGTTTTTGATGTAACTTCAGAGGTCTTAAACTCGAATGTAATATAAGAACCGGAGTCGTGAAAAAATTACTTTGGGTGATAAAAAATAAAACGTCTTAAGTTTCCATATTCAATTAACGACAATCAAGGCAGTACCCTTCACAAGACAATATTTAATAACAAATATTAAGTTGTGTTGATCTTTCAACATGGACAACTAGCGGCTTAGGAGCTATTTATAATATAATATGCTAGTATTTGCGCCAGTGAAAAGCCGGTAATACGGTACTGGATTTCAAGAGAATACCAGCGAAATTTCACACTGCGGCACGACTTGGGAGCGGCTTCTCTGATGAGCGATCAGAAGGAGAGGACGAACACACGAGATAGTCATCCAGGCCAGAGAAACCACCTGTGTCTTCATTTCATCCTCGTCAGTAATCCTACGATTGATTAAACGCAGCCCTCCTGTCTGATAACCTTTCCAAATTGACGCATTTCTTCGCTTTCCCATCGTCCCTCCCGTCCGATCGGCGATTGTCTTCTCATTACGTGGCCGACTAATTCGTGCCGTGTTCTTCTTCAAGAGTCTTATCTCCCAATCTCCTTAGCACTTACTCATTCGATCCATGATTCATTTCATCTTCATGATTCTTCAGGAGCATCCTTCACATTACGAATGCTTCTCTCCACTCTCGACTTCTCTGCTCTCAGCTGCTAACGTCCCAGCCTCGATCTCACGCAGAAACATCCGATGAATCCTTATTTCTGCGCTTGTATTCTCATCCGAAAGTAGATCCTTCTTTTTGTGGAACGCCCCAAGGGAATTATATCTCCTTCTTCCCCTCCCCCCGTCCACAATTTTCCAGCCAGCTTGATAACGTGTAGTTTCACAATCGAGAAAAAGAGTGAAATTAAGCAGCAACGTTAAATCAAAAAACTTAAAACTACGATTTATGAAAAATCAATTTTAAGATCAATGGGGCACCATTTGAATGACACCAAAAGTGAATAGGACAAAAAAGAGCGAATGGGAGGACACACATCAGCAAATGAGTCAGTATACGGAAAACTTTATGTCTCCATAATAAGTTTGTATTTTCCCTGCCATTACATGACACCCTTCCATTTCCTTTTCTTGACGGTGAAGATATTAAAAAAAAAAAACAATAAATGACACAGGTGCGAAATTCCATTTGAAGATCGCATATCTCAAGAAAATCGACGATAGAAGAAAGAGAAAAAACAACCAATCAGGTAACATCTGACTGTGACATAAATCCATACGGTGAAACCTCACAATTATGGGTAGGAACCGTACTGGAAAATGATTCCCTAAAGTTAAGAGGTTGCCCAAAGAGAACCTCGTGTTTTCATAATTATTTTTATCGCGTATCATTTTTCTAAATACACGTTCTTCCAAACAAATTAGAGGCAGCTGCATAAAACTAAAATAAATACTTTTTCCGAAAATTAAAACTGAAAATAAGCTGGAAAGTTGCTCTAAAAATATGGCAGCTTTCAATAATGGGAGAGAAATTAAATAAGATTTTAATGGTGTCTGTACTGTATCTACAGTATGCGGCGGAGGGCAAGAGCGAGAGGAGGTGGTTGTTGGAGAGTGGCACTCACACCTACAACTCCACTTTTACATTTCAAAGTATCAGCCATAAAGATATGGGTACGAAAACATGCATGCAAGCAAGCAGACAGTGGGATGAAATCGAAAAAAAGTGGCCAAAAATCGCTTCAGCATTGCTAAATTAATGAAAATTTCCTCGATTTGTGCATTGTAAATATGCAATGAAACATATTTAGGATGATGCAGTCCACGATATTGCTCAGAAGGCCAACAACGATTTAAAATAAGCAAAAAAGTGATGCGGGAGGCACAGTTGCCAGGGACAAGTCGAAAGTTTGCTACGGTACATCAGGGGAAGACAATTTCTTCTGAAATTAACAATTTAAAGCTATCAAAGAGCTGCACATAAGGTAAATGATGATTAAATATTGCTAATAGGTCTTTCAACTTTGAACTCTGCTCATTGAAGCGCAATAATATTGAAAAAATACCCTTCACAACTTTTTTAATGCTGACTGCTCAAAAACTGAGTCGTGCCACCAGTGGCGGCTTGCCCATAAGGACTCTCGGACGCCGCCCCTCCCAAATATTTTAAAAAGTAAAAAAAATTGATATCCATTAATTTATAATTATACATCTACCTAATCAGAGTGTTTTTTCAGTCGCATACATCGAAAGTGTAGGAAAAACACGAAAAGAAATAGCGCGAGAAGTTCGTATTTGTAGCCGTGGGGCGCTGGCCAGAACGTCCCAATCCATCCCCATGCAGTTATATGGAGAGTTGTAGTGGTGGGGGCCGCTGGTGCTATGACGCGTCTAACGTTGTGCCTTATGGAAGGCTTGGGACGTCGTCCGAGAATGCGCAGAGCGACGAGTGAGTTGACATCGCTGCGCCGGCCGGCGGGCGTATAATCTGGCGCCTACTTGGTGCTGCCACAGAAAAGGAACCTACGGAATCAGAATGGTCACTGTACTGGGTGTAGCTATACGATTTTAATTTTTAATTACTGGTAGGTATTGCCACAGAAAATAAATTATCTCATTATGCTTGCATTTTTGGGTGTTTGAATTCCGGAACACATAAAATCCAACCAGTTAAAGGCCGTATTGACGTAGGAAAACTATTCTCGAGTATTTGCCACAGTTCTGTTATGATTACGAATTTCAAGAACCTTGGGGACCAATGTATTCATATATTCCCGATGATTAGAAATGCGAAACCTATTTTTCAGATGAATTTATCAAAAGGCCTGCAGTATTGGGAAAAATCAGTTAACATTCCCCACTGATTTATAATTTAAGAAATAGGTGCGTGCGTGATAGGGTGAAGGATTGAACATGATTTAACCCGTAAAACGTGACTTTAAATAGAGTCATTCAATGAATGCCAAGAAGTGCCGCGTACAATGCACCTTTTGTGTGTAGATTCATCATTTTTCTAGCCCCTTGTTCAATTAGTTCATGTTCACCTAATTCCTCAGCGGCAGAGCGGTAGCTGTCTGACGGAAAATGTCCACTTGGGTCTGATTTAAGTGGCTTCGAAGAGTTCATATCATGGTGCGGAGGTCCTTACAGCTCCCATCTGTGGCTCAGAGTCGTCTTCTTTTACGATCTAGAATTTATTTTCTATTATATCATGGCAATTATTTCGAAGACATGGTTATTCCAAGTGCGACCCGTTGGCGTTTCGTGTGTTTACCACATATGAATCTTAGACTCAAGGAGATGGTCCGTGACGTCTTCTGTTTGCTTGAATGCCTTTGCTGACCTTAAATTCGTCCCTCAGCTGAATCAGCATTAGTGGACCACGACTTCTATCTCCCTTGAGTCGTCCTTATAGTAACGGCAAGACTCTCGGAAAGAACGGAGTGAAACGAATTCAGACATCATTTTCGAGGAGTTAACTGTGAGTAATTGCCGATTAAGAAGTTTCTTAGTGCTGTGTGTACATTCAAGAAGACAATTTTAATTAATCAAGTGCTCGTTTTTGATTTAGGGAAATATCGGGAAAAATTGTCCCAATTCTGTGTCCAGCCACCTTGTTCTTTTTGATCGTATTTTTCGTCGGCCTATTTTGTGTCGTCCCTTGTTTATTATAGACTAGTGCCCTTGCCATGTGTTCAATCGGAAAGAAATTGTTGTCCAGCGCTGGTTTCAACGAACGTGTAATTGATCACTTTGCTGGACAAAAGGAAAGAAGGATGGACTTCTGCAATACAACTAAAGGAATGTGAGTATTTCAGATTTTGTTAAAATTGTGTGTTTAATTATTGATTTTAAATCATACTATATTCAAGAAGCAACGCGAACACCTCAATCAAAGTTTACATCTGCCATAGCAAAGCGCATGCATTCTAGTAGTGTTTGTTGCCTAGTGGAAGTCAGAGACACTCCCCTCCCTCCTCAGGTGTTACAAGTGTCATTGCTACATAAATCATTGCAAATATTGTATAGATTTGACAAATAACGCATTGTGATTGCAAAACGAACAACAGGAGTGTATTGCGGGCATATTCGCCCAAAGAATGTAGGCGCTAAAACCGAAAGTTACGTATTTTCGTTTGTATTTGCAAAATATCGCAGCAAATATATTTTTATCCTTCAAGATCATTGATCAGTATAATCGAGAGTCCGGACTAAGCCGATCCGTATGACGGAGATTCTTCTGCATTAAGTATTTATTAATCAAGCTTTATTAGGAAAACTAGGTATTTTTGTTGAAAAAAACGGAACATATGGCATCACAAAATTTAATTCCTAGATTGCCGTAAAAACTTAATAAAATACACGAAATATTAAAAAATTATGACCCCCCGCTGGAGTGCGCCCCCCCTAGAATTTGACTCACGCGCCGCCACTGCGTGCCACTTCCAAAAGTTCTACTAGTATACCCAGTATAGTTCTAGTATAGTTCTAGTATACCCAGTCAGAAGTTGAAGACTTCTCATACTCTAAAACATATTATTCGTATATTAGAAGATTTTTCGCCTTCTCTGGTTTTTTTACTCTAAGAATAATTCCCGCAGAGCAAGAAATAAAAGGATCTGATGTAAGTAAAGGCTTATGGGAAAGTTTATGATTTGTGGCAATTATGAACACTTTTCTGGCATGTTTTTCACGTTATCTTCTTTCATCCTTGTGCCGTCGTACAAACGCCTAAGAGGAAAGCTGCCCTATAGGAAGAATGGCATGTTTCACAATTCCCGCCCCATGCATTAAAACTTTGTGAAAATGATTTTAAACTCAATTAGGATTGTTGATTAATAATTATTTACCAACCCGAAGATATGGAGTTCATTTTTATCATGGCATGATTTTAATTTAGGCATTTGAAACCAAAACGCAACTGCAGCAAAATACTTCAGTCAATTTTCTCAAAAAATAGGGAAAAAATTAAATTACAAACTTTTCAGCCGTCTCCTTCTCCAAAACAATGACTAAGAAAATAAATTGTTTCATCGATGTGTTTACAGATTATTCCATGATTAGAAAATATAAGTTTTTTTCCCAAATCAAAAGTGAAAAAAATCATTTTTGGTCAGGTTTTTTCGATATCAGCCCACTGTGAGTCGTACATCCTACAGCAGCCCACTGTGCTCCGCCTGGAAACCAGTGAGCGCTTGGGCGTTGATGAATGATTTCCAGGTAAACAGTGGCGATTGATTCTGTCGACCGATCGATGTCTCTCCTCCATAAATGCAAAGGTTTCGATGAAACCGTTCTCAGAGCGAAATGTTTGGGTTTCATTTGTTACGGGTACAGAGAAAACAACTTCACGGGCATCCAGACCAGGATGCATGATCGGGAATAGTCCTACTGACCTAAAGATTACTAGACTAGAGCACACCTTACTCAAGATCAACAATTAACAGACTGACCAACTATGGACCAGTACTCCTCAAAAACGTCATCAGTTATGGAGAGAGATTATCACCAAAGTATGGAATTGGCTTGTTACCCAACCCACTTGAGAAGGGGAAGTGAGGAGATAATTGGTAAGTCTCCTCATGGTACAAGTTAAACTAAAAAAACGCCACTCGCGCCATGAGACATCAGTCAACTCGACATTCACTCGAATTACTCATCAACCCATGCAAGACGATCCTCCGTTCACCTCTTCCCTACATTCATGAACAACTCGCTCCTACGCGAACGCTGCCCATGTCTTTCAGAGCTGAGCCTCCCACGTGGAGCACAAATAGTTTACACAGTTTATTTCTATGTCTTAATTTCCTTCAAGTCACTGGAATTTCAATATTGCTATTCCCTTAATGTCAAATCGCAACAAGTAAAAAAAATAATAATCATTATATTTGCTGATGCGAATCAATTGTCAAAATAAAAAAGTTATAATCAAACAGTGTTCATTAATAAAAGAAAAAACGTACAAACTTTAAAAAGGAAAAAGTAAAAATTAAAAAAATTATAATCTACGAATGTTTATGCCACCATCACTTTGAAATTCAATTAGTTTTTAAGCTTCATTTCTACGCAAATAACACTACATACGTCAAAAGAACATATGCGCCCAGTCGTTTTCTTATAAATTGTAATCTGACTGGTTGAGGGGAGAGAGGACTCTCCGGAACAGTCCGAGAGAGCCTTTGGCGCGCTGGTGCAGGAGAGAAAGGGCACAGCGCAGTGGCGGAGGTCGACGAGTGTCGCGAGAGCAGTCGAGTGAAGAACTGAAGTCGGACAGACAACAGGCGCAGGCGCCGCAGGAACAGCTGAAGTCGGAGAAGGCGAGCGAGAGATTTCGTTTGGGTGAGAGAGGAGGATCGTCAACAGTATTCGATCGCTAAGGATGCACTACGCGCCCCTTTTCAAATATTCAAATGTTTGCCGCTGACAGAAACGATGCCTCAAAGTATGGAGGGATTCGTGAACTTCAGCTCAAATCTAAATGACACATAACAATAACATGGGCCTACATGACACTAGTGTAGCGTAGAGTAGTGCAGGCGTCGCGAGTGGAGGCGGGTCCGAGAATAGTGCGAGGGAGGGAGGGGAGAGACAACGATTACGATTGGTGGGGAATACGACGACAGACGGGACGAAAACACTGACTGCGAGTGAGTGCAACATCTCGTCGCGTTCGCATCGTCAGCGAAAGCAATGCAGCCTCTCTTCTAATTCTTCTTCTTCACTGACACTGGTCCCTTAGACTTCCATCGCCACGTTCCCCTAGGAAGCACCCCTCAACAGGCGGAGAGATTCTCACAGTGACAGCATACGGATAGAAAAAAATCCGACAAAGGGCCTGGTTCCCGAGAACCGCGCTAAGGTTGCCGTCACGGCACTTCCGTGCTCCTGGTTCCCAAGGTGAGCGGACCCCCCACTCAAATGTTCTCCAGGGCAACAAAGTCTGCGCCACTTGGTATCTTATCTTGTAGGTTCCGTCGTCGCGAGCATTTTCCGGTTCACGCCGAAGCACAGTGGTCCAAAGACCTCGAAAATCAGGCATAGACCAAAAAGTGAAAATTCTTTCCGAACAATTACGGCCGAAGGGTTTTGGGAATATCTCTGCTACACTTTATTCGTAATAGTAACAGGTGTGTGGGAAAAAAATCTTCCGCATAGGCCAGTCTGAAAGTGATCGAGACTGCCCGTGCATTAAGAGTGCGCGGCTGAATAAGCCTCCGATACAGAAGGCCATATCATCACTGCAAATTATCCTAACCGAGTTCTGAAAATGGAAAAAGATTAAATAAGATTTTTTTTAAATTTCAATGTTAAGTAACGAGTAATTTCGGCACATTAATTATTTTTACGATAAAATGAGAACGTATAGCACCGAAAGTGAAATTTATTTAGCTGTGAAGAAGTGCCGTACTGTTTCAGCAATATTTATCTTTGCAAAATCAACTAATTGATGCTATTTACCAAAGCTTTAAAAAAAAGACGTCGGCAACCTCTAACCCTGCTCCTGATTAATCTGGGCCTTACTCGTAACCACAAAAAATAACTTGGAAAAAGGAATTTAGGAGTATATATCTAATATCTCTTTTTCAAGAAGTCACGAATATCGTGCTTTATATTCCCCCAGCATCATTTGTTGGCGACCAGGCGTGTGGCAGGGGGTGTTAGGACACCAGCCTGTTGTACATAAAAATGAAGTGCTGTAACGAATTTGGGACTGGCTTTTATTAAAGTCCTTTATGGTTCGGGGGAAAAATGAATTCCCATATCTATCCGTTCGGCAAAACATCTCTCTTAATTTATCGCTTCTATCGGACCTGGAAATATATTGGGGCTCTAATATTATGATTTCCGTGTCGCTCTTAAAGATATTCATTCTCAACTGCTCAAGCAATCTAAGCCTAGCGCGCAGCCTCCTGGTCTCCAGCGGCTCCCAGCCTCAGGGGCGCAGCTGGGAATTAAGGCTGGGGGGGTTTCAGGTGCAACTAATACTGGGGTGTCTGGGGGTATGGCATACCTGCCAGGGTAAGCGGGAGGTGCGAGGGCCCTCCGCCGGAAAAAAATTAAGATAAATGGTGAGTTTTACGGCCTTCTGAGGGATATTTTATTAATACTTCAACTATTCTATAAGTAATATTAATCTAAATAAATTAAACTTAAAAAATTGTCTGAGCTCTAAGGGGAGGGAGGTTATCCCCCAAAACCCCCCCTCGCCGCGCCACTGCCCAGCCTAATTCGTTTGACATCTGGGTAAATCTGTCTGTACGCCTGTAGCAGTTTTTGACGAACCGCGCAGCCTTCCTTTGTATTTTATTCAGTTCGCGGATTAAGTTCTTTTTAAGCGGAGGTTGTTCTCGAGAAGGAAGCGGGCCTGCGAAGGGGTTTTCCCTCGACACAATGCTACTCCGCCCATGGGTTGATGAGCGTGCGTGCGCGCGCATTCGGCCTCAGAGTCGGCTTCATCTTTCATCAAATAGTACATTCGGGTTGCTCGCACCCACCACCCGCAGAGAGAGTTCGTTTCCGCCACTGCTTGCAAGTGTCCAGTGGAGCGATTTTGAAACTCGCCGTGTAAGATATACGGTCCCTCCCTTCGGCACTACAGCTTGGTCACGTCACGCAGCGATCAGGTGTCACGTATTAGAGTCGTTCTATGCATGAATGAATGTAAATAGATGAATACTTGGCGCGGATGCGGAAGGAGACACGGGAGACATTATTAATTATCTATCTTAAATACTTATCTTGAGTCTCAAAGTCTAGCAGGAAAAGTTGGGCAAAAGCGCATGATACTCCTCTTTTTACGACAACTCATCATCCCGTATTCCTAGCACTTTTTTTCTTCACACATGCAATAATGCTGAGGCCCTTTCACAAAATTCTTCAGCATCCTTCATTCATTCTCTGACCAGCTCTCGAAGAGTGAGGTTGTGTGTGCCGTGCGCTCCTGAAATCGGTTCTTCACTGACCGCCAGCGATTGCCTTGGGCTTTCACCCCGTTGCTACCGTCCTTCCTAGTGTAGTGATTTTAGTGTGTATTTCTACTAATCATATTTTGCGAAGTAGCTAGAGTAGTAAAGTGTAGTAGTGAAGTTTTGTTGTGAAGCTTCCTGGTCCTGTAGCTGCTGCTGTGCCTGCCACGCGACTGGGAAACGGATAAGTAGTCGTTGACCAACTTACTTGCTTTTAATTTCTCTTCTCTCTTCCTTATTTCAAGTTGCCTCAATTGTTTTTAGTGATTACCTAGTTATAATACTATTTGTCCCGTTAAGTTGTTAAGTAGTAGCATAGTACCTAGAATTTATTGATAGATTTACGGTATTAGTGTTAATTCCTAAAAATTACTTGATCTTTCTATTGTGTGCGAGCTCTATCACTGACCCTTTCTTCTTCATAATTATTAACTTCTTAGCTACTCGTTAAATAAAAAAAAACTAGCTTCATCTTACGCAATATTTTTATCATTATTATCGGTTTGTGTAACTTCTAAGCGTTTTTTATAAAGTCGATAAAGCCCCTAGAGTAGTATGGCTGGCCGATCTTCTGTCACCAAGGCCAAGAGCAAGGCGAAGAGCGACCTCCTTGAGGCACGCGTCACCGAACACGAGAAATTGGTGGCAGAAATACGCGCCCGGGTAACGGGTTTTGGGGAAATCCCACGATCCGGGGATCGTAGCGTTTCCTCTACGGCTCTGTGCAATACCAAGGTGGTGTCTCGAGCAAGCTCGGGGGCGGTAGCCTGCACGGAAACCTTGGAGGGGACGGTGCAGTCTTCGGGTCGGGGGATTACTCATAACCTGAGGCCCGAGTGGGTGGTTGTACCCCAAGGGCGGGGGGCGGTGGCACGGCCAAGTCGGGGAGTGGGGGAAGCGGAGGCTAACCCCATCCCCGTTCACAACAGCTTCGCGGTCTTGTCGGAGGACAATTCCGGGGAGCTAATTGGCGAGGTCGTGAAGCAACCCCCTGTTGCGAGGGATGCAGCTTCGAGAGGCAGCCGGGGAGGGAGGGCGGGGATTGTTATGTTAGGGAGTTCCAACGTCCGGCGGATTTTCCCCCAGTTGGAGAAGAGGGCAAGGAGAGACGGAGCGGACCAACGGGTCTCTTCCTGGTGCCTTGTACCCCATACTACGGCGGCGGTAAAATCAGCGGTGAAGGACACGGGCTGTTCTAGACTGCGGGTGGTGGCCCATGTTGGCACTAATGATGCCTCTGAACGCAGAGCTGATGAGATTTTAAATTCCTTCAGGGATCTAAGCTCGGAAGTGGAACGCGTTCGGAGGGGCACTGGTGTCGATATGCGACCGTCCATCTGCAGCATTGTTCCACGGACGGACTGCGGCCCTCGAGTTTGGGACAGGATTTCCTGGATCAACAAGAGGCTGTGGGAACTCTGTGTGAGCATTGGGGCAGAGTTCGTGGATCTTCGGCCGGTGCTTAGATCGTGCCAGGCTCCCCTCAATTCATCTGGGGTGCATTATTCCAAAGAGGCGTCGGAACGGGTGGCTCGTAGGATTTTTGAGCACTGTAGGCATTTTTTAGACTAGAGGGTAGGTAATCTAGCGGGGTTATCAAAGATTTAATTGAAGGTAGCCTCCGAGGAAATCCACAACGCGAAATATGTAAGAAAGTAAGCTTAGAATCGTTAACGCCGGACAATAGCGTCATTATTCCCAAAACGCGTGCTTCAGAGAAAGAAAAAATATCAAATATTATTAGTACTGCCAATAAAATTCTCCCGCTGAGTATACAAAAGCCTAGAAAAGAACCAACCGAGACTCTAACTACAAAATATGACATTAACCTTGTTGTAGTTAATTGCCGTAGCGTAAAAAACAAGCGCGCCGAAATCGAGCATATTTTTCAGGACGCAGACGTGGTCATGGGGACAGAGAGCTGGCTTACGGAAGATATAAGCGACAGCGAAGTTTTTCCTCTAGAATAAAAATTTACAGATGCGATCGACGCAATAGAACAGGTGGCGGAGTTTTTATTGCATTTAAATCCCATTTACAAAGCGCCGCCCACGAAATAATTGACAACGAAATTGAAAGCGTATGGTGTACAATTAAACAACGAAACAAAAGGAGTATTCATGTTTGCACTTTTTATAGACCGCCGAACTCTGAAGTCGATATTATGTACCTTGTAGAAAATCAAATATCCGCATTTACTCAGAGAGACAGTAAAGGTGTAATAGTAATCGGGGGTGATTTTAATCTTCCATCCATAAACTGGGATACTTACACCGTAAAAACGAATTCAAGGAATAGAGAAATCAGCGAGGTATTATTCAACATACTTGCAAATCACTCTCTAGCCCAATTAGTTGACAAACCTACGAGAGGAAATAAGATATTAGACCTTTTAGCAGTAAGCCATCCTAAGTTGATAAAACAACTCGATATTATTGACGGTATAAGCGATCACCGAGTAATCTTTGCAACGTTAAAAATTGATGTAGTGTCAGCCGTAAAACCTAAACGCAAAATTTACGTATTTGATAAATGCAACTTCACTAAATTTGGCGAGATGCTTAATGACTACTACAAAACATTCGTAGTTACATCAAAGGACCAAAGCACAGATGCGACATGGAAACACTTCCTAGAAATTCTGCGCCAAGGAATCAACGAACATATTCCGCAAAAACTGAAATGTGATAATAAAGAACCTCGCTGGTACAATAACGATGTCAGAAGGGAACTTAGGAAACAGAGAAAACTATACAACTTGTACAGAAAATCCATCACGTCACGTAATAAATCGAAGGAACTTGAAGCTAAAGAAAGTTACGCTGCACAACGCTCAATGACCAAGAAATCAATGCGAACGGCAATGCGAAAGTTTAAGAAAAAAGTACTCGGTGAATTACTCGAAGAAAATCCGAAATCCTTTTGGTCGTACGCGAGAGAGCTTCAGGGAAAACATTCAACCGTAGATTCTTTATTTGATAAAGATGGTAAACTTGTCACCGAAAATATTGACAAAGCTTACACTTTAAGTTCCCACTTCGAAAGTGTATACACTACTGACGATACTCAGTTCAATTTAGACATCCCATATACTGAGCAATCGATGGAAGAAATATCTATACAACGTGATGGGATAACTAAACAACTACAATCGATTAAGAATAGTAAATCTCCGGGTCCGGAGGGAATACCCGAGCGTGTCCTCAGGGAGTTAGCTCCACAGATCGCACCTTATTTAGAGATCATATTCAAGAAGTCACTCTCCGAAGGGAAGTTACCGCCAGACTGGAAAATTGCAAGCGTTACACCCATATTCAAAAAGGGAAACAGACATGACCCAGGCAACTACCGTCCGATTTCATTAACATCGATTATAGGCAAGATACTTGAGCATATCGTCGTTAGCAATATCATGACTTTCTTGGACAGACGTAACTTCCTCCATGACTGTCAGCACGAATTCCGAAAAGGTAGATCATGCGAAACACAGCTCGCGCTCTTTCTTCACGACGTTATAAAAACTGGTGAATCGAAAAGACAAGTTGACGCACTATTTCTAGATTTTAAGACAGCTTTCGACGCTGTACCTCACAACAAACTTTTATACAAATTACAGTCATGCGGATTAAACGAGACAGTTTTAAACTGGATACGCGACTTTCTCAGAGATCGTAAACAAAAAGTTGTTCTTGACGGAATTAGCTCCGATGTTGTAAACGTTACATCAGGTGTTCCACAAGGAAGCGTAATCGGCCCCCTGTTGTTCATTATATACATTAATGATCTCTGCTCCCGCATTAGCAGTAAAATACGTTTATTTGCTGACGACGCTGTCATCTATCGCGAAATTAGTGATCACTCTGACTATGAAATTCTATCATCTGACTTAAACAACGTTCATTTGTGGAGCCAAGAGTGGGGACTCAAACTTAATCTGAGCAAATGCATGGCGGTACATTTCTTGCGGAATTCGTCCAACTCTAACCATGTTTATGCAGTGGATGGCATTAATGTAAAGGCAACAGACGAAGTGAAGTACCTGGGAGTTACGATAACCTCGAACCTCACGAGGGGATCACATATAAAGAATATTTGCGGCACAGCCCTGAAGAAATTAGGATTCGTCAAGCGTATTGTGGGAAGATTTTCGGATGAGAAAGTAAAGGAAAGGTGCTATTTCGCTCTCGTCCGACCGCACCTTGAATATGCAGCGAGCATATCTCAGGGAAAGATTTTTGCTTTGCAACTGCTTTGGAACCCTTTTGAAACTGCTTTGGAACACCAAAATCTGCATTGGAACTGCTGTGAACCTCATTTTAACTCATTTGTACCAAAAATTTGAAATATGAAGACGTTTGTAACTCATTTGTGATCCCCTTTGGAACTCCTTTGTACAGAGTGTGTTCGTTTGGAACTACTTTTGAACGATTCGGCAGGATTTCAGACGTCATCATTCGTATTGTAACTGCTGTGTACGGAGAAAATTCATTTGGAACTCCCTTTGAACGAGATGACAGGATTTCCGGGCGTCATCATTCGTATTGTAACTGTTGTGTACTGAGAAGATTCATGTATAACGGCTTTCCATACGTTTGTAATTCTTTGTGAACAAATCCATGCGATTTATATACGTCATCATTTGTTTTGGAACTGTCTTCTACGCGCCAACATACCATGGCCAGGTTCAGTCTGATACGTTTGGTCGAGAAAACGAAAATTCTTTAATATATGCAATAAAAATGCATTAGTGGTTTAATAAAAAATAATCGCAAGTCAGTTAATAGAAACGGAACTCCCAAATAATCACTCGAATTAGTTTAAAAATTATTCTATTTTCCTTGTGGCTTAAATCGTATTTTTGGGTCCGATTTGAAATGCGACAAGATTATCTTCACTACGTACCGAGAATCTTGGTTGCGTGTAATAAAGGTATTCAATAACAAATTCATAGCGCTCGCGTTTTTTTGCGTTTCCAAGTATATTATTATCGTAAAAATTCAATGTCTATACTTACAAAGTATACTTATTCGCAATTATAAACATTGCGAATTTTACGGCATATTTGCAACCTTTTCTTTCATTGCTTTCGTTCTTTGATATTACCGGAAAAGTAGTATTTTGTATAGATTAATATACATAAAACCATATATAATATATTTACTCTATGATAAAACATACCGATGTATTGTCTTCGCGATCCCTAGGAAATGGTTAATGTCCATATTTGGATCCGTATTTAAGGGCTGAATTTTTTCGCCATGAATCCCTCCTTCGAAAATATATTTCAATGTCGAGGTTGACAAGTTCGATTACCCGAAAAGGCCTTTTTTCGCATTTCCCATTGCATTTTCAGATATTTAACATGACGGTTTTTAAGAAAAAATTTCTAGAAACGAAGGCATTTCACTCAAAAATGGACACTGAATGATCCACATCAACTACGTAAGATCGGAATTAAGCTCTCGATAAGGACTTTCTTGGCCACCAAAGTGACTTACCCCTCACTCCGCAATATGAAAACATGAAACTTGTGTTAAGCTTGACGAGCTTGAAGGTCTTTCGTTTATGACTAACGCTTTGGAAAGCAATGGAGCAATTGCGAAATGGCGGCACTGCCGCACTTCAATTCGTAATATTCATCTTGCCTAAATATCCGAAACAGACTAAAATAAACTTCAAGAAAATTGAGTACGCCATCTTGAACTGCTCCAAAGCAGGTGGCATGGTGTACAAATGAGTTCCAAATGGGTGTTCCAACTGGTACAAATCAGTTTCAAAACGGATGAACGAGTGGTACAAACGAGTTCCAAATTTAAATCCAAATGAGTCCCATAGCAGTTTCCAATGGAAATCCAAGGCAGTTCAAAATATGTTTCAAATGAGTTGATGACATGGTAGGATGCTATGACGTCATGAACTGCTGTGTACCGTGTTTCAATTCCACAGTAGTTCAAAAGCACATACAAATCAGTGATACAAAGCAGATAAATGACAGTTCCAAATGACTTACACAGCAGAAATTTTTCCCTGAGATGGGATCCGGTACAGAAAGACTTAATCCGCGAACTGAATAAAATTCAAAGGAAGGCTCCGCGTTTCGTCAAAAACTGCTACGGGCGTACAGACAGTGTTACCCAGATGTTAAGCGAGTTAGGCTGGGAGCCGTTGGAGACTCGGAGGCTGCGCGCTGGGCTTAGATTGCTTGAACAATTGAGAATGGATATATAATGTTCGGAAGGAAATTTCTTAGCTTTTCTACAAAAACACACACTTTGTTGCCGACTAGTTTCGGTTACACTGTACCATTTTCAAGACTAGTCTTGAAAATGGTACAGTGTAATACCATAAAGGACTTTAATAAACGCTAGTACTGTACCATTTTCAAGACTAGTCTTGAAAATGGTACAGTGTAACCGAAACTAGTCGGCAATAAAGTGTGTGTTTTTGTAGAAAAGCTAAGAAATTTCCTTCCAAACATTAAATATGGAATTCTACAAAGTAAAGGCCTCAACAATTCAGTGCATGAGAATGGATATCTTTAAGAGCGACACAGAGAACATAATATTAGAGCCACACTATATTTCTAGGTCCGATAGAAGTGATAAACTAAGAGAGATGTTTTACAGAACGGATAGATATGCGAATTCGTGTTTCCCCCGAACCATAAAGGACTTTAATAAACGCTAGTCCCAACTTCGTTTGAGCACTTAATTTTTTTTAGCTGTAAACGGCTGGCGTCATAACACCCCCTGCCACACGCCTTTTAGGCGGCTTGCGGGGTATTATGTAGATGTAGATGTAGATCCTTCGGTCTACCTTTTTGAAATACAATTCGGCCAAGTAACTGTTGACTCATGACCCACAAACTTTGTCGTACCTTTAGAATAGAATTATTGTAGTGAAGGGACTCTTTTTCTAGAAACTTGGAAATTAAATATTTCTAATCGATAAATATTTAGAATTCTATCTCATCCCTTTATTCCGTAAAGGAAACTGCCGACCCACAGTGGGCTGAAATCGAAGAAAGCTGGCCAAAAATCGGTGCAGTCTTAAGTACTGCTAAATTAATGAAAACGATTGCGATTTGTTCATTGGAAAGATGCGATGAAACTTTATTTCTACTTCTTTATTCCATTGTTAACTATGTTCAAGTTAATATATGATGTGCATTAACTAAATTATAAAAAATATAATTACATTGTTATCACGTCTTTAAACTTTGAATTCTCGTCATCGAAGCGTAAGAATACATAAAATACCATAAACAAAATTCTTCTTTGCAAATAGCTCAAAAACTTAGGCATGCCACTTTAATTCCTATTCTGAGTAAGAAGATGAAGACTCATCATATTCCAAAGCATTTTCTTCTTACATCAGAAGATTTTCACTTTCTCCGGTATTTTTTTTAAATATCTTCTGTTATCCTAAGACCAGGCTTTCGATGCCTCTCCGGAAAGCTGCCATACAGGAAGAATGGCATGTTTCACAATTCCCGATCCGTGTATTAAAACTTTGTGAATATTCGGTGGCATATGAAACCATGGATAGAGTTATACATACAGTTTAGTTGTTTTATGGCAGTAAGAAGAGAAAACCATACCATTTACTAAAAGCCCAGTGGATACAGCAAAATTGCTGAGAAGCGGGTAATTACGTCTTCCAGAATTCCTTGAAAAGGATTTTACACTCTAATAGGATTGCCGATTAATAATTGTTAGCCAACTCGAAGATATTTGGGAGATATTTTTACACAGCGGCAGGAAATGTTATTGGCCGTTTTAATCAAATTTAATTCAACTTCTGAAATCTACTATTCACTCAGGAGCACTCATCCCACTTTCGAAAATACGTATTAATGAAAAAACACTTTTCGAACGACTGCTAATTTTCGGGTTCTCCAGCCGCGTCTGTCGTTTATGGTTGACAACAGTTTCGAAAGCCATCCTGCTTTCGTCTTCAGGTCGAAGGTTGAACGAGAACCCGAAAATTAGCAGTCATCGTGAACAACGCAGCGGAAACCTACGCACGAATTACACTTTTCGAATGAAGGATGCAAGTGTAAGAGCAGTTTCATTTAGATTATTATAAGGTGCGAGACGACGAGGGTCGCCTCGAACGGACTTCCTCTGAGACCCAGCCATTAAGCACGTTCCTGCTGTCATCGGAAGAGTCGCCTGACAAACGATTCCTTCGGTGACTCCAGGGCGTGGGCTTGTGGCTGCTAGGGTCGGCAGTTGGTGTTGTGCAGCGAAACAAGGTGTATGGCTTGGGACTGAATAAAGGAAGTTGCTTGTGTGACAGAATTTGGACTTGTTCACTGCTTTGTTTCCCCCGAACCCCTTTATCGTCGGCGAAGACGACTTACATCTGGTGTCCGAAGTGGGGGATCTTTGCTAAATGCTAGGGGAAGCAACTGCATATCAAGTCACAAACAAAGGTGGAGAACAATCAAGAATGACGGGTCGGATCAGCTTATCGGGCCGCAAGATGAACCTCCAGCAGGCGGTGGATGAGCTATCCGCGCAACTGCGGATTCTCAAGGAAGAAAACGAAGGTTTTCGGGCCCGTGCGGATAACACAAAGGGGGAAGGACAAATCACGGGGAAGTCATTCTCAATGGTATCCTCCATTGAGTATTTCTCTGGCGCCGCGGGGGAGAACGTGGAGACGTTCTTCTCGCAAGTGGAGCAGGTGGCGAAACTTAGTGGTTGATGCGACGACGACAAGCTAAGTGTGATCACCTTACGCACCCGCGGGGGGGCACTAGAGCACCTGCGGGCGAAGGAGAGAGCAGGGGCTGTTAAAACATATGATGACGCTCGGAAGTCTCTGTTAGAAAGGTACCGGGGGGTTAAAAACCGACGGTTCTACAGAGAGATGCTTGCTTGCGTCCGCATGGCACCCAGGGAGCGGATCGAGGAATTTGCGGACCGCATTCGTGAATTGAACAGCCACACGTGGAAGGAGGAGGAAGATGCCGCAGCGGCCGCGATACGCCAATCCGAAGCGGATGAAAGGGCTTTGGACGCGTTTTTAAACGGCCTGCCGGGCAGAGTGGGGGAACATACGCGTCTCGCGATGCCGGAAACCTTCGACGCAGCCGTTAATGTGGCCGTGCGTATACGCGAGGCAGAGAGGAGGGCTCATCCGGAGACGGAAGAGAGAAACGTTTTCACGATGCGTGAGGGAGTCTGTCATGCTTGTGGGCAACCCGGACACTTTGCGAGAGAGTGTGCAAACAGGGGTGGAATGCGGTGCTTTAATTGCGGTGGACAAGGACATTGGGCGAGGAATTGCCGAGTGGGGGGGTGGATGCGCGTCGGGGGGCGCGTTGAGCCGTCTTTAAACGGTTCCGGGGCCGAGCAGGCCGCCCGCCAAGGCCCCCGGTAAAGACTTTGATTCCATGTGTGCACCGTGAAGGGGGAATGGAGGACTTAGCGGTGATTGTCACGTGTGAATATAAGAGGCGGCGTATGTTAGTGGACACTGGGGCCCAGGTGAGCCTAGTGACTAAGGAGTGCTGTGGGGGACTAGTTCCACGTAGGTCTCGTTTTAGGATAAAGGGTCTGACGGGTAGATGTATTTGGAATTACGGAGAGGTAGTGCTTCCGGTATGGTTCGGAAGCGAGGTGCATAATCTTCGGGCCCAAGTAGTGGACACCTTGGGCGGGTATGAAGGCCTTATTGGTATTGACTTCCTTCGTGAAACGGGGGCCGTTATTGACGTGAAAAAGGGGGAACTCTCAATTGGGGGGTCAATAATTCCCTTGACCGAGAGAGGAAGAGCGAGATCCGGGGAATTCGCACCGCGGTCGGAGGAGGCATTTGGAGAGGGGCCGGGATGTGCGGTGACGACCATGAGAGGATTTACGACGGGGGGCGTGGCTTCCAACGCCAGAGGGGGCGGACCCGGAATTATGTCATGGGAACGACCGAGGGACGTGTCGACAGCCGGCCCGGAAGGGAAGCCAGAGGTCGCCGAGAGAAATTTTGACAGCCCTGGGGCGGGAAAACCAAGGAGGAGAGCTAGGCGGCAGCGCGGAAGGAAGCGGCGGAGGGCGGGCGGAATGGCTATCCTACCGACGGACTCTTCGGTGGGACAGGCGGAGGGGTTGGAGGGGCTGGAGGGGCCTGATTTCGTGGGTCATGAGGGACCTTGGAGCCGCCGGCCACGTGTGGATGTGCCGGTTCGACTCCCAGCGGCGGAAGTAATCCCAGCCCGTTCATCGAAGCTCGTATCCCTCCCCTTACCCGGGCGGGAGTGGACGGAGGGAGAAGAGTGCGTGTTGGAGCCGGCTCTCGAGATGGAGGAGTGTTTAGTTGCCCGGTGTTTGTGTCGAGTGGACGGGGGAGGAAGCGCGAAGGTGCGCGTGAGTAATTATGGGGAGTCGGCAGTAAATCTATGCAAGGGCACAGTGGTGGCGACAGTGAGCGATGTAGATTTTGTTTCAAATGAAAGATTCTGCGGGGATGATGTTGAGGGTGCATGCGATAGGAATGTGCGCTCTGTGGAGAGTACGAGTCTGTGCGAGCTTTCGGATAGTGACATTGAAGGGAAATTGACGCACCTGAATGTGGGGGAAAAAGCTGTTATGCATCCCCTAATAGGAAGGTACAGGCATTTGTTCTCATTAACGGTTACACCCCCTGCGACCCACTTGGTAGAGCATCATATTCCTACAGGTGACGCCCGTCCCATTTATCGGAGACCCTATCGCACTCCGCATCATTTAAAGCCTTTAGTGGAAAATTTTGTGAAGGAACAGTTGGAAGGGGGAATAATATCGCCTAGTCACAGCCCTTGGGCCTCACCCGTTGTGATCGTTCCAAAGAAATCTGAGGACGGAAAGCCTAAGTACCGGTTCTGCATAGACTACCGTGCTTTAAATGCAATTACTAAACCGGATGTATACCCACTTCCAAACATTACGGAAACCTTGGACTATTTGGGGGGGTGTAGGTATTTCTCGACCCTCGATCTAACGGCAGGTTATCACCAAATTCCCATGGCCCCTGAGTCACGCGAGAAGACTGCCTTTATTGTAAATAGCGGATTATACGAATACCAACGTATGCCAATGGGACTAAGAAACGCGCCAAGTGTATTCCAACGTATGATGGACGGAGTCTTCAGGGGAATGACCCCCACAGAGTGCTTGGTGTATCTCGATGACGTTATTGTATTTGGCGGGTCGATTGAAGAGCATGCAGCGCGGCTGGGCCGAGTGTTTGAGAGGCTCGAGTCGGCCAGGTTGTCCTTGAAATTGACAAAATGTCACTTTGCCCTTTCTCAAGTAAGCTATCTAGGCCACATTATCAGCGGAAAGGGAATTCAACCGGACCCAAGTAAGATTTCGGCGGTAATGGACTTCCCCACTCCCAAGACGGTAAAGGAGACACAATCCGTTTTTAGGAATGACTAATTATTACCGTCGATTTATTAAAGATTATGCCATTCTCGCTCGCCCGCTTACAATGTTACTGAAAAAGGGAACTGCATTCGTTTGGGCTCCGGAGTGCGACGAAGCAGTGGAAGGGCTAAAACGGGCGTTGACGAGCAGCCCAGTGTTGGTATATCCAGATTTCTCCTTGCCTTTCATCATAGCGACGGATGCAAGTAATTTCGCGATAGGTGCCGTCCTATCACAGGTGGTCAATAATGAGGAGCACCCGGTCGCATTCGCATCGAGGCAATTAAAGAAACCGGAAGTGAATTATACGACGACGGTGAAGGAACTTTTGGCCATTACGTGGGCGGTGGGACACTTCCGGTGTTACATCTACGGCCGGAAATTTACCATTTTGACAGACCACGCCGCGCTCACTTGGCTTTTTGGATTAAAGGACCCCAGTAGCAGGTTAATGAGATGGACTTTGAAATTGAGCGAGTACGATTACGAAGTAATTCATAAACCTGGTAAGACCCATGCAAATGCGGATGCCTTAAGCAGGAAGATTCACCAAGTATCCGTGGAAGAGGTTATAGATTTTCGGAAGGAGCAGGAAAAAGATTCCGAGTGTATTGAATGGAAAGGAAGAGAGGGATTCGTGGTCGATGGGGGTATACTATGGAAGGAAACTATAATGGGAAAAAGAGTAGTAGTGCCTCGCAGCTGCCGGGAGAAAGTGCTCCGTCAGTGCCACGACCATATACTGTCAGGACATTTAGGTGTACAGGCAACAGGAAGTAGGGTTAAAAGGGACTTTTGGTGGCCATCCTATTCGCGAGATGTCAAGAAGTATGTAAAGGGCTGCATTGCCTGTAGTCAGAGGAGCCCTTATGGTAGGTGCAAGGCCCCATTACAAGCACTACCAGCAGCGAATAGGCCTTTCGAGTTTATTGCAATAGACATTGTGGGTCCCCTTCCGAAGACAGAGGAGGGTTATAGGTATATCTTGTCGATACTTGATCATTTCTCGAGATATTTAGTGATGGTACCATTAACAGATCAGAAATCTGAATCCGTTTCAGTGGCACTAGTGAAGCAGTGGATACTGAGGTTCGGAGTGCCGGAAACACTTCTTACTGATCAGGGAACTAATTTCATGTCAGAACTTTTTAGACAGGTCTGTAAGTTGTTACGAATAAATCAGTTGAGGACGTCACCCTTCCACCCAGAATGCAACGGGCGAGTGGAGAGAGTTCATAGAACTATTGCGCAGATCCTCAGTCATTATGTCAATGTAAGAAACAACGATTGGGGGCGCCATATTGACTTTGCCGTCGCGAGCTACAACTGTAGTTATCATCGTAGCACAGGTTTCACCCCTCATGAATTGGTATTTGGACGTCAAATGGTATCGCCTTTCCAATGCGTCGAAGATGGCGTGTTAGAAAAAGAGCACCCTGGGGTGTCTGGGTTAAGGGATAGATTAAAGGAAATGTGGTTAAAGTGTGCGAACAATGATCGCATAGCAGAAAGGAAACGGAGAGAGGCCGTGAAGGGGAAGGGTAAGCGTTGGCAATACAAGGAAGGAGATTACGTATTTCTAAGTGATCCCTGTATGAAGGTAGGGCAAGTGAAGAAATTTCACAAACCATGGAAGGGCCCATACCGCATATCAAAAGTGTTGTCGACATGCAACCTAGTGCTGGAGCTCCCATTCCGCAGCGTATTGGTACACAGGAATCGCATTAAACCCTATTTTGGCCCCATTCCCCCTCCTAGTTTAGGAACAGCTGATCGCAGGCCAGGCAGGCCGAGGAAGGAGCGGGCATCGCCGCCCTCCCAGCCGTCCGAAGACGCCGCTGTTACTTCTGAGGCCGAATGGGAGTGCGAGGGAGTGGGCGTGGTCGCCCCGGCCGTCGGGTCCGACGATGGGTGGGACACAGCTGAGGAGGAATCATCGTGCAGCACGGAGCCTCCCTACATCCCTCCCCCCCAAGTGCATCCATTGCCGGCCGAACGTTCTCCCTACTACCTCAGATCGTCGGAGCCAAGTGTTGACCCTCCTCCCTCCCCCCTTCCTGAGTCGGCGGGAGACCCCTCACCCTCAGTGTCCCCTCCGCCCCCACAGCCTTCGCCGTTGGGACGCTCCCCTTATTTCCTTCGTCCACGGGCAGCTCGACCGTCGGTGGAGGGGGTGTAATTTGGGCAGTGATGATGGAAGAGGGTGGTGGCTGGAGGAAACGTAGAACCCAAGAGCTATCGCTGTGTCTGGTTTATGTCTCTCATTTGTTTTAATTTTTGTAATTTCTTTTAATTTGGATTATTTTGGGTTTGGGACATGTACTTATTATATTCTGGATGGGTTGATTTCTTTGGTTTAATTGCTTCGGGAGTGTTAGCAACTCACTTTGGGGGGGATGTGGATGTAAGAGCAGTTTCATTTAGATTATTATAAGGTGCGAGACGACGAGGGTCGCCTCGAACGGACTTCCTCTGAGACCCAGCCATTAAGCACGTTCCTGCTGTCATCGGAAGAGTCGCCTGACAAACGATTCCTTCGGTGACTCCAGGGCGTGGGCTTGTGGCTGCTAGGGTCGGCAGTTGGTGTTGTGCAGCGAAACAAGGTGTATGGCTTGGGACTGAATAAAGGAAGTTGCTTGTGTGACAGAATTTGGAAGACGACTTACACAAGCAAAGTTCATAATTTCTTGCTTTCTTTCAAAAACTGTTGTTTTTTGTAAAAACTCTAATGCGAATGATTTCATCTGTTTTTATTTGGCTAGACCTTGTGTAGACCATATCGATGGCTAAGTTCTAACAACACGTATCTCAAAAATAGTAACTTTTCAGGCGAGCAAAAGAAACTATTTATATTTTAATATTACACTGAAATTAAAACCGAAAATTCATAAAACTGAAAAAGAAGCATACATTTGCAAATAAAGAGTTGTTTTTTGCTTGAATTTTATTTTTTTAATGTCATTACTTATTGTTTAACACCTTGAGTGCGGTATGACGTGATATCACGTCATGGTGCGCTATCCCCTGGTGCTGATGACGTGATATCACGTCATGCGTACCCCCAGGGTTCCGGCCCTCCGTAAGAGCTCGGTTCAGTTCTATTATGACATTTTGCCCCCCTAAGTTGCTCAGCAGGGGTCTAGCAGCGCATTTGTGAATGCCGTTTCAAGCAACCTTGCTGGGAGGATCGGGAGAAATTTTTTCTTTTATCTTCAGGTAAGCCGATTTCCATTCATTTTCCCCCCTGTATTTTATGCTATTATTTTTATTTCTTTCTATTAATGCGTGAGTATGACAAATTTTATTTGAGTTTTATTTTACAAATCATAAGTATTTACTATCTGGAACTTAATTATGTGTTTCATTAATTTTTTATTCTGTTTTAATAATGTTTATCGAGAATATAGATATTTTCTTCCATCCTTCCTTTTTTTCCTTTTTGCGAGCCTAGTATTTTTCGAACCTTTATTGTCTGATGTTAATGAGTTTTATTCAATTAATACATGAAGTACTGTGATTAGTTAAACTTTAATGTAAATTTGAAAATGCCATTACATTTTATTTATGCAACGTAACATATCTCTAACTTTTGCACCCTTCCTTTGTTTGTCAGTGCAACTCCTAAGCAGGGAGGGGATGCAAGCACTCATGGGCGTAGGAAAGAGACCGCAGATATCTAAATTAGCTGCTAGGTCTCCTCTACTCTGTCCCGAGATTTTTTCTTTCTTTCATAAGAAGGCATAAATAGTATTAAATATTTTTGTATCATATACTGCAATAGTATTATAGGTTAAATATATTGTTATAAAATTTGTGAGAGAGGTATTTCCTACATTGGTAAAACATACATGACTGTACGTAGTTGTATGTAATATATAATTTGAAAATGGTCATCATTTCGATTGTATTAAATTTGTTTTGGGTAAATATAATATTTTTTACATGTCATGTGATTCCTTTTTTCAATAGACTAGGGCTCTTACATAAATAAGAAGTAACTAGAGATTTCCAAGCACGATGGAATTAGTCTTTCCCTCGTGTAATTAGAAAGAAAATGCCATTGTTGCTTTCGGTAATTGGGTAAGTAATAAGGGGCAGAGACGCTGCAAATCTATTCCTAATACGTATTATTGAATGGTTTACTCGAATTGACCATTATGCACTAAATGAAAAAATATTATTGCGGTAAAAATTTACATCATTTTCAGATTTTCGCAGAATATTCGTAGTAAGAACCGCGATACGTGGCCTAAATGAAGATTACTTGTAAGATATTTGCTTGCAAATACTATTAGTTCCAGTTTTTATGCATTGATTTCTAACTCTGTAACATCATATTGCAAAAATATATTTTTGGCTTGAGTTCAGAAGATAGTAATGAGGAAGTTATGGGTTGATTATTTCTGTTTCCACATCCATTTTTATTTCGGCAACGGAGTCTATACCCCAACGTCCCAAAAAGGACACATATCAGCAAAATTTTTCCTCATACCTTCCCCATCTTTTTGATGTGCGGATGGAACTTTCAAAAAAGTTATTCCTAGTTCTTACAAGTGGACCGACTAAATCTTACTTTCACCCCTCGCATCATCTCCGTACCCCCTACAACCTTAGTGCAGCCGACAGGAGTGGTGCACGTCAAGAGACACCCTAATACACTGTCGGAAAATAATCTCGAAAGCGGAATGCCACCCATCTCAAGCACCTGCAGTGAAGGGAATACATAATGGTATGTGAAAACCATTTTTGTTAAATATCTAATACTTAAGGGTAGTCGTATGGGAAGAAAGGAATTGGAGCTGAAAACATGAAACGAGTAAAGGAATTTGTGACGAGAATAGTGGCTTCAGAAGAAAATGTAAAAATTATTCAATATTAAAGAACTCTACCCCGATACTTAGGATTACTTGTACAAGGAATAAGCCGAAATATCTTGCCCAGAATTACCATCACAATCAAACAGCTGTTCACGGCGACTCCTTGTACTTATAACTTGCATTACATCCATCTAAGCCAAAAATTTCCCTATGCCAGGGGCAAAATACCAATGGCGATACCAGTTGAACATTACAAATTCATTTTTTTCATATTTTTTTTGGATACATAGCGCAGAAAAAAAAGTTGAAAGAAAACGGTGGTGCGGGGAAAAAGCCGACAGTATGCAACCCGCATCACGTTTCTATCCTGCTGTGCGCGTGACTTGATATCACGTCATAAATAAGAAAATTCATTGCTAACAAATTAGGGCCAAGAAAATTTTTTCATTATTTTACCCAGCTCTTTTGGCACCCATGCATGCGTTTTGCATTAAAAAACGACAGCCGCACCGGGGGTCAATTTTGAGTTTTACATGGTCAGCATTGAAAGTGTTAAATACCTGTCTCAAACCGGTCAAATTTTGAGATACGTGTTGTTAGAACTTAGCCATCGATATGTACACCTTGGCGAGTCACTTTCGTTGTATCCACAACTGGGCAACTGCACTGTGCATGTCCTTCGGCACAAACTTCGACAAGGAATAGACTCAAGGGAGAGTGATGCTAAGCATTCGGCTGGAAATGAGCGAGCCAGTAGCTTAGACGGCACATTTTGGGAAAATCCAATTTGTGGAATGGGAACATTTTCACATGTTCAAAGTAAAAGAACAAATCTGGGTCCATTGAGGGGTAGCCGCCGAGGACAAATATCTTGGGAGGGGGGGCGTACCGTTAGATTCATTACTGTCCGCACGCGGCTGCCGCGCATTAACTTCGAAACTGAATAATATTAACCAAAGTCGCCAGATTCTAGGTATTCTACAAAAAGAAAACAAAGTCTGATTTGGGAAGCAAGCGACTAATCCGCGATCCTAACCATGGGTTGTATGACGTCATCCCACTCCCGGATTATTCCAAAGTTGGACATGCCCTCGTTGGACTACTTGCCGACGCGACTTATGGTCTTCCCACTGGCGATTTATTCAACTTCAAACGTGCACTAAATGTCTGCATTGACAAATTGATCTCATGATGACAACACAAAGATTGCCTAATGGTATAATGCCATTAAGTTCTTAGGAGTAAATGGGGAGTTTCCCCTTGGACGTACAAGTAATTTCTTCTCTTCTGCAGGACATATCACTACACGGGATGTTCTAGTGAGACCATTCCTATGGCTTCTCTCACTCCCTCCTCACTTTGTCCCCTGAGCTTTGACGCACATCTGAACCACAAACTCGAGCACTAGTCGCGAAAATAAAAGAAATATGTTTCTGATGCTCCGTTCAGCCTCGGAGACGAGTACCCAGTAGGGCGGATCGGAAAAATCGATTTTTTTCAAATCCATCTGGCCCAATGAAAAAAGTTGTGGGATCGATCAAAAATAAGGCCTGAAAAATTTGAGACATGTACGTGAACCCCTGACCCTCGCTCAAATGCAATTTAGGGGGGCAGAGTCAAAATTCGAAAAACATAATATTTTATGGTCATTCCCAATAGATTTTGCCGAGTTAATGATCTTTCAGGGCGAAATTTTCGTGCATTTTGACGTATTTGCCACCGTTTAGCCACAAAATGCCTAATTTGAGTCCGCGCCCGCGAAGAAAATATTCCAACGCCCACGCAGCGTCGCGGATACAAGAGCAGCAAGCCGATCCCGTCCCCTCCCCGCTCGCTTCTCCCCCTCACACGCCTCGAATGCAGCAAAATTCATCCCGCGTGTGCTGCTAGGAGGGCGTTCATCTTTGATAATATAAATCGGAAGATGGTAGAAGGTAAAAAACGATGCGTAGTGAGACGACTTGTCCCTTATTTATCGATGTTACCAACTTTTAGAGAAGTGATGAAATATTTTTAGATCTGCGAACGCAGGAAAGGAGCCTGCGGTCTATGAAGACGCCTCTCGAGTGGCTATGAAGGTGTGGGAACTTAGGATATGCACTTCTATTCCGGTATTGCCCGACAGCTGTGACTAAATGGATTTTGGGTGAAGGCCGCTCGCGTCCCATCCCTGCTCGCCTCTTCCACGCCCCAAATGCTCCAAAATTCACGCCAAGTGCGTGTTTCTTCGTTATTCTTACCAATATTTGATGTTTCAGCATCGTCGGGTGAGGAACAATCACGAAAGAATTACTGAATTATCTGCTTTCCAGTCTGTATTTCTTATGTCAGTGTCATTCCTCGTCTTTCGCTGCTGTCAACAAAGTTTTGGTGAATTCTTTCACGAATATCTCGCCCGCATGTATAATAAAAAGAATATTTACCTTCAAATTTGAACGTTCATCAATAGATTTTTAATTTCCACAGCGCTAATCTGAGATATAGCCGAAGGAACTCTCCGATATATCATCAGCGGGTAGTCCTTTACGTCGATATTAAAATCCAGCAATTAAAAAAATATCGGATTGGTCGCGAAACGCATCCTTGCAGCAACGCAAATTGGGTCCCTAGATTACCCTCCCAACATTTTTGTCGCAAATCCAAGTCAACATAGTGCAATTAGCAAATAGACCACTGTAAGGGATGAAATACGATTTGATGCTTTCCCGGCGAATGATGCGGGTAAACTCTTTTCGGGGTTCAACAAAATTTATCCCTCAGGATGAGCCCCGAGTCGGAGATTGAAATGTTGGCCATTATGGAAAAATTAACCCGGTGGGAATCCCGAGAAGAGTTTACCCACACTGCAAGGGATGTTGGAATTATGCTTATAGCAAAGCGATGATGCCTCCTTTTTGGGCGGTATTCGCTTGGTACCATCATAATCAAATCCTTTTTAATTTTGTGTATCTACTTTTCACTCCGAAAGGAATCGATAATCGCAGTTTTTATAACTTTTGCTAATCCTCCGACGGGGGAGGCAAACCTCCAAAAGTGGGACCCTGTTTCTCCAACTAACACCACACATTCCTCTCTAAACTTGTATTGATTAAAATCTTGCCTTTTTTCATCAACCAAGAGTACAGTCTTTCATTCCAATAAAATGGAGCCCTTTGATGAAACCTATCTTTTCTTATCCACAGTAAGTAGCATCTTTTTCTGTCTGCGTAAGTGATTCTGGTACACTAGCTTTGATATATCTTACGTAGTTATGAATTTTGCGTCAGCTAAAGTTCGGGAACAATAATTGCTGTTGCTTGGTTCTTGCATATACCTCTATCACAGTTCGCAGACGCATTTTCCCCGAAAGAGTTCCAATGTGACTTTATAGCCCATAATATTTATTTTATGATGAAAGCAGAGATACAAATAGGCTGATTTCTCGTCAGTTTAATTTTCTTCGGATGAATTGATGAAGAAAATTTTTGATATTATTTTTCCATACAAGAATTGACGATGTTAACTTAATGCTCTCCTATGATTCCCTTTTTTCCTCAGTTGTCGAGTTTCTTTAGAATTCAATCCAGCAGCCATCATCTTTCGTTTCGTCCGCTTGTCTCTCAAAATGCTTCTTCATTGGGGGGAACCTTATGCTCCTTCTTTCACCCACACACACACACAAAAATATTGCATAATTTCAAATGTTCTTTTAAAAGTGTTTGAGTTTTATACTTCAATAAAACCCTACTTTTGGCCTATTCTAATTTTCCGTAAGTTATAGTACTTCCTGTGGTACCGCTAAAACCATTTAGTCACATTCATAATGGAAGAGAAGCGCGTCACCATAGTTCGTGGCCTTCACCCAAAATCCATTTAGTCACAGCTGTCGGGCAATACCGGAATAGAAGTGCATATCCTAAGTTCCCACACCTTCATAGCCACTCGAGAGGTGTCTTCATAGACCGCAGGCTCCTTTCCTGCGTTCGCAGATCTAAAAATATTTCATCACTTCTCTAAAAGTTGGTAACATCGATAAATAAGGGACAAGTCGTCTCACTACGCATCGTTTTTTACCTTCTACCATCTTCCGATTTATATTATCAAAGATGAACGCCCTCCTAGCAGCACACGCGGGATGAATTTTGCTGCATTCGAGGCGTGTGAGGGGGAGAAGCGAGCGGGGAGGGGACGGGATCGGCTTGCTGCTCTTGTATCCGCGACGCTGCGTGGGCGTTGGAATATTTTCTTCGTGGGCGGGGACTCAAATTAGGCATTTTGTGGCTAAACGGTGGCAAATACGTCAAAATGCACGAAATTTTCGCCCTGAAAGATCATTAACTCGGCAAAATCTATTGGGAATGACCATAAAATATTATGTTTTTCGAATTTTGACTCTGCCCCCCTAAATTGCATTTGAGCGAGGGTCAGGGGTTCACGTACAGGTCTCAAATTTTTCAGGCCTTATTTTTGATCGGTCCCACAACTTTTTTTCATTGGGCCAGATGGATTTGAAAAAAAAATCGATTTTGCGATCCGCCCTTCAGAGGGCGCTATCTGCTCACGAGGACCCTGAGACATTCATACACTTACAATTAGTTAGAAGGAGTTGGCTGAATTGAGGCGTTATCCGGTGCAATTCCATCACATAGCCAATTGCCACTAAGTTTCAATTGACTTGACCTGACATTGATGTAGCGAAATGACGACACTCACCAAACACACATTCAAAGCTGATGAAGGTCGACCACTCGTATTTTTATTTTCGCGTGGCGTGCTGCTCGTTGAAACCTCACTCTATCACCTTGAAATTATAACATTGCTCACATTCATACGAGTCCCGAGCCCCATGATAAACTACCTCCGAGAAAATATTGGGGCAAAATTATCAAACCTGCGAAGCACGCAAATGCAAAGAAGAGTCGACCTCGAAAGATGTTAACGGAGTCCGCGAGCGAAAAGCAATTGCAATGCTCGAATTGCAATGTGCATCGAGTGAAGTATTGGAGGGAGAGGCGATAGGAGATGATCGCCCCTGACGAAAGTAAAAACGCCGCTACCACGAGCATCTGCGATGTCCCAAGCACACTCCCCTGTAGATGAACAGGAGGTGGAGCGACGCCAGCGCCCCAGACTGGTCCAGCTCAAGACCGGTTCCCGATCAACACCTCTTGGGCGACCGATCAACCATCTCGTATGGCGGTCATCATTTATTCCAAGAAACGGCGGCGCCACAACATCACCAAACTCAAGTCATAACCCGCAACAAATTTTCTGTAAAGGTGTACCCATCGGGGAGGTGGTTAGGGGTGGGGGGGATTCTAATGGTGAGTTGACATAGCGACCAATTCTCGCTGCGCTATCCTACCTCACACTACACAAACCACATCGCACCACCGCAGAGCAGTGACCTAAATCACTTGCACCTTAACGAATGAGTAATTTGTCCGGATACTACGTTAGATATCGAGATGACATAAATTTGTGGGCGCATGACCTTGGCCGCTTTCTCGGTCGCAGGGGTCAAGTCGAAGGAAGACAGAGACGAAGGAAGGAAGGAAGGAAGCTACCTGGACCATTCGCTCGACCCGAGATGAGCGGCCTCCGCTGCGCACAGCGAGGATGCGCGCGCATCTCCTCCCTCCCCCACCCACTCACACCAAAATAATCCGCAGCGAGCGATGGGGGGGGGGGGGCGCCCGTCGTTGGTGGCGTCGTATCCCCGGGACAGATGGACAGACGGAGGCGCCACTCGGAATGCGGGAGTCCTCGCGCGACTCGAACGCAGCACTCACTCACTGAGAGGAGAGACCTTTCCTTATGCTCCACGAAATATGTCCACACGGCCATTTGCAAAATTTCCACGGCGAATGAAAATTGGACGCGTCAGAATCGAAGCAGGGCCGATGAATAAGGCACGTGGCTCAAATGCCAGACGTGTCTCCCTCTGACGGCCCTCAGCAGCCATTCGTGCCGCGGGCAGGCGCATGTTGATAGCCTTCCAATTTTATTTTAAGGAAAGGCGACGTCGGAGGGAGGCATGCAACTCCTAAGACCCGATAGGGCCTTTGGCCGAGTATCCCTTCCATCGAAACACGGCTTTTCGCGACGGCCGATTACGAACAAAAATATCCTGGCAATACCGAAATCCACGAAGATGGAAGGATAATTGATTCGACTGGTACAAAGCAGAACACTGGACGCCAATGCCTTTGAGCTAGGAGACCACTCGAAGGTTACATTAAATTAAGAGAACAAGGGTTAACACAGCAACAGAAATGTTTTGGCAGGTTCAGGAATATTGTGGGAACAACAGAAAATAATTGGCCAAAATAATGATGCTTAGAAAAACATCACATTCTTGTGATCGATTGTACGACCCAAAAAAAAGTCTCTCACAATAAAGTACTCGTGATATTAGGTTATAAAATACGTGATATGATTGGATGAAGACTTGAGGGCGATGTCGACCGTCAGTTGACCAGGAAGTTACAATCTACAGAGAGAAATTCTCCGAGCAATTCCTACATCCTCCTGATCGATACACTAAAACACCTGCATACCTCGCACTCGCCGCCCCTAATAATTCTTAAAGGTCAACACCCGCAAGCTGAAGACTAGCGTAAAAATAATTGACAAAACGAATCCTCAAACCCGATGACATGAAAATTGCATGTGACGAAATGCTACTAGCCCGCTACGATTATCGCTCGAAGTAATGTCGAATTAACAGGTAATAGTGCTTGGTAACTGTCTTAATCCAACCTTTGCTGATGAAAAAAGAACCACAAATGGTAAAATAGAGCCACAAGTTTCAGTTATAATTAAATATGTTGATAAGTGGTAAAACATAGTCTACTATCTAAAGGCGATAAGAAGGGTGAAGTCACGAAGTTAATATTTCGCACGGCGTTTAAGGATAACGTAAAAAGCAAAACGATGTAAGTCTTTTATGGATTTATTTTCATTAAATCGCCTTTTTATAATGAAATGCAACGCCTAACGGATAAAATACAAAGCATGCATTATTTAGCATCAAATTTTAGACAAAAATTTATCTTTCAAAGACATCTGCTAATTACGCAAAATATCGTATTCTACACGGCATTTAATATAAAAATTATTTAACGAAAAACGACCACAAAAAAATTAGGCTTGGTGGCCATTTATTCCATCATTATTGAACATTTTCACCCAAACAAGCAAATAGCTGATAAATAAAGTCGCAGGCAATTTCACGTTTGAAAATCGCGGTCCAAGGCATAGGTTCCCTCATGCTGACAACACGTCGGCGTCCCAACGTTTCCTTACGATTATTGATTAGGAAGATTGACACTTCAATTTCACCCTTCTACAACCATACATTGAATATTTCACATATATGGACGTTCCCTCAACTTCAATTAACATAATTTCAGATTGTAACGATAGCCGCACGTCAAATAAGGAAACTAGTTCATCTCACCATAAAAATTTTGACAGATACGACGCAAAGCAGTAAGATCCAAGAAAACGGACTGCTCCCTAAAAGATATTGCCAAAAATTAAACAAAGCCATCAGAAGATCGACGCAATAAAAGATAAGCTCATTGGCATTTATGCTACCACAAGGCTTGAAGAATGTACTTCAAAAGGGCAAAATCCCTAGAAATAAGATCGACCTGGTGCTTTGTCGTCTGCTCACTACTGGCGGCGCTCAGTGCTATACAGGGACCTATTTCACGGACACAGAATTTAACCCTAACTGAAGACGATAAAAGAAAAGTATTACTCACTTTCCGAGTTCCTCCTTGAGATCGTAGTTATCACTAAATCTTGTACAAGCTGCTGGAGCAGCCATACCGAAAACTACAATATTTACTCCACTACTGAGTAACAGTCCACCACCCTGCACGAGTGAAAGATCTGGTGTAATCAATAAAGGAATAGTTAATATTATTTAGGCATAATATGAAGATATGAATGAAATAAATCCCACTTAAATATTCTATTACATATTTTAATTTACTAAATATTTGCCAATTATAGCCAATAACTGTTTATTGAAAATATCAACTTGACTTAATATTTCATCCGCTAGTCGTTCTTCTTTTGATAGGAAATGGTTTCAATCGAGGTCGGTACGTGCGTAATGCGAACGGGGTATAAGCAAACTAGTCCGTATTGGGGTGTTGGTTTGTTTATGTGTGCATTATATGAGATAGGGTTTATGCAGGTGATGATTGTGTTGTAAGACTAATTGAAGGGGTGGTAGATGTGAAGAGAAAAATTCTCACAGTTGCCATTATTGCTTTTAAGTAATCGATAATGATAGCACTAAATGTCATTCGTAGTGATCGATATATTCTGGCTTTCTTCGTTGGAACTCAAAATTAAGCTGCGTGAAATTGTGCTGGATATTAAATTTTTTGGAAGGTGGCAGAAATGAATTCCTTGAAGATGTGCATTCGTTCTAGACGCAGTTCCGAGGTGTAAATGAAGAGATTCCGTAATTTTTAAATATCCCTTAAATTAAATCTTCGCTCCCTTGTTTGTAGGTGCCTTCCGACGAGTTTTAAAAGATTTCGGATGCGTAAGCAGAGTGATTGTATTTAATGTTTTTCATCGGATATTGAGCCTTCTTTTGAGCTGCATTAAATAATAACTATGCTTTTAAGGTACAGTGCCATGGGCTCCTCGTGTCTAATGTTGTTCCTTTTCTTTCTTACATCTTTCGGTTTGTATAAGCGTCCATTGCTGAGGGTCACAAGTGTTTAGCTGTTTGTGGTATAGACCGTATGTATTTTTCACAGATGTTTCAAATTCTAACTGTTGGTTGTAAATATGCATGAACTGGATTTAAGGTTCTAAACTACTTATTTTTAGCATTAAAGTGCATAGGCGGATTTTGAGGGTAGTGGGGAAGGGCATGTCCCATCCTCCCACAGACGTTTCGTCTTGTTTTGTGTTACGGAGTATGGAGTAGTGTGTAATTCATACAGTAATCGTTGTATGTTGTTCTTAATACCTAGTATTTGAAGCCCGTTTGGCTTTCAGACCTTCCCCTCATAAAAATCCTGGATAATGTGTGTATTTACACCCAGAAAAAATGTAAATCCCGAGTTGGAGACATCTTATAAACTCAATTTCACTCATTTTCAAACTGAAACTTGATATCTGCTCATCTTCGATGCATATGCAACCGTTTTGAAGTTCATCGTTTCCATTTGCAGGAAATATACTTTTCTCAGGCAAGGTTTGTGTCATGATTCGGCATGAATAAGACTCACTTCGCCCACTGATAGGTGGATAGAGTCGACTGGTCGGCTCTGTATGCTTTATGAACTGATTTATTCGGAAGCGTGTCTAGACTGCAAAGGGCAGTCATTTCAGAGGAGAACTGACCTTTAGCATAGGCGACAGTCCCTGGTGACTCTTTTATGACTGGTATAAGTTCTTGCGCCACCATTGAACACTTTTAGATTTGAATTGGATGGAACACTTTGAAGGGAGTTGGTATTGGCTAGGCACACTGCATGTACTTCAGCCATAGCAATACCACCCTAATTATGTCGCTTATGGTGGAGACGTGTGCTGTGACAGAGGTGATGGTGGACTGATTTCCCTTCCAGCCACTGATAATCAGGCTTCATTTTCTTCTGAAGTATTTCCCTGCTAAGTTCCCTACAGAACTCTCAAAATCGGAAGCAAAGACTATCATGCCATCCCAACTCTTGTAAACGAAGTAAGATGATACTCAAGTGAAGTAGTAGTAAATTCCCTTCTGCCGTCAATAACTCTCAGCATTGCCCTCAAAGAAAAGTAACCACCTTAGCCATGTCTAATGTGAAACATCACTTTCCTTCAAGACTTAATTATGAATACTTAAGTAGTTCCTGTTATCAATAGACTCTAAAAAGTGTGAAGAAATGGTTTTGCACATACCCTCACAGTCACCTGGACTAGAGTTATCGATTTGAAATCAAGGAACCTGCAGACCCATTCAGTGCAGTCATTCTATGTACCCAAGGAAAGAAATTTGAGGACCCCAAATTTTTTTATTTTTGTGTTATAGTTTTTTATTTATTTTACATTTAACTTGAGTCATCGGGCAATTGCACCACTTACTGGTACAGCCTGGATTATTCATAGTAGTAGAATGAAAATCTACTTGTGCAAGGGATTAAAGAATGCCTCAGCAGGTACTACACCTGCGTTAATCACAGGAAATGCTGTCTGAAGGGCAGCAACGGGGGCAAAAGATTAGAAGAGCCTTAAACCGAAAAGACGTAATCGTATTTACAGCTGATGGAAGAGCCAGTTCTACACCCTAACAAAGTTCATGGCTGCATTAGCCACTGAGTGAATGTGAGAGCCTTTGACATTGCCCCTGACCTATGGCTAAACAAGTGCAGCAACAGGTAAAAAGGAGTCGGCCCTGAAACATATACTTAATACATTAATTTACTGCTAGCAAGCATAAATAAAATGTTTTTTGACCTGCTTATGGATAATGAGTAACTAGCTCAACACTCTCAACAACTTTTCAATTTGCAACACTCATTCAGGCTTCCTACCTCCTTAGGTCTAAAAGTTTTTCTCCCATTCAGATGGTAACATCATTTGTCCAGCCACTTCCTAGTGGGCATTTTTTTTCTGGTAGAATAGATGTATCATGAGCACCATAGTAAATGCCAAATAAATCAACAATGGCAGCTCCCTCCTGCCTGGATCGATACCACAGAAGCAGAAGAAGTGGGAACATTGTCCCCCTTTTTTTGGCATGGGAGAAATGAAGGATTGCTACATATATTCCAACCTTGTGATTGTAATTCTATGAACACAGGTATTGTTTGAGACTAGCCCAGGATGGCAATGTCTGATCGGAATTCTGCTGGATGAGAGAACTCTTAGCATCACTGAAAAGAGAGTTGACTTCTCCTCGAGTATGCAGAATAGACCATCTGAGGATGACAAGATACAGGAAAGGGGAGCATAAGGGGGAACTCAAGGGAAGAGAATGATCTGGAATAATACTTTGGGGACTTCCCTCATCATGACCAATCAGGCCCCAAATTGTCATGTCAATTTTTTCTGCTCTAAAATGCTTCAAAAGAGAAATATCTACAATTGTTTGAGCCTTCAATTCCAATGGACTGGAGAGCAAATTTGGATGCGAGTCTTGATGTGATAATTGAGTGAGTTAGGGCCTTTCAGTGAGACATCAAACTTTCTTTTAAATACCAATGCCTAGCTGAACAATTCTCCAAGTCTCAGCACTAAAGTATGGAAAATGGTGATCTTTGTTCCCAGATGATCAGTGTGTCAAGATTGACAGCAGGAGTCGGTGCAAATTTTCTTAAGGCCGTTTTACACGTGTCACGTACCTGCACAATCTCACGTGTGTACGAAGGCGCAGTCAAAATTGCATCATATAAAGCGGTGAATTGCTACAACACATGCGAGGATGTGAGATGACAAAATAGCCCGTTCTAATTTTGTTCATGCATTCACACAATTCCACGCCATTTTAGGAATTAATGCAGTTCTAACCTGCGCAATTCTGTGTACCGTGTGAAGCAGCCTTTAGAGGCAATCTCGCTGATCTGTTGCAAAAATCAGTTATATCCTGGCAAGATGTGTGGAATGTCAGGGATGCCAACCGTGAAGGAAGGGAAGGCAAGTGCATCCACAGAGAGAACATCTTGTAATAAGCAGAGCAATGCAGGAGCGACGTATGAAGGCAACTGATGTACCATTTAATTTCTTCTGTCGTCCTGTCTTTAAAACACTGTATCCTGCCTTTTTATCCACCATCTGCAACTAAATCAGAAATTATAGTATTAAAGCCAAGAGTGGTAAGTATCTGCACCAACCTTGTGTCAGAGGAAGATGTATTGCACTGGGACCAAAAGATATAGGCCTCGTAGTGTACAAATAGTTACCTGCTGAAATAAATATAACTAAATCAATGTGTTGAATGTATTAAAATGTTAAGTAAATCAACAATTAAAAAGAAATAGTTTGAATTCGGTAGATGAAGTGATACAGGAATATTCACATATGTTTCAGTAGATCCTCGTTAATACGAACAACGTCATTACGAGGCAAATCGTCGGTCCCGGCGAAGAGAGCAACCCAATCTGTAGTAAAAGAAACTATTACGAACCACAGTCCACAAAAACAACTTAAATATGGAGTTCCACGTGTAAGCAATGGTGCTTAGGTGAATATACACACAACACTACGTTATAATCATTGCGCTACGTTTTATGTTCTTCTCATGAAATGTGCTCAAGAGCGTCAATTATGGTTCTTTCTTTAATGGGAGATACTTCAATATGCACGCAACATAATATAATAAGCATTATTACTGTGGAAACATGGTTTCCCACTCATTACCGCTGGTAAACTTGACGTATAGTATGTCCTCTTCTCACTAACATTCGATTTACGAAGTTTTAGATTTTCGAAATTTCCCCTAAATTTCAAATTTGGCGCCTTTCGAGTTGGCCGATGAAGCGCGGTGTCTTCTCTTTGATCGCTCTCGCACTTGAGGTATAATCTGAACAAAATATCATTTCATCCGTTGTGAAGTCAATAACTGTTCAGCGTTTCGCCCGTTCTTAATTCCCGCGGACAGTGATGCTTGGCGGCCGGCCGGCTGCGTCGCACGCCCAGCTAGATCAGTCCGTCGTAATCGTCACTTTATCCTCGAATCTAATGAGTGCTGCATTCTGCAGAATAACGGCACATCTCGATGCCTTGAATTGGTTTACCACCTTACTAGTAAGGTCTTGGAGAGCATTTTGTTTGTATATCGAAAACTTACTATATTCGGGAATATATCAACCCTCGATTGCGACATGCCGCATTCTTCTATTGATGAATTCAAACGAATGTGCTTGTTTTTATATTATTGCGCGTAATCTAATCGCGTATATTATGCATATGACTCTGAAGTATAGGAGAGGCAAGATATTTTGACAAAGTGTTTTTTTATGATGATTCCTAAAAGAAACGTTCATATATATTTCGTTATTACGAACCTCCGATTTTTCGGTCCGGATAACTTCGTAATAACGAGCGTTTACGGTCTTGTCTTGGTGCATATGTGTACAGTAGACAAATAAGTATATATATAACATGAAAATATCCCAGGTTGGGCAGAAGCACAGGTCACAAAAACATTTAAAAAACACAGTACTAATTTTCGGTGGTATACATCCAACTTCCTCAGAGTTAGGTAGGAGACTCTCAGTTCAGTTTTTTTATCTTTTTGTGTCCTGTGCTTCTAACCAACCTGGGATATTTTTATGTTATTTACCCCGTCAAGGAACATTTCGAAGTATATATATATACACACTTCGAAATGTTCCTCGGCGAGGTAAATATCATAAAAAACCCTAGGATGGGCAGTAACAGAACACACAATAAAGAATAGAAACTCACACTCACTAAATAACTAAATTTTCGGTGGCATTACCACCTTCCTCGGAGTTTGATTCCTGGTCCAGAAAACGCACGGAAAGCCCAAATAGTTATATATATATCGTCTACCATCCCCCTAGAGCTGAAAGACCTGGAGCAGGCGTGCAATTGGGCTTTCCGTGCATTTTCTGAACCAGGAATCAACCGCGCCCACTAGAGCACAGCCAATCCCTGTCAACCATTTTTCCTCCCTCCATCTTTACCCTCTGCTTTGCACCCTTCCTTCTACCCTCACTTTTCCTCCTCTTCTCACTTGAGAAAGATGGGCTGTATCCCATTGAAAATTTGAAACAACTTTTTCCCGTAAGTTCCCTAATTTTATTTTTTGTTTTTTTTCTCTTTATCGCTAAGTTTGTCTATGTGCCCACCCTAGGGCAAGAAGAAGTTCATTTATATTATTTACAATGCTCGTGTGAGTTTATTTCAAACGTGTGTGCATATGTATATGTATGTGGGTCCTTAAAAACTGTTGGAGTGTATGCAATACCATGTGAATGCAGGAAAACCTACATTGGAGAGAGGGGCCGCACAACAGAGACCAGAGTAAAAGATCACGTCAGACACCTACGATTAGGACAACCAGAAAAATCGGCAATAGCTGAGCACAGCATTCTTGAAAATCATATGATTCGCTGGGAAGAAGGGAAGCTCCTGTGTGCATCCCATGGACACTGGGATCATGAAGGAATCCATTCATACTTGAAAAAATATCAACACGATCAACAGAGACTGTGGCTACAGCTTTAGCCATTTACGGGACCACCTCTTAAACATCCGAAGGGACTGGCAGCCACTCAGGAGATGCTGATACTGCTCTCATCCATGGATTTTTGTATATACATCCAGAGACTTGGAGGAAATGGCATTGAATTCCTGGATCCCTTATGACGATGAGCAAGTTGTTCATTGATACGTCGGAAGGAGATATGAAAGACCTGACCTGGTGCTCAAAAAAATTTCTCAATGTAGAGCAAAATGTAAAAGATTAGCTAAAGAGTGTTATGCTGATTACATCAATGATATAGTTCATGGTCTTCCAATGTAATGGGAATGGTAATGGGAATTTTTTTTAGGAAACATATGAAGACTTTGCAATGAGCATGCTCTACCAAAAACCATGTTCTTGCACGACTTAAATGGTGAGGATTCCTACAGTATAGCTAATTTATTTGCAACACATTTTTCATCTGTACTCTATTTCTAGTCCTAAAAAGCTTTATGATCATACTTTGTCCACCCTTATAAATTTTAGCTCCTAATCAGTGTCTTATAGGGATATTGAAAATGTATTGAAAAGCCTATGCGCATATGTAATATGTGGTCCTGATAATGTTCTTGCTATAATATGTAAAAATTGTGCGTCTGTGTTAGCATACCCCCTGTTTATATTAATTAACAAATCTTTCCCCATGGTGTTTATCCAGATATTTGAAAACTCAGTTTTGTGATACCCATATTTATATCAGGGGATAAATGTGATGTAACTAACTATATGGACCCATTACCATCCAATCAGTATTTGCTAAAATCATGGAGAAGTTGGTTCTTAAATCTTGTCCTATGTTGAAGCACATACTGGTTACTGCAGAACACGGTTTCAGAAACGGAATGTCTACCACCACTAACCTAGCTGTTTTTAGCCCTTTCCTGTCGGCGCCTACATTTGGAAAATGTTTTCCTGGCTAAGAATACTAGTTGGCTAAGCATAGTTCCTGGCTAAGAATAGTGTGAGAATATTTTAAACCTCTCTGTACGGAGCTCTTTTTTGGGGGTGAGTTGCCTGGGTATTTTCGTCCCTCGGATTTGGGGCCCAGCTCAACTATATAAGGGGTGCCCGTCCCTTACTCCAGCCACTGGACTTCACACTCAAACTATATTATAGCACGAAGAAACAGTCAACTTATTGGGTTACCAGTGTATTTTTCAACCAAAAATTGTATTTGATTTTCAATAATTTACTCTTCTAAAAGAATCGCTAACATTTTTTAAGCATTGTAGAATTTTAAACATATTTCTAGCATTAATATCAACAAAGTTAGTAAATAAAAGGTAATAAGGCTATGAGTCCGGAACTCAATTATTTTTAACACTAAAATTTCGTTTAAAAATTGAGTACGCACGGAACAAAACGAAGAATTCAATTCAAAGCATAAAAAATTATAGTATGCAACAAAATATATCATCGAAAAAACTATTGACAGTATAAAACCTCCTAGCAACGGACTCCTGCGGTGAGGATGATCATAAATGAATGGGAGGGTTGGGCTTTATTGCATGAGGAGTGGCCCTAAGGTATCTCGCTATTGAGTGGCCCTAAGGAATATCGCTATTGAGTGGCCCTAAGGAATCTCGCTATAGAGTGGCCCTAAGGAATATCGCTATTGAGTGGCCCCAAGGTATCTCGCTATAGAGTGGCCCTAAGGAATATCGCTATTGAGTGGCCCTAAGGTATCTCGCTATAGAGTGGCCCTAAGGAATATCGCTATTGAGTGGCCCTAAGGTATCTCGCTATAGAATGGCCCTAAGGTATCTCGCTATAGAGTGGCCCTAAGGAATATCGCTATTGAGTGGCCCTAAGGTATCTCGCTATAGAATGGCCCTAAGGAATATCGCTATTGAGTGGCCCTAAGGTACCTTGCTATTGAGTGGCCCTAAGGAATATTGCTATTGAGTGGCCCTAAGGAATATCGCTATTGAGTGGCCCTTAGGTATCTCGCTATTGAGTGGCCCTAAGGAATCTCGCTATTGAGTGGCTCTAAGGAGTCTCGCTATTGAGTGGCCCTAAGGAGTCTAGCTATTGAGTGGCCCTAAGGAGTCTAGCTATTGAGTGGCCCTAAGGAGTCTAGCTATTGAGTGGCCCTAAGGAGTCTCGCTATTGAGTGGCCCTAAGGAGTCTCACCATAGAGTGGCCCTAAGGTATCTCGCTATTGAGTGGCCCTAAGGAGTCTCGCTATTGAATGGCCCTAAGGTATCTCGCTAAGCTGGGTCACAGGTCGGGCCAGAATGCATCGCAGGCAATTGCTACCTCAACAGTCACTTCCCTTCCCTCACGTAGGACTGAGCTGACGCCCGCTCGTTTGCGTTGAAAAATCCACAACAGCTATACCCAACGTCAGGTGTTATGGGCTTGAAAATTCCCATCAGCTCCACCCAACGTCCAGCGCAAAAGGGTAATTATTTTATAAATAACTCCTCAGATGAAAATAAACAAGTTGATGTAATTTATACAGATTTTGCCAAAGGCTTTGATAGTTTGAATTTTGACTTGCTGCTTCATATGTTGAGCCTCATTGGCATACATGGTCCTATATTGCATTGGATAAAGAGTTGCCTGTTGTTTCAAAAACAAATAGTTAAAGTCAAGGATGCTACCTCCCAAGAATTCTATGTAACCTCGGGTGTCCCTCAAGGGTCACTTCTAGGTCCCTTTCTTTTCCTAATATTTATAAATGATATAAGTACTATTATACACCCCATTTGATGCATGCAGATGATATCAAGACCTATTATACCATCTGCAACAATGAGGACGGTTTAATGCTGAACAGTTGCATTACTAGGATTAAAGAATGATGCAAATCTAATCTTATGACTCTAAATGTAAATAAGTGCAGTGTTATTTCCTTCACTCGGAGGAAACTCTGTCATAATTTATATATGTTATTAACCTGGATCCGCCCAGAATTTTTTTTGAGATTAATAATTGATATTCTAGGGAAATGCCAAGGGCCTCATTTTTACTATATTCTGAAAATATTACATTGATCGGTTGTGTAGTTTCCGAGATACAGGCTGTGACGTATGTGTCACATTGGGCGGATCTGTTGTCTTTTGGTGCAAGGTAATATGTATTTCCCCAGATAAAGCAAATATTTTTCGTATTTTTGCTGCAGAGTTCATTTAAATGATAAAAAACATTAACAAAACATTTATTTTGCACATATTATTATTTATGTACACTACTGTCAAGCTTTTGTTTACATTTAAAGTAAATTATTGAATATTTGGCAATACTTTTCAGTGTTTCATTGTCCACAATTCATAAATTTTTCGATGTAAAGTGTTACGTTTTAAAAGTGTTTGAATTTTCTGGATTTTTTCTATGTTATTTCACAAATGTGGGGTATATTTAAATTTATAACGTTTATATTATAAACTTGTCAAATACACACCAAGAAAAATTATTTTAAATGCATGTAAACTTTTCGTCAAGAGTGTTATGAAATTACAGAATCTTGAATTGACACAATCAATGGATTTGTTGAAGGTACATTTAAATAATTTTTTTACATGGCGAATAAATAATACAGTTGAAAATGCATTTCCCCAGTTTTGGAAAATATAGAAAAAATACATATTTGAAAAATATTCTCACATCAAATAAGAGTGTAATATATCAAAAAATTGAATGAAATAGGAATCAATTTGTTTCAAATATACTCAAGATTGATTTAGAGTTGAATGCCGGTGTATACGTACTATTTTGAGTGGTAAGCAGATAAGCAATATTTGAGCATGTTACATGTATCGCATGCAGTGCGGTTGACTGAAGCGCAATATTATTCAGCACGGCACGCTATTTTATTTAGTGTAACAGGGACTAAATGATCATTAGCATCCTAACATACTTCATTTCCTGCCTCTGGTGAAAATGAAGTAGTGTGGCTTCTTGGCTTCACACCGATATATGGCCAGTTATGTTTGCACTATGATACGCCTGAACTCTAATAGTGATGTGCAAGGACCAGATTTCCGCTCGTGAACAGCTACAACCAAAAGCCAAGAAAAAATACTCCACCACCACCACCAAAACTGATTGACTTCCCACAATTTGTCTTTTATGTCGGGCATCGTATTGTCTGCCCAGAGAAGGTATCTACTTATCACAAGGAACCTATTCCTTCGCTAGGCTACGGTAACAATGTTGTGAACATCCCCAGAATCTTCCCAGGAGCATCGCTTGCATGGAAACCTGTAACAATCTCATAACAGTAAAATTCCAATGAAAATTTTTATCTCCTCTTTACTGATTCTGGGAGATGAAAAAACAATAGATGTAGCATAATTATCTGATTCTGCCATGAGAATAAAAAAATTTCATCGGAAAAAACTATTTAAAAAATTTCTACACTTGTTTTATCCCTCTATTCAGGAAGATTTATTTCGGGGAATAACCTATTTCTTACAAAATGACCTTCCCGTCGCAAATTGGCTGCTTTTTACTTTTTTCCGTTGGAGACGTGATTTAGGCTTCGTTGACTTCGAATCCTTTTCCTCATGTGTAACTGGTACCGAAATTCTTCCAGACTTCTCTTGAAATTCTTAAGAATTATCATTATCAAGCCGCAAAACAAGCTCCACTCTTGCCAGAGGTGGTCTTCCCGTTCAATTTTCCAGAAGTCCACCAGCCTGGTCATCTGCAATGTCCTCATCAGAGACTACTGCTGCTTCTGGCGGCTCAAGGTGTATTGGGTACACTTCATGAAAGTCTTCATTTTCCGGGGGCTCTTTGGCTTCACGCAGTGCAATATGTCCGAGCTATCAATATCACTTAGAATAAAAACTTTAATCAAACGCAATCATCAGAATAAAAGTTAATAAATGCAAATTTATCGATTAATTGATAAATATAAATCTTTTGGCGAGAATGTGAAGGAAAACACATTGAAATTGCAATAAATTCTGACCATAACATATAATTTGCAACTCTGAAGATTTGCATATGGATCCGCCCAATGTAACATTTATGTCACAGTACCATTAAAAAATTTAATCAAACGCAATCATCAGAATAAAAGTTAATAAATGCAAATTTATCGATTAATTGATAAATAATACATCTTTTGGTGAGAATATGGAGGAAAAAACGTTGAAATTGCAATAAATTCTGACCATAATATATAATTTGCAACTCTGAAGATTTGCATAGGGATCCGCCCAATGTAACATTTATGTCACAGTACCATTATCAGAGAATATTACAGAAACGGAAAGCGATACCAAACATGTTAATGTATTATTAATTATTTTTCACCATTATGTTCATATATACAAAAAATTGTTGCTGTAGCGCATACAGTTAATGAAAAAATTAAATACTTACACAAAGCGAACGTTCATTTTTAGTGTCTAGGGAAGGCGGCTAAGTATCAGGGGTGCTCAAAGGATAGGTCTTCACTCTCACTTGACAATTCTTACCCTAAATTGAAGCGCCTAGCTTCCTCTTTTTAATTAAGTACAAAAAACAACAATATACCGTGCCCGAGCGATGCAAGAGCCACTACAGTGGAGCGATACAGGGTGTGACATTTTTGTTACATTGGGCGGATCCAGGTTAATAATGATGCCATTCCAAGTCTCAACTGTGAAAGACCTGGGTGTTTATTTTGACCAAGCTCTGTCCTTCAATTCTCATATTGAGGATATTGTTTCAGAGTCTTTACATATGCCAGGCTTTATAAGTAGGCTGCTCAGTGATACAAAAAACATTTATACGATTGTACTCAGCACTGGTATGCCCTATTGTTGAATATAACAGTATTATCTGGTGTCCTTAATACCAAGTACAAATAAATAAATTAGAGAGAGTTCAAAATAGATTTTTAAGAATGGTAAATTTCTACACAGGATTTCATACTCAATATACCCCATATAAAGAAACTCTTTAAATATTGGATATTGAACCTTTACTGGTCAGAATGAAACTTAATGATTTGTTGTTTTTATATAAACTACATTTGCCATAATATGATATGTTGCACTTGTCTAAATGATATTAGTTTTAATTGTTTATTACTTCCAAAAATTGAAACACTTTTTGTGAAATTTTGTAAAAACAATGTTGTTTCCAATAATCTTGTCACCAGGGCAATGAGGTTATTCAACAGTGCAACACATGAAATTGATGCTGATATATTTTACGATTCTTTCGATTCATTTCAACAAAATATTTTAACATGTTTGCTGGCATTTTACTATCGATATGATACCTAACCATTTTCATGTGCACTTTGACAGAAATACGAGGGTCATCCAGAAAATAAGTTCCGTTGTGGTGTGTAGATCGCTAGAGGCACTTTTTGACAAATGTGGCTACATTGTACCAAAAAAGGGGAATCTTCTGAATAGAATGAGAGGGAGATAGGCTCAGTAGCCTTGAAAACAGAGTCACAGCCACTCGTTGAAATGGAGTCCTCGACGTCGCGTCCCGCCACCTCGGTGCCTGTTCCGTCTCGAGTTGTTGTGTGCGGAGTGATTCAATTTCTTCATGCCCGTGGTTTCAAATCGGTTGAAATTCATCAACAGCTTGTTTCTGTGTATGGAGAGGGTGTAATGAGTGAATTAATGGTGAGGAGATGGGTTCGTGAATTTAAGGCGGGAAGACATTCACTTGAGGCTGAAAGTGGAAGAGGCAGACCCTCAGTTGTCACGGACGAACTTGTGGCAAAAGTCGACAGTGCTGTACGCGAAGATCACCGTTCCACCGTGGACGAACTCCATGAGTGTTTCCCTGAGATCTCACGATCCATCATTCATGGGATTGTCTCGGAAAAACTCGATTTTCGAAAAGTTTGAGCCCGATGGGTTCCGAGAGAGCTGACGCCCGAACACAAGTCACAACGAGTGGCTGCAGCTCGTGAATTTTTGGGCCGCTACAGAATGGAAGGGGATCCTTTCCTCAAGTCCATAGTCACTGGAGATGAAACCTGGGTGTCGCACTATACCCCAGAGAACAAAAGACAATCCATGCAGTGGAAACACACCACCTCCCCAAGTGCGAAAAAATTCAAAGTTGTCAAGTCCACCACGAAGATCATGGCCTCTGTTTTCTGGGACCAAAAAGGGATCCTACTGATTGATTTCTTGCCTCAAGGAGAAACAATTAATGCCTACCGGTATTGCGAGACTCTGAAGAAGCTTCGTCGGGCAATCCAAAACAAGAAAAGAGGAATGCTGACTTCTGGTGTGTGCCTTCTCCACGACAACGCAAGGCCTCACGTCGCTCGATCCACTACGGAACTTTTGGATCAGTTCGGTTGGGATGTTCTGACCCATCCACCTTACAGTCCTGACTTGGACCCTTCAGACTTTCATCTGCTCACCAAAATGAAGGAGGGATTAGCTGGAGAACGTTTCACAAGTGACGAGGAAGTGAAAGAAGCAATCACCAACTGGACCAAGGTGGTGGCGGGAAGCTTCTATGAGGCGGGGATTTCAAAGCTAATTTCTCGGTATACGAAGTGTATTGAGGTCTCTGGAGATTATGTGGAAAAATAATACATATTGTCAAAAACATTTCCTGCAAGTTTGAATTTTTTTCAATAAAAACTCGATTTAAAAAAGAAAAACGGAACTTATTTTCTGGATGACCCTCGTATAAAAACATAAATGATCATTTTGCTAAATAAAGATAGTCATCTTATTGATATGATTAAAAGAAATCCTTTTATGCATGTACCTACAATCAATGTAATTTGTACTTGAAATGCTACCTCGTCACTTTTTGAATGTATAACTTTTCTTGTAATTACCTTGCAACTAATATTTGTAAATTTGGTTTACTCCTGTGAAATATATATTATTACTCCCATTATTATTTACCTTCTGATGATGGCTGACAGCGCCATGGAGGACCAAAGGCTATTAAGATGGAGTTTCAATAACGACACATCTTGCTGTACTATCTACTACTTTCCCACACCACCAAAGATTTATACAATGATGCAATAAACATTACAAAACTAAAAATAATAAAAAGAATTAACCACAAATTATATGGACTAACAAAGAATTTTACAAATATTTGTTTCTTTATTACAAATTTACACCATGGAATGATAACTGTATAACAATTCAAAATATTTTTTATAAAATGCTCTGTTCATCATATAACAATAAATAAGAACATATTTAAAATTTCATAAGCATATCTTGTTATAATTTTATTTTCTTTCAGTCATTAATATTTAAAATTCAATTACTGAAGGTTGTGCTTTCCAATTGTAAAATGCTTCACCCCACCTGCCCAGAATTCATTTAAATTTCAACATGTCTGATCTTTACCTGAAGATAAATGTGCCAAATGTTCAAAGCTGCACCCTCCAGACATATATTATGCCTGGTGATTCTCAGATGCAAAGTCGAGACACCATGTGGATCCAACGGACAGGCTAGACACAATGCAATGGGAAAGAGCATTGCTGCACATTAAGCTTAGAGATTTCAAATCACCCCACCACCTCCCCACCACAGCACATTCACCACTTTCCGAAATTTGCAATCGTTTCAGAGTATTTCAAGACAGCTTGCTTCACTCAACCGTGACAGACTTAGCCAAATTTCTTGGGCAATCAACATTGCAGCCACGCAACACAGCTATGTGGTAGGAGAGAAGCTGCATTGGGATCACAGTGAGGATTCCCTGAAAGAGAAAATGTGAGTGAGTCTCCTTGCGGTCCTCACTCGCACACAACATTACAGTGCACGTACCAAAGCGAGTCAACATGCCCTTCAACTCGTGACTTTCAAGTTAAGTGTCAGTTAGATTGATTGAGTTCTTCGTATATCATCTGTTCAGCGCGAATTGCATTCAGTGGTCTAAATTATTCCCAGAGTGACTTCCTGATTGTCACCAAATACAAAAATACAACTTCTACATAATTAGTATAAATTGTAACAAAGCTTACTTATTTAAAATTTTAGGTTTTCCCGGTGTATAGATTGAAGAAAAATTTCTCGGGATTCCCACCGGGTGTGGTACTGGATTAATTCTCCCAACATTTCAATGGCTAAGTCTGCCATCGTCTTCAGGGGTTCACTTGTAATGGTTCTTCTTACGGTACTTATTAATTTATATATTGATATCCCTGGTTGCCATTAATGTTGAGTGCGGATGTAGCGATTAATTATGGTATTCCAGGCACTGCTTAATTGGAAGCCCTTATCCCTATTCAAGCTCTCCTCCTCAAGGCTAATAGCAATTGCCTCCTTCACAATTCTATTCCAATAGTTAGAAGTGCGGCACAAAACCTTCGCATTTTTAAAGTCCATCCTATGACCGATATCCAAGCAATGCTCCGCTATCACTGACTTTAGCGGATAAAACAGGTGTATGCATCTTTCATACTCCGTCAGACGTTTTTCGATAAAGCGGCCAGTTTCCCCAATGTAAACGTGACCGCACTCACACGGGATGCTGTACACTAGTGATGGGTCGATCATGGACGATTCGATCAAAAAGATTGAATCACTAGGTGAATCAAATGACTCATGATTCATTTCGTAAAACAAGTCGATCATCAATCACTCTGACTTCCGGTTTCATATAAATCATCCCGGTTTCCGGTTTGTTTCAAAATTTGGAATGATCGATACTTGATCTCTTTTCGTCAGGGCAGAAACAGTTGTGAGAAGATTAAATACTATGTTATAAAGAACTGAATACCTGTGTAATCTTTTGCTTTTATGTTTTCCAGCAGTTATTAGTATTAATTACACCACTACACGTAAAAGGAAAATATTAAGATTACTCTTGTAGGAGAATGTTAAGAAGTAGAAGTTGCAGCTGTTAACATTTTATTGTGCCGTTCATAAAATTATCCTGCAGATCAGATTCACGCAAAGTTTGTGGTGTATTTTGTGTTATAGTTTGAAATTATTCTATTAGTGTTAAGAAACTGTGGCAGTTTTGCCTACCCAAATATTTTCATGACACTACTTCCTTCATTTTTGACATCTCATTTACTCATATAGGAATTCACAATCAAAATAGTATATGAAATGATAATATGGATGGCAATCAGCGTTACCAATGCTCTTCGCAGATGGGGCAGTATTTATTCGATTATTCCAAATTTATTACATCCATTGATTGAATCCTTCAATCATGATTCCCTTGAGTCTTTTCGATCATGATTCCTTTGAGTCTTTTTGATCATAATGATTGAATCAATTGATTGAATCATTTATGTGACTCCAGTCAAAATGATTGAATCACTAAAATGATCGACTTAGCCCATCATTACTGTACACTCCCGAGGTTTTGAAAAGTTAAGCTACATCCGCACTCAACAATAACGGCAACCAGGGATATCAATAAATAAATAAATAAGTACCGTAAGAAGAACCATTACAAGTGAACCCCTGAAGATGGCAGACTTAGCCATTGAAACGTTGGGAGAATTAACACAGTACCACACCCGGTGGGAATCCCGAGAAATTTTTCTTCAAAGCTTACTAATGTTTCCAAAATAACATGGTTAGATCATAAACACCCATGCCTCGTATAGTGCAAGGGATGTGTTCCTTGAAGTCTTTGCGCTATATGAATTTGCGTTATACGAGAGCGTTTTAACATTGGGATGATAGGGATGCATTCCTGGTAGCATAGGTGTTGGGTATCCACCCCAACAACACACATTTGGATATACATATGTATATATATTGTATTTTCATGGGTCACATACATATATATTTTTGTTATGTATTACATCTGTAGTACATATGTATTATTGAATGTATTTCCTTTGTATTCATACATATGTAAAAGTGGCACTTGTTACACGATAAATACATTTGTATTTTTTGTGTATTTTGAAATTTGGATACTTATGTAAATGTGGTCAAAAATACACAAAAATACAAATGTATTTATCGTGTAACACGTACCACTTTTACATATGTATGAATACAGAGGAAATACATATGTAAATGTGGTCAAAAATACACAAAATATACATTATGTATATTTCCTGTAATACTTGGGAGGTAGATTTTCGTGGCGTCTTGCGAAACGTTCATAAACATTTTTTCCAGAAATAATATGTTCACAGCAAACGCCAGATTTCCCTATTTTAATGATCATTCATCCATTCGAATTTATACCCAGAAAGCTTAAAAATAAATCATATACTGGTCGATGTGAGCAAGGGTAGTAAATATGGCGGCTATTTATGTTAATTTGTAAATGCACGCGAAATACAGACGTATTACATATGTAAAATTCAGTTTCTATCCGCGAAATATACACATGGATAAATGGTTCACAATACATGAAAAATACAAAACATAGTACTTGCACAGATCAAAAGTAAAAGCGAAGTTTGATTTTTTAAACAATATTTTAATGTATTAGACAAAAAATTAAATTCTCAATTCCGCGGCTCACTGTCGCTAGGGAAGTGAGTGGGAGTGATACAGTTATAATCTCGTTGACAGTAAACCTCGGCCTCGGCATTTCGTTCGAGACTACGAGAACGTGCTGTAGGAGGAACTCCGGCATCTACGCTAATAAACAAAAGGAAATCCGTTATTAACTAGCTACTGATGTATAGTTAATTTTATATTTGTTTGTATTATTATACTTATTGGAAGAATTGACATAGTGTTTTAATCCTCGATAACCGGTGCGTGTGGATGGTGTGCTCAACCCGAAGCTATGTTTTGCTGGAAATGTGCTTCAATCCCACACGTTATTGCGATTCGTGCAAGCCAGCTCCAGCAGTTTCCTGACACTGGATTATTAAGGTAAGGTATGATTTATCTTTTATTGTATTGTACGCCTACATAGACTACATTAATTATGTTATTTGAGTATATTTGGATACAACTATTGGCGCAATGTGTTGACCACATTGCGCCAATAGAGGTAATTATATTGTTTATGTTTGGCTATTGTTTTCCTTTTTTGTTGAGTTATGTATCGAAGAGACTGGTGTCCATTGAAGTTATATGGTAAAACATAGTAATGTCAATCTTGTACGTATAAATTAATAGATTATGCGTCGTATAGTAATTCCGTGCTTCGCGGCTGAAGATACATTATTTTTCTGCTCTTAATTAAGAGCAGAAAAAAATGTTTAAAGGAATGTTTTCGTTCACGTGTAAGTTGTTTTATCGCTGTTTATTACCACAACCTACTGTATTGTAGTTCTTGCATTCCTAGTTATCCTATGCTTTAGTCATAACATCTTTGACCGTAGACTTATCAGCGTAGCCTTGTCACTAATAGATTCCTCGAGGTTCCGAGCGGTTTTGCCCTCTACTTCTAATTATTTAACGAACAAGAAGTATTGGTCGTGTTATATCGGTTCCCTTGAAGCAAAATGTAATATTTCTTTCATCTTGAAATGCTGTCAATCAAGGTGCATTTCGTCATTATTATTAACACAAGATAAATACGTAATTTTCATGCGAAATTTTGTCATTATATGTAAGAAAAAGGTGCGTACGGACCAAATTAATTAATTATAATTTTCTTTTCATGCTCTTTCGCGCATACCCAGCAGGCGACGAGGTAAATAGCTTGGCCTGGACAAGAGGAGAATGGATTACGGAAAAGACGACGAAGCAAAGCCAGAAGACCAGGTGGAATTGTTAATACCGAGGTAAGCTTTGAGGGAAATTTTTTTTGTTACCATAATGGAGAGGTTTCTTAAAGTTAAGCCTGAAATTATCGGTTATGTATGAAATTTATTTGTTTGAAAATTTGATATCACAAGTTTATATTTTTTCTGTGTGAATCATCCGCTACTAAATCATGGTAGTAATATATTAGTATCATGTAATAAATAAGCATACCAATGGATTCACGTTTTCCTAGTTAATTTATATTTAAAAGTAGTCATATGATCTTTTCTCATATTTCTCATTCTTCTTAAGAGAAAGGCTATTAATTTTGTAAAATGAAAGCATATCCCCAAAATATATGATTTCTCAAAGGACAAGGTCAAATCTGTGCTAGTTGGGACCTCGACATAATTGGTAAATGAAAAAATTTAAAACTTATGTCTGGAATCTATCAGAGAAGCCAAACTTTCATTTGCATTCAGAATACAGAATTAGTACTAAAATTACAGACTTCACAGAATACTGACTGCCTATATGAATTGATAAAAATAAAATTGAAAGGCCTTGAGCTCCTATTCAGATCTTACAAAAAGATATATTTTTGCATGACTTTTAAACTTGAGTTCTTCTTTTCTCCTTTCAGAAAGTGGCTAATTGTGCAGAGTTGGTTTCCTGAATTCAGGTTTCTTCTTGTGCAATGGGTTACAACGCTTGTTCCGTGCTAACATTTTTTTCTATTTTCCAACTCAAACCATTGTTTGTACTTGATTTATCTTTGTGCCATTTTTTTAAAACTAAGTTTCACCTACTGTTTGCTGGCCCTTAATGCTTGTTAGCAATATTCATGGCCACACTTGTTATTTGTGTGTATTATTTTATTTTTCTCTTTGAATAAATGTTTTATTATCTGTACGTTCTGGTTTCCTTATATTTATTCATCCGTTTGATCCATATTGATATTAAGTGGATGTGGGTCAGAAAATCAATATGTATAATTCGTGTACGAGGGCCTGCAGATACATATGTATATTACATGTAAGGATATTCAGATTTCCAATTTGTAATACGCATGTATACATACATCCTGAGGGACTTTTGAGCCACTTTTACGTGAAATATACAGACGTAATACGATTGTATTCCATTGTATACATATGTATAATTCATGTATGGGTATTCAGATTTCCAATTTGTAATACGCACGAATACATACATCCATAGGGACTTTTGAACCACTTCTACGTGAAATATACCGATGTAATATGATCGTATTCCATCTTATACATATGTATTTGGTCACGTTTTTTGTGTGTATTATTGATGTAATACAAATTCCGTGTTATCTGGGCAATTTCCTCTAAACCATATATATACATATTCCAATAAATAGCCTTAGAATACCTTATTTATATAAATGTTTACAGTTTAAAATATATCTTTAAACATAGTAGGCATGCATTTAAAGACTTTTATTCGCGTTTAAAAAAATTCGTACCGGGTTATGAAATTCCCTCCTGTATTGCGGGTGGGCTACCATCTGCTACCTTAAGGGTTTGTAAAGCATTGCCGGCAGTTGACGACTTTTCAAAACAGTCTAAAAAAAATTATTGTATCACCCAGTCCCCTTTTTCACTCTCCCAAATAACAGGCTAGTGCTACTTTGAATGCCAATTCATAGCTAGCGGGGTTTATGAATGATAAATCATTTTAATTTGAAGTCCTCCGAGGTATTAGCAGCTAAGTGAAGCAGTCTTTAAATGCCTTGAAACCTGACCCAGGTTTCCCTTCCCTGAAAATCAATGAACGAGAATGCATTCTTCTCCAACACAATATCGTCTCGTTAACACTAAAAACTAGTTTAGGAGGAGGAACCACTTTCAATCACAGCTTGGAGTTCATCAGAAAATGTTGCAGTGACTGCGCTATCAACACTTGCAGATTCACCTGATATCGCTGCATTGAAAATACCTGCTTGCCGTTTAAAATTCTGGAACCAACAGGAGCTTTCACTAAATGTCTCAGAGCGATTACCACCTTTGTCTTTTAGTACAGATTCACAATGAACTTTCCGCATGTCTTGACCACTTTGTTCGGGCCGGAACAGCCTTATGTTTTTCTTTTCTTTTCATTTGAATTTTCCTCCTTTCTTCTTTTTTCCCGCCTGCCTTTGTTTTTTTGTTTTAAGGTCGTACTTTTTCACCTAAAGAGGGCTTGAGAAGCCCAGGAAGAACAGTGCAGGCCTGGCACCGGCATTTCCTTCGCTTGTGTCCAGGCGAAGAGGACAGCATTCGTTCGCCTGATGTCAAGGCGAAGACGCATTTTTATCTCGCCGAAGCTCGGGCGAGGATCAAGTGTTGTACGGACGCATGGGGTGCAGTGTTAGGCGGAAGCCAAGGTAAGGCGGGATTCCCTTACTTATTTTCTTTTCCACCCCCGTCGTTTCTTCCGTTCACTTTATTTAATTTTTGGTTTCCAGTCCCTCATTTCTTTTTTCTCTTATTTTCGTCGTAAATGTAAGGCTAAGTTTTGGCCCTGCATGAATTGCATTTCGGGCGGGACACAACGGCCCCTTGACGCGACATTTTTTGGTGCCGAAACCCGGGACAGATTTGGAAATCATTAGCCTTTATTTTATGTTAATTTATTTAGAGCGTTTAGTGCAATCATGCCAGAAAGTGAAATAACCACGAGACAGAATTTCGAATCGCGTTTATCCCTTCTGCGATTCAAACTGGACCAGTTCAAGGCCACTCTTTCGGTCGCGTATGATTTGGCACGTCAGTTGAGAGAATACCAGGGGCGAGCCAGGGAGCATCCTAATTTTGGCGTATTTTCTGCCAGGTGTTCTAGTCTAAAGGAAGTTTATCGTGGTTTTTTAGATGAAAATTTGGCAATTTTTGAGCACTGCAATAATTGCAATCGCACGGACGTGTATAAGATAGATTCCGTTTAGGCAAAGGAGTTCGAGGAGAAGTATTATTTTATTTTGTCTGTTTCTGATGGATTGAGGGCGTCCACGAGCGATGTGGACGGGGAAGCCCCTGTGCCATCTCAAAAATGTAAACTCCCAGCCATTGATGTTCCGAAGTTTTCGGGGTTGTTTTCTGAATGGCCCGCTTTTCGTGATATATTTAAATCGGTGGTGCATTACCGGAATGATATATCCGCCATTGAAAAATTTTCTTATCTTAAATCTTCTCTCCAAGGTAAGGCATTGGCAATAATTGCCTCTGTACCTTTTGGCGAAGCTCATTATCCATCCGCCTGGAGAGAATTAAACGATTTTTATGATAATCCTCGCATTCTTGGATTTTCATTTTTGGACAAAATGTTGTCGTTTCCAGAAATTTCTAATAATCAAGCAGAGTTACAACAATTCGTGACAACATTTGCAGAAATGTATGCGGCCTTAGGGACCCTGAATATTCCAGATTTGGGAGAATTTATTTTATTCCGCTTAGCCGCTCGAGTTTTGAATTCTGAGATATTATCCCAGTTTGAAGGATCGCTGAGTGGAAACATGTTCCCTTCTGTAACAAATCTAATTGATTTTGTAAAGAAAAGAATTAAAATTCTGCAAACATCAAGTGGAACGGTTTCTAAATTTACCTCCACGAATTCTCGAGGTAGATTTAAATTTTCTCTGCCAGTTTCAGCCAACGAAGCCTCTTCAAGGATGTCTAATTATTCAGAGAAACGTGATAATTGTCCATTGTGTTCTTCTTTGAATCCTTTATTTAAATGTCCACGTTACATTGAAATGAGTTGTCATCAACGTTCAGCCTTTGTGCGTTCAAAAGGGCTATGTCTCAATTGCCTAAGGCCGGGTCATTGGGCTCCCAAGTGTCAAGCAAGAGGTATGCGCTGCCAAAGATGTAAACGCTATCACCACACGTCTTTACATAATTCTGCTGAAGACGGGAACTCAGTCGGCGCGAAGGACGCAGGAAAGGTTTCCACCGGATTGCGTGACGATAGTCAAGAGGGTATTTCCTTGTCAAAAACATCTACCACCTCATCCATACCCCCTACTATCATATCGTCATGCACTCGGAGTGATCAGCAGCATTCGACTATTCTAGGCACAGCGGTTGCCTTGATTCAGGCTAGTAATGGGGCGTGGGAGCGTATCAGAGTTCTAATAGATCCGGGCTCGCAGTTATCCATTATTTCGTCCTCGGCGGTAAGGCGATTATCTTTGCCCATCTCCGCTTACGAGGGCGAGCTATTTGGCTTAGCGCATGTTCCCCTGCAGCAACCCAACGGTCAGGTTTTATGCTCTTTATCTCCAAGACATACGTCATCCCCCGTATTGACCACGAGGTCGGTTGTAGTATCGGAGGTCTTAAATGAACTTCCATCAACTCCTATCCCACTCTATCTTTTCAAAAAATTTGCACATTTGCGTCTCGCAGATCCCGAGTTCGATAGACCGGCCCCCGTAGAAATGTTATTGGGCATGGATTTATTTCCTAGGATTCTTCTTGGTGGGCGGAAATCATTGTCTTACGCAAATGTGATAGCTATGAATTCTGTGTTCGGTTGGGTTATAATGGGAAGTTATCCAACCATTTCCCCCCAGAATCCTTCTCAGGTAATTTCGCTGGCTATTTGTAAGAGGGAGACACTTCTTCTCAATCAACTGAAAAGGTTTTGGGAGGTGGAAAAAGTGGAGGTCGAAATTCTACCGAGACCTGAAGACGTGCAATGCGAAGTGGGGTTTCAAAATACGCATCGTCGTATGCCTGATGGTAGATATCAAGTTATGTTGCCATTTAAGGCATATCCTCCCACTCTGGGAGATTCTCATGGATATGCTATCACGCGCTGGATGAACACGGAGCGCAGATTGTCAAGGAACTCGCGTTTAAAAGGCAAGTACCATAAATTCATGAGCGAGTATGAGTCGCTGGGACATATGTCCAGGTCTACGAGTCCCGGATCGTATTATCTGCCCCATCATGCCGTGTTTAAGGATGCTTCTCAGTGCGGTCAAATACGTGTTGTTTTCGATGCCTCGGCGAAGACATCACTCGGTAATTCACTAAATGACGTCTTAGAAACTGGTTCCAAACTTCAAAGGGACGTTTTTGACCTTTTAATTGGATTTAGGACGCAAAAGGTCGCGTTTATTACCGACATTGCGAAAATGTATCGACAAATATCGTTACATCCCGACCATCAACACATTGTCTTCCGAGAGGATCTATCGTCCTCATTAGTGGATTATGAATTGAATACGGTGACCTACGGAGTTGTTTCTTCACCTTTTCTAGCGATCAGAACTCTACATTAGCTCGCCAGTGATGAAGGACAAAATTTCCTGTTAGCCTCAAAGGTGCTTCTTCATGACACATATGTTGATGATATCGTCACGGGAGCGAGCTCGATTTCAGAGGCACTAAATTTGCAAAAGCAATTAATTTCCTTGCTTTTATCAGGAGGCTTTTCTCTTGGAAAATGGGCAAGCAATGCTCTGGAATTATTAAGTCATATTCCCGAGGAGAAACGGGTATCAATTTTAAATTTTGATTCGAGCGATGTTTGCCTTTTAAAAGTTTTGGGAATGTACTGGTCACCAAAATCCGATACTTTTTCCTACCATGTCAATTTTGATACGGTGGTCAATTCAAAAAGAAAGCTGCTTTCGAACATTGCCAGAATTTTTGACCCGATTGGGGCTTTGTCTCCCGTAACTTTATGGGCTAAAGTTTTGATGCAATCCCTGTGGAATGAAAAATTATCTTGGGATGATTCCCTTCCAGAAGTCATTAAGAATCAATGGGATAATTTTGTCTCGCAAAGTCAGTTGTTGCAGCAGATAAAGTTTCCTCGATATATATTTCCACGGTCTTCAGAGGCGCAACTGATCGGATTCTGTGATGCATCGGAGCGCGGCTACGGTGGTGTATATAAGAACGATCGCAGAATCAGAAATTAATGTTCATCTAGTTGCGGCTAAAAGTAAAGTTGCTCCCTTGAAAACTTTATCTATTCCAAGGCTTGAGTTATTGGGAGCGTACTTATTATCTAATCTTCTATCCCGTTTGTCATCTTTTTTGGACAAAAGATTTCAGATCCTCAAAATATATGCTTGAACCGATTCTCAGATTGTGTTGGCGTGGTTGCGAATGTCACCTCATTCATTAAAGACCTTTGTTGCTAACAGAATCACCAACATTACGGCTTCAATTCCCAGTTCTTCGTGGAGACATATTGAATCATCCAACAATCCAGCCGATTGTGTTTCGAGGGGAATGATGCCAAATCAGTTACTGCTATGCGACTTATATTGGTCAGGTCCGGCATTTCTAAGGGAGGATGAATCAAAGTGGCCATCTATACCTTCGGAAAGTAAATATGCTAATGATCTACTGGAGGTTAAGATTCAAGCGCAATGGGCAGGGGCCATCCAAGATGAAAAGGGATGTTCATGTCATTGGATGAAGGCGTACTCCTGCTACTTGAAATTAATACGAACAGTTGTATTTGTGCGTAGATTTATCTCTGGTTGTAAGGGAGTGCAGCGACCATCCAATCTTCTTATTTTGGAATCTGAATGGACCGAATCTCCTTACCTCATCATAAAACTGGTTCAGAAATGTCATTTCAAGGATGTCCTCCATTCTATTTCTAGAAACAAGTGTCTTCATTCTACTTTTGCTCGTCTATCTCCTATTATTGATGATCAAGGGATCCTCAGGGTGGGCGGCAGGCCTATTAATTCCGCATTGCCTCAATCACAAAAACAACCTGTTTTGTTGCCTAAAGAGAGTCATCTCTCTAGATTGATTGTGCGACATTATCATTTTGCATCTCTGCACGGGGGACCTCGAATGGTAGAGGCATTAATCGTCAGAAAATTTTGGAATATATATGGTAGAGCACTTGTGAGATCGGAAATAATTAAGTGCATTGTGTGTGCACGTTATCGAGGAGCTCACCTTCAGCCCATTATGTCACCGTTACCATGGGCACAGGTTGTCCCTAACCCACCATTTTCTTTAATTGGAGTAGATTATGGGGGTCCTTTCACTTACAAGTTAAGTAATTGGAGAAATGCAGCACATGATAAATGTTATTTGTGTCTATTTATCTGCTTCACCACTAAGGCGGTTCATTTAGAGTTAGAGACATCTCTGTCAACCATAGCTTTTATAGCGGGATTTCAGAGATTCATATCCCGACGCGGTATCCCTAAAGTGATACATTCAGATTGTGGCACTAATTTTGTTGGGGCAGATAGATATCTAAAGGATCTGTATCAAATGATCCGTTCACAGGACCACAAGAAGGCCTTAACGTCATTTTTGCCAGACTCAGGTATCGTTTGGAAATTTAATCCCCCTTCTGCTCCCCATTTTGGGGGACTATGGGAGGCTGGTATTAAATCAGTAAAATACCATATGCGCAGATTTCTTCATGGCCACGCTCTAAACTTCGAGGAATACGCGACGTTATTTAGTAAAATCGAAGCCATTTTAAATTCACGACCGTTGACTCCAATATCATCCGATCCTTCGGAGATTGACTGCCTCACGCCTGGTCATTTTTTGATAGGGCGTCCACTGGGACTAATAGGACTGCCTGCTCATATTACAGAAGAATGTTTTCCTCTTCCCGTTAGGTGGCGACTGGTTGAACAAATTTATCGTCACTTCTGGCATCGGTGGTCGTGGGAATATCTGCATACGTTACAGCAGAGATCGAAATGGACGCAAATGTTACCAAATATGAAAATCGATCAATTGGTTTTAATACGTGAACCGAACCTTCCCCCTTCTCAGTGGATAATGGGGCGTATAATTAAAACATTTGCTGATTTCACAGGCGTAATTAGGGTCGTGGAATTACAGTGTGCATCAGGAATTTTAAAGAGGCCAGTGGTTAAGTTGGTGCCTTTACCAACAGCAGAATAGATTTTTGTTTATATTTGTGATAGATCGGATGAAAGATTTTCTTTTTTTTCGCTAGTTGCGCATTAGTTTTATTTTTAACATTCTTATTCCTTCTAATTCTTATTCCAGGAAGAACAGTGCAGGCCTGGCACTGGCATTTCCTTCGCTTGTGTCCTGGCGAAGAGGACAGCTTTCGTTCGCCTGATGTCAAGGCGAAGACGCGTTTTTATCTTGCCGAAGCTCGGGTGAGGATCAAGTGTTGGACGGACGCATGGGGTGCAGTGTTAGGCGGAAGCCAAGGTAAGGCGGGATTCCCTTACTTATTTTCTTTTCCACCCCCGTTGTTTCTTCCGTTCACTTTATTTAATTTTTGGTTTCCAGTCCCTCATTTCTTTTTTCTCTTATTTTCGTCGTAAATGTAAGGCTAAGTTTTGGCCCTGCATGAATTGCATTTGGCCCTGCATGAATTGCATTTCGGGCGGGACACAACGGCCACGTGATGCAACACTTGGTTAAATTTGGTGTGGCTGAGGTCACTGATGTTTTAACTTCGACTCTATTCAGAATGAGGCATCGTGAGTTTAAACTTCAGCTCAATATCACTTTGACCCTCTCCATTTTCAAATCAATTGACTTCTTTCAATTTCTCTTCTAGGTTTATGGTTTTTCTTGATGACTTCTTGATTTTTCTACCCGCATTCCTATTTTTTGCCATTTTCTCTTGGTTTTTACTCCATATGGCTCTATCAAAATCACCTTCTACTGCTGCACTGTATTCCTGAGATGCAGAGGCCATACGACTGCTGGGAGGTAATGAAGTCATTATGTTTGAGACTCTATAGCGGACCCTTATATGTGTTGATGCTATTCGCACGCAACTCGGCCACCGCTCCATTTCTCCCCCGTGAATACCGATGACCTTTAAGGCTTTAGTGTAGACCCTCTACGTGGAAGTCAATCGCCCGATAACCTATGATGGCAAAAATTACGTCTCTAAGCATATTACTTAAAAAAAAACTCATTTTCACTAGCTCCACGCTTAATTAATGATCTAAATGAACTATTTTCATTCTGTTAAGGAGACGAGGTAAATTACTTCGGTAGGCCGGCTATTTAGACCCAATGACGAGAAATACTTTTGGTCATTGCGTAGCAATGGATTTCGATTAATACATAAACAAATTAGAAGATTTGAAGCAAGAAATACTATTAACATGCGTAAAATGATAGCAATTTCACCTTTTATCATGAGAGCATTAAAGTATTTTGATTAGGCTACACTGTGTTACGATGTTTCCCCAAGGAACGAATTTGCATTTGCAATATATCGAAATTGCGCTAATCGAAATTGCACTATGCGAGGCATGGGTGTACCAGCATAAAATTGTTGACCTGGTACTTATGGAGACATGGGTATTGTAAAGTAAGGATGAAGTGATTAATGATATTGACAATATTATTACTATTGTTGACTATGCTTCATAAAAAGTAATAATCACCTTACCTTACTAATATAACTACGTAAATAGTAGAAAGTGAATCAATTAGTGATGGGTCAGTTCGATTCCTCGATTCTCGACCAAGAACCCGAATCGAAAACGAGTACTTGCCAAAGTAAAAAATTGATTCCAATTCCAGTAGTACTTCAAACAACAAAATATACGACCGCGTTTCCAACAGTCATTTGAATTTTCGCACCACGTAATCGTAATGACAAAACACATATCTTCTAGGGATGTGCGAGTACTCGAAAATTCAAGTCGATCAAGTAGTTGGTACTCGACTTGAGCGTTTTGAGTAGCATTACGAATGTTGAGTCGAGTAGTTAAGGTTACAGAGCTTTCGAGGCTAGTAGGTCCAGCAATCTGCCGACAGGAAGCGCTATCATGAAACTCATGTAATAATGCAATTTTTAAAGCCGATAAGTCATTCTAATGCCTTAGCCTGGTAGTTTCAGCTTGCTGTATGCTCTATAGTTGTCGAAGTGGGCGCCGAATACCTATACGCCAGCCGCGGCGGCCAATCGTCTTCCGACCCGGCGTACACCGGTCCGAAATCGGAGAAAGCTGGAATTAGTCCAAAATCACCTTTTGGGGATAGAGACTTGAAACTTAGTGTAAATACTCATAAATCATTACCAGATATAGATTTATATGCCATTTTACATAAATACGACCTTTTAGTGATGATACAGTGGCCCAAACATGACCAACTTTTCAAAACCACGCGCGATCTCGTTAATCCTCGAAATTTTTTAAATTTATCCACGTGGTGTTGCATTGGTATGATTGTTATGGAATAAAAAACGCTATATTCCTTTCACGTGGTGCTTTGCCAATACTTCTAATGACTTTTGAAGATTTTGGCTTTCGTCTCTCTGGTTTTACAACGCAAAATGGTCGACCCGTTTTTCACTTGAAATTTGACATAAAGTAGACATTATCTTTCGTTTACGAAAAATATAACTGAAAATTTGAACCACAATATAAAGTAGAGATTTCTAAAGAGTACTAAGTAGAAATCTTGGAAAAAAAAGTCTGCCACGAAGGAAATAAGAGCGATTTTTCAATCGCGTGTCAAGGCTCAGCTACACGCCGTGGAACTCTAAGGCTCGGTAACTGAGGCTGATTTTTCAAGTTTTTTAAAACATTAGTCTTGAAAATCGTCATTTAAAGCATGGATAACCGTCTCCATTGACTTAAAACACTAAACTGAGGATGTTAAAAAGGATTATGTATAGATCGACTAGAACATTTAGCGCATTACTCGAGTGAAAATACTAAGGATTGGATATTTTTCGGAACTATCCCACGCATAAGAGATATGCCTCGGGTATTGAAGTAAAGTGAAGAGATTAAGTCAGCATGCTTAAGAGAGAGAAAAATGAACTGTTTCCGTGAAAGGCAACAACCGATACCCTTTTTCCCTTTCCACCTTCGCCGAGGTGAGTCGCGCAGAAGGGGGAGTTTTCACACCAGAAGGCTCTTTTAGCCTTTTTTATTACTGCGTCCGTCCGATGTGATATTCATTTGTAGCGTTTAGTTTCTTTCTTGAACTTAAAAAAAAGCAAGAGATTTTAACGCTGATTAAATGACGTGAGAAGTATAGAATTTTTTTGGCTCTACAAAACTAAAGTTTAGTTCTATAGTTCGTTCACTTCGTCCACTTGAATTCCATGAAGATTCAAGGTCCAAATAAATCGTTGATATAATTTTTAATAAAAATTCCAAAGTCTCCAAAATCTTGCAATTTTGGTAGGAAAGTACTTGCCCAGTCACACAAGTGTGCAGCGAAAGCTAATTTTCTGCAGGCAGTAATACTGTAACATGGAGATGTCAAAACCTGCTGGCTGAGCATGTTGAATAATTGGATTTTCTGCTTGAGAATTTGACAGGGCCAAATATTACATGATTCATATATGTAGTATGTAATCTTTATTACAGCTATGAAAATTTCTGTACTCAGGGCTCTTCCTTGTAGTTTGGACACATATATATGGTCGACAAATTATGAGTGCCAATATTCTAAAGTAATACCTATCATGTAACACCACTTTTCAGGTATTTTCTGTTTTGAAATTTAGCTATTATATTTGAATTACATAGTGATGATGTAAAAGATGCTTTTGACAACTGACTCTTTTACAGAGTAATATTTTTTAAAGTGGTTTTCTTGTTGCCTGGAATTGAGTCATATTTTTCATGGAGCCTATGGCATTAGAATCGATGGAATCGGTATCAGTATAATCAGAATCGAAATGTCATATTCGGAATCGGGATCGGAATCGATAAAATTTTGGAATCGACCCATCACTAGAATCAATCATATGTTAAACACAATTTTTACCCTTATGTGCACTCCAGACTATGTATATCACCCCTGTCCCTCGTTTTGGGAGCTCAATTAATGTTTTTCAATTTAACCAGTAAAAATCAAGCATGAAGACCCTTTTTCCCAAGTTATAAACTTAAGAATGAGTTTACAACCTCAGTATAAAATGTATTTAAAATTGATATTCCTTCTAAATTTCATCCATTGCAGAGCATGGCTATATAAATTACAATGAATATTATTAGCCATTTGGCTTTTTACTTTTTATTTTGAATCGAAAGAAGAATCACCACCCAATTTTGAGAAGGCCTTCACTAAATTGTCAGCGTATTTCCGCATCCAGTTCCTCCCCATGGTCAGCTGCTCACTCTCAATGGCATTCACTCAAATGAGCCTCCACTGCCATTCGCTGCTACACTCACGCTGCGTTCAAACATGCACTCAGTCACAATTTTCCGTATTAATTATGTCCTCACTGAGTCATCAAGTGATTAACATAAAATATGAAACCTAAGATTCATTTCTTTAATTTATGTGGTTCTCCTACTGATGAATGAAGGGAAGCTATCTACTGCATTTCCAGGCAGTATAATAAAAGTGGGTCTTTTGACACACGGATAAGAAAACTGCATAGTTATTTTTTTTAATTCACATAAACTGAATAACATTCAGAGATTGTGTGGTTTCTTATTGAAATTTGCATCATGATTAATTTCCCATAATCCAGTTTTTGTTGTGTATTTATTTTTGTTGTGTTGAGCGAATTTAAATAAGGGCTCTTTAGAGCCAAGATTCCATGGCATTCAATCAATAACCAAATATGAATGATGGAAAAGGCCAAATTTTCTGCTATTATCACCAAACCAAGGAAAGGAGTGTTACCTGAAGGCAGTCAACAGTATGTGGAACTTCGAGTACCCGAGATGCAAACTGCTTTGTCTCCTCATCTCCTTTCTCACAGATGACTATTGGTCGGCCCTCCCTGGCAGTCACTTGCTGGAGAGCATTCATGCATTTCTGAGCAAAAAAAACAATTCCATTTCAAGATCAACACTGGCCACAATCCAAACATGCTAGAGTACCTTAATTTTTACAAATTAACCTGAGGCTGGCATATGGAAGAAGTTAGCAATGAATTAAACGTAGAGGAAACTTAGAATGAAATTATAGTATCCTGAGGTCAACGTTAGGCTCACAGAAAAAAATTAGAGCCAAACCTCAGAGAAGTAATGGAAAAATTAGTGTAATGTTTGACAGATTTTGAATGAAAGTGAAATATTGCCAGATTTGAGTCTTGTGGTCAATTTCTTGGGCACATTCCTCACTCATTTAGAATAAAGGTAGAAGGAATGATCATTGATATTAGAATAAAAGAAAAAAAGCTCCTATAAAGGCATTATGATAGCTATGGTATATGGTAGCTTTGGCTCACTTTCAATGCATTTAGTGTGTCTGCATGGCAGTTAGCTGTTACATACTTCTCAGAAGAGGAATACATGTATGTTTGGTGTCGAGTACACACAGATTTTCTTTACGAATGCCCCAGAGCTATGAAGCTAATTTTTTCTTAAGTATGCAGTTTTAAGTTATGTTAATTTTTATTAATTAACTGGCCATAGACATCATTCTGAGCACAAAACAATGATCAGGGTAACCAAATATGTAATGAGCCATCGATAAATGAAGCATATGAGATGGTTCAGCAAAAGGCGAATCGGTGCACATACCACGTAAACCGGGTCCCTCGTGACAATCATGATGATGGGCATGGCTTTGTCGACAAGCGCCAATGGGCCGTGCTTCAACTCCCCTGCCATGATCCCCTCACTGTGCATGTACGTCAACTCTTTGACTTTCTGTGATGGAGAGACAAAGGCAATTGAGTCAATGCAGACGGGGCCACGACAAAGCAATTACATACATAGGGAGCTCTCACTACCTGGCAAAGAAAAGCCAAAAAGTAGTGGTGAACAATTTTTGGTTCTAAAAAGTTACCAAAGAATACGAGTGAACTGAATGAAATCATCAATAATATAAACAAATATGAAAAGTAGAACAGAGGCCACACAATGGCGTAGAGAGGGGGAATGTACAGGGGGTCCAGACCCCCCCCCCCCCCCCAAATATAAAAACTCAACAACTTTGCTTCATAAAAGAAAACGAAACACTGAAAATCAAGAATTTACAAAATATTTCTTTGAAAAAGAGTTTTTTTTATTATGATAAGTGTTAAAATTAGTTTATAACTCTACCTAGTACGCTGTAATTAAAAAATGTTCCCCCTGGTTTTGGACCCTCCCCGAACAAAATTCCTGGCTAACCCACTGAGGCCAACAGTACAAAATAGAAAAGAATGAGGTACATAATGTACTGTACATTACAAGATCTAATGTAAAAAGCAATGGTTAAAAATGATTCAAGTCAACATAGTGTACATCTGCATTTCAAACCTAGCATTGCTTCTTGAGGAAGCACATCTTTTGTTGGCAGCATTAGGTCCTCCCCTGGCTACGCAGCGCATATGTAGCAATACAACAAATGCTCTGACATGTCTGTCAAGGGCTCCTATTCACTAAGTGCCACTGTCCTTTCAATGCCACTTTGTCCAAGAGGCACGCTACTTAAACATCGCACTTGCTAACGCATTCCAAGGATGGTACAGGGGAGCAAACGCCAGGTAAACCTACGGGAATAGTGCCTTGTGATAAAGTGTTTTCGGTACCGGTTTCAGACTCCAGCGTTACCAGAAATTGTGTAAGCTCTGATGCTACTTCTGTCCCAGTTTCCAATGGTGGTGCTATGATTTCAACCGTGTCTGAAGACGGGTACATTCGTGTCTCAAACAAACGTAAACGTCATAATCCATTAGCCATAGGCACATCTGATAAAAAATGTGCCCTCGAGGGAGTTCCGCGACCTTCTCATTTGCACGTGTGGAACTTCCAACCAGATACCTCGGCGGAATCTGTCAAGGAGTATGTGATATCTGTAATTTCGGATGTAAATGCATCCTTGGACATAGAAATTGAAAAACTCAAGGTTACTCGAGGCAAATATGCATCCTTCCATGTTTCTGTGAATTGTGAACTTCGTGAAACTCTGATAGAGCCTTCTTTCTGGCCGGAGAATGTTGTTGTTGATAATTATTCTTTTCGGAAACCACGCCTCACAACGCCGGAAGGTTAGTGTATGATGCTGCTTCTAAATTGAACGTTTATTACCAAAATGTGCAATCTCTACGGAATAAACATTACAACATTTTATCTGTCAATTTCATCAATATTCAGTGTCTAAGAAATAAGATAGACCAGCTTGAAGTAGCATTGCATGAACCAGAACCCGACTTTGTGTGTATTGCTGAACATTGGCTAAATAATGAAGAATTGGAGGTAACAAAGGTAATCAATTATGAGTCTATTGCTAATTACTCGCGCACTATTCATAAGCATGGAGGGTAGGGCGGATCGGAAAAATCGATTTTTTTCAAATCCATCTGGCCCATTGAAAAAAAGTTGTGGGACCGATCAAAAATAAGGCCTGAAAAATTTGAGACCTCTAGGTGAACCACTGACCCTCGCTCAAATGAGATTTAGGGGGGGAGGGTCCAATTTCGAAAAATGTAATATTTTATGGTCATTTCCTATAGATTTAGACGAGTTACTGCCCTATAGAACGAAAATTTCGTGCATTTTGACGTATCTGCCACCGTTTAGCCACAAAATGCCTTATTGAGTCCGCGTCCGTGAAGAAAATATTCCAACGCCCACGCAGCGTCGCGGATACAAGAGCGGCAGGCCAATCCCGTCCACTCCCCGCTCGCTTCTCCCCCTCCCACGCCTCGAGTACAGCAAAATTCATCCTGCGTGTGCTGTTAGGAGGGAGTTCATCCTTGATAATATAAATCGGAAGATGGAGGAAGGTAAAATATGATGAGTAGTGAGACGACTTGTTTCTTATTTGGCGCCTCGTTGGCGTTAAACAAATCGATGTTACCAACTTTCAGAGAAGTGATGAAATATTTATAGATCCGAGAACGCAGGAAAGGAGCCTACGGTCTATGAGAAGGCCTCTTGTGTGGCTATAAAGGCGTGCGACCTATAGTGACGCGCAGAATGCGGCGCGACGGTAAAAATTTCATTGCCCTACCGCGTATCAGCTAATTAGTTGCCTCCTTCACCTAAAACTGCCACGCATGGATTGATGTTCATTCAGTATTGCTAGAAATTGACGTCCCGGACTCCCGGTGGAATAGTCAGATTTCGCGGCATAAATACGCAGGCAAGACATATGACTGTCGCTAAGCGCAATAAATTTTAAACTACGATCGTTCACGAAAGCATCGAAAAAATTACCAAGGCGGTAGTAAGAAAGTGCTACACCGGGAAATATGGGAATAAAATAATTGCGAAACTGTATTTGATTTATTTCAAGTCGCGGAAAATTCTCGAAATATTTTAATTTTAGAAGCGGAAGTAGCAATGCGGTTGAGTAATTCAGTCTCCATGGATGGGAGTGAAGTAAGTTGAAATATTTCCGTCAGCTAGTGATTATAGGCTGCACTGGTCGCCTCTTTTATTAACTGAACATAGTATGTAGGCACTTACAAGAAAATAAAGCCATCAGTAAAAGAAAGCGAGTGTTATCGCGCGATTTTGACTGTGATTCGAGAGAAAACGATGTGTTCTGTCTTCATTTACCGTCACTTTATATTATTAGGATAGTTGGATGCCCTAACTAATGGTTAACATGAAAATTATTTAAGGTGTATAAGAAAAAAATAAGCGTGAAACATTTATCGCTGAAAATGTCATTCCATGTAGGTAATCGCGGCTGCAATAATGGTCTCTAGTTGTCTCGGTACGATTTGCGGAGGTAGTTAGGCCGCCTCAGGGCTGTCTTGTTGGTACGATGTATGGAGGTTTTTCGAGATAAAGAGGTTCACTATATAGAGGTTTTCCTATAAATTTACATGTAAATCTGACGGGATCAGAGGGTTGGTACGAAGTATGGAGGTTTACGATGTAAAGAGGTTCACTACATAGAGGTTTTACTGTATTAACCTATTTAAAAATCTACTTTCATTGGTAAAATGGGAGGACATTTTGAATAATGGCGGAGATTCTCTAGATACAGATTTCAGTAATTTCTATTCACAATATTGCCAAATAACTGAATATGCTATACCAACAACCAGAGTGACCAAATGCAGTAACAAAGTAATAAAGAAACCTTGATTAACCCCTCAAATTATAGAACTTTCAAGAATAATAAAAATGAAAGCAATTAATGTAAAATTGGACAAGTCCCCTAAATTTATTCTGATTTTGTAAAAACTAAGAAAAGTTATGCTTCAGCTATCAAACAAGCAAAAAAATCTTTTAACGACTCAAGGTTATCCTCAGCTATGAATTAAACAAAGGAATCCTGGAAAATAATTAATGATATGCTTGGAAAAACTCAAAAGAGATGCATACCAATATTTTGTGATAAGCAAGGCATTTCCATAACTGACCCAAAAACAATTTCAAATAAAATTAATGAATTTCTGCTTGATCTCCCGAAAATTAGCCCAAGTAACTATGGTACAACTGACATCAATGATGGAAATGCTAATGACTCTTACCCCACTAATTCCTTATATCTATACCCCACTCATGAAAAAGAAGTATTTTCCTGCCTCCAAAAGTTAAATAAAAAACAATCTCCAGGAATTGATAACATTCAGCCAAATTTGGTCCTACAGAGCAAAGACTTAATCATTCAGCCATTAGTACTTTTAATTAACAAGTCTCTTGATACTGGAGTTTTCCCTAGTGAGTTGAAACAAAGTAAAGTAATACCTATTTACAAAAAAAAGGCACAAGTGATGATGTAACTAACTACAGACCCATATCGTTGTTGTCTGTATTTTCCAAATTATTTGAGCTTATTTATTACAATAGACTAATTGCCTTCTTGGATAAATTTAATATACTATCTGACTGTCAATGGGGATATAGAAAAGACAGATCAACAGAGAAAGCACTCCTCAACACCATGAACTTTGTGTCTAGCTCTCTGGACAATAATAAAAAAGTGTTAACTTTATTCCTAGACTTCTCCAAGGCATTTGATATGGTAGACCATGCAATACTCTAAAGTAAGTGTCAAAAAAATGAGGTATCAGAGGAGTAGCATTGAAATGGCTATCCTCATACTTATCTGATAGAGTACAAAAAGTTGAAATAACAGCAAAAACTGGGAAATGCTTGTCTGATCCTTATGAAATTACTGCAGGTGTTCCTCAGGGATCTAATAATAATAATTTAATAATATTTATTAACTTCATTGGGATAATACATCCATGAGTTTCGTCAAGTTAAAACAGCATAAAATGCTAACATATAATGAAATATGATACAGACGAGCTATACAAACACACAGCTATCAGTGGGATTGAGGTCATAGGTTATTACACAACACCAGTTAAAAACTCATTTAGATTGTAGTAGCTCTTTTCAATTAGCATATTTTTCAGTTTGGCTTTGAATTGGATTGATGAGGAAATGGAACGGATGGTGATAGGAATCTTATTGTACACAGTGGCAATGGAGTGGTATGGACCTTTTAAACAGACTCTGTAGGAGTATTGGAGGGTGTGTATGTTGCTTTTGGAGCGTGTGTTGTGATTGTGTAGGTTGGCGTTAACAGGGAAAAGATGAGGATTATTTCGAACAAACATGGCACAGGTAAGGATATAGATTGAGGGGAGAGTTAAGATGCTGGAATTTACAAAAAGTGGTCTGCCTGGTGTGCGAATGGGGACTCTATAGATAGCTTTAACAGCTTTCTTCTGGAGAGATCTATTTTAGGGCCCATCCTCTTCTTACTCTATGTAAATGATTTGCCCAAAATAACAAATTCATAAAATGTGAAAACAGTGCTATTTGCAGATGACACTAGCTTTGTAGTCACTGGTAAATCTATTGAGTGGCTATTTAAAGAGACTCAGCAGCTGCTAGAGAGGATTTGCAAATGGTGTCAAAACAATAAACTAAAACTTAATGCCAGTAAAACACAAGTTCTGCTGTTCAACCATATTGGTATAAATAATATGCCAGAATTAACTCTTAAAGATAACATTATCTCACTTGCCAGGGAAGTGAAATTTCTAGGCTTGTATGTGCAAAATAATGGAAGCTGGAGAATACATGTTTCAGAGTTGTGCTCTACTCTAAATTCTGTTCTCTATCAAATTAGGTTTCTTTATAACACTGTGTCTCAAGATGTTTTGAAAACTGTTTATTTTTCAAATTTTTACACTAGAGCTTCTTATGGAATAGTCCATTGGGGATCCTCCTCTAGCCTCCTCCAAAAAATTTTTTTAGTTAAAAAAAAGTTATTAGATGTATAATGGGTGTTTCACAAAGGACTTCGTGTTAACCACTAATGAGAGAACTAAGACTGTTAACTATTGCATCTATGTATATATATTGTGTAGCAATTTTGGTGAAAGAAAATATTCATAAATTCAATACTAATGAAGTAATTCACCCCTATGGCACAAGAAATGCATACAATATTCATGTAACTTTTCACAAAAAGAAGATATCTTCAAATAATCCTATGGTTATGGGTACTAAAATCTATAACTTACTACCTGACAGTGTGAAGTGTACAAAATCGACAAAAGTATTTTAAAAACTCTTAAAAGAATATCTGATAATGAAATGTTATTATACTGTAAATGAATTCTTTAGTGATGATCACAAAAAATGTTAAATTGAATCATTTTCTTTATGACCCATGTATACTGTGATGCTTTTGTACTTTGTATTTAAATAATTATGTTGTACTTTATATACTGACGAATCTGATACCTACATTTGTATGGTCTGCGGAGAATAAATTATTATTATTATAAACCAACCTCAAAGTGACAGAATTCTGGGGACAGGATGGATATTATTTAGAAGTAGAGAGGCTTAGACTATATCTTTCAGAGAAGTGAGCTTTTTGAAACTACGTGGTGAGAGAAAGTCCCTGGACATTTGACGGAGAGAGCAGAAGTGGAAAAGTTGAATGGGACTACTCACCAAGGCACCTTCCATGCAAGTGGCAAAATTATAGCCTCGGCCCATGATGAGCAGGGATTTATTCTGGAACAAATCTTCGGCCAGCTCCTTGACAGCTTCATCCAATTTCAGCACCTCCTTGATCTGATCGCCCAATTGGCACAAACCCTCAATGATCTGAAATATGTACATCAAAGATGAAACACAAATTACATACAGTAAGTACACTCTTAATAATCTCTTAAGTCACCTTTTGAGAAAATTCCAATCCTAGGGCCATGTGATTAAACACACACACACATTACACAAATCACTGCTGGGCAACATCCAAAATGCACGTATTTGAATTTATGATACATTTGCAGCATGTACTTTGCATCAGAAACACTATTTCTAAAAGTATTTTTTATTGTTTAACTATTCTACATTAAAAAAGATTTTTGTAATTCCAAAATGGTGCCAAATCAAAATTTGAATGAGTTTTAGTTTTACAAGTGTTGTTGCTTCTCTAGTCTCCACCAAACTTCAGATGTGCATGCACGCAAATGTCCTTTTTCACCTTTGCTTTCAGTGCATGTGGTACATTTAAAGGGAAATGCACAAGGGCTTTAGGTAGAGCTAGTGGGATGAATTCCTGATTAGTTTGCTTTTTCAGAAATATTTATTATTTTGGCCAACAATATTGCTTTAAATATAATTTTTGAGTTGCCTTAACAATAATAATTTCAATTAGTGATGGGTCGATTCCAAAATTTTAATGATTCCGATCCCGATTCATACATATCAATTCCGATTCTACCGATACCATTGATTCTGATGCCATAGGCTCCAAGAAAAATATCACTTAATTCCAGGCAATAAGACAACCACTTAAAAAATTATTACTCCGTGAAGGAATCAGTTGACAAAAGCATCTTTCATATCATCACTATGTAATTAAAATATAATACCCAAATTTCAAAACAGAACATACCTGAAAAGTGGTGTTACCTCATAGGTATTACTTTAGAATATTAGCACTCGTGTTTAATTTTAAAATAAAAGTATTTCCTTTAATATCTATCTTTTATTGTAAATATCTTATCATCATTAATAATGTCTCCCAAATTTAATCTCGTTTTACGGATTTTAAATTTTAGCTCAGAAAGCAAAGCATTTTCACTCAGTCTGGATCAAACCTGTTGCGTTTAACATCACATATTTTTCCTGCCAAACTAAAAAGTCTTTCATTGAACACAGTGGATGGCGGTATGGGAAGAAACTTTTTCCCAAATACTTTCAGCTCTGTGTAGGAGATGCAAGTCTTCCAGTATTTCCCAGGGAAGGAATTTGGTGGTGCATTCATCTATGATAAATAAGCTTCCACTTAGGCTTCAACAGTGTTTGCTACGGTGACTTTGGGTATTTTTCCAAGTGCATCAGTGTATCTTGACCATATACCTGTCACAGGCTCCCTAGTCTGCATTTGCTCCTCCGGAAGTGGTGTGCCACTTAGAATCTATACAGTGGAACCTTGATCTATCATTTTTCAGGGGGATGGATAAAAAAAAAAAAAAAAAAAAAACGATGAATGCGAGAATGTTGGGCTGGGTTGCCTATGTCCCAGGACACACATAATTTTGGCGTGTAATTATATGATATTCGTTTAAGGATTCAAACAAGATTTTAGCTGATCACAAGAATACTAGTACTTTACCAAGACACATAGGTCATTTTGTTGATTCGACTAATATTGCTTTCAAATATCCTGATGGAAAACGCCACCTCGCTAAAAAATGTTTGGTATACACTCGGCATTTACGCTATTATGGATTTCTCTCAGATGTAAAAATTTCGGATTTTGCCGTCATCACTGGATTCACAATCCAGTTTGAGAGGCAAGACGGTGAGACTGCGAGTCTTCAGAAAAATCACTCAGAGCAATTCACACCTGTTTTTCAAAGGTAGCGAGCGTGGGGACCTCATTCCATCATCTGCTTCCTTGTAGGGTACCTTTTAGTGACCACACATTGTTAGAGGTTGAAACAGAAACAGCGGCCGAGCAGGAACAGCAAGCGTCGGCTAAATTATTCGTTAACAACTTTTGTGGGCCAGAATCACTGATCACATCACACAACAAATTCGAATCCTTTGTCAACTATTTAATTACTTTTTATCCTTTAGGACTTTTCTGCTGATTTCAATTGCAGCTCCGGGTCTCTATTTTTTTGCGTAACAAACTCAGATCAATCATTAACTGCGCAATAATCTTATCTTTAGAGGATGGATCACGTTGTAGTTCAGAGCTTTTTAGTTGTACGGAGAACACTTGCACGCCGGGCACAGCCAGGTTTTTACGTCTTTTGAGGCCTTTATAAAAAACTTGGCTCAGCTTTTATGAAATAATAGCAAGCATGACAACCTTCACCACTTTTTTTTACACAGATAGGACACTTAATACTACTACTTTTGGAATTTATGATGTCATTCACATTTACTGTTGACTGTTCCGAAGCCATCTTGGATACTGTGCAGACAAGTGCTTCATAAAAGTTGATTAAAATTAATGTCTGAAATCGTTGCCTGTCCAACACAGTACATCTCAGCCAACTGCTTACCGCCAACTCCTTTATCGGATTGCTCTGCAATTTTTAATTTATACGTGAACGATAACAAACATGTTTTCTTTTAGAGGCCATGGTGAATGATAAAATGCACTCACTAACGCAACAACACTTAAAAGAGTGTCACAGTAGTAGGTCAAAGACATACTGACTGACTCAATCAGTGCATACAGGCAGTGGTGGATCTATAGGGGGGGGGGGGGGAAGGGGCCAAGGGGGGCTATACCCCCCCCCTCAATCCCCCTTGTCCCTATCCTGGACCCACCACTGCACACACGGAAGGTGAGGGAAGGAAGGAAGACGGACGGCAGCCAATAACAGAGCAGCACTCAGACTCACCCCACATCATCCACCTATCGCCTATCCTAGCTTTGCAGAGGGAAAAAGAGTAGCACTCAAAGGCAAGACCGTTATTTTGTAAATCTTACTAGTTATCAGGTTTATACATTTTTGGTTTATAGGTTTTACACATTTTTCAGTTAGTGATTCAGATAATCGGCGATTAAAATGGCTGGAGTTTGGATAATTGGAGTTTATTTATTTTAATAAGTAGTATTAAAAAAGACAGAGGTAGGGTATGTGCATAGTATTTTTAGAAAGTATTGTTAAACTGCAATTGCATTTTTGCAAAAATGAGAAATTTGTCTTTTGCATTTAAAATGCAATTTTAGTATTAATAGGAAAACAACTACAAAGTACTCAAAAAAGATGATCGACTTGAAAATGTCTAGGAGGTCTCGGATTTTCAGATGGAAGCAAAATTTAGCCCATGCGTTGGGAAAAAATCTAAAATCATAAAAATAGTGAGCCCTCAGTACCACATGTGACCTATCAAATTTTGTCTGCCACATACTATTCTTTGGCTCATCAAGATTAGGAAAAAAACAATCTCTGGATTTTGACTATAACATGAGCAAACAGCAAATGAGCAAAGATTTTATTTGTCATTTCTATTTTCTCACTCTCTTCCGCATGATTTTTAATGATTATACCCTCATTCCCAGAATGGTTGCTAACCTTACTGTGAGCAATGTTAACAACAAATAAGCATGCCCATTTTGTCTTAAATAAAGCAACTGCCACCAAAATTTTGCACTGGTCATGAAAACAATACTCTAAGTCACATGGCCTCATAATCTCTCAGCACTCTTTATTTGAATTGAGTTGATAGCACTCTTTATTTGAATAGAGATAATAAAATACAGTTAAAATGCATTTAGCCCATCTCTGAGCACCATGTCACTATTATTAAAATAAACTTTCTTTCCCACCACCAATTCAAATGTGAAAAGAAAAGTGAATTACTAATTGATACTTGAAGTCAGCAAAAACAAAATTGCAACAAAAGACAAAATTTTCACAAATTAATTTTATGAAAGAAAGTGACAAGCAATCCAAGCAAGCAAAGCATCAACAACAGCAATGCATGCCAAAACACCTTTGCCTCAAATTGAGACTGGAAAATCTTTGAAGAAAACATTTCCCTGATCAGATTGTACACATCTGTGCCATACAAACAGAAGGAGAAATTCAGAAAAGTCACCTCATGTCGGCGACTCTTGAGGGAGATCCTGTCTTCACTCATGACCAGGGCAAACATCACCATGGAAATGAACTGCGATGTGTACGCCTTTGTTGATGCCACACCAATCTCAGGGCCAGCGTTTATATGCACTCCACAGTGCGACTCTCGGCAGATGGAGCTGCCCACCGTGTTTGTGATGCCCACGATGAGAGCACCTCGCTGCTTGCAGTACCTCAGAGCCATCAGCGTGTCCGCCGTCTCACCTGCAATACCACACCATGCACGTTAAATCCATCATTTGATGTGTCTTGCACAGTTAACACCATGTACCTGATCAAGAACCAGGAGTGTGACAACATTAACATGCGTCATTTCATAAGAATCGTTTCCTTAGAAAATTAGGCCTAGGTAATTAATGGTCTGCATTTTTGATATTATTTTTGTAAATGGAGTTTGAGAGCAAGAAATAACATAAATATTCGTGAAAGACCATGGAAACATTCCTCTGAGCACAGTGATAGTGGTACCCACATCGCTTCTGCAACAACCTATACAATGCTGATGCTTACCTCTACATTACCACAGGGTAACTATAATTAAGCATTTAAAATACCCTTCCCCACCACAAAAGATTTTAACTACTGGCACTCTTCCACTATAGCTGTAACTGATTATAATACCAACGTATGCAAGCAGACGACGCTGAAATGCAACACCTAATTTGATTAATACTCATGATTGAGAACGTCATCAAGCTACATGCAATGCTATAAAATTTTAGGTGCACATGAACTTGTTAACTAGTAACCACTTTTGCTGTGATTACGATCATTTTTGCCGTATAATAGTTCACACATACTGAAGTTACGTATACAAATACACAGGGAACTTGCCCTCCAGGTTAGGTGGCGCCTCTACCGACCTCCATTGGAAACGACTTCATTAATTGACCAAGCTCGGGCAAAAACTTTCCACACCTTACCTTTTTCTAAGACTGTGGCCTTCACTCACAAGAAACCAGGAGATGTAATGACACTCATGTTAAATTATCAAACCTATCAAGGCATCTAGAGGGTCTGAGTTGAAGTGCACACTATTGTACATTAACTTACCTTCATCCATTACATAAATAAAAAGTTTAAATCGTTTTAAAAATAAAGTCTAAGAGTATTTATTAGAGAAGTGTTTTTATAGAGTAAAAGAGTATCTGTACTGTGAATTGTATCATTTTTTTAATGAAATTGTTTTCTTTTTTATGTCCTATATTCATACTTTCATTATGATTGCACCATGCATCCTTTGGGCAAATAAATTATTTATATTCAGTTTTTAACCCCTCAATGCCGTCATGCATACCCAGTACGCACACTTTAAATTTCATATGCTGCCATCATGCGTACCCAGTATATGCTTCTTGAACTTCTGTATCTAACATTTTTTCTCCGTCACATATTGTATTTTAAATTAAAACTAATTACTCTACATTTAAAAAAAATGGTTTTTTTTCCAATAAAATATTCATAGTGATTTTATGCCTTCAGATTTTTTTTTTTAAGTTTCGATGAAATTCCAATTGAAACCAGTAAGTTGACGAATTTGGTCTTGAAAATCAATGCCTTTCTTCAACTGCACCATCTTGAAAACTGCTGCCTATTCTGCTTGTGAGATGGCAAGAAGGGTCAGCTCCTTTAGCATGAGATATGATATCTTCCTTATTAGCTCACTTTCTCTCCATCTTCTCCTTGTGTGTCATCACCTCGAGCCCCGAGTGCATCTGTTCCACTTCGTTAGTCCTAAGAGAAGGGGCCATGCTCTTCTCTCTGCATTTATTTTTTCTTCTTTCGTGGACAGTAATCAACAAAGATAAGAGTCCCTCTAAACAGTCAGCATGTACTAGGGCTCCTTCAAGATATTTTATAGTCTTCTGATGGAGTTTTAAAACCACCCGTTTCAGTCCACTAGAACCATTCATTCTGTATGGTGTTCTTTGAGGCAGTATGTTGTAATTCTTGTCGGGTTTCTTCCCCAATAATAAAAAATACTTCTCCAGCCTCTCTCCAGTTGCCAGAGAGTAAACAAAGGTTTTGGAAAGAAAGATGTCTCGGAAATGGATAGGAGTGCTACAAGAAAGTTCATGGTTAGAGTTGGATGTGCCTCATCATTACGAGTAGCCTGCAAAATAAATTGGACGTAATTAGAGCCCAATATTTAAGGCACTCCTCCTCACTTTCACCTTTGCCTTCACTACTGTCATGTATGTCCGCTGCTTATACTCCACTGTTTGCTGCGTAGACACTCGCTAGGCATCGACTGGAGCCCTTCTCACATTCCGTCTTGAATTTAGTTCAAGCCCATACCTTACGATTCAGTGCTTCCATGACGAAAGACAGCCAGCCAGCCTCCCTTGTGGATAGATAACAAGGTAATTACACAATAACTTAATGCACAGAATCGCCAAATCGCCATTCAAATTGGCAATAGAGGAGCCATTTTGCCCTCAAATGGGCTCATGTGTTAAGTATGATACCATCTGTGATATCATGTTTACGTCTTCCCACCCAGTCGCTGACAACCGCAGTATTTTCCCCGACCTTTCCCCCCTCTGAAATTTAAAATTGTCTCTAAAATGAAACTTAAAAATGAACAATATTTCCTCTTTCTTTGAGTGACTTAATTCTAGTGATGGGTCGATTCCAAAATTTTATCGATTCCGATCCTGATTCCGATTCTGACATTTCGATTCCGATTCTACCGATACCGATTCCATCGATTCTGATGCCATAGGCTCCAAGAAAAATATGACTAAATTCCAGGCAACAAGAAAACCACTTTAAAAAATATCACTCTATAAAAGAGTCAGTAGACAAAAGCATCTTCCATATCATCACTATGTAATTAAAATATAATAGCTAAATTTCAAAACAGAAAATACCTGAAAAGTGGTGTTACATGATAGGTATTACTTTAGAATATTGGCACTCATAATATGTCGACCATATATATATGTATCCAAACTACAAGGGAGAGCCCTGAGTACAGAAATTTTCATAGCTGTAATAAAGATTACATACTACATATATGAATCATGTAATATTTGGCCCTTTCAAATTCTCAAGCAGAAAAACCAATTATTCTACATACTCAGCCAGCAGGTTTTGACATCTCCACGTTTCAGTATTACTGCCTACAGAAAATTGCCTTTTGCTACTCACTTGTGTGATTGAGCAAGTACTTTCCTGCCAAAATTGCAATATTATGGAGACTTTGGAATTTTTACTAAAAATTATATCAACGATTTTTTTGGATCTTGAATCTTCTTGGAATTCAAGTGGACGAAGCGAACGAACTAAAGAACTAAACTTTAGTTAGAAACTGTTGTCATCACCAACAAACCTACGCGGTTGCACCGGAGACATGGAGAAATTGGAACCTGAAAACCGCGGAAACCTACGTAGTCACAACTAAACTTTAGTTTTGTAGATCTAAAAAAATTCTATACTTCTCACGTCATTTAATCAACCTTAAAATCTCTTGCTTTTTTTAAGTTCAACAAAAAAACTAAACGCTACAAATTAATATCACATCGGACGGACGCAGTAATAAAAAAGGATAAAAGAGCCTTCTGGTGTGAAAACTCCCCCTTCTGCGCGACTCACCTCGGCGAAGGTGGAAAGGGAAAAAGGGTATCGGTTGTTGCCTTTCACGGAAACAGTTCATTTTTCTCTTTCTTAAGCATGCTGAAATAATCTCTTCACTTTACTTCAATACCCAGGGCATATTTCTTATGCGTGGGATAGTTCCGAAAAATATCCAATCTTTACCCGGACGGCACAGAATCCTCCGTATTTAATTCGTATGCAGATAATATCCATTGACAAAAAGCGACGGAGCGGTAGTCAATGGATACTATCTGCATAAGAATTAGATACGGAGGATTCTGTGCCGTCTGGGTAGTATTTTCACTTGAGTAATGCGCTAATTGTTCAAGTCAATCTATACATAATCCTTTTTAACATCCTCAGTTTAGTGTTTTAAGTCAATGAAGACGATTATCCATGCTTTAAACTACGATTTTCAAGGCTAATGTTTTTTTAAACTTGAGAAATCGGCCTCAGTTACCGAGCCTTAGAGTTCCGCGGCGTGTAGCTGAGCTTTGACGCGCGATTGAAAAATCGCTCTTGTTTCCTTCGTCGCAGACTTTTTTTCCAAGATTTTTAATTAGTACTCTTTAGAAATCTCTACTTTATATTGTGGTCAAATTTTCCGAGTTATATTTTTCGTAAACGAAAGATAATGTCTACTTTATGTCAAATTTCATGCGAAAAACGGGTCGGCCATTTTGCGTCGTAAAACCAGACAGATGAGAGTCAAAATCTTCAAAAGTAATTGAAAGTATAGGCAAAGCACCAGATCAAATGAATGTTTCGTTTTTTATTCCATAAAACTCATACCAACGCAAAACCACATGGATAAATTCAAAGATTTTTTGAGGAAAAACGATATCTCGCGTGGCATTGAAAAATTGGTCATGTTTGGGCCGTTGTATCTCACTAAAGGTTCGTAATTATGTAAAATGGCATATAAATCTATATCTGGTAATGATTTATGATTATTTACGCTACGTTTCAAGCCTCTATCCCCAAAAAGGTTATTTTGGACTTTATTCCAGCTTTTTCCGATTTCGGACCAGTGTGCGCCGGGTAGGAAGACGAACGGCCGCCGCGGCTGGCGTAAAGGTATTCGGCGCCCACGTCGACAACTATAGTGTATTCGGCAAGCTGAAACTACCAGGTCAAGGCATTGGAATGACTTATCGGCTTTAAAAACTGCATTATTACATGAGTTTCATGATAGCGCTTCCTTTCGGCAGATTGCTGGACCGACTAGCCTCGAAAGCTCTGTAACCTTAATTACTCGACTCGACATTCGTAATGCTACTCGAAACGCTCGGGTCGAGTACCAACTACTCGATCGACTTGAATTTTCGAGTACTCGCACATCCCTAGAAGATATGTATTTTGTCATTACGATTACGTGGCGCGAAAATTCAAATGCCTGTTGGAAACGCGGTCGTATATTTTGTTGTTTGAAGTACTGCTGGAATCGGAATCGATTTTTCACCGTGGCAAGTACTCGTTTTCGATTCCGGTTCTTGGTCGAGAATCGAGGAATCGAAGAATCGAGGAATCGAACCGACCCATCACTACTTAATTCTCATCCTTCCTCATATTCATATTTTAAAATGTTGATTTGTAAACGTGTGTCACAAGATTGCTTATTGCTTACCAAAGTTATTTCAAAACATTTCGTATAATCAAAACTTCTTATTATCGAATAGCGCCATGTATTTACCATAGGCTTTTTACTGGGGCTACAACTTCCTATTATCCTCCTTTGTGTAATCGAGAGCTTACTGTACCTATAAAAATTGGACCTCAAATCATTTCGCGTGCAGCAGGTCGAGGTAATATTTTTGAAGTATGCAACTCCATATGGACCCTTTGGACATGGCCATAACTCCTTAGACAATTTAGTACCAAGACTCACTGAAAGACATTTCCTAAGGAGAATTCCTGCAGCTGGGAAGAAATCAAAGCCCCAAGGATGTGGGCAGTTTGTGCCAAGCATGGGAAATGAAGAAACAGTGTGAACTGTTGTGAACAAAGTGCAGTGGGCTTATGCTTGCATTGCTTCGAACCATGTCACACAAAGCAAAATTACAATGGTAAAGTCATTTGAACATTTCAAAATGGATGTTTGAAACAACAGAACGTAAGTACCTATATGAAATGATTCGGCAATAATGGAAACAAAGTCAACTGGGTCAAGTCACGAATTATCATGTAGCCAAAACGGGTAATCCTATCGATAATATACAATTGGTTACGAAATTTTTAACCCTTTATCACTAAACTATATCATGTAATTATATTAAAAAAATGCATGGAATGTTAGAGATCTTGCAGCTTAATCGAAACAAAACTCAAATCTTTGAAAACTGAAAATTTATTCATTAGTTTGGAGAACGAGATACGTAAAACAATAAATATTTATTCAAATTGCTTAAAAAATTATCATGTAGTAGCTCATTATATTATGCAAGTTTAAAAAAAATTTCAGTGATACTGATCGAATACTATGAAAGTTATAAATTATTGAATGATAGCATGCCAAAACGGCAAAGTCATTTTAAATCTCATCTGTCTGCTGGGATGGGATTTAATTAAATGGCCAGCATGCTTGAGGGGTTAAGTAACATAGAAATAAAGTTCCTAACTCAAACCAAAAATTCTGGGCAATTTCCTGGGCCTGAAAATTTAAGAATGAGCCAGGATTTCGAGACTTTCCTGTGTTTTATTAGGATAATAAGGACACTACTGAGCAACAGGGCAACCCCACAAGGTCAGGAACATATTTCAGTTGATAGTAGTGTTGCCCCTACTCTGTTCACATCTGCACTTGATGCACAGGCGGACAAACACAATGGAGAGAGATTGGAATAACTAACACCACCTCAGCCGTACAAATCCTGCATGCATTCATACTACAGTGATTACAATTGTGCTTCCTGCAAGTGCCCAATGACTGAACTGTTATGGTATGCACTCCAGTGTACAATAGAAAACAAGTTTCATAATGGCACATTACCCTGTAATTACGCAATTGTATGTTATTATTTATGGCATTCACCAAGGAAAAAAAATTTGCAGCAGCTCTTTGTCTCAAACAGGAGGTCTGGTAACTTCCTGAATTTCCACTAGCCACTCCCACTTCCAGCATGTAAATGGTAATCAAGTCGCAGTGTTCTAATGTAGGCCTTACGACTGCCTGGACATGCATGCTCACTGACCAGACTGTGAGATGAAAAAGCAGACATCGTCACGGAAGATGGGCGTGTTTCGGTCAAGGAAGTCAGACGCCAGCTCCACCATGACAGGCAATTCCGTGAGTTCCTCCAGCAGCTGTCGCGTGGCTACAGCGCTGTGGTAGCTGGTGCCACAGCCAATTAGCATCAAACGCCGACATCTCTTGATTTCTGGAATGTAGTCCTGGAGGAGCAAATTATATGATGAAGAACATGAGTGTGATCCAATATAGAAGAATACCCAAAATTATGTAACTAACATGGGTAGTTCTGTAGTTGGGTGAAGAATACAGCCACTAGATGAGCATAGAGTATAAGGGCTGTATTCTCAGTCGACCCAACATAAGTGGTGGGGGGTGATTCCGTCGTCAAGTTCTCTTGATAATTTTCGGGTGTACAGTTAGGGCAACGGCTGAAGGTAAATAAACAATCGGTGTTGTCCGCCAGGTCCTATCGGTACCTTAATTATTGCTACAAATACTCTCATATCAAGCCAAAATTAGAACCTTATTTTCTTTAAATTACTTCAAAAGCGGTATGTACAAGATAGTAATAAGTACGGAGCGTATATGATCATTGATGTGTGAACTTACGTTGCATCATCAAGGTTCGTCATTCGCTTTCACCTTCCGTAGTTAAGTTTATCATGTGGCAAACAGTCGCATGAAAATACGTTTTCCATGGTTATAGGTAAACGAAGTATTGGTTTCCCAAAAGTATACCAAGTGCCAAATGTGAAAAATATTATTATATATTTGTAGAAACAAGGTGCATGTATACCACTATATTGTTCTTATTAGTTCAGTCAATTTTTTATTTAACTTGGTGGCTATAAAGTGGTAGTATTATTACCTTTCCACTGTGTTACTGTACATTTTAAAATGATTTGTGTGAGCTCGTCTCCCTTAATATGCATTACAACGTTGATTCTTTAATCAAAGAGATCAGCAGGCGATATTAGGGCTGGTTCGGGTACCCTACATCAAGTGGGGCCCGTTTAGTTCCAAAAACGGCCAAGTGTAGGGCTTGATGTGGCGTGTGTAGGGTAAGATCGGTTTATGTAGGGGCTGATGACGTATCCAGGGACGGTTGGCCCTACAGGGTCAACTAAGAATACATGCCTAAATCATTCTAAGATTAAGCCATTGTTGTCACAAAGAACTTTTGAGTCCATGAATGTCACTTGGCAACAGTAATGGATGCAGAAAATATTTGTATATAAGAAAAAAATATTTGTATAAACCTCAGTTTAAAAAAAATTGGCAGTCCTCAAATCTGGACCACAGGACTCCACTACCCATAATGAACACTGCAGCAAAATAAATAGTTTTTTCTTGTTATTACTGTTGAAGGAGTTTTGCAGTCATATGATATCATTATAAATTTGTGAATACATATTACTGTTGCTAAATTTTCAATCAGCAACAATTTTTTCCATAATAAAATACAAGCTCATTATTCAAAATGCCTAGTCTTGGATTCTTGCTTGCATGCAGATATTAGTCAACTTCCAATAGCCTGGGAGAAAAGCATATGGGGTTAAAAAATCATTAATACTTAGTAGCTCGTTTTTTTGAATCTGTTTATCAGAAAAAACTGTAGATATTGATGAATCATTGTCAATTTATTATGGTGAATTCCAATTGCATGTGATGTTTAGTATTCTCTTCTTGAGTCCAAGACCTAATTCATAAATACTAATAAAAATTCAAAAGAGGATACTGCCACTTTTAGGTAAAGATGCCTGCTTACTCTCTTATATCAGCCTCTATTTTGGAAATCGAGAATTTTTACCACTCCCCTGCGTGTACATGTATGCTGCAATTATTTAGAAAGCTGTAAAAAGGATGTGGGTAAACTCTTCTCGGGATTCCCACTGGGTTGATTTTTCCATAATGGCCAATATTTCAAGCCCCAAGTCAGAGCTTGAAATGTTGGCCATTGTGGAAAAATTAACCTGGTGGGAATCCCGAGAAGGGTTTACCCACATCATTCGCCACGAAAGCATAAAATCATATTTTGCAAAAAGAATATTTCTAATAATGCCACTAATGACAATTATCATCGTTATTAAAATAGAAGTGCTACAAGCCTCAACCTAACATTTATAAGAACAAAAATTTTGCAACTTGAACTAAAAACTTTGCTCTTTGAGTTATGCACGATGGCACATGGGCCTATTGTAATTTAATAAGCTTCCACTGGATGTTCAAAGAGTAAAGACCATGTCCCTCTTCAAATGCAAACTTTGTGACTTTCTAATCGAGCTCTTATTTTATTCTGTGACAAATTTTTTCATATGTTACATTTTTATACCTTACTCACACCTTGGCATGTCCTATATTTGTAACAAACAAATAACTGGACGAATAAAATTTTTATTATTTTTACTAGTACTTGAAAAACTTTACCGGCAGATATCTCTCTGGCCCATTCCTTGAGTTACTACGCTCAATTTCAGAGGCTGAGGCTGTTTGCTTGAATTGCTTCAACCATCTAAATTTTGACCCTACAATACTGCAATTTCAGCCATAAATGAAAGAAATACAGTGAGTCCTCATTTAACATCACTTACCGTTCCTGAAAAATGTGACGATAAACGAAATGACGTTAATCGAAACATAATATCCCATAAGAAACAATGTTTAAAGTGAATATCGGCTCCTAGACCTCACTATTCCTACGTGAAAAATTTTAGCGTATCATATCTGGGGCATTTTTTTATGATGGGAATGCCAAACTATGGCATAAATACGAGTTCCTGTCTTCATCGATGACAATAGCAGCAGTGACGTAAATCCTTCACCATTTTTGTATCTTCCAGCATTTGCTTTTCGGCTTCACTATGGTGGTCGCCCGGGCGAGCGTCGCCTGGGCATCATCATCGCTGAAACATCGTCGCAGTTACAGGAACCAAAATTATTGTGAACACGGTGAAAAAAGTGACGACAAAAACTACGAGTTCTGCACGGAAAAATTCCTTGAAATCACTTTTTAGGTTCCTGAAAACCATTATGTCAAGTAAAACCTTGCGCACCTACCCAAGGATTCATTTTGCAGAAAATTTGCTAAAACCGTAATCGCAATTAACAATAAACACACCATTTTACACTTCATTTAGGCTGACTGCATTACCGCCCAAAAAACGAACAATCTGCAATGCCCGCCGCTTCGCGTTTTTCCTCGCGCGAAATTTAAAATACTTGACGTTATCACGAAGCGAAGGCGCGATAAACAAATGACGATCTCAAAGTTTTCGTGACGTTATCGCGAAATGACGTTGAACGGGGTGACGTAGAACGAGGACTCACTGTAAAGTCCCTCAGGCATCCAATAATTATGAATGTTATATTGGCAGTAAGATGTAAATACTTCACGTTAGTCTCATCCTTTCATCAATTTTAGCAACACTTGTAGCATACTTCCACATTTTATCATTCTTTCTCTATCTTTAAGTTTTAATCTCCACCTCAATTTATTCCATAATTTTTATTCTCAACCAAGGTTAACCAATTTAGAACAAAAAAATTGCCCCAAATTTTCCGTGAGGGGATATCTAGATTTCCATGCTACACATTTTTTTGTGATTTTGACATATGTACCCAATTATTGCTAAGACAATACTAAGGCAAATAAACACAGAGACACAAAAAAAAAGAAACACTCACATTGAATAAATAAACTCGAAGCTATCGAAGCACTTCTGGCTTCTTCCTCAGCTGAAGTATGAATGGTGAGGAAAGGAGAGGGTTGGAAAAGGGAAAAGAGGGGTAAGGGGAGAGGTGCAAACATACATATAAATTCAGTGGTACCACTGAATTTATATGTGTATATATATATATATATTACATTGATTGAATTTTCACCTTTATTCCTCCTAGCGTGACAGTCTTGCTCTGGAAATTCAACCGGCCCCTCATTGTGTTCACCACAGACTCGGGTTGCTCAAAGATTTCCTTCTGCATGAAAGAGCTGAAGTTGCCTGCATAATGGAATAGTTCAAATGACAGGAGAAAAGAAACCAACGCATTTGCTAAAAATTAATTAATTTGAGGAGGTGTGAAACAAAAAATTAAATAAAAAATTAATTTAGGTAACAAGTTACACATAAATTTAAATACCATGTTTACTTTCCAAGATTTTATATTTCCCTTATCTCTTCAATTTTAACTACTTTTCCCTACTACTTGAACATTTGTTTGGAGTAGGTAACCATGAAAAACACCACAGTAGGACATCATAATATCAATGAAATTTGACTGAAAATATATGCAAAATGTTGGCAAAATGACGGAAAACTTCAAAAGAAATCAAGAGCCAGGAAACATAAGACAGCAGGTATTCTCAGACTGTAATTATGTTTAAAGATATCTAACAGTTTAGTGAATTCTAAGTAGAGACTAAGACATAAGTATTTTTTTTGGCATATTAAGACCAGTATATTTAGCAAGTAACACAAAAATTAACAATTTCCAACAGATTACATTTAAATTAGAGATGGGTCAAATAGCAGATTTCTCGAACTTGAATATCGAATTCGAATATTTAATCATTGCTCGAATATTCGAATACCTCGAATTTCGAATACCTCGAATACTAAACGATGAATGCTGGAATGTTTGACTCGGTTGCATGTGCAGAAGGCAACACAAGATTTTGGGGAGTAATTTTGATTTCCTTTAAAGGATTCGAACAGGAATTTAGCTGATTAATGGAATATTTTAATTTTATGGAAACAATTGGGCATACAATTAATTCAACTAACATCGCTTTACCCCCACTACTGCTGCCAAGTGCTAGCTGACAATCTGAGGCATTTTGCAAATAACAAGCTCTTCTCCACCGGATTTTCTTCAATTATTTTCAGTCCATTTTCGGAAGTTTTCACGAGATAAGAAGATGAATTGGAATTGCTATCAGGGAGAAACCAAATATGTATCCTGAAAAAATATCCCTTCATCTGGGACTGTAACAATAAAGATTTGTAGCACCACTCATAAATTGTAACTTGATAATGTTTACGGAAAAAAAATACCGCATCAACTTCCGTGAGGCTCTGCTGCTCATATCGAGTCTCGCCAGAATGCCAAGTCTCTGTCCTATTTTGAAATTTATTTCTTCGCGTAAAATGCTTAAATAAAGTCAGAAATGCGTCGCGTTTGGTCTTGTTCTTTTTTAAATTACGCGCACATTACTAATATTTCAATCCAACAAAGGTGTAATATCAATTGCCAAAAGTCATTGTTAGGCACCTTTTGGGCTAATAGGTGATTCATGCAGCAGTTGACCTCCAGAAACTCGAAACTTAGAAGCAGGCAGGCTGAAAAAGGTCAGTGGCTGAGAAAAGGGGGGGGGGGGGGAACCCATTTGTTTTGCTCTCCTGTAACTTGATATTTTTTTCAAAGCTAAGGTCTTCGTAATATGATCCCTGCGCTTGCTGGGACCTTGACCTTTTTTTATTTCGGAGAAGAGGAAAGCCTCAGAGCTAGTGCTGAATGGGTGGGGTTACCGGATCTTGGGAAATGCGCTAATGTAAGTATCCCACGGTACTCATGCAGCAGTTGACCTCCAGAAATGGGGAACTTCGAAGCAGGTAGCCAGGAAAAGGTCAGTTGGTGAGAAAAGGGGGGAGGATGTGAAACACGTTTCAATTGTTCTCTTGTAACTTGATATTTTTTTCGAAGCTAAGGTCTTCGTAATATGATCCCTGCGCGAGCGAGGACCTTTTATTTGATTTCTGAGAAGAGGAAAGCATCAGAGTGGGTGAGGCGACTGCTGAATGGAGGGGGATAGCAGATCGTGGGAAATGCACCAATGTTACTATCCCACGGCACTGAGTTTCTCCCTATGGTAGTTTCATCTCCTGGAAAAGATTCAAACTAAGTGCCTGTCCTTATTAGCCATAAATGACACATGGTAGACACGCGAGCTGGGGCCTTTTGTTTGATTTCGAAGAGGAGGAAAGCGTCGGCGGAGGGGCCGAGGGCTGATGGATGGAGGGGGAAGCGGATTTTGGGAATTGTGCTACGTAGTTACTATCCCACGGCACTGAGGTTTTCCTGGTGGGGGAAACCGGGGATTTTCGGATTTTTTCACCCGGATCAATTTAGGTTCCCCAAGTCGAACTCTTTTCACCGCTCTAACCCACGCATTTGATGTAGTTCGTCAACTTGCCTAAAACGGCGCTGCATGCACTAAAAGACTAGAGTTCTCTACATTTTTCCGAGTCTACTACCAACGGCGTGCGTGCGACGGTGTACGACGCGAAATTCAAAGTATTCGAGGCGGTACTTTTCGCATAACTATTCGAGACCTCGAATATCGAATACTTCCTAGTATTCGAGGTATTCGAGTATTCGCGGATACTATTCGCACATCTCTAATTTAAATCAAATAATTGCTTATTTAAATTCAATTCAAAATGGTAACAGTTTCTTTAAAAAAATGTAATTAATATTTACTTAAAAAAAAGTCTTTACGACACATGAAAATATTTTGTTTTGGATGAAATATGATCTATTGAATTTCACATAAAAATGCCCCCTTTATGAGAAAAACTAAGCTGGTGTTATATTTGACCGACGTTAAATTAAATATTATCTGTCTAAACATTGCAGTAGAGCCTGAGAATAATCCACAAGCAAACACCTGTGAAGATACACCAAGGCACGATCACACAAACGCAACCATTAATCACCGTGTAGAGAATATGAACTATTTATTTATATTAAGACAACCAGCCAACCATAAAAAATCAATTTTTCTTTCAATGACTTTTGTGTTGCTCTATGACACACCAATTTAACAAGAATTGCTGCACCAACCTTCTCCTTATTGTCATTGTGCAGGAGAGCATTTGAAAGTGAAATCCACTAGGATATAGATGATCAAAGCAACAGCAAACATGCTCACACAAGCAGTACGTAAAACACACTAGCACCAGAACTTTTTTAATCACTTCAGTCTCCACAAGTCACATACACTTCCCAGATGCATGAAAACTTTTGAGAGGGAGCATCACATAACATCTTGACTTTTAATGAGGGGGCTCTTTTTCAAGGATCCCTACAAAATCTCGGCCTTCCCAAAAGTTTTCACTAATCAAGCCCACTGGGGAATTTGGCAGTCCTTGGGGGTAATGATGGCATCACACACAAAACAAAACTATGAACTCTTTCAACTCAATCTCAATCATCTCCCCTCATACAATAGGATGGGATACAACGAAGCCGTATGCATGTTAGGCCAACATTTTATGGTATTGTAAATCAAGCCACTTCTTCAAAACCTGATAACTTGGCAAGTGGTGAGCAGCCTAAGAAGAACCACTCACTCTCTAAGTGTGTTATGCACTTGCTAGCCAATAGAAATAAAATCATCATCATTACTATTATTATTATTTTTACAATTACATTTATCCGGAAACACACAGACAGCACTCACTCTGATGCGCATGCATTAATGGATCGACAAAGTTGTTGAGAGCAAAGTAGGAGCATGGCCTCATAGGTCAAAGATGGGGAATGGGCTCATAAGACTTGAGACTTTCCAATACAATTACATAGCTGCATTCATGTGTACATGGCAAACAAAAATTAATTTTTGAGAGACAGCTCCTCAAAGCAAACAATCCACAATGCAAGAACAAGGGAAGTACATGCATTATTTTTCACTCCATTTCATTTGACATAATTTTTGGAGATGAGGATGAGGAGAATACTCCTAGCCCATCAGGGTAGAACTTGTAGCCTTAACTAGCATCAACAGCAAAACAGTATGCATGCATCCACTACTTTTGGGATGTCTCTGGAAATATGCCGTATAAGCGTGTGTAAGAGGCGCACCCCTATTTTGAGCATCGGAGCTATGAAGAAAAAAATTTTGCGGCATTTTTTTTCATACTATCGCGCGGTGTTGCAGACGTACGCCTGGAATTTAGACAGTTATCGAACTTTTTTTTTTAATATGAATTGAAAGAGGAAATTTTGTTAACTGCGGCTGTAATAGCGGCATAAGAGGGAGTAGAAAGAGTTCCAATCCTCTCTTCGCATACGCCGTTGCTCTACGATGCTTGTCCTATTCACGAAGAATTTTGTTTAAATGCTCTCGCAAGAGTATTGCAATAGAATTGCAGCCATGGAAAATTTTAAGGCAAAACACGACAGGCACATAGCATGAACCTTCCCAAGAGATAGGACAACAATCGGGGCAATCTCAGCGCCGTAGGATAATAACCACGTCGTAGATTTAACGGAACCACACTCGGCCCTCCATCAGCCAATGCCTCTGCCGTTTTTTTTTCCTTTCCGAGACCCCACAGGAAAATAGGAAAACCTCAAGTTACAGGGGAACAATGGAAACGTGTTTCATCCCTACCCCGTCTCACCAACTGACCTTGATCGATCTCCCAGTTTATGGAGGCCAAATGCTAGGTGAGTCATCTACTGAGCCCGAAGATATCTCGATAGCTTTCAATAAATGTATGACACGCACGAGGTTCAAAAAAAGAAAGAGATCTAACGCGATGCATATCTTACAGAATCCCATCTATATACAGCCCTTGTGGTGACTGACTCATGGATACAAATTCCCGACCACTTCCAGAAGTGCTGGAGAGCTGAAATTTGGCACGCGTGCGGAGAACCCGAAATGATCCGGAGGAAAAATCCGAAAACCGGAAGTTTCCGCCACGTGTCGTCGCTAGGACGACAAAATGGCCGAAATCGCGCCTTTTCCGGGGACATTCTTTCTGTTTTTATTTTACTGCGCGCGAACCATGCGTGTTACATGAATCGTTAATGCATGTTTTGAAAGCTGATAAACGTGGTCACGTGCTTATGTAATAGTATTAGTTTCTTTTTAATAAAATGACTGCCAAAATGGCGTCTAAATTTTGGTTTTTCGAAAATAATTTCATTCCTTCCGCTCCCCTCGACTTAATTTCGAGTGTAGGATAACGAAAATGATTATTATATATGCTCATAACATCGTCTACGAAATGTAGGCAACAATTTTCTTTCGTCGTCCTTGGTTACTCAGAAAAAAATTAAAATATACCGAAAATTACCGAAAATTACGATTTCCAAAAGATTAACACAGGATTATGTAAATTTTAACCTGATCGATTTCTTTCAAACTTAGTATTTGCATACACGTATGCATTGACTTTCAGAAAAAATAAACATTTAATAAATTATTTAATCGATATAACGGCAAAAAAATGAAAATGGCGGGAACTACTAATTTTTTCCGGGGAGAGATTTATTATTTATTGTATTACTCTCGAAATATGGATGCCATAGGGACAACTTCTCTTACATATGATAGTAAATGGATGTGATCATATAACATCATCATCTTAAACCCCCTGAAACCCCCTACAAAATTAAAATTTGCATATAAGTAGCCTTTTCGGGTACTTTTCGCCACAATTCCGCCGCTTTTCCAACCCTTACCACTCATCGCTACGGAATTGATATGGGCGATTGATGACCATTGGCAGTACAAACCTATAAACCCCCAGTAAACCCTCCTACACCCCAAAAAAATTAAATTTTGCACATAAGTCTACTTTTTGGGTACATTTAGTGACTACTCCACCGCTGGTTCTTACCCCAACGACTCATCCCTACGTAATTTCTGTGAACGGATGGTGACCGCAGGGAGTACACACATAAACCCCCGGTATCCCCGTGAAATCCCCCCAAATGTTAAATGTGCCATTAAGTCTCCTATTTGGGAACTTCTCGCAAACATTACGCCGCACTACCCGTCCCCTCTGAGCTCTAGATCCGGAATATTTGGTGAGGGCGAGCCACCGTAAACCATACGGGAAAAAATATCAGAAAACCCCCGATCACCTCTTGGAACCTCGCCGAAAAAAAAATTTTTAATGTCGCCTTTCCGAGTACTTTGTTACAATTTAGCCGGTGCCCCTTCTACTTATTAAAACCCCCGATAACCCCGTGAAACATCCCTAAACAATTCTCTAATAAGTAGCCTCTCCGGGTAAAGGAATCGTCAGAACTCCGCCACTGTTGCGGACCCCTAGGACTTATCGGCACGGAATTTATAAGGACGATTTGTTTCGTTCAACACAAGTATAAATCCCCCGGTATTCCGTTGGAACCCCCCGCAAAAAAAATGAAAAACTTGACATTAAGTGTTCTTTTATGGGTACTTGTCGCCACTATTACGCCGCATTACACTACCCTTTACAATCATCGCTACATGATCACTGTGGACGATCAGTGACCGCATGTATAACACATTAATACCCCCCAATCCCCCTGGGCACCCCTCTCGGTGGAGAAGACCATGTATTACGACTAAGCGGAGCAGCCGCGGGGGGCTCCTCATCCCCAAGGCGGCGAAGCCGCCCCACAACGAGCTTAAGTAACCCTCGGGCGGCGAAGCCGCCCCGACGTTCAAGCGGCGCAGCCGCTGTGGGCTCCCTCCACCCCTGGGCGGCAAAGCCGCCCCTTAAACAAATAACGGTGAAACAGTTCCGAAATGCCCTTGCCCTCTGGGCGGCTATGCCGACCCCAGCCGAGGAACGGCGAAGACGTTCTGAGAATTAAGCGGGGTAGCCCCGGCGGGGCACACTTAACCCCTGGGTGGCGAAGCCGCCTCTCAACGAGGAACGGCGAAGCCGTTCCGAGGAATGGGTGGGCCGCTTTCCTACCCCCTGGCCGGCGAAGCCGGCCCCTAGCTTTTTCTGGTGAGGTTATTCAAACTAAAATTCTTCAAACGACCACAAATGTAAACGGCGAAGCCGGAACCGGGGTTTTTAAGGGGCGGAGCCCCTTAACGAGCGCGCGGAGCGTGCGAGTTTAAGTTTTTAAAGCTCTAATTGTTTGACACGACGATTTATAGTTACAACAAGGCTACTAATATTCAAAATAGTCCAAACAGGACAATTTCGGAGGAAACAAGCGTAGCATAAGCGCATTAAAACAAGACGAGACGGACTGGAAACTTAAGGCAACGCAAACTGCGTATATCACATTTGCTGCACCTTCGCCCCTTCGCTTTGAAGGCAACGACGTCACATGCAAGATCGGACGTGTTCTTCCCGTGCTCCTTCGCTCATAGCCTCGTAGCTTGAAATACGGAGGGGAGGGAGCGCACTCCCTGGACCTCTCCTTCCGCGCCCTTCACTTATAAGCATTTCTGATTTCTTCCATCCACAATTTAGTCCAACTATGAACACACTTGTTCGAATTTTTAAAAGCGCAGGTTTTGACACCAATATAATTTTCAGTTGCAATAATCCTGATATTAGCGTCTGACGATGATTTTTGGAAAATCAGGTACTCAGCGTAATGGAAATTACTCGGCAAGACAGATATTGACTATTGACAAGGTATGTCATTTAAAAATACGCGTTTCTCTACATTTGACAACCGATTGCTATATGCAGTATAAATTCCGCGGGATGCCCACACGTGGCAGTAAATTTAGCGCGCCCTCCGGAGCGAAAAACCCCCGCGCGATGTTTTCCATGTTCACCTCTGGGGTACCGACGTGACGGCGCGATGCTAACAAGAAAAGCAAACAGGAGCATTTTAAAAATACGTCACTAAGGAAGAAACTCTCCTGCCTGCCGCTTGTTTTTGACTCAGGGTTTCAGATGACTGACTCACACTGAAAACCAAGGCCACTCAGTTCCCCTTGGACTTGCGACCGGTGAAGGGGAGGGGGGAAGATAAGAAGTTTGTGTAAGAGGCGGACCCTCATTTTCGGCCGCAATTTCAGCGAAAAAAGGTGCGCCTCTTACACGCGCTAATACGGTATTACCAAGGACAAAAGTGAAGACTTTGCAAGGAATGGAATACTTCACCGCAGACAATAATTCACTTCTGACTGTTTCTACTTCAAAGAATCCTACACTCTAGAAACAACTTTCCCATAGGTGGACAAACCTTTCATTATCTGCTGTATTTCCATCTTGAGTGTAGTGATTTCTCGAAGGTGTGGGTCGTCAAGTGAGCGCTTGAGGCGGTGGATACTCAGTGTACCTTCTTTCACGGCTGCCACGTCATCATCCTGCAATAGCAGAGTCAATCTCTCAGAGCACAGTCTTCATTCACAGGAAAGAGAAATAATTCAGTGGGCTATGATACATTAAAACACAAAGCCTCAAAAAGATAGTAATGATTGATGATAATAAGGCGCAGATGCACTGTGCTAAAATGAAGCCTGGAGAGCAATAAATTTCATGTTTTCCCTTCCTAGCATTCAAACTTCCTAATATTAGTGAGCAGAGTTGTATGAGCTGAAGCTTACTGACCAAGTTTTGGTGGTAACGGTAGAATAGAAAGAATTAGGCAACTCTAGGGATCAGTACATCATTCTCACCAGGACCCATGCTCCAATGCAGCTGGGCTACAAAATATCTTTAGTGAGGTCCTACTCTCAGTATTCTTGGTGTGTTTACTTACCAAAGTGAGAATACCCTGAGACAAAGATCTGAATGATAGTTGAAGATGGAAAAAATTAAAATCTCCGAAAGTAGTTTTCTCAATTGATAGTGTGCTCCTGCTCTTAGTATAACCTTTGGCTGGTTAACATGCACTCTTTCATGCTAATGATTGCTAAATCAATAGGCATTTTATATTTTACTATCACATATTATTTTTTCACGCATTCAATTGGCATTCCGAGATTTTTTTGCAATGCAGTCAGCCATAGCCATAGAGTGTTCTATTTATTACAAACTCATGAAATAAATATAGCATTACTTTCATCTTTTTACATTCACATGATACCCATTATTTCTCCATTGTAACTGTCATGTTCCTCTTGCCTCATCTTTGTTCCTTTGAGTCCCTAACCTCAAGCTTTCTGTTCAGTGATAGATGATCATGGAGGAGTTCATCAGGGGGGCAAGACCCCCAGTATGGGCCCCCCAATATTCATACAATATTATTGAATGAAAATTAGATATTAGGTAATATCCAAGTTGGATATTATATAGATGGCATTTGGCGGCAACTTCGGATATTATGTGGATATCTAAGCAATATTGTTGGATGAAAATTGGATATCCTTTGGATATTATAGTTGGATATTATAGATATTGTATGGATATTGTATAGATATCAATTGCTACTAGGGTATGGATCATGGGCTGGCATTTAAACATGTACAAATGAAATCATAGGCGAAATAAATAATGATGGGATGGTAATGAATGAGGAAAGGAGCGTGAGAGTGTAATGTGTTTGACCAACAATGCTGGGCTCAAACCCTTCAGGTCAGCTCCAAACCAAAATCCTCAAATTGCGAGGTGGCCCACACATTCACACGTTTGTTTAGGGCTTAGTTAGGGGTGAGCCCTATCCAAACCAATCTTCATTGAGGGAAATTAAAAACCAACACACACACACAGCAGCAACTAATCACGTGAATTAATGCCTATACCTTGATGGAATGCATGAGGATAACAAATATCACGCCATTTGGAATATTTGTTAATCAACATTGAGTTTATGAAGCACAATGATCATATTGCTAAGCAGACACTGGTAGTGTAATGCTCCCATTGGAGACCAGCACGTCCATCAACTGTTGAGTCCCCTTGGTAAGCAAAGGGCTTCATCACTTGGTTTGCGAGGGAGGAAAAGTAGCGGAAATAAGCGTACTAGGCAAGGAAGCATCGTAGGTTGCCATGGAGGGGAGGTGACATTCTTAACGCAGTGATTCTTTAGTGCAGCAGACTTGTGAGTATTGTTGTCCTCCGATCATTGCTCCAGCAGCCCATCCTTCAATCAGTTGCAAATAAATTTGGGAGCATTTTTGGCTGCCACCTAATGTCAATATTTCTCAGTCTGTCGTGAAAGCGCAATTACTAGAGGGTATGCCAAAGATAAATATGATCTCATTCAAAGCTATTATACAATGAGACTTCAAAGTTCAAAACCTTGTCATCAGCATACATATAAATTTATATGGTGTTCGACATTGGATAAATTCATGCAATAATAAACACCCAAAGCTACTAATTGAGAAAGTAGATACGTACATGAGTTAAAAGAAGAGAGGAGAAGGATAACCGGCACATACCTAATTGACCATATCAGATCGATTCTGGATAATACAAAGTATGTATGCTATCGATTCTGGATAATACAAATTATGTATGCTATCGATTCTGGATAATACAAAGTATGTATGCTGTTTAGTGCATATCAACCATTGCAAAATATGCCAAATCATTATATTCAGCATCATCTTGGGGTTTTCCTTATTAATTAAATGAAGACAATTTGCCAAAATTGGTTGAAATCAGTTACCCCAAGGGCAATCACCACGCCAAATTCTGCAGGAGTAGTCTATAATATATACAGCCCGATGTGTGACGGATAGCTCACTGACTGATTCACTCACTGATTCACGTATACAAATTCCCGACCACTTCCGGACGTGCTGGGAAGACGAAATTTTTACAGGTCGTGGAGAAAAAATATTCATCGGGGGGAAAAGTCCGAAAACTCGAAAAAGTCGATCGGTTTTCGAGATATATCGATCCGAATTAACATTGGAGCCTTATGGGACTAAAACTTTTTCCTTTCATCGCCTACTTTTACACGTCACTGGAACGTGAAATTTCGCTGACGGAAACTAGATTTTTTGGCCGATTTTTTTATGTGAAACATTTTGCCATATTTTGATTTTAAGTACTTTTTATAATTTTTTAAAATTTCCAATGCTTTTCTTATGGGCCTATCTTTGGATTTTTTTTAAACCAACTTTAAATCGTTGTAGGAATAAGTCCTTAACGTATGAAATACTAGATTTTTCGGTTGATTTTTTGGTGTGGTCGTATTTGCAATATTTTGATTTAAAGTATTTTTTTAAACTTTTTCAAATTTTCAATGCTTTTCTTATGGGCCGAATTTCGGAATTTTTTTCACCAATTTGCAATAATCGTACGACAAATTCACTTAAATGCAAGATACTAGATTTTTTTTTTAATTTTTTGGCTATCCTTTCATATCCATATGTTAATCGAACTTCGAGTAATTAACGATTATGTATTTCCATTGAAATTGCGACTCCTACAACGTTTGGTAACTTACAACACATCCGCCGTGAAGTTTGCATTCCCTCAACACACGATTTTAAATTTTTCCGAATTTTTTTTTACCACTTCCCGACGTGGTACGGACACCAAATTCAGGTGATTGACGTCTTTCTCGTGCCCCTATGCGCCGCTACCAGGAGAACGCAGAATATTTAATTTTAACGGGTGACACCGTCGAAAAAGCATGCTTACACTACAGCTACAGAGCCGAAATTTTTATCCAAGGTAAACGATGCCGCGTTATACAGAACAAGCACTTTAGTTCCCCCGAAAACCCCCTGTGAACCCCCCAAAAAAATAAAAATTACTTAATAAGTCGTATATTTCGTGTACCATTCATCCCAGTTGTATCGTTTTTATTGATTCCGAATGGGAATTGTGTCGGCTATATTTACCCATCATGTTCAATTATCCTGCCCCAATTACACACCCACAATAAAACTTCAAATTTTTAAATGTACATTTCTTAACAAAATAGTAGAGGTATAAAATGGCTTCCAGGACAAGGACACCTAAAACCGATTTTTTAAAACCACTTCCCCATAAGGTACGGCTACGAAATTCACATTAGTTATGCCTTATTACAGCGCCTATGCACCGCTATGTGGAGAACACAGAATTGGTAATCTTAACGTGAGTAATACGGGAAAATTCATTGTTCCCCTGCAGCTAGATCGCTGGAATTTTTATTGTAGGTAGACAAAGACTTTTATGCAAGAAAACCCCTCTAAATTTCACGTGGCTTCCTAGAAGACCAGGGAAAAAATTATTTTTTTTCTGTAAATAGCATGTTCTTTGGTGTTTTCGCATATTTTTAGCAGTAATTCCCTTCTCCTATGACTCATCGCTAAGTAATTTCTTAGGATGATTGTGACCGTAGTCAGTACACTCACAAAAAACCCTGGAAACTCCCAGGACCGCCTTAAAAACATCGTTATAAATTAAAAAGATGCCACAATCACGGCTAGCATGCGTCTACATCCTCCAATATTATCCCCCGGCAGCCTTCGTAAACGATAGGGGATAGCCGGTAGTGCTCACTGCTTAGTAAGGAGTGAAAACCCGGGCGGCGAAGCTCCCCCAGCTCCAGGAACGTCGGACGCACTCCGAGGAGTCGGAGGCGAGGAAAAACTCCGAGAACCCTCGGGCGGCGAATCCGCCCCGACACGCGGAGCACCCGAACGTGTGTCTTACGAGGGGGGAGGGCGACGATACCCCCTGGGCGGCGAAGCCGCCCACGGGCGAGGAACGGCGAAGCCGTTCCGAGGTGTCGATGGCCCGGGGGTACACAGGTAAACCTTGGGCGGCGAAGCCGACCACGGGCGAGGAACGGCGAAGCCGTTTCGAGAAGTCGATGGCGCGGGGGGACCCAGGTAAACCTTGGGCGGCGAAGCCGCCCCATCACGAGGAAGGGCGATGCCGTTCCCAGGAGCCGACGCCTCGGGGGGACTCGGGTAACACTTGTGCGGCGAAGCCGCCCTCCCACGATGAACGGCGAAGCCGTTCCGAGGAACTAGCGGGTCTCCGTCACAGGGCTACCTCGATATCTGGGCGGCGAAGCCGACCCCTGACGAGGAACGGCGAAGCCGTTCCGAGACGTCGGGGGTGGGACGGCGAAGCCGTCCGGTGGGGGCAGCCGGCGAAGCCGGATGCGGGTCGCCGATAACCCTCGGGCGGCGAAGCCGCCCACAGGCGAGGAACGGCGAAGCCGTTCCGAGGAGGTGACGGCTCGGGGGGACACAGGTAAACCTTGGGCGGCGAAGCCGACCACGGACGAGGAACGGCGAAGCCGTTCCGAGAAGCCGATGGCCCGGGGGGACCCAGGTAAACCTTGAGCGGCGAAGCCGCCCCATCACGAGGAAGGGCGATGTCGTTACCAGGACTCGACGCCTCGGGGGGACTCGGGTAACCCTTGGGCGGCGAAGCCGCCCTCCCACGATGAGCGGCGAAGCCGTTCCGAGGAACAAGCGGGTCTCCGTCACAGGGCTACCTCGATATCTGGGCGGCGAAGCCGACCGCTCAGACGAGGAACGGCGAAGCCGTTCCGAGACGCCGCGGGTGGGACGGCGAAGCCGTCCGGTGGGGGCAGCCGGCGAAGCCGGATGCGGGGGGGTTTTAGGGGGCGTAGCCCCCTAACGAGCGCGCGCAGCGCGGCGAGTTACTGATATATAGATGTCCGTGAAATTTGCGAGACGCCATACCACGAAATAATGCGAAATTGGTAAATAAAAATAAAATTTTGCGTTTTTCGTGAATTTCAAGTGAATAAGCAATAAAATCACATCTAATGAGTAGGGGCACCGAATTTTCGCGAACCGCGAAACGCGAATTATAACGCGAAATTTCCAAGGCTGCGCGAAATTCACTTGGTTCCACGAAATCTCGCGTTTAAGCACTTTTTCTGCGAACTTGGCGCGATATTTTGTACCATTGCCGATAAAAAATACCCCGTCACTTCAAGGTCTATTTATAAACCGTTACAAAGAACCGATCGTATAAAGTAGGTGCTTTGCAACCGGCTCGGAACGTAGCGAGGATTTGAATTTGGCGCCCAAATCCGAAATGGTCTGCAGCGTATTCATGGCCAAAAAGTGAAAAAAAGTCTTAAAAACGCATACATATATTACTTTCCGATTTTATGGCGTCCATGTTTTTTTTCTTTTGCGAGTTGCTTGCTAACTCGCGCATTTAAAGGTTCGTCAGTTTGTCGCTCTCGCCAACATTGTAACATTCTGTAGCCGCGGCCACGTAGGCCGCTTTTAAACAATCTGACTTATCGCCTGCCGCCGTCCTCAGCACGGTGACGTTCTCTCAATTGACTATAGGCCTCTATGGATGTCTCCAAACGAGTCGAATCGCGCCGTCGACGGCACGGCGCCCATTTCAATCCGGCCCGGTGATGCGCCGTATACGAGGTGAAATATACACTATGCTACATTGAGGCCGCTTTCAGACGAAACGACCTTTCGCCGGCCGCCGTTCACGTGAAATTCAGGCGGCTTTCTGACGAGACGACTCTCTGCAACGCCGTGTGCCATGCCATGGACGGCGCCCGCGGAAAATCGTTTCGTCTGAGAGTGGTCTTAAGATTGATTCATGTATATATACAGTAATTCTTCAACATACGAGCAAAATGCGTTTCGAGTGCCAACTCGTAATTTGATAAACCTATGCAAGGCGTCGAAAAGGGTGGTTATCCTGCATAATGCAACACCGCATTACAATTTTGCGTTAATTCATGGCCGCTCAGTTTATCCAGTGTCGCTGTACCGGCGTGTTGAGCAGTTTATTGTTTAGGTTATAAGAACTGTGACAGTGAAGCATGCAAATAAGTTGTCAATTAAAGTAACAATTTAAGCTAGCCACATCACAGAATGTATTTTGATCTGACTTACAAGTTACAACAAAAAACCTGGTGAAAGAACCAGTGGCTGCCTGATGTAATGAGACACATTGGTCGATCATGCATTCTTAACAACGTGTTATTTTACTTGGCAAATAAAATTATGGAGGCATTTTTTTACAGAGCTTTCCTGCTGATTAACATCTTTCGTGACATTATTTTCATTCACTTCTTGAGGTTGTTCATTTAAATTTGCCATTAATTCAGATAATTAGAACTAAGTATCGAGAATCAGTGGGGGAGAAGCAGACCTGTATCTATCGAGAATTGAATTCCTTTACCCTAGTCAGCAATGCACAGTTTGGAAAAGAAAATGAATCTTCTCTTAATAGCCTCAACATAATCTGTGCAACTTTTCATGTGTGAGGTCCTGAAGCAAATAGGTTTAAAGACTAATATGAAGTTGTCATTCCTTGTATACAGTGACCCAGGGAGGAACATTATTACAGCCATGGGAAGATTATTCAACACAAGGTGTATATCGACAGCTGATGTGATGGACTTACGCACACTCGTTGCTAATGTCCCCATATTATCATTAACAGAAACTCATGAACTTCTTGGCTATTCTACTTTGAAGGATTCTGTTAGATCAGTTCAGGAAGAAGGAAAAGAATTTTCAGTACTTCCACTAATTCTTGCCCTTTAAAATGATTTTCCCCATTTTGTAGAAAATTGTGTGAAAACCCTGTGGATACCTGTAGCAAATGTAGATGCAGAAAGTGGTTTTTCCATGTATGGAAATATAAATAAAAGAACCACTGAACTTCCAAAAAATTCAGAATTAAAGTCAAGTTTGACCAATGGATCTCAATTCCAGTAAAAGAAGGATTCAGCCAATTTTAAATTCCAGAGTGTGCATAATTTCAGGTGGCATATTCCAAAAAACTTTTATAGATAGAAGCAACCCATTAGTAGATAAATACACATTTGCAAGTGTTGATATAATTTTTTTGTGTTAGACCTTAAAGACATTTGTTATCAATGTAATAAGTGAAAACCATAGGCGGATCCAGAGGGGGGGGGGGGGCCCCTGCTCCCCCCCAGACCCTCAAAAATGTGCAAGATTGTAATATGGTCATTATCATCACCATTATCATTGAGTTCGTTTTGTATTACGAGATATACTTGTGCCCCCACAGAACAAAATCCTGGATACGGCCTTGCTTGTGCGCCCCCCCCCCCCTGAAAGAAATTTAACGTGGCCACGAAAGAGCGGAGATATAAGCTCACGTGCCCAGCACACATCAAAGTCGAGCAGTAATTCCGGTGACTCACCCCGACACAGTAGATCGCGTTACTGGATAACTTGTTGCAGGAAAACCTTCAGTGTGGGTCTAACTTAACAATTTTGTAGATTTAAACACGGGTGCTGGCTGGGGACAGAAGCCTGCTTTCAGACGAAACGGCTTACCGCCGGTCACTGTTCATGGCACCGCGCACAGCGTAGCAGAGCTAGTCATCTATTCTGAAAGCGGCCTGAATTTCACACCGACGTGCTAGATGGCCGGCAGAAAGTCTTTTCGTCTGAAAGCGGCCTCAATGTTGCCAGTTGCCTGCATTTCATGCTGTAGACGGCATACTGTCGCGCCAGATTGAAATGGACCGCATGGCTACCATCGACGGTGCCGTACCGACAATGGCACCGTACTGTCAACGGTGCGATTCGTCTCTTTTGAAGACATCCATAAAAACCCATCGTTATTTGAAAGCACGAAGCATTGGGGGAAGTTGGGGAAGGGATGGAAGGAACCGAAAGGATTGGAGGAGAGGGGGTGCTGATCATTAGCGAATGGATCGTCAGATCTTCTGCACTCCACTGACAAGGGGAGACTACGTACCTTGCTCCACCTTTTTCAATGCTGTATTTTTTATGGCATTCCGAATGACGAACACATCTCTGAACCGGTAGTGGTTCCATTGAATGGGCCTTAGTTTGGCAGTAATAAATTAATTTCCGAGCGGTATTTTTAACAAGCCTTATATAATTATAAAATATCATCATTCCATACAGTTGGGTCAGGTGGTGCAATGCTTGACTCTAACCCGGGGGGCCAAGATTCGGGGCTTCGTCACGACTATTTTATTTTCTAGTCTTCATTTTGATCATATGGCATCAAGTTTTTCATTAATTTTAATTGCAGCAAGCATAGGCATGAGAGAAATTTTTTATCATCATAATGGCGTTTAGTTATTTTAGCAGTGTCAATCAATGGTTGATTGGTGATCAACATTCGTTGAGTGATGCATGTTTGGTGCTGGCTTACGACCAGAAAAAACAGGAAAACCAGAAATCCAGAAACCCCAGAAACCCTTTGGTCCCAAGCTTTCCAGATTTGAAGTCCTGAACTGTCTGTAGCTACATTACATAACGTCTGCCGATAACCATAGATGAATTAAACTTTCAGCATTATTTAAACAAAATTGATAGGTGTTCTATTGAAAGGCACAGTTTTTCAATGCATGTGGTTTGACAACAAAATATATGTAACCTGCAAAACACCAAAGCTCCCCAAAGGAGCAAATTTCGGGCAACATGCATACGTCTCAATACAGAATCTCCTGCATAACTAGACAACTCTGCCTGTGTCACTAGTCTCCAACGATGTCAGTCTCTCAGTGCAGGTCAGCTATGGTTAAAGTCAGCCAATTGGAGAGCAATGATGCCTCCTGTGTTCGATGCTCAATCTACCCGAGAGTGGCCACAATCACAGTGCAAGGTGCAGTGAAAAAACCTGACGTAGTACAACAAAACTAACTACAGGTTTGAAATCAGCATGTCTACTTTACTGTAGAGAAGCTCAGAATTGAAGTCAAAAGAAAATGAGTTAAAAATTGTTCCCCGGTGTAATTGAAGCCACTGCGTAGCTTACGCTGAATAATACGAATGTGCATAATTAGCAGCTCACAAAAATTAATAGTGAGACTAGACTGAAATTATGGGTTGACAGCTGAGCTAAAGGCTCAAGCAACACAGTTTTCCAAATGCATGGTGTGCACTGACAATGGAGGAGCAGAGCGAGGCACAATGTCCAAGAGCCATTTGCTCAACAGAGCACCCTCAAGAGGAGAAGAATTGAAAACGTGTACGCTATGAACTCTATTTACCTCCAGAAATATAACTCTATTGGTGTGCTCAATGACTGCGCTGGCATCAGATGCAAAGAAATACTCCACTTCCTTGTCTTCAATGGGTTGGAACTCGGCAGTTGATGCAGAGCGATGCATTGTGGGCAGAGGGTCCCGACCTTGAGGCCTGTGATCTGTTGTGAATGGTGGGCACATTAATGGCATAAAGTAGTTACACATCTGGAGCATATCTCACAGCACAGCAAAGTTTTACTGCATTGAATTGAATCAGTATTGAATCTAAGCTCTGCTGAAGAGGAGTCTATACAGAGAAGGTAAACAGAGCTTGCAAATTGAAATCAATTTTTCCTGAGGCTAATCATGACATTCCTTCATCCAACGTTTGATTGCTCACGTGTTTTAGAAAAGCATCCTCTCATCAACAATACATGATCATAATACCATGTTGCAAGGGTATTTGGGAAGCAACTACATAGTTGACACCATGGAGACGCTACCATGGTATGTAATATGCTGCCCCAGATACTATTTTTATGGCATTTTGCAGCAGTAAGATTTTGCTGGTGCATCACAAAAAGAAAATACCTATTCCCCATAATCCAAGATAAGCCATTAATCTTTTCAAGAAGCACCTCCACCAAATGAAAAGACAGCGAAGAACTCCTCTCCAATACGTTGCAACGTCACGAATGAGCACCTGGAGTCAAAAGTGAAACATTTCCTACCATTACAATAGATGACACATATAATGGACTGAATGGAAGCTACTCAACCACAAAGAATTTATGCTATGTTGCTAATAAAAATTACTGGTACTGGCAAGAATTAAAATTTGAAAAAAGAATTAATGAAAGTGGATATAGCAAAATGAAACAGAGACATACGCACAGCACATGTGTAGCTATTGAGGGCAGAGAAAGAAGCACACAGATAGGAGACAGCATGCATTATGCAATAGGCACAAGAAATGACGAGTATCCAACATGGATTGTTATTGAAAAGAGGGAAAAGAAAACAAAATGATAAGTACCTTGAAGTGTGCTTGCCTCGGCATCTGGTGGCAGGCGACGCAAAGGAAAGAAACACACCAATGTGATTAGCTGAGCAATAAGAGCATGCCACGCAACAAACACTCTCCATCCTCATCTTCACGAAGTTTGCAATCACATTATCACTGTGGAAATCCGATATTAGTGTTCAAACACTGATTAAATGTCTCAAAATGCTTAAAAAGAAATGAAACCAGATTTGGCGACCAATCAGCAGAGCTCTCTCTCTCTGCCAAATCACGAAAGCCTCGGCTCACATATTCCACATAGTCATGCAAAAGATTCGTCAGACAGAGCAAGCTTAAGAGGCAGGTTTATGTGATCACGTCAGTGCAATACAAGTACACACGTGCATGAGGTCAACTTGAGGAGAAACTGGTCTCTATTGTTTAATGTTCTAAATCACTGCACACTATATGCCACAGCAACATATTGTCATTTGACTATGGCCTAGCATTTATCAAAATCATCTACTGTTTGAGAGAAAGAAGAATTACTATCTCTATCTGTTCAGTTCTATTATTATATATTTTTTTCTATCGAACCTTAAAACTAAGTGTAAGGTTTCTATTATGATGTCCTTTGTATCTTTCTGCTAGGTACCTCTTTGATTGATATTGATTTCAATGCCCATGGCTGGAAAGTGATTGAGATTGAAAACTGTGAGCAATTGACATCCTTGAGAGGAGAAAGGAAAATTTTCAAGTGTTTTGGTTCTCCAACAATCCGTACTTGCAGCAACAGCAAGGATCAATACAATTGCAGCTATCCTGATTCCAAGGGGAACAAAAGAGTTCTAAACTGTTTGTAGCAGCCAGATCAATTCATACTGTCATCTTGAGGACATTCCCTACCTTTCTTGTTGCACATGGATTTTAAAAAACCACATCTATGATTTCCACTTTTTCCCAAACATCCTTGGGGAGACCTTCTTTCAATCTGTCCATGTTTAATGGCAGGCAGCCATTTTTACAAGGGACGTGGTCTCATTGGCGCTCCCTCCGCACCAGGGGCTGCCGCGAATATTCGAGGATTAAAGGGTTTACCAATTACGTACCACTATGCAGCCACTTGGCAGACACAAATTACAACTAACAAGTCCATACAGCTGAGTAAGGAGTTTACCATGAACATTCCCCACTAAATAGGTAAAACACACAATGAGTACAGTAAAACGCCTCCAAAAGGCACTCCTCGTCACGTGATTTTGCTCCCTCCCCTGAGTCAAATGCCTCCCAAATTTGTACGATACACACATGTTGACTCAACTCTTCTTTCTTCAAGACCATAGCAAAGTTGTTGTGGTCTGGCCCACCACCCCAATAAGAGAAAGAAAATGCCCCAGAGAGAGAGAGAGAGAGAGGAAACTAAGGTGCTCATCTCGTCACCTGGATGAGCCAATGAAAAGAGATGACTGACTTTCCATAAAACTACCAATTGACCCAGTGGCATTGCCACATGGCATGAATGTCCACCTCCAAACTTGAATCCCATCACGAGAATCTGCAGCCTTTATTGCCACTACCAGCAGTTGGAGAAGTTTTACTGTACCCCATTATGGACCTACTACAGAGAAAGAAGAATACATGCATGTATGTGCACTACGTTTCATGATCCTGCTTTCGCTCAAACATATCGTCACTTTCAAAAGTTTTTGGACAAATTTTGTGGCGCCACTTCTGCCTCCCGAGAAATTTTAGTTTCCCTCACTCTTTTTAATTTTCCTTGGGTACTCACCGAAAATATTACTTTTGTGGGTGACGATATATTCACACGGAGGAAGATGTTACTTGCAAATTGATAATTCTTTTTTGATTTATGTCCGATTTAATGATTATTTTGTGTGCATTTATTCCCTACTTTCCCCAGTTTTCCTTGTTGTTTATTATAAAACTTTAATTGTAAGCAGTTGTGGTGGTCTAGTGGAGTGAACTTGCGATTGTGAATGTCTTTGTTACTGGTTTGAATCCCCAACGTGGAAATTTTGCTTACAATTTCTTTCACTTATTCACTTGTTCTGCATTTCTTTATAGTTTTAAAGTCACTATAAATTCGCTGCATCAGCATCATTTTTAAAAACTGTAATGAGCCACATAAAAGCCATTGAAGAGTGGCTACATATAACAGGCAAGGGATTTGGAAAAGTGTAAGCCAGTGATTAAGGGCAGATAAAAACCTGGCGTAAGCATTATTGAACAGTTCAAAGACTGGGGCAAGGAGTCACACAATTTGTCTTTTTACTAGAAACTTAATAATCTCTTTCAATCAATATCAATCTTAATTATTTGCTAGAATTCATTTACTTTGCACTATCCTCGGTTTTCAATTTTGATCCTTTAAAGAGTGTGCGAATTTTGTGATCATCGATATTTGTTAGTTTACATTTTTGTGCTTCATTATATGATGTCTTAGTTGAGTTACATAAAATAGCCTTCATAATGATCATTCACAATAAGCTGTAAATAGCTTTCATAATCATCACATACCACTTCACAAGGGTTTTGTGTGGAATGTGTTCTCTGGATCTCAATTAATGCAATAATCCGACTAATTTCTCAAGATGGATTCGTCCAATGAATCAGTGGGCTGAAAAAGAAAACTTGTTGATGTTATATCCTATTGCGAATCCAAAATTTAGACGGCCTCAAGGTCCCACCACATATTGTAGTGACACACCTTTATTTTGTCACTGCGTTAGGTCGAGTGCATTTTTAAGTATTTAAATCCCATAGAGGTCCTATTATGCTTCCAGTCATAGTTGCCAGCATAAATTTAGTAAAAAAACCTTAATTCTTCTTTTCAATATGCAGATTAATAAGCACAATCATTATTATTCTCCTCAGTAATCCAAAATTTTCCTCGCTTGAGAAAATGTTCCTTGAAAAAAATTGTGTTCCCTGGGATTAGAACCCATGTCCGGGTAACAAATCAATGCGAGTATCATGTAACCTCGTTAATTCAACTGAAGGCTAATGCATGATTAGACAATGATTTTCAAGTGATAACCATGAAACATGAATTGTGGAACTGTAAACTATGGCAAAACAGCCCAAAGGAAAATATATGAAAAGGCATATTAAAATATTCATTTTCACCAGTCTTCCTTTAACTTGTATCCACACATTGGTGTAAAAAGACATTAAAACTCTTTATAAACTATGCATAAGTACTGAATAATAATTATGACAATCAATGCATAGAAATCATGGATTTTCAAGAGCAAAAAAGCTAGCAAAACAACCTAAGACTTCATCACAGCAAACTAACGCTCTTACCACTTTCCCATATCACGAATTACCAACGTGTGAAAATTGAAGATTTGTATAGTTTTGAAGCAGTTATCACCGTTGGAAAAAGGACCTGGGAAACAAGAACCATGAATAGGCAATGGTGGAGGGTGGCAAAACAGCTACCTACATATATATCTGGGCTGCTGAATTTGTCCCAGAATACTGTTCATTACTGGGAAAGAAGTTTCAAGGAAGGCAACGAGTCGCTGATACACAGGCGATGGAGCGGCAGACCTCGAGCCACCCACGATTAAGAGTACATCAGGATTCATCTTTTGAACGAGGATAATCATTTGTGTCCATAGAGTAGTTGCCTTATCCAATAGGGAGGCCCAATTAGGATGCAGCTACGCAACAGTTAGAAGGCTGATCATGGAGCTTAGTACTCAACTCCACAAACCCGTCCTCATGCCATTCCTAACAGACTGACAAAAACATTTGAGGCAGTTATTATTCAGGGACAATTGAGTTAGTGAATACGCTTTTTGGAACTTAACCATTTTTGCTGATGAAAAAATGTTTTGCAGCATATTATAAGGAAGATTTTAGAATTTTAGATTATCAAATTAGGTTATTATATTTTCTGTTAAATTATTGTTGTTTTGTTTTTTTTGTTACTCATTGTACTTGATTCACAAGACACAGCTAAATACAAAAATAAATGCAGGCTTTATCATTATTTTTTAGTTACCTAGAACAGAGTGGTAACAATGAAAGGAAAGAGTGACTCTTTCCCGCCGGTCTTTCACGAGCACATTAACTCCGAGCCCAGGTTATTATCCAATCTTCACCACAAGGGTTAGCCCTCAGTGCTCCAACACTCGCCTCACTAAGGCGGGTGATCAGCATGGTGTTCATTACAGAATGTCTAAAAGAACCACAGCAATCGAAACCAATTGATAAATTTGCAATACATAATCAACTGATATGAATGACCATTTCTGGCCAGTCTTAAACAATTATGTTAATATAGACGCTGGGTTTTTATGTGCCCTTCACCGGTAGGTTAGAGTTACCCTTTTGCAATCCCTGACCTTCCAAATGTATTAGCCATTCATAGAACTTTTACATCTAGCCCTACCCAATTCATAACTTTTATAGGATTTACTCTCGTTAAAAATGTGTATTAAGCTGTTGTTACGAATTTAAAATGATTTGAAAAACAAAATGAGAGAACAACCTGAAAAAGAACAATATTTTCCATGCTGAGGACTTGATCTTATAATCTCCAACATCAAAATCGCATGTGTACTCCACTATGCCACTGCAACTAATTTCATGAGAGGTTTTATAATGTACCAAAAGAAACCGGGGCAAGTATACAGTAAATGCACATGAAATAATCATGAAATCTGACATAAATCGAAACAGAATGATCAATTTGCAACTAACATCTCCCTCTGAGCCAATTTATCCTCACGTGCAAACGAAATATTTTTGTGAGTGACCAAGGAAAACAAAAAAGAGTAAGGGAAACTAAAATTGGCAAAAGCCAAAGCTTCTAATGAAATGCACATACATAATTAAAGAAAACAGGCCTTGAAAAATAAAGTACTCAATCACATGACCAGAGACATAGAGTACACTAATAGTGTTAGCAAAATGTTAACGAAAGTTCCAAGCAAACATGGGATGTAGGTTTATTTTTCAAGTCCTGCTTAAAATTATAATTAAGAAAGAATGTGTGTGTGTACCTTCATTACCGGCTTCTGTGGGACACCAGTGGAATCAACCATGCAGGGTGAGGAAGAGAAAAGAAATTCTTTTGAATATTTAGGCAGTAATAATGTCAGAAGAAAATTTCATTAAATAAAAGGTACAAAATAAAGAAAAACAATCACAATTTAAATGCTAAAACTGCATGCTTCTGTCCAGTTAAGGAGTCCAATGAGGATTATTGGCCAGGTTACAGATAAAATTAGTGATAAATTAACCATAGAGATCACTTAACAAAAAATAAGTATCCAGGTTTGACAGGTTTTGAATGAGAGTGAAATGTCCTGAGAAAGCGGACTCAAGACACAAAATACCATGGATTTAAAAAAATAAGCTCCGCATGTGGGATCAAGATAGCTAAGGGGATTTCATTACTCAGTGTTTGTGCGGCAGTTTACATTTAGCTCCTTCAGGAGAGACACAGATATGGTTCTGCACTTATTAATGCTTGTTAGAAATGTCCCAGAGCTGTGTAGCTACATTTTTATAAAGGGCTTCATTGAGTGGTTAAGAGCATGCTACATATGTGGTACATATCTCCATGAGGACATAAAAAAAACAATCAGGAGCAGCAATCATGCTACAGGACAACAATGCACAAATAATCCAACTGCAATAATTTACAAAGCATTATTATCATTACATGATTCAGCATGCCTAAAAATGATAGCTCCACTTGCAAATTCTAAAGGCCTGTTTACACGGTGCATTAATCTGTACAAGATAATATCTAAATGCATGAATACGTGAATGAACACGAAAATGCACCGTGTAACCAACCAACTTGTACAAATACATGAATAGAAAATAGAACCTGTTCTAATTTGGTTCATGCATTCACACATGTTCCATTCTAGTCCACAAAAATCAATCATGCAAACAGATATTAACTCGTATGTGTTTATGTATCATGTAAACAGGCCTTAACAGTGCTCATTTCAAAACATAGCAAGAACAAAAATGTTGGCATTATGTAGATTTCTATGCACACATACAATATGCACTCCTAAGATGCTAGCTATTTTTAACCTCGTATCTTCAATGAGACATACATGTGCCACATAGAAAAAGTAGAGGCCATGTTCATTTGGTTATGCAATCATTAGCATAGTCATTGGAGGCACAGGCTATGAAGAACATACTGGTGGCAAAGCTAACGACTCATCTAAAAGACTGAGAAAACACACACACCGACTTCAAGAAAACATTTATTGCATAACAAGCGTAATTTGAAGCTTCTGAGAATGCAGAGGAAAATGAATTTTTACCTAAATGTCTGCGCCGCATTGAAGTGTTCTTAAGGAGTTTTATACGACTTGGGAGTCTTATACGACTCCGACACGACTTTCTAAATTATGCATGCCCATCCGTGCTCATGCCCAACTCAAAACAAGATTATTGTGTGTGATAAGAGACTAGTTTCAATGGGTGCTTCTGAGACTCAATGGAGGGCAAGAAAGAAATTTGCTGAATTTATGGAGAGGAGTTGCGGATGTATGTAAGGGGTTAATTTGGCGGGAGCATACTGAAGAGGCATGTCTCCCTCGTTCCCTTCCCTCTCCCTCCCAGCTTGGCTTGACAGAATGATCCACAGACGAATAAATGAAGAGAGGCAGCTTAGTCAACACTGATGAAAATGTATCACTGATTACAGAGTAATTATAGCCCATCATTGTTAATACATACAGAATGGATTGGTGGGCTAGAATGGGTGCATGGATAGCCCTGCATGATTCCAAAGTTCACCAAAGTTCACTCGGAGAAAATGGCGTAACTGGCTGATAGGTAATTGGGAGATATGGGTTCGAATCCTGGCAAATACTTTTTCAGGGTGAACTTCATCCTTTGGTGTATGTACTTGATTCCTTTAGCTTTGCCATATGTTCATCAGATTCACCTGGCCACGCATTCACCAGAGATGAGCAGAACAAGAGATCTCAAGGGAATCTATCCTCATTCTGCAACTTGTACGCCAGAAGACCTCCATTAAAATTTTAACCAGGGGACCTTGATTACTGTGCATGGCCTTAAATCACTATATTGTGACCACCTGAGCTTCAATCTGAAATTAAGCTTGAAGTACTAACTCAGAAAAAATGCATCAAAGTTTTGTCATTTCAAAAAGCATCAATTCTTTAAAAAATTTGAATTCAAGTAATTAAAATCAATGCATATTTCAGTTAGTATACACTTTGCAATGCTGAGTACTGGCAAAATATGTTGTGTCCATATGACATATCTTATATCCCAAATTTAAAGAGACCATTGTACAAATAAATTATTATTATGTCTAAGAAAGGTTTTTCATTTAATTTTAATGTTTACTAGATATGGGTCAAATAGCAGATTTCTCAAACTCGAATATTAAATTATTGCTCAAATATTCAAATACCTCGAATACTAGAATTGCACTAAGCATATTAAACGTACGCTTCTTCTTCTATTTCACTTGATGAATGTATAAATAAAAAGGTTTACAATGGAACCTCAATCTATCATTTTTCAAGGAGATGGATGAAAAAAACAATGAATGCGGGAATGTTTGACTAGGTTGCCTATGCAGCAAGAAACCCAAGATTTTGGCGAGTAATTGTGATTTCCTTTAAAGGATTCAAACAGGAATTTAGCTGATTAATGGAATATTTTAATTTTATGGTAACAATTTGGGCATATAGTTTATTCAACTAACATCTCTTTCAAATATCCTACGGGGACATACCACCTCACAAAAAAATGATTGCATTCTGTCTCGGCATTTACACTGCTACGATGGACTTCTGTCTGATGTATACATTCTTATCTACCAAACGCCATTTCAGCGGCACGCCCATCTGATACTCGGCTTCATCCAACTTCTTATTTTCAACAGGTAGCTCACTTTACCCCCACTCCTACTGTCAAGTGCTAGCGGACTATCTGAGGCATTTTGCAAAATACACGCGGTTCTCCTACGGATTTTTTTCTTCTTCAATTATTTTCAGTCCATCTTTGGAAGTTATAAGAGATAAGATAAGCAGATGAATTCGAATTGCTAGCAGTGAGAAACCAAATATCCTGCAAAAATATCCCTTCGTCCGTGACTGTGACCATAGAGATTTATATCATAACTAATAATAGTAACTTGATACATGTTTTCGGGAAAAAATACCACATCAACTTCCAAGAAGCTCAGCTGTGGGGATATCTATTTTTGCCAGAATGCAAAGTCCCCGTTGTATTTTGACATTTATTTCCTGTGTAAAATGCTTAAATAAAGTCGGAAATACGTCGTGTTTGGTCTTATTCTTTTTTAAATTATGCGCACATTACTAATATTTCAATCTAATAACGTTGTAATATCAATTGCTGAAAGTCATTGTTAGACATCTTTTGGGCTAATAGATGACTCATGCAGCTGTTGACCTCTAGAAATGGAGAACTTCGAAGCAGGTAGGCAGAAAAAGGTCGGTGGGGGAGAAAGAAGGAAGGGTGAAACACGATTCTATTATTCTCCTCTAACTTGATATTTTCTTTTGAAGCTTTTAATTTATGGACTTTGTAATACGAACCCTGCGCGAGCTGGGGCCTTTTGCTTGCTTTCGGAGAGGAAGAAAGCGTCGGAGGAGGTGCCGAGGGCTGACGGATGGAGGGGTTAGCGGATTTTGAGAATTGTGCGACATAGCTACTATCCCACGGCACTGAGGTTCTCCTGGTGGGGGAATCTGAGGATTTTCGGATTTTTTCACCCGATCATTTTCGGTTCCCCACGTCGAACTCTTTTCACCGCTCTAATCCGCGAATTTGATGTAGTTCGTCAACTTGCCTAAAACGGCTCTGCATGCACTAAATGACGAGAGTTTTCTACATTTTTCTGAGCCAACTACCAACGACGTGCGTGTGAGTGTATGGCTTGAAATTCAAAGTATTTGAGGTATTCGAGATTGTACCTGTAGCATAATTATTCGAGATCTCGAATATCGAATACTTTCTAGTATTCGAGGTATTCGAGCATTCGCGGACTATTCGCACATCTCTGATGTTAACCTTTCATAAATAATTTAATTTGAATTGGACAAGATTAAACTTCAGTTATATTGCTGACATGATACATGTTACTGATTTATAAACAAGAATAGGCCCACATGTTTGTCTTTTAGAAAACTTTGTACATAATAAAAATAGCACAACAAGAGGTTCAAGAGAAGGAGCAGATAATCCATTGCCAATACCAAAATGCCACTGACAAATATCATGCAGAATTTGAGCTAATAATTACAGAAAGGAAAATTAGTGCTACATAGAAACCAACCATTGTGGCTATAACTTGGATATTTTTTAATTGCAGAGTAATAGAAATGCCTACAATATTAGGTAAGATGCACAAAATGAATTCAAAACTCTTACAAATGTGAAAACCAAATACAAATTGAATAAAACTTGCCTCCTTGACATTCAATTGAAAGACAGATGCTCAGCATATTAATGCCATCTCCCATGCAGAGGGGAAATAGATTACAACGAACTTTAAAGGTGTTTGTAGAAACATATGTTACATACTTTGCCTCGGATCTAGTCTGGGATAGTGGTTTTTCGAAAAAACGAGGCTTGCCTCACGGTTGGCGCAAGATGTGGTGCATTGCTACTGCCCTCATCACTCACACTGCTTCAAAGCTCAAGCTGCTAATGTCCTTTGTAGCCTGAGAGCGACACAGGGGAGGGGATTCACTTCTCTCTCTAGGAAATGGCTCGACTGTAAATCAATGACCTATTTTCTACCACTTTTGAATTTGTTACCCCTTGAGGATTTCGTGAAACATTTCATTGGTGTTTCAGCATGTTCAACCCACACTACAAACAGAATTTTTATTGTTATCAAAGACTTACGCTATCTGCATCCTCTGTTAGAAATACTGAAGTACATGCCATCAAATATTAATATACATCAGTCCTCATCATATCATTATCACTAACTCAATCCACAAGCATTCATGAAGTGTTATTTACATATTCTGCAAGTCCCATTAGCACAGTGTATTAAAAGGAACTTTGGAAGGGGACATAAGAATAGCCCATTTTATTTTTCTGTTGGTTTTGTTGTGTGCATGGATGCTCATGAAGTGGATTTCATTTGTTTGTTTGTAAGTTTCTGAAGGGTCATACTTGTAATTGTCTCCTACCAAGAAGGGACAAAGACAATCTTTATTTTCATTTAGTAGAGGAAGTTTTTTTTCTCATTCTTTCAGTGCTATCTCCCCAAAGTTACTCATTTTTTGTTGAAAATATTCATTGTTTATTCTTCTGGTTTTTCTAAATACTCAATCTTCAAAGTGAGCTGTTTATTGAAGCCAAAAAACCTATCAATAAGAACATATTCATGATTTTTGCAATTTTTAATCTCAATAAATGGTCTTATTTTACTTGTAATTCAGTTTTTTTTGTCTACTCATGCGATCCATGCCCAAGATTCCTGATGAAAACACACCCTCTCCCTCCATCCCACACCCACAACAATAGAGACCTCCAACAAACCTTTTAAATGACTCTTATATTTTGCTCAGCTATTTATATTTCAAGTGATTTATTTTTCCCGCAAATTTGAGGCTGACATGAATCCAAAAAACCTAATATGTACCATTAAACTCGGTACAACCATTCTCGAGTTATAAATGATATAACTAACATGAGGCACCCAAACAGCAAATGAATAGAGCAGCCATACCTTAGCAAGACTTTCTATTTTTATGTTTATAATCATGAGTATATTTGTCTTTGATAAATTTCTATAGTTTTCATATCTTATTGTCATTTATTGTGCTCCACTGAGTTAGAACTTAATCTTCATTAACAAAAACTATCGAGGTGTGCATTTGTGTGGCAACTTGACAGTGACAATAGCACTAAAGTAAATTTAGATGGTTTTTATGTAAAGTGTCAGTTGATGTGCAGAAAAGGATTTGTATATTTTTCTCATAGGATCTAAGTGCTTTGATACCAATGTTTTGAGTACCATCAACTTTGTTTATATTAAGGAAATGGGACACAACAAATTCAGTAAGTGTCCGTTAGAAAAACAGTCTATATTTACTTTGACTAGTCAAAATTTGAATGAGTGTAGGCATTTTGGTCACCGTAATATCTCGATTATGCTGTTTTCAGGTTGGATCAGTTAACCAATCTTCACAAACGCCTAAAAAGGGAACTATATTTCTTTGCTAATTGGCCAATCTTGATTTAATTCTGCTCCATGCTTTCAATAAGACCTACAGGGAATGCAATAGCCACATCTACGCTGTCAATCATTGATTCAAGGAAAGAGTATTATGTATAGTAAAAACTGTGCTGTGGCTGCACTGCTACTGTGCTTTATCTGCACTGCGGTTTTTGAGCATTTTATGTCAGCAGCAAAAAATGCACAGAAAACTGCCAGCTGACACAGTTCACCAAGCTGGGAAAAACAATGTCCATCCTGAAAGGCCTCTTTCAAAATCTTCATTTAATTTGTGCCCAAACCTTTCAGGTTTTGATAAAATATCTATAGAATATTCAATTAAAATTAACAGATGGAAACTAAGACATTTAATGTGGCCTAAAAACCAGTTGTTTCCTTTACTGCTCATTATTATACTTTGAGATTTTATATAATGACTATGTACATTATTATTCATAGTGATATACACCATAATTTTGTACGAACTAATGTTGCTAAAAGGGGGCCAGAGAAATGGGCATAAAACTTTTTAATAATTTGCCTGCTGATCTTAGAAATGTGAATGATGGTACTTTGTTTAAAAATAAGTCCAAAAAACTTTTACTAAGAAAATGTATTATTCAGTTGAGGAAATGCTAGATGATGCTCTTTAACACTTTAATGTAAATATGTGTATAGGGTAATATACTGTTTGTTATGTTGGTATCTATATGTATATTTTGTATAACTTGACATGCCTTATACCTGGGACATTATTTAATGTACAAGATTGCTGGGCAAATAAAATAATAATAATAATATTGTGGAACTTCTTTCAGTGAAGTCCACAATATTCATCTTTAAAGTACTACTTAATCACTGTTCATCTATAAACTAGTACATCACAATTATCTCCTCTAAATTCTCTCACAACATCATCTCCTTACTGCCAGAAGTTTTTGCTTGGCTAAAAATCAAAATTCTTCCTCTGCGGCATTATATCATTTTCTATTTCCAGGATGGTAATATGTGATGATTACCTAAGTAAAAGCATTACTGACATTCAGAAAATAACATAAACTGAGGGAGCAACTGACATCTCCCTTGATGACATTGAAAAATGGTTGAAAAGCCTTTGTCATCAAAATTGGTAAATGCAAGCATGAATGGGTTTGGTAAGGTCAAGAAAAACAATATATATTTACACCAGCATTTATATTACTGCATTTTTCACAAGACAATATGGAGGAAAAAATATTGGAGTACTACCTTTGCAAGGTGCTGAAAATTATGTGTGTTGTACATATTTGGTTGGGGGAAACGTTAGGATGACTTTGATGTTTGCCTCTCTTCTTGAGAAATCAATATCCATGCATATTTCCATGGACTGGGACATGGGGCATGATTTGCTACTGACATTTGTCAATCAAACAATTGACAGATGCAACCAATAACCATCAGTTAATGAAAGCTCCTGGGATAATAACACGCCCCAAAAAAGTGACTCTACAACTAGTAAGCATTACATATCACCAAGATAATGATTCAACAGCAAGTTGATAAAAAGGGTAATCTAGGATTGAATGCAAAATGAGGCATTTTTGAATTGGGCTAATTCAATAGCACGGAAAAAAATTCATAACAATAATTGATGTAAAAAAATTTAAAGGCAAACGGGAGGCCTAGAGTGTAACCACCCCTCCCTCGTTGAAGAGCCACTTGAACAGTTACAAGGAGGCGCTCACTCACGCTACTGCGCTTGCCATACCTTTGCTGTAGAGGATGGGGATGTGGTCCGTGGCCAACTTGGTCTTGGCCTTGATGCCAACCAGGAGAGGGCTGCCCCTGCGTGCCGCAACGCACTGTCCTGGGAAGTACTTGCTCTTGAAGCACAATGCAAACGCCCCTTCCTAGTAAGAGAGAGATGATTTGCAGCACCAATAGGCACACGTGACAGCAATACATAGCTGCAAAGAGTGCATGCCAGTGGGCACAGAAAACTAAGCACTCAGATTATCATTAGAAAGGGCAAAGAAGCAACAGTTGAGGCCAACAAGATCTGGTAAACATGGAGGGGAGAAGGCCTTGATGACAGCATTAAGTTAAGGGAACTAACTGCCTCAATGAAAGAAAAAGGCACAATGAGTGGGAAAGGAAATGCAATACATATCTCATTGTTTATGTCTATGAATATTTGTGTATGCACTTCTTCAATTATGAATTCACAGAATAAAATACATACAAACACATTTGACTCAAATCATGTGCAATAGCCTCTGTTTAATGTTTTGGGCACAATAGTGCACAGCCTAATTTATGTTCCTCACTTTTTTGCGCATTGCAGAGCATCACTATCAAGTACGAAACCCTTAATAATCAAGCTGCAATTCATATCACCTACACACCTGGAGGTGTTCCTCTGAGAACACAAATCCAATCCACAAAGTTGATGCAATTGACATGGATGAAGCGAGATGCATAGAAACTGTTAATGGCTGCATAGCATGTCCAAGGTTTAAGATAAACCTATTTGTAAGCCTTGCTTGAGGTGAGAGACAAATACATACTTAAGCTTTTTACTGGGTGGATGGGCATGGATGGCGGCTACAGCTTCTCCAGAGAAAGGTGGACAGAGACAAGAATGGGTGCGATGGCTTTTGAGCATGCTTGCAAAACCCGTTGATAGATTGTTTGGGGGCAGGAAGTGCATTTGCAGATGCAGCTCACTTACCAGCTGCTCAATGACTTGCTCCACTAACTCTCGGAATGAATACGTAGGGTGCTGGTTGTGCAAGTGATCCACAAACTTGGCAATGACTTCTGTGTCCGTTTCCGACTCAAAGCAGTATCCCTTTCCCTGCAGAAACACTTTGATGTCCTTGTAATTGGTGATGATTCCTAGAGGATATGAAACTCAATAAATCCAACTGCAAATGCACAGCAAATGTTCCTAAGTACCACCAGTAACTTGAGGCTAAATATGAGAATTATCTTTTCAACTTCAATTGGTACACTAGGGTCTTTCTCCCACAATCCTACAAAATTATGTCAATGGACTGCCATAAAAAAAACCAAAACTGTTCAATCAAAAATAAAGTGGCATATTATTTTATGTACCCTTTTTAGTGACAAATTTTAGTGACAAATTAGAAAAGGAAAAAATAATATTCCCCAAATTTAATGTCCACAGACTATAATTCGTCATGCCTGTGGACAATCTCACGTAGGTTTTCGAAGAGGTGTTTGTTGTATAACAACCTTTACCAAATAATTTATTGTAAAATCTATTATTAAACAAGTTACAACAATATAAACATTCCAAAATAGTCTTTTTGGGTTGCTTTTATTCCATAATTTTTATTACAAAATAAAAAAAACTTTTGTCCTACTGAAAAAAGCAATGTCCGTGGACACACAGGAAAAAGGGGGAATTATTCACAGGATATGGTTGCAGCCCTGAACAACAAGTGTGTAGAGAAAGATATTGTCAGCTATCCTGGGTTGTTTGAGTTTATACTTGCTTTAGTGAATGTTTTTATGCTTGGTTTCTGAATTATTCCCATCAATATCAGTAAAACTAGATAACCCTTATTTCCACCAGCATTGTGGGAACCCACTTTTGGAAGAGCGATTATTTTTTCTACGTAATTTTCTCTTTCTCACGAACAAGAAATTGTGCTGCGTATCAGTTTGTCTCAGTCACAATAACTGAAATTATTTCATCATCAAAAAATAACTCAAAATGAAACTAAGCTGTGTAGCGGTTTGTCTCAGTCACTATAATTGAAATTATTTCACCATCAAAAAATACTGTATAAACGTGTGTAAGAAGCGCACCTTTTTTCCCAGAAATTGCAGCCGAAAATGGGGGTGCACCTCTTACAGAAACCTCTTATCTTCCCCTCCTCCCTTTCCCCAGTCGCTAGCCCAAGAGGAACTGAGTGGCCTTGGTTTTCTGCGCGAGTCAATCATCTAAAAACCAAGGTCAAAAACAAGTGGGAGGCAGGGGAGTTTCTCCTTTAATGACGTATTTTTACAATGCTTCTGTTTTTGTTTCTTACTTGTAAGGATGGCGCCGTCACGTCAGTACCTCAGATGTGAACATGGAAAAGATCGCGCAGGGTATTTCGCCTTGGAGGGCACGCTGCAAGTAGGCATACCGCGGCATTTATACTGCATTTATAATCGCTTATCAAACGTAGAAAAAAGCGCAGTTTTGAAGGACAATACCTGGTCAATAGTCAACATCTGTCTTGCCGAGTAAATTACACTATGCTAAGGGCCTGATTTTTCAGACGCTATTATAAGGGTTATTGCGATTGAAAATTAAGTTGGTGTCAAAATCTGCTGTTTAAAAAATTCAAACAAGTGAGTGCATTGTTGGACTAAATGATGGATAGAAGAAATCGGAATTGCTTATAAGTGAAGAGCGCTGAAGGAGAGGTCGAGGGGAGGGAGCGCACTCCCTCCATCTTACACGCAACGAGGCTGAAGGAGATACGCAATTGCAATACTACTGCGAGAGCTTTTTAAAAAAATTGTTCGTGAATAGGACAAGCATCGTAGTGCAACGGCGTATGAGAAGGGAGGATTGGAACTCTTTCTACTCCCTCTTATGGGATGTTGCATTCATGAAAGCATTGATTGAAAATTTCGGATTCAGATTCAATTTCTTCGACAAATTTGGATCCGAAGTCCATTAAGGTGAAGGGCATTATTCGTGGATATTTGCATCTGAGGTATCCCATCGGAGTGTCCCTAACAAGCATCATAACGTTAAGACACCAAGTGAATACCTATGTACTTATCTCCTATTGCCATACATATCATGTAAATTTAGCTGAAAAATGCCGTGTGAATTATTAGCATTGAAAGTGGAAAATTTGATGACTGTCGAAAGTCCAGACTTAAGTCTGCAACACTGCGCGATAGGATAAAAAGTTTTTTTTCTTTAGCTCCGATGCTCAAAATAGGTGTGCGCCTCTTACACGTGCTTATACGGTAACTCAAAATATATAGGGATCATCTATACACAAAACAGGCATTGTTTGTTTCCCAACTAATTCACATGCAAATTGTAGAGGAGGGTCAGCACTGTCGATCTCTTGCCAATTATTTTCTTGAAATTTCACAGAAAAATGAGAAGGTTCTTCACTATTTTCAGAACTGGAATCCAGAGAGTATCCAATTGAATTTCCGAAGTAGTATCATGAGCATTACTGAGCATTCTGCACTCTCTTTTTCCAAAGCATCAAGCACTTGCTCATCGCCCAACTCACGTGAGCTAGAAGCCATGATCAACTAAAGAGAGGTACAGATATGGAGTGGACTCAAGGCAGAAAAAATTCACCAAAGCAAACGTACGGGTGAGAACACTCCAACCCTAAGTTTCAAACATCGTAAAAAAGATACCAAGATGTGGGGATGCTGGCCTGTCTTCAAGGTTCTGGGAGAGGCATTGAGTGGCAATGCCTGGATGGTCCATGCCTTCCCTATCATTGCCTCGATGAAAGAGAAAGGAAACGATGAGGCAGAAAAGCAGATGATAATGAACCAGAGACGAAAGCATTCAGCATCCCCACAAGTCACACACAATCGCCAACAAAGCACATTAACCAGAGCTTGAGTGGAAGGATATCATCTTTCATTAGCATCCACCAGAGGCTGACCCTAAAGGAAGCATTACTTTCCTGACATCAGCTGGAAAAAAATATAATAAAAAATACGAGAACGAAAACACAGACCACACAGGGGCACAGAAAGAAAGCAGGAAGACGTGTCTCACATATATATGTACTCACTAAAAGTACATAAATGGAAGCTTAAGAGATAGGAATACCTAAGGACATTCAGAAACCTATTGTGTGTTGCACAAGCTTGAGGCATGGCATTCGGAGGATGCAAACACTGCATCGCACACCCTGAGAGAAGGACCACGGCCATTAAAAGTGACACTTGAGGGGTTAATGAAAGACATACTGTGGAAAAATGGGAAGTTTCATAATGTTTGAGAAATCCTGAAGAAACAGGATACGGGTCAACTTAATCTAAGGATTACTCAAGCCATAGTAAAATAAAATCTTGTTAAGTTACATCAGCTTATAAATGCCTCCTGCCCAGCTTATAAATCTGCCTACTGTCTGTAAAAAAAAGCAAGATACTCGAGTTTGAGGAGCTCTAGCGTCTAAATGAAGCAATCGATTTCAATGCAATAAAAAGCATACGAAAGAGAATTTAGTTCTACGTTATATCATGTACTTTAAAAATTCTTCGGCTCAATAGTATTTCCTGTACTTAATTTTTTCTCAAAAAAGTACCCGTTTTTTGCGCGTAAAATCAAGGAGCCCAACTTTGAGCCCTTGGCATTCCCGTAGTTTTCGTTCCTATAACTTGCAATTTTGATATAAAGAAGCCACATCTATTACTAGCAGTTTGCCGAAAACAAATTGTTTATGCCACAAAAATTTACGGAGTTGTTGTAAACAACGCAAACCTCTGCTAACTTCGAAACCAGTGAGTCAATTGAAAATTGATTGGTACTGTTGTCTTCCGTAGAATGTTAGTAATGCAAGCACATACGAAATGTATATTAAATATCAATAATAACGTCAATATCACTTATTATTTATCTAGATGTTTCTATACGCGTACCGGCAGCTCCGTCCTGGGAGGTGGAGGCGAAAAGAGGCGCGTGGTTGCCACCGACTCAGCAGAGCAGCTCAGCAACTAAATTCTCTTTCGTATGCTTTTTATTGCATTGAAATCAATTGCTTCATTTAGACGCTAGAGCTCCTCAAACTCGAGTATCTTGCTTTTTTTTACAGAAGGTACATGCCACAATTGGATCCAATAAGACAAAACTAATGGCATTGGAGGCAAGCACAATTCTTGAATGATATTGAATTGATTTAAGGTTGAAAAATTAGATTGTTAACAGTAGTGAAAATTGAAGAGTTCTCATCAATTGAAGCATCAATGGCAAAATTGTGAAATGCAACAGCAGGCATCTCCTATCCAGAGAGTGGATACATCTGTCATTATCTGTCTGTGATTTTGCACCGCAGAGAGCAAACAAGAGCACAAAGTGTTGCTGTGGCAGGATGCACTCCGAGGATACGAAATCCTGCACACACACAGACATCTGCCTCCATGCTGCAATATGGACGGATGTATGTACGTATGCATGCACTTGAAGAATATGAGCTTTCGCAGGTGAATAGCATGGATGAAAGCTTCTCGGCCTATGTATGTACTTGCTTTGATGTCCACTACTTGTAGAGTGCATGCAATCACGATTACAGTTTCAAATAGGTAATGCATTTCCAGAAAATACTCACCAGATGGATGATGAGAAACCTCACTCAAAGCAACAGATTCATTCCTTGAGCCGATGTTTTTGCACAAAACTTAATAAGTGAGCAAACGCATGAAGTTCAAAATAGAAATATTTGAAACACGGCTACCCTTTTCCTTAGTTTTAAATATTTTCATGCAAAGACTTAATTGTTTCCCTGCTTGGCACACTCCTTTGTCCTCTGCAGTGCAGGACCAAAGTTGACCTCTTGCCCCCCCCCCCCCCCACACTGCAACACCAAGGTTGCCCGGTGACAAATGCATCTGCTACATGCTGTGGCATTTCTGCATTTTGCAATTGACACCTGATGAGAGGTCTTCAATTTTCACTTATATTTGAGAGTTCACCATCCAGTTTTTCCCCTCAAAATAGTCTTACTGGTATAATTAATCGTAGAGGGCGTAACTTGGTGGAAATCCATAATAGCACGAATACAAGGATCAAGAACTTTGCTATTTCCACATAATATTTTATTAGCACCGACCATGGTTTCGTTACAGAGAAACATTATCAAGGTGAAGATTTAGGTAAATTGACAGTATATATATAGCAGGAGTCGTTGGTTAGGGGGAGGTAAGGGTTGGGGTTGGAGCTGGGTTTGGCGTCACTGTAGGTGGGGTGGGTGGAGGGGTGGATGAGTAAGGGGGAAAGTGGAGGAGGGGGGAGCGAGAAGGGTAAAGGTGGTCGTTAACAAGGTATGAGTCCCTGTGGCTTAAAATTTCCAATTCTTCGAAAGCGTCTAATCTCCATCCTTTCTTCTCAAAATGCAGAATGGTAGGGATGAAGTCACTAATGTGCCCCATGTCATTAAGGTGTTTTGCAAATTGGGAGTGATCCTTCCCCTGTCTATGACACATCTGATGCTCGGCTGCCCGGATGGAAAAACTCCTCCCTGTTTGGCCGATGTAAATCGCGTCACAGTCGGCGCAATTTAGGCGATATACTCCGCTCCGTTCCTCCGGGATATCCCTATCCTTTGGTGACCCCAGCATGCTCCCTAATGTCCTGTGGTTGTAAAAGGCTGGCCTTATTTTTTCTTTGGGAAGTAATCTTTGCACTCTCAATGACAAATTCCCAAGGAAGGGAATCCGGCACCATTTAGGAGATCCCTCCGGGGGATTATGCGTTTTATATAATAGTCGTCTTGCCATCTGAGTTCTTTTTCGTCGTAAGATGGTATCCACTAATTTTTCTTTGTAGCCATTGTTGACAGCAATGTCCTTTATGGTACGGAATTCATTCGCTATGTTACTTTCCGACATAGGAATGTGGAGTAACCTATGTATCAGCGACTTGAGGGCTGCAGTCTTCTGTTGAATATGGTGTCTGGAGCTCTCGTGGATGATAGTGTAGTAGTAGGTTTGGGGTTAAGGGTGCGTCGACAGCTAAGGTCATTAGCACCACGCGCAAACAAATTGCGACATAAGCATATACTATAATTTCAGTTTGGTGCGGCACTGTTGACAATATTGATGTAAACTTCGAGCCTATCAAATCGAATTCACAAGACCAGTTTTCTTAACGAATTCTATGACGCGGCATAGGCGGCCAGGGTCATCGCCCAGAATAAATTCTAGGTTGCCCCTGACGCCTGTCCGGCTTCGCGTAATATGATGCTCATCACACTCCGTCAAGAGGTGTCTCACAGTCAGGGGACAGTCACAATAGCCACATCGAGGTGGGATCTTGTCTTGGGTGAAGAGATAGGAATGTGTCAGGGCGCAATGACCGATTCTCAGTCTAGTAATAATGACCTCCTCCCTACGATTCCTCCCAACAGAAGAGGGCCACATTGACGTAACCGGTTTGATAATTCTCAGTTTGTTATTCGTTACGTTCGTCCATACCTCACTCCACTGCCGTAGAACTATTCCGCGCATGGCCATCTGCAGGTCTTGATAGGTTACAGAAGTCGAAGCCTGTCCCGGCAGCGTGAGCGCCGCCTTTGCAGCTGCATCTGCTTTTTCGTTTCCTGTTATTCCCATGTGCCCGGGAACCCATAGGAACGACACTTGGCGTCCACGTTTACAGATATAATATAGAGCGATTTGGATATCTTGCACAATAGGGTGCGTCGGGAAAATAGCGGCAATAGATTGCAGCGAGCTCTTTGAGTCGGTGCATACTATGGTGGAAGGGTTGCAATCGTCGGCGACCATCCCCAACGCCATCTTAATGGCGATAAGCTCCGCTGTGTATATGCTACACAACGGGCTGAGTCTCGTCTGCTTGATGCCGTGGTATGCCGAGGACACTGCGCAGGCACAGGCGGCTTCCGACTTGGATCCGTCTGTATACATGAGTCGACTGCCCTTATGGCGACTGACGAATTCATTAAAATGACACTGATACTCTGAGGCAGTGGAGTATTCTTTCTGGAGTCCTTTAAAAGCATCATAAATTTTGGGATGTGGAATTATCCATGGCGGGATATCGGGGTAAACGATTGGAGCTACATCCGGGAGTTGAATTCCGGATGCTTCGATGAACTCTTTCAATCGTACACATAGTGGCTTAGTGGCTCTCGTTCTTATAATAAAAATTCTTAAAAACTTTGGATTAAAAACAATGTTAAAACACGGGTGACCTCTTGAGGCTAGGATTTTCGCCGCGTAGTTTAACATCAGGATGTTCCTTCGGCTCTGCAAAGGCGGCTCTCCAGCGTCTGCATGAATGCTGAGCACCGGGCTGGTGCGGAAGGCACCAGTTGAGAGCCGCAACCCTGTGTTGTGCAGCGTCGTCAAGGTTCTTAAAATTGACTCGCGGCCAGACGAGTAAATAAAACTCCCATAGTCCAGCTTGGATCGAACAAGTGCGCGATATAGTAAAAGCATCATGCTGCGGTCGGCGCCCCATGAGGAGTGGGTTAAAAACTTTAAAATATTTAGGGTCCTAAGACAATTATTTCTTAAAAACTGAATATGTTCCCGCCAATTTAATCGGTGGTCTAGGGTCATACCTAGGAATCGAGCCGACTCCACGTACGGAAGGGGTCTGCCATCCAGTTTTAAAACTGGAGGGGCAAAGTAACCTCTCTTCCGGTGAAAATGCACGCATTTGGTCTTTTCCGCTGAAAATTTAAAACCATTTTTCCGTGACCAGTTGCCTAGGTTATTTAAAGCTAACTGTAGTTGTCTGGCTACCGATACAAGTTTGGACGACCGGCAAAAGATTGCCAGGTCATCCACGAACAGCGAGCTCATCGTTGGGGCTTTGACACAATCCGCCACGTCATTTACGGCTATCGCGAAAAGTGTCACGCTCAATACGGAGCCCTGTGGTACCCCATTTTCCAGGGGATAAGATTGCGATAAGTCTCGGCCTATTCTGACCTTAAAAGTGCGGTTCTTTAAAAAATTTTCAATGAATATTGGCAGATGGCCTCTAAATCCCCATTTGTGGAGCGTCAAGAGTATTTTCCGGCGCCAGACCCGGTCGTAAGCCTTCTCTAGATCAAAGAAAATACCAACAACGTGCTGACGAAGGACAAAGGCCTCCTGGATGTAGTTCTCTGTCCTGACAAGGTGGTCAACTGTCGATCGGCCGCGTCGGAAGCCACATTGGACAGTGGAAAGAAGGTTTCGACGCTCCAGCCACCAAACAAGTCGTCGGTTCACCATTCTTTCCATTACCTTACACAGACAGCTGGTGAGGGATATTGGACGATAGTTGTTCGGATCAGATTTATCCTTGCCCTGTTTTAAAATTGGAATAACTATAGATTCGCGCCAGGACGGTGGGAAGCTTCTCTCTGCCCAAAGTTGATTGAAACATAAAAGAACTTCCAATAAAGCTCTCTCTGGAAGATTCCGGAGAAAGGCATTATGGATCTCATCCATCCCCAGGGACGTGTCGCGGGAAGCTGCGATTGCTGATTTTAGTTCCCAAAGGGAAAATGGGACATTGTAGTCCGCCAGTGTCCCCCTATCAGCGAAAGAAAGTGTGTGCAATTCGCAGCGTCTCTTCAAGGATAGGAAGGAGTCCTCATAATTGGAGTTGCCGCTTATGTTAGCTAACAGCCGTCCGAATATCTCGCTGATGGCGGCCGATGAGGTTACGATGTTGTCATTGTTTTTAATGTATGTGACTCCATGCTGACGAGGGTCACCACAGATACTCCTCACCTTTTTCCACACCTGCGACACTGGTGTCCGGCAGTTTATCCCGGATACAAATGACATCCAGGAGTCTTTCTTCGCCTCTTTGACCACCTTTCGGGCTTTGGCTCGGAGACGGCGAAAGGAAGCCAAATTTATGGCTGTTGGGTATTTATTAAAAATTCTTAGCGCTCTCTTGCGTGCCTGAATAGCCTTGGCGCAATCGTCGTTCCACCATGGAACGGAAGGCTTCATACGGGCGTGTCCTGACCTTGGCACACTACTATTTGCACATTCGCCGATACTGTTTGTCAAAAATTCAATATTCTGGATACCACAGCGGCCTTCGTTAAATGTAAAATTGAATGATTCTTTAAAAAGAGCCCAGTCGGCTCTCCGGATACTCCAATTGCTAGGACGTAAAATATTGGGGTTAAAATATTCCTCTCTATTAATAGTAATGGGGAAGTGATCACTCCCACATAGATCGTCGTGAACATTCATTTGAAATTTGTCCATTAATGTGCTCGAAGTAAAACAAAGGTCAATAGTCGAATAATTGCCGTTAAAACTATTGAACCTAGTTTTCTTTCCGTCGTTTAATAAAACCAGGTTAGAGACTGTTAAAAACTGCGATAAAATGCGTCCTCTCTGATTGCACTGTGCCCTGGAGCTACCCCATAGTGTATCATGGGCATTAAAATCACCTACTATAATAAAGGGTTTTGACAGTTGGCAGATAAGGGAGTCTAAATAAAAAAGGGTCACCGGTGCCCCCTCTGGAAGGTATACGTTACATAGAGTCACCGACTGGGGGCCGTGCAGCGTTACCGCTACCGCCTGAAAAGGCGTGTTAAGCGCCACCCGGGAGACATGAAGGGTCTCCCTAGTGGCGATCATAACACCACCGTGTGCCCGTTGGCCACTTATGTCGTCATATCTAAAAACGTTAAAACCACTTAAAATACCCTTGTCCGTTGCTTTAAAATGTGTTTCTTGCAGGCAAATGCACATTGGATTGAAATCACGCAGTAAAATGGCCAGCTCCTCCTTGTGCCGATAAAAACCATTACAATTCCATTGTAAAATAAAAGCCATGATTAGAGATAAATAAAAAAACTTGAACTGCGTGAGGTATGTTCAGCGCTTAAGTCTATTCTTCTTTGTCTTTTTCTTGGCTTGGAGGATCTCTGTCTCCGAGAGACTTTCGTCTTCCTCCATTGACTCTGGTTGGTTCAGTTTACCTTTTGTGACGCCGGAGGTAGTTGGGGGTGGCGTAACCTCACGCTTCTTTTGCGTTACGCCACTGGGTTGATTGGTTGGGTTCCTTTTGGGGGAACCCACAGCGGTGGAATTATTTTTAGCAGCCGGTTTAGATGCCTTATCCGGTTTGGCAGGTTCTACAGTGCTATTATCATTCTTGGGGATAGAGTCGGTTTGTGTGCCAATTGAGGCCTTAGTGACCGTTGATTCGACAACCTTAGCAAAGGATTTCGAGAAGGTCGGGGCAATTATTGATCTATACTTCTTCCTTGCGTCGAAATATGTAATTTTCTCTTTTGTTTTAATCTCCATTATTTTACGCTCTTCTAACATTTTTGGGCATTTGCGGGAATAAGCGGGGTGTGTGCCCTCGCAGTTCACACATTGCGGACCCTTGGGGCAGCTGGAGTCACCGTGTGAATCCTGGCCGCAGCGTGGGCAGGTGGCCTTGCCTTCGCATCGCGTTGCGATGTGACCGAAGCGCTGGCACTGGAAGCAGCGCATCGGGGCTGGTATGAATGGCCGCACGGGAACTGATTCATACCCTATGAACACCTTGTCGGGGAGCCGATCGCACGAAAACGTAAGCACTACGGATGTGGTATTTGTTACTTCTCCGTTCCGTTTTGTGGTTAGTCGACGAACATCGCTCACTCCCTGAGATGCCATCTCATGCTTTATTTCGTCGACTTCCACATACAAAAGATCGTAGTGACTAATTACGCCCCGACGAGTGTTTAGGGTTCGGTGGACCTCCACTGTCACTGGGATATCATTTAACAGCTTCATTTTAAGGATCTTCTCGCTTTGCGCCTTGTTCGATGTTTCAATTAATAGGGTCCCGTCGCGTAACTTCTTTGCAGATTTTATGTCTCCCGGTACTGCTGCAGATAACACTTTACGGATTAAGAAGGGGGACACTTTTTTCAGCGTTTCCCCTTCCTTCTGGCTTTTCATTACCAAGAACTTGTTGTTTTTCATTTCTCCCCCGCCCGTTACCGGACGGGATCTTTTTGGAGGTGGAGATAAATTGTGATCCATAGACTAACCCTTTATTCATCCCCTGGGCTCCCCACCCACCACGGAGCCACACATTCGGGACGCCACACCGAGATCCGGTGTGGTCGCCAGGGCTACCCAAGGGATATAGGAACCTTCGATAGGAGGTCTCTTTCGGGTTAGAACCTCCAGCGCGGGGGCCCTCCGAACCCACACGCCTTCGGCCGCCCTACGGAGACCCCCATATCTCCAGCACTAACCCGTCCTGGCGTTCGCTCGGAAGGAGCCGCCAAGCTCCCCAGCCGCCAGGAGCCGATTGACCGAGCTGGGCTCTTCTCGGCCGCCCGTTTTTCGGGGAATCCAGGGCCGAAGTGGGGTGTTGGACTCCGGCCCATACCGGGTTTCCGACGCCCAGCTGGGTGCCGGAGAACTCACCCACCAGGATCCCCTTCTCCCCCTTGTACGGGTCTCCACGCACGGCAAACACGTGGGTGAATCTGGACGCCAGATGTTTCGGCTACTCAGCACAGCAGAGTCACATGCTGTCTGGACGCTATCCTAGCGTACGAAGGGTTTTTTGACGAGGTTGTCTCGAGGACGGATTAGGATGATAGTGTCGGAAAAGCATTCTTTCCTGTAGATGGAAAGGTCGAACTTATGGTTTATGATTCTTATGGAGAGATCCAAGTAATTCAATACGCCTTCCTTCTCAGTTTCCATGGTGAATTTGATGTGTTTATCCTGAGAATTGAGCACTGTCAGAAATTGTGATAACTGTCTTAACACATTCAGTGCGGATGACATATATATATGTCATGAGGGCTTTTCCACTCAGGCGGATGACATAAATGTATGTCTTCGGGAGTACATTTTTTCGCTGGTCCCTTGGGTGCTCCGAGCGCGCGTAGCGTTACTTTTTCACCCTCCCGCAGTTCGGGATTGACCTTACACCATTGCGGAAGTGTCCGTTTCTAGTTCTACGTGTTCCTTCATTTTTAGTGTTTTTTTGTTTACTTTACTGCTGTTTTTGGAACAATTTATCAGGTTGAGATTTTTCTTTTCATTTCCTTCGTCTCTTTTTCATCATTCTTATCGTAAATATCATAATCATGTCTTACATATGGATTATTTTTTTTAATTTGTTTTTTTACCTTCATTTTTAATTTATTCATATTTTATGTGCTATCACAAAAATTATGATTAGACTAACTTTTTTATTAAAGATATTTATCCCCGTTTCGTACGCACTACATTATAAAAAAATGATCTTAGTGCGGTTCTTCAGTTAATGATGTTATATTTGAATTTCTTTTGCTAGGAAAATTTTTTATTAATGCAAATTACATTTATCCTGGGTGATTTTTTTGGGTCTAATTCCTACTTTTACGGCATATTTTCCCATTCGTTTCCCTAGGTCAATTACCAATTCTCTATTCATTTCGATTTTATTTCATTATCTTAGTCATTCATACGTGTTGGGTTAGTTGCAGATTTTCTTCCTTTTCATAAAAAAATAACATATTAATGGCGTATGCAACACTGCATTACATTATCTACAGTATTGGTCTGTATTTTTTTACTCGTTTATTTGTTTCCTTAGCTTTGTAAACAAAATTGCGGAAAAGAATAGATAAACTCAGAGGTATTTTAAGCATTACAGCATTTAACCATTATTTATTCCCTTGAAATAGTGTTTTTATCTTATTTTTTAATTTATTCATATCTTATGTTCAACCACAAAAATTATTATCAGACTTAGTTTTTATTAATAACGTGTATTCCCGTCTCAAAACTTACTATTTTATTCCAAAATGTTTCCATGCGGTCCAAAAGGTCGTATTTTATACTTTATTAATAATTTTAAAATAATTATTTCAAATTACGTTTTTTTACATAATTTGGGTTTTTTTCCTAATTTTACGGCATATTTTCTCAGTCATTGCTCCGCATCAATTACTTGTCCTCTGATCATTATGGTGTTTTCATTTTGTAGGTCATTAATACATTCTAGTGTTAGGTACAGATACAGTCTTAATTTTCATAAAAACTAAGGTATTAATCACATATGCAACACTCCATTACACAAATTGTACTATTTTGCTGGATAATTTTTAAGGCTCAAGGTTGGAGTCCCTCCCTACCAGCGGCACTCCCAGAGATTATTTCAACTTGCCAATGATATTTTCTTTGAAATAATCCTCTCATAGACAGAGAAAAATGCAGAAAGCATTTTCCTCCCAAATCCTTCACCAAGGGCCTTCACTAAGGGCATAATGGATTGGAAGCTGTTGGACAGGGAGAACTGGAAACTTGGCTGGGCCTTCTTCTCCACATGGGCGCAATTAGGGTTAACACGATTTCTAACGATTGGAGGTCAGAATTAGTGTGAGTACCGATATTCGGGAGAAAATGTGCCGTGATAGGTTTTTAGGAATGATTAGGACAGTGACTGCAATTTGCCCAGAATGTGAAGGTCAACCAGGGCTCTGTCTAAGGCCTTGCTTTCAAATATATCATAAAAATTTGTGAGAATTTTTATTGAAATGTTTCAATTTTGCAATAACTCTGAGGTAACATAGATTAAAAAAATGTTTATCCCATAAATTTATATTTTTCTTGCCGTTCATTGTGTTCTACTTCTGTGACTTGAAAAAATTAAATCTACGGCCGTTGAAACAAAAAAAATACACGTAAAGACTAATTCCAAGATATTTCCGCCATTAACCTAAGGAATCAATGGTAGAAGAAGTATTATAAACGGAAATATGAAAAGTTCACTCCTTCATACAAGGAAAATTGCATGTGTGTAATGCGGGTTGCATGAATTGTCAATTACTGGTGACGGGTGGCATATATGTATGTCATTAGGGTTTTTTACAAATTGCGTGAAATAGAAACAAAAAAAATTGCAAATTCTGTAGTATTACTTCCAAGACCACCGTTATGAAGGAAAATCACCCATCCGTCACTGGAGGTTTCGGTGAAAATATCATCCGCATTGAATGTGTTAACGTACCTTGCCACACACAAAACACATCATCTACATATTGGTACCATTTTACTATGTTTTTGAGTAGGGGATTTTCACTACAGAACAGGGCTCCCTCGAAATTGTCCATATAAATTTCTGCTAGAATGGGGGACAAAGGTGACCCCATGGCGAGGCCATCTAATTGTTTATAGTGCTTGCCGTTGAAGAAAAAACTGTTTTGATTAGTGCACAAATTCAGAAGGTCACACAATTCACTAGTCACTGGGTACGGTGTTCCTGCCTTGATGAGGGTTAGTTCTGCTAATTCCAAAGCTTCCTTCCTGGGGATGCTCGGGAATAGATTAACTGCATCGAACGACACTAATAAACACTTATGTTGTAGCACTTGTTGTGAGAGCTGGTTTGCCAGTTCATATGAATTTTTCACACTATAATTAGGGGAAAATTTAGAATAGCTTCTAAAGAGGGTGTTTATCTTGTGGGATATTAAATGGTTAGGCGCACAAACACTTGACACGATGGGTCTTATCGGGCAGTCTTCTTTGTGAATTTTTGTAAGTCCGTAAAACTTTGGTGCTTTCGGGTTCATTTGTATTAGCTTATGCACCTCATGACATGACGACTCCTGCTATATATATACTGTCAATTTACCTAAATCTTCACCTTGATAATGTTACTCTGTAACGAAACCATGGTCGGTGCTAATAAAATATTATGTGGAAATAGCAAAGTTCTTGATCCTTGTATTCGTGCTCTTACTGGTATGTGATTAGCCTGCAAAGGGGAGACCCTACATTGCTGTCCCCTAGTGATGCGACTTCCAACAATTGATTGCTATGGCCATTCACTCCCTCCTTAGGCAGCAACACCTGGACGCGGGATTGGATTGAAAGTATTAGCTCACCATTGTGCACAACAACAAAGCCGTGCTTGGCGTCAGAGCGCTGTGGATGGGCGTTGACAGCACTTGGGACACCATGAGTGGCCCAACGTGTGTGAGATATGCCCACATGGCACAACACTTCTTGATCCACATCCAACACCTTCTCCACTGTAAAGCATAACAAACAACAATTTAACCACAAAAAATCCTCATTGTGTCTGATGTTAAAATTCCTCTGAAAGTAAGAAAGTCAGAAGCCTTATGTGAATTGTGTTCTTTGCAGAATTAGAATGCTTCAGAATTGTATCTGACAAAGCTCACTTGTTTTTCAAATGCATCTCTCGCTAGTCTGAATATCAAAGTCATTGACCGAAGAATCCAGCCCGTAGCACAAGGACGTAAAACCATTGGAGCAGGATCAATGGGTTCACGAGTGCTACCCTTTGGTGTACACTTTGACTCCTGTGTCAGATACATTCAATACACATAATTTTTAGCACTGGATATATGGGAAGCAAAGTAATTTTACGAGATGTAATGTCAAAAAAGGGCAGCAGAAACAAATATTGCATTGCAGAATTAGAATGCCAGGAAAAGAACAGAATGAAATGGGCCCATAAGGATTGTGAATGCAAGAAATGGTCTACTCTCGTAGATCGCCCGGTAAGCCCATCATGTATACATGTGCGAATGTAATATGAACTAGAGATGTGCGAATAGTATCCGCGAATACTCGAATACCTCGAATACTATAGTATAGGAAGTATTCGATATTCGAGGTCTCAAATAGTTATGCGAAAAGTACCGCCTCGAATACCTCGAATACTTTGAATTTCGCGTCGTACACTGTCGCACGCACGTCGTTGGTAGTTGATTCGGAAAAATGTTGAGAACTCTAGTCTTTAAGTGCATGCAGCGCCGTTTTAGGCAAGTTGACGAACTACATCAAATGCGCGGGTTAGAGCTGTGAAAAGAGTTCGACTTGGGGAACCTAAATTGATCCGGGTGAAAAAATCCGAAAATCCCCGGTTTCCCCCACCAGGAAAACCTCAGTGCCGTGGGATAGTAACTACGTAGCACAATTCCCAAAATCCGCTTCCCCCTCCATCCATCAGCCCTCGGCCCCTCCGCCGACGCTTTCCTCCTCTTCGAAATCAAACAAAAGGCCCCAGCTCGCGTGTCTACCATGTGTCATTTATGGCTAATAAGGACAGGCACTTAGTTTGAATCTTTTCCAGGAGATGAAACTACCATAGGGAGAAACTCAGTGCCGTGGGATAGTAACATTGGTGCATTTCCCACGATCTGCTATCCCCCTCCATTCAGCAGTCGCCTCACCCACTCTGATGCTTTCCTCTTCTCAGAAATCAAACAAAAAGGTCTTCGCTCGCGCAAGGATCGTATTACGAAGACCTTAGCTTCGAAAAAAATATCGAGTTACGAGAACAATGAAAACGTGTTTCACGCCCTCCCCCCTATTCTCACCCACGGACCTTTTTCTGGCTACCTGCTTCGAAGTTCCCCATTTCTGGAGGTCAACTGCAGCATGAGTACCGTGGGATACTTACATTAGCGCATTTCCCAAGATCCGGTAACCCCACCCATTCAGCACTAGCTCTGAGGCTTTCCTCTTCTTCGAAATAAAAAAAGGTCACAGCTCGCGCAGGGATCATATTACGAAGACCTTAGCTTCGAAAAAATACCAAGATACACGAGAACAATAGAAAAGTATTTTTTCCCGAAAACATATATCAAGTTACAATTTATGAGTGGTGCTATAAATCTTTATTGTTACAGTCCCAGACGAAGGGATATTTTCTCAGGATATTTGGTTTCTTCCTGATAGCAATTCCAATTCATCTTCTTATCTCGTGAGAACTTCCGAAAATGGACTGAAAATAATTGAAGAAAATCCGGTGGAGAAGAGCTTGTATTTTGCAAAATGCCTCAGATTGTCAGCTAGCACTTGGCAGCAGTAGTGGGGGTAAAGCGATGTTATTTGAATTAATTATATGCCCAATTGTTTCCATAAAATTAAAATATTCCATTAATCAGCTCAATTCCTGTTCGAATCCTTTAAAGGAAATCAAAATTACTCCCCAAAATCTTGTGTTGCCTTCTGCACATGCAACCGAGTCAAACATTCCAGCATTCATCGTTTAGTATTCGAGGTATTCGAATATTCGAGCAATGATTTAATATTCGAATTCGAGAAATCTGCTATTCGACCCATCTCTAGTAAGAACCCTTAAGGAGAGAAGCAGCAAGGATTGAAGAATATGTAAGAGGAGATGTTGCAATCTCTCAGGGAAGGAGCCGATGGCAGCACTTCAAAGTAACATTGATATTTTGTCTGAGCAATGTGCAACAATGAGTGGCAGGAGCCGAGATAAATAAGTTAAATTTATACTTTGAAAACATTAAGGAAGAAAATATGGAGTAAATAAATGCAAAGTAAGTGACCTTGAGGTCTCTTGCAACCAACTCGAGCAGAAGCTGTTAAGAAACTCAATCGAAATTCGGGGTATTCCTCTCAAACTGGAGGACCCCTGCAGTCTGGTGAGGGACATTGGAGCAGCCCTTGGAATCTCTGTTAGGTATGACGACAAACAGGAAAGATTTTTCTTCCAAAATGCCCACTGACTTCAGTATGGAGAGTAGAATTGAATGATTAATTCAATGAAAGCCTTTGCTTAGATCAAATAAAACACCAGAGGCTAATTTGTGCTCCTGAAAAGCTGCACATTGCTGGTGTAATAACTGAAACATGGCTGTACTCATAGATCTGCATTCATAGAAACTTAAGAGGTAACTCATTACACATTACAATGGTAAAAGAGTTTTTCAAATATCTTAGCAGACAGTACAAATAGAATAGGTCAGTAGTACGCTGAGTCATTCAGAGAGCCCTTCTTATGGATTGGTGTAATTTCATAATTTATTAATTAATGGGCTGAAGCCCAATTACAAAGCTTAAAATTCTTTATAAAATGCTATAAGATTTCACAACAATGACAATAGTATACATATTAAATAGGTAATTAAGTATTAAGTAAACATCTTATCTGGTAATCCTTTCAGGTACCTCATTACAGAAGGTAAGGAATCAAAAAATAGGTCCACTTTGAGACATAAATTGCCGTCACGCATTATTTGCTGCAATGGGGAAAAATGGGTATAGTTGCGTGAGTGATGGCTATTGTCAAAAAGGTTGTCACCTCTAGTGGAATAAGAAGGAACTTTCAAGAATATTTCTCTTAGTAGGACAGGGGAATCAACGAGGTTATTTAATAGCTTATACAAGAAAATAATATTAGAGCACTGTCTCCGCTTAAACATGGAAGGAAGATTAAATAGAGGCAAGATAGCAGAATAGCTATAGTCCTTATCAAATAGTCTTAACTTTATCGAAACCATACGAACAAACTTCCTTTGGATAGACTCAATAGTATTAATGTGAGATACATAGTAAGGAGACCATACGACAGAACAGTAATCACAGTTAGATCTAACTAAAGATGTGTAAAGCACTTTATAAATTTCAATACTATTAAAGTTTTTTCCAAATCTTGAAATAAGGCCAAGACCTCTAAACGATTTTGCCTGTATATAATTGAGATGTTGTGTAAAGTTGAGGTTGAAATCAAATATTACTCCTAAGTAGAGATGGGTCGAATAGCAGATTTCTCGAATTCGAATATCGAATTCGAATATTAAATCATTGCTCGAATATTCGAATACCTCGAATTTCGAATACCTCGAATACTAAATGATGAATGCTGGAATGTTTGACTCGGTTGCCTATGCAGCAGGCAACACAAGATTTTGGGGAGTAATTTTGATTTCCTTTAAATGATTCGAACAGGAATTTAGCTGATTAATGAATATTTTAATTTTATGGAAACAATTGGGCATATAATTAATTCAACTAACATCGCTTTACCCCCACTTCTGCTGCCAAGTGCTGGCTGACAATCTGAGGCATTTTGCAAAATACAAGCTCTTTTCCACCGGATTTTCTTCAATTATTTTCAGTCCATCTTTGGGAGTTCTCACGAGATAAGAAGATGAATTTGAATTGCTATCAGGGAGAAACCAAATATTCTGAGAAAATATCCCTTTGTCTGGGACTGTAACAATAAAGATTTATCGCACCACTCATTAATTGTAACTTGATATATGCGTTCGGAAAAAAATACCGCATCAACTTCCGAGAAGCTCTGCTGCTCATATCGAGTTTCGCCAGAATGCTAAGTCTCCGTCGTATTTTGACATTTATTTCTTTGCGTAAAATGCTTAAATAAACTCAGAAATACGTCGTGTTTGGTCTCATTCTTTTTTAAATTACGCGCACATTACTAATATTTCAATTCAATAGAGGTGTAACATCAATTGACGAAAGTCATTCTTAGACACCTTTTGTGCTAATAGATGACTCATGCAGCGGTTGACTCCCACAGAAATGGGGAACTTCGAAGCTGGTAGGAAAAAAAGGTCAGTGGGGAAGAAAAGGGAGGGCCGGAAACACGTTTCTATTGTTCTCGTGTAACTTGGTATTTTTTCGAAGCTAAGGTCTTCGTAATATGATCCCTGCGCGAGCTGTGACCTTTTTTTATTTCGAAGAAGAGGAAAGCCTCAGAGGGGGGGCTAGTGCTGAATGGAGAGGGATACCGGATCTTGGGAAATGCGCTAATGTAAGTATCCCACGGTACTCACACAGCAGTTGACCTCCAGAAATGGGGAACTTCGAAGCAGGTAGCCAGAAAAAGGTCAGTGGGCGAGAAAAGGGGGGAGGGCGTGAAACACGTTTTTATTGTTCTCGTAACTCGATATTTTTTTCGAAGCAGGGGTCTCCGTAATGCGATCCCTGCGCGAGCTGGGACCTTTTGTTTGATTTCGGAGAAAAGGAAAGCGTCAGAGTGGGCGAGGCGAGTGCTGAATGGAGGGGGATAGCGGATCGTGGGAAATGCCCTGAGGTTGCTATCCCACCGTACTGAGGTTCTCCTGGTGGGGGGAATCGGGGATTTTCGCATTTTTCACCCAACCATTTTCGGTTCCCCTCGTCGAACTCTTTTCACCGCTAAAATCCACGAATTTGATGTAATTCGTCAACTTGCGTAAAACGGCGCTAAATAACTACAGTTCTCTACATTTTTCCGAGTCAACTACCAACGACGTGCGTGCGACAGTGTATGACGCGAAATTCAAAGTATTCGAGGTATTCGAGGCGGTACTTTTCGCATAACTATTCGAAACCTCGAATATCGAATACTTTCTAATATTCGAGGTATTCGAGTATTCGCGGATACTATTCGCACATCTCTACTCCTAAGTCTTTTACATGGGATAGTTGTGGCAGAGTAATTCCATTTAATTTGTATTGAAATTGTAATGGCTTTTTTTTTCCTGTGGAAGGAGATAGTATTGCACTTTTTAATGTTCAAATCCAAGTACATAGTTAATTTTACACCATTTTTCAAGCCTTTGTAGGCTGTTTTGTAAAGAAACAAAGTCTATTTCAGAAAATATGGTTTGGAAAATCTTTAGGTCATCTGCATAAAGTAGAAAAGAAACTGGGTCAAGAACATCTTTGATATCATTTATAAACACATTGAAAAGCATCAGACCCAAATGAGAGCCTTGAGGAACTCCAGAGGTAGGATAAAAAATTCTTGATTTTGAGGAGTTAATATTAACCACAAGTGATCTATTAGATAAATAGCTTTCGAGCCAGGTATTTAGTGTGCCTGTAAAGCCAAGTGACTTTTATTTCACAAGGAGAACTTCATGATTGACTGAGTCAAATGCTTTCGAGAAATCAGTATAGATGACATCTATTTGAGTACCATTTTCCATAGCTTTCAATAAATGGTTTTGAAAAGTTAGAAGATTAGTCAAAGTAGAGCGACCTTTAATGAAACCATGTTGCTCTGGAATGATAATGCAGATTCAAAAACTTTCGCTAATACTGATAGTTTGGCAATAGGGCGATAATTAGAAATAACATTTCTTTTACCCTCTTTATGCACAGGTATTATGTAAGTTGACTTTAGGGAGTCTGGGAAGATGCCACTACTGAGGGGTTTGTTAAAAAGTATGAATAGTGGATATAATAATGGGGATTGACACATCTTCAAAAATAGGGGAGGAAGCTCATCAGGTCCAGATCCTTTGTTTAGATCAAGATTACCAAGTTTATGTTCAATTTCATTAACTGAAATCATTAACGAAGCTATAGTAAAAGAAGAATGTAATGAGTAGTCTGGAATAGGAGCATTATCATGTTTTCTATACACAGATGAAAAATATTTAGCAAATGAATTGGCTATCCCTTCATTCGAATCAGCAATTTGGTCTTGTAAACACATTACATTTGGTAATCTATCAGTACGTCTTATTGCATTTACATGATACCAAAAGCGCTTATCGTTACCAGGAATTGATGCCTCCAATTGAGACATATAACTGTTGTGACAGATTTTAATCAATTTCGCACATTCAGACCTAATTTCTGAAAATCGTACATAATCACAATGTAAACCAGTTTGTTTATAAAGTTTATGAAGTGACTTTTTTAAACAGATCCTTTTTCTTAATTCATAGCTAAACCAATGGCGATATTTGCCGGACTTAATAGTTGTAATTGGGGTAAACTGTTGTAGACCTTGATATATAATTGAGTAAAAATGATCAAAAGCCTCATTAGTAGAGAGCTTTTCAAGTTCACTGCACCAATTAACATTCAGTAAATAATTGTTCAATGAGACAAAATCACATTTCTTGAAGTTATACTTAGACACAACAAAGTCCATATTCTTCATGTGACTCTTAAGAGTACAGGAAATATTAAGTGCAGGATGGTAGAGGTCACAACTAAGAAGAGAGCAGTATTCCTGGGAAGTTGTCACTGAACATATGTTGGTAAAAATTAAATCAAGTAGTTTACCATATGTGTTGTGCATGGCATTCACCTGCTTAAGATGTAGATAGTGTAAGGTATTTGATAGGGTTCTGACAGATGGAGTTAGTATTGTTGTAGTTATTAAATCATTAGATTCCAGAAAATCCCAGGACACAATCTGCGGTAAATTAAAATCACCCTGGTTGATTAATTATTATTATATTTTCTCCTTTTTCTTGACCTTATTTTTACATCAAAATTAATGGTAACCTAGGTTGTTTCAATACCGTAGAAACCAAATATCAATAAATGTATTCAAAGTTTAGAGGTATGTCAAAATTTTTTGTATAATCCATTCTGTTCATATATATATGTTTATATATATTTCTATTAATTATATTGTTTATATAAAAAAAGGCACGATTGCTCCTTTTTTATGTATATATATTGTATATTGCCTAATTCTCTGCATTTTATATTGTTTCATAATTTTTTTCTAACATAGCCCTGAAGATGTTTTTAAAATAAAACGAAACGTTGGCTGCTAACTTTTAATTTATTGACCTAAACTCCAGGAAACATCATTTTATATATTAAAATCACCCAGTAACAATATTTCAGAATATTTATCAGAATCAGCGATATTTTCTAACGTTTCACAGTATGTTTGATAGCTATCACATAACGAATTTGGAGGAAAGTAAGAGTTGGCTATCAGGACTTTAGATCGAGTAGAACAGATTGAAACAAACACAGACTCAATAGTGGGATCACATTCTAATACATTGCACACAAACTTGGATTTCACCTCTATCAGAACGCCACCACCACTCTTCTTCTCACTTGAATACATGTTACAATCACAATGGAAGCATATTTGAAAAGCTTCAGGAAGACTCCAGAGCATATGGAGGTACGCATTAAATTTATCAGAAAGGGGGCCAAAGGCAAAGACTTTGGTGGCATGCTCAATAATAGACATGGGTATTGTTATTTGTAATCTTATAATTGTAATATCTACGCAGAGACACCAAGTGTTATGAAGGTGAACTATCTTCCTCTTTGTATGTTTTTTGTTTTGCTTGTATTTTCCGGTTGTTGTTGTTCATCCGTGATCGCGAATAGACGTGTGAAATTAATATCCGTCTTATTTATTTCCAATCCTGATCCGTTCCTACAGGTTATGAGCCCAGAACGATTAATTCCGAAATAACAGCTTAAGTATTTGTAGCACGGTCTACCTCAGTTGTGTGTTTATCATTCTTCTTACGTGAAAAGTACGCGATGGCCGAGTCACATGGCGCGAGCGGTGGCTTGCCGGCTATTGAAAAGCTTGAAAAGCGTGAGAATTTTTGTGATTGGAAATTCGCGATGAAAATGTATCTTATACATGAGGACCTTTGGTCTTGTATTGAGGGATACGATGCGGAAGACAAAACCAGCCCACAAATGAGAGCACGGCGAGATCAGAAGGCCCACGCTAAAATTTGCTTAATGGTCAAGCCGTGTGCCTTCTCTCATGTAAGGTCAACGAAAACAGCCTTAGAAGCTTGGGAGAGCTTGTCAGCAGCCTTTGAAGACAAGGGCCTTAATCTACGCTTGCGATTATTGCGGTCCTTGTGCTCGGTGAAGTTGACGAACTTCTCCTCCATGGAGGACTACGTGAACGAGGTGATGTCCCTATCCCAGAAGCTTGCAGCGGTGGACAAGGCTGTGGACGACGAGTTCCTTGGTGCAATTATGTTGCAGGGGCTCCCGGAAGAGTATGAGCTGATGGTGATGGCTCTGGAAAGCTCTGGGGCCGAAATATCGAGTGACTTCGTGAAGTCGAAGCTGCTACAAGACGACAAGTGGGGCAGTGAAAAGCTAAGTGGTCAATCTGCTCTAGTTTCCAGGGCTGGCAAAAAATCGAAGCCCAAAATAGTGAAGTGCTGGGGCTGTGGTGAAGTTGGGCATGTCAAGCCGGCGTGTCCAAAGAGGGTTAACGCCAGTGAAAAATCAACGCCCGGGTCATCGAAATCTGGCTGGAAAACTAAGGACAAAGCACTGTTCTTTGCTCTTGGGGTCAGTACAAAGTCGGATGAATGGTATGTTGATTCTGGTGCCACCGCGCACATGACTGCACGAAAAGATTGGCTGTGTAATTTTAAAGGGGATGTTAATGCGCAAGTGACTGTAGCTAATGACGATAAAGTATCTGCCAATGGTATTGGTGATGTGGAAGTGAAACTACATGGTAATGATCATTTTACAACAATTTCCGATGTTATTTACGTCCCTGATTTGAGTATTAATTTGTTGTCTGTAAGCAAATTAGTTTCTAAAGGGTACATTGTGATTTTTGATCGTGAAGGTTGCAAAATATTAGATGATGATTGTAAAATTCATGGTAATGTTGTTGTAACGGCATCACAATTTGGTGGGATACATCGCCTCAATGTAGTAGAGGAAAGGGCTAATGTCACTGTTAAAAGTGAATCTCAATCCTTGTGGCATAAAAGACTGGGTCACTTAAATAGGATTAGTATGGATTTGTTGCAAAATGGAATGGCTACTGGTATCTCCTTTGTTGACGATGTAAAAGCTCAATGTATTCCATGTGTTCAAGGTAAAATGTGCAAAAAGCCCTTCAGGCCATCAAAGCATAAGAGGGCCAGGGAAAAACTGGAATTGTTGCACTCAGATCTATGTGGGCCAATGGATGTACCATCACGGAATGGAGCAAAATACATGCTCACATTTGTAGATGATTACACCCAAAAAATTTTTGCTTTTTTCTTGCATTCTAAAGGTTTGGTCAGAAAAACCTTTGAGGAGTTCAAATTGCAAGTGGAGAATGAGACTGGCCTGAGAATTAAGTGTGTCCGTTCTGACAATGGGGGGGAGTATGTAAATGGTGATTTTCAAAACTTCCTTCGAATGAGCGGTATCAAGCATCAGCTGACTATTCCCTACAATCCGCAACAAAATGGGTTGGCTGAAAGGGTCAATAAGACAGTGATGGAAAAGGTGAGGTGCATGATTTTTGAGTCGAAGTGTGACAAGAGAATGTGGGCAGAAGCTGCTAACATGGCTGTTTATTTAAAGAACAGATCCCCCCACAAGGTTATCACTGACATGACTAATTTCCCTTATCAGAACCTTGTTGGTTCACTCTTGTATATATCTGTGTGCTCAAGGCCCGACATAATGTTTGCTGTGAATTACTTGAGCAGATTCAATGTTTCGCATGGTAAAGAACACTGGGAGTATGCCAAGAGAGTGTTGCGCTACTTAAAAGGGACTATTGATTTTGGACTTGTGTACATACAGACTAAACAGAAGTGACATAAGTGGGTATGTTGATGCAGACTGGGCAGGTGATGTGAGTGACAGAAAATCTTATACCGGGTATGTGTTTATGTACGCTGGTGCTGCTGTGTCGTGGGAGTGTAGGAAGCAGCGGACTGTTGCTCTCTCGAGCACTGAGGCTGAGTATATGGCCATATCAGATGCTGCAAAAGAAGCAGTGTACTTAAAGGGATTGGTTGGAGAACTGCTAGGGAACTGTGGGGCCATAAATGTATATAATGACAACCAAAGTGCCCAAAAGATTGCCTCAAGTCCTGTGTTCCACAATAGAACAAAGCATATAGATGTGAGGCATCATTTAGTGAGGGAGGTGGTATCAAGTGAAGTGATAAATTTACTGTATCTTCCCACGAATGAGATGATAGCTGATGTTATGACAAAGGGACTTCACAGTCCAAAACACATTTTTTGTGTTGAAGGTCTTGGTTTGAATTAATCAATATTGTTGTGCTTGGACAAATTGAACATACTCTTGGTTGTAGTACAATTAAGCTGGTACAATTATTAGATTATAGGGGTGTGTTATTCGTAATCTTATAATTGTAATATCTACGCAGAGACACCAAGTGTTATGAAGGTGAACTATCTTCCTCTTTGTATGTTTTTTGTTTTGCTTGTATTTCCCGGTTGTCGTTGTTCATCCGTGATCGCGAATAGACGTGTGAAATTAATATCCGTCTTATTTATTTCCAATCCTGATCCGTTCCTACAGGTATACCATCACAACCTGCTGACCAACTATTTTTGAAGGATTAAACAATGTGAATAATTTCAGGTTGTGTGCTTGGGAAGAGAAAAATGCTCTCTGTTTGGGGTTGACTACTTTGATGTCAATTATGGACTTCAGGGTTGAGGGTGAGTAACAGAATTGTTTATTGAAGCTGTCTGCAGTGATTGATGGATCAAAACAAGGAGTGCCACTGAAGAAGATCGGAGAGGGGGTCAGGGTTCCATTGGAAGATTTTGCATTCTCTTTGATGCCTTTTCAAGAGGCCTTTATGATGCAGTTAGAATTTTTAATGTAAGTCTCAATTTCAATCCCTTGTTCATTGTTTACCCTGAATTTAAGGTCTTTTTTGCTACTTGGTGATAAAAAGTGATAAAAATGAGTTGATTCTCAGTTACAGAGTAGAGATTGCATACATTAGCATCACTGTTAAGAATATTCTCAGATTATATCTTTTTCTTTAGGTGAAAGACACATATTCAGTGGAAAGGCCGCTGATTATAGCTAACCCATAGGGATGAAAGAACAGCTATAAAACCCCTGATCATACTGATACATATATGTGCAAACCCTTACTCTCTCTGATAATACCTGGGCAATCATTCCTATGCTTGTGAGTTCACTATTGGAGGTGGACGGATCCACAATTTTTTTCTGATACGGATTTGGATGGGATCCTTCCTTGATTTTCAGAGCCGGATCTTTTGGATCAGATATTTTCGGATCCAAATGCATTTTCAAATTCCTGCTATAAAACAATGTAATTATTCAAGTTTATTCTGGGTACATACATTCAAAGGAATGCTTTTTAGAATTCCATACACATTTTTATATTTCTATAAATTAAAAATCATTTTCATAGGCTGCCGAGTTGTTTTTTAAAAACTTCTTTACATGCTCAGGACCTAACTGTTTCGCTTGGGTTTGGAAATGAAAATAGGAAAAATGTTCGGATGAACCACTGACCAATGGCATAGCGAGAGAGGGAAGTGCGGGGGTCCGGACCTCCCAAAATATAAAAAATTACTTTCCTTCATGAAAGGAAACAAAATATTGAAAAATCATGATTTACAACAGATTTCTTTGAAAAACGAAGTTTCTTTTGATTATGAAGGGTGTTAAAATTAGTTTGAAACCCTCTACTTTGTACCCTGTTGTTTGAAAATTCCTCCGCCCCCCTGGATTTGGACCCCCTAACGAAATTCCTAGCAACCCCAATGCCATTGACTGAATTCAAATTTTCCTCACGCACGTTTCCCCCAAATTTTGTCACTTTCTCATTGCATACCAACTTGCATTTCACCTGAAAATGCTTCAGTATGGTGAGGTGGATTTAGCACTTCCTCGCGATAATTCCACGCCATAGTGCATGCACATGGCATACATTGGTTCTCCTTATCTCAATAGAAATGTTTCCACACAATGAAAGACAATTTTATCAGTACATCATTAAATTAAATTGCACCTGCGCAATCAGCAACACAATTAACAGTATTTCAAACAGCATTAACGTGACGTGCGACAAGGTGCCCGACTGCTAAGCATGAGGAAGGGGTGGACAGCAGAAGCGCGTAAAGGAGAGGTGGAGGGGAAGGAGCACGCTCCCTCCATATTTCAATCAACGAGGCTACAAATGAAGGAGTCAAGGACGAACAAGTCAGATCTGGCTTCAGTGACGTTGTTGGCTTCAAAGCGAAGCCGGATGCACAAGTACATACAAGATATACACAGTTGGCTTTTCCAGTTCGTCTCTACTTGTTTGAAGGGTTAATGCTGCGCTTGTTTCTTGAAAAATTGTGCTATTTGGGCAATGTTGCACATTAGTATAGTCTAATTGTAAATAGAAAACTTAGTGGCAATCAATTAGAACTGAAAAATAAACAGAAATATCGTCAGGAATGCATTGTGTTTTGTCTAATCCTTTTTTAAATCTCGTGCATGTCATCTAATTGTCGAAGCTATCGAGACATCTTCAGGCCCAGAAAGTACTCACCTAGCATTTGTCGTCTAGAAACAGAGAATTGAAGCAGATAGGCCAAAAAAGGTCAGTTGGTGAGACAGGGTCCGGATGAAACATGCTTCAATTGTTCTCGTGTAATTTGATATTTTCCTTAGAAAACAATGATTTTCGGTCTGTGTGACTTTGGAAAAAAAACAACAGAGGCACGGGCTGATGGACGGCCGAGGGTGGTTTTCTGAAATCAGCGACGCAGTTACTTTTAACGTGGCTAGTATCCAACGATGCTGAGATTCCTCCGATGATTGTTCAATCTCTTGGGAAGAGTCACACCCTGTGCCGGTCGTATTTTACCTTTTTTATTTTCCATGGCTGAAATTCTCCTACGTAACCTCTGTGAGAGCTTTCTAACAAAACGGTTCATGAGTAAGACAAGAATCGCATGCGACGGCGCATTCCAAGATAGAATCGGAACTCTTTCCACCCTTATTGCACGTGGCATTCACTGAAGCTATTATTTCAAATTTTGGATCCAGATCCAATGTCTTCCGCGACTTTGGATCCGATGTATCCAATGAAAGGCAATATCCGCGGATATTTGGATCCGAGGTTTCCGATACGACCATCCCTAGAGTTTACCATTATTTTCTCAATGAATCAATTCCAAGAATAAAGGAAATATGAACATTAACGTTCAACCATTTAAGTTTATTCATCCACTTTAGACTACCAGAGGTCACAGATGGAAAATGCACGAGGGAGGGAAAAGAAGTTCCACTCTCAAAGGCAAAAGGAGATTTTGGGAGAGACCAGAGTGGGAGCAAAGGAAGGAAGGGTGGTCAAAGAAAGCAAAGAAAGTCCACGCTGCCACTTGTTATAAGCTAAGTACGTACGTGTGTGAGTGGGCATCTCCAAGTGGAGGTTGAAATCCCCCTTCCAATGAGCACATATACTCACATGAGTTGATTTCATCTTGAAGAGCCTGCACCTTTCCACTCTTCTTTACCACTGCAATGTCCTTCCCATCAGCTGAGTCCAGTGCCACACCTGACGGCAACAAATACAGAGCAACAATCACAGATGCACACTTTCACCATTGAGCACCCATTGAGAAAAGAGCACTCTCACACACGGTGAAAGGAAACTCACACAATGGGCCCAGTAACCAGGGCCTTCATGCCTTCAAACTCCTGCCGTACCAAAATTAATGGTTATCACTCCTGCTCAACCACTTTCGTTTTCTGTCTTTTTCCTCTAGACCACTCAAACTTATGCTATCTTGATATGTTCACGGCATTGCCAACATTTACTCAAATCATAATTATAAAAATGTTATCTCTCGGAGAATGTTCGGCTACAAGTTGGGTACAAGTACATTTAAGTTACAGTTGCATGCTGTGAGATATCTCTCAAAATGCCGAGAAAATTTCGAGGTGATAGCTTTAGTGTTGAGCAAGCAATATCTCACAAAGAAAGACTGCTTAAGCAGGAGTGATGGGACCCATATAATGAGCAGCTCACAAAGTAGTGATCAAATGAGCAGGTATGAGCAGATTTAAGGTGGATAATGTGATGGAAATAATATTGGGGCAAAAACACAACACCCTGAGGAGATCCCCCAATATCTACAAAATGATATGTCACTGATACTTCATAGAGTTCATTACACTCTGCCAATGCACTTGCATGGGTGTATCTCAATCGAAAAATAATTAGGAAATTCAGGAAAAAATACAATTGGGAAAATTATTCACCCTCCACGAAGTTAGTTTCTGAAGTACAAATTAGGTGGCTGGAAAAATATTCTCATCAAACATTGAAATCATTCACTTTCATCAATTATTGAAGCTGATATAATTATTATAATCATAACCAAAAATTCAAACAAATGAAATATGGCAATTCAAAACATTCCTCATAAAGACCACACGTCATTTTTAACATGTACATTCATACATATGTATTCCCTAATCAAACAAGGAACCATTAAGCAAATACTGAATTACATACCTGCAGAGTCATAACCACGGTATTCCAACCTTTTCAAGCCATTAATTAGCAGCTCAAGAACCTCCCGCCGTGTTTTTGGAGTCAAGTAATTGAGGTAAGCAAAAATTCCTGGAAAGATGAGCAGAAACAATAGGATCAAAATAATGAAAACTAATCTTAAAAATCCACTGTCAACTAAATATATATATCTGTGCACTACTGGAAAAGCCTCCTCATTTGACATGCGGTAGGAGGCTAAGATCAGAAACAAGGCCCACATCAGTATTATTACAATAATAATTACTGTAATCAGTCTGCTGCTGGGCTATCACCTTAACCAAATGGGTTATTGCAAGCATGGTAATTCAATCCAAAAGGAGCCAACTTCTGATTATTAGCAACTCATGAATTCACTCAATGATAGCCTACTTTGGTAATCAGTAACATAATCACAAAATTTTAAAAGAGTTCATATTTCATTTTTGTAGCACAGTCAGCACAACATGTACAACCAACCTCCCTCCACAGCAGAGCAAAGACCCCTGCCAATTGAGTTTGAGAGGCATAGGCAACGTTTAACAGCGGCCCAACAAGGGGTTTATTTGGGGGAAAAAACCCCACCCAGCCTTCAGAGAAATTTTGGAGTTTAATCCATTTTACTTAATTAGATTAATATTACATACAGAATAGTGTAAATATTAATAAAATATCCCTCACAGGGCCGTAAAACTCATAGTAGAAACTATTCGATATTCGAGATCTCGAATAGTTATGCCAAAGGTACCGTCTCGAATACCTCGAATACTTTGATTTCGCGTCATACACTGTCGCACACACGTCGTTGGTAGTTGACTCGGAAAAATGAAGAGAACTCTAGTCGTTTAGTGCATGCAGCGCCGTTTTAGGCAAGCTGACTAACTACATCAAATTCGCGGGTTTGAGCAGTGAAAAGAGTTGGGCGTGGGGAACCGAAATTGATCCGGTGAAAAAAATCCGAAAATCCCAGGTGTCCCCCATCAGGAGAACTTCAGTGCCGTGGGATAGCAACATTTGCGCATTTCCCACGATCCGTTATCCCCCTCCATTCAGCATTCACCCCACCCAATCTGACGATTTCCTCTTCTCCGAAATCCAACAAAAGGTCCCAGCTCGTGCAGGGATCGTATTACGAAGACCTTAGCTTCGAAAAAAATATCAAGTTACCGGAAAATAATAGAATCGCGTTTCACCCTAAGAGATGAAACTACCATAGGGAGAAACTCAGAGCCTTGGGATAGTGACATTGGCGCATTTCCCACGATCTGCTATCCCCCTCCATTCAGCGTTCGGCCCACCCCCACCGACGATTCCTCTTCTACGAAATCAAACAAAAGATCCCCAACTCGCGCAGGGATCGTATTACGAAAAACTTAGCTTCGAAAAAAATATCAAGTTACACGAGAACAATAAAAACTTGTCTCACGCCCCCCCCCCCCCCCTCTACTCCATTTCTGGAGGTCAACTGCTGCATGAGTCATCTACTATCCCAAAAGTTGTCTAACAATGACTTTCGGCAATTGATATTACACTTTTATAGGATTGAAATATTAGTAATGTGCGTGTAATTTAAAAAAGAATGAGACAAAACACGACGTATTTCTGACTTTACTTGAGCATTTTACGCAGGAAAATAAATGCCGGAAAGACGAAGAAATACGACGGAGGCTTAGCATTTTGGCGTAATGCTCAAATAGGGTGCCATCCTATTATTATTTTATTGCCTAAATAGAATTATTAATACTCCTGGAGTACATATTTAGCGCTTTTAGAATTTTATAAGACGATATATATTTTTCGCGATTAAATTAGAAGCGAAAATTTTCAAGCGCGCGAAAACGCGACGGGTTAGTATGAATGCCGGGAAAAACTCCGCGTGACGTCGTTCTGCTTACCGCTGCCGCGAGTGAGGTGACCTTGGGGCGAGGCTCTGAGCGCTGATATGACGCAGGGTGCTGGCAGGTAGCTGAGTATCATGCTCGCTGGTAGCGCTTGGCTTGAATAAGGATTATTAATACCTTTTCAAACGAAGAAAACTTTCTGACCTTAGCCAGTTTCAATTAGTGATTATGAAGACATGTTTCCCTGAGCTCTGCGCCTCGTGCATGCAATGGTAACCTCAGATGATGTAAAACTCCTATCCTCTCGTGTAGAAACTAGGTGCCTGTGATGTCACGTGAAGTGGCATCGCATGGGCGTCAACCTGGCCTTTTTCAAATGAGGATAAAATTGACCATTGCCATTCGCATAAACCGGTATTTCTAAAACCACATAATTTATATATTATGAATACACTTATGGTGGGTAACGAATCACAATCAATGCCTTTCGTTTTCTTTAATGAAGGAAACTACTCTATTGTTTACATAACATTAAAATATTCCATTAATCAGCTAAGTTCCTGTTTGAATCCTTTAAAGGAAATCACAATTACTCACCAAAATCTTGGGTTTCCTGCTGCATAGGCGACCTAGTCAAACATTCCCACATTCATCGTTTAGTATTCGAGGTATACGAAATTCGAGGTATTCGAATATTCGAGCAATGATTTGATATTCGAATTCGATATTCGAGTTCGAGAAATCTGCTATTCGACCCATCCCTACCAAGTAACCTTAAAATATTTCATAGTTAATATAAAATAATGTGACGAAAAAGTGTCAGTATGTAGATGAAAGCTATTTTCAAAAATACTGCAGGGGATATCTTCATAAAAGAAGCAGGGATGCAACTGCATGGCCTATTTATAAAAAACAAAAATTGAACTAATGATCTCCTCCAATTGTAATATGTGACAGGCATGGATTGATTAAATGTATAGAAGATGTCTTTTCCATTTTGGAATTATGTACTTGTATGCATGAAGTTGCTTGCTCTCTGTACTGACAGGGTTGAGGGTATCTAGTCCACCTGGCTATTTCAAGCTCACAAGGTGTAAAAGTAGCAGTGGTGTAAATGGTAATCGGGGAGATCAATAACCTCCAATGGCTAACAATATTCACAAGTATTATTAGTTCCAATGTAAACCTTTAAAGCACTACAGTTTTTTGATATACATATGTATGTATGAAGTACAATTCAGCAAGAGGAGCATAATACATATGTACCGACTTTCAAATGAAGCGATTTCAAAAAGAAAAACTAGTACCTACAAAGCAATACAACCAAAGCCAAGAGAGCCATGCATGGATTTGCTACGGGCACAATAAAATGTGCTTTTGAAGCTGTCAAAACATTGAAAAATTAATGTTAAGAAGGCAATCGATGACTTCTAAAGGAAAACAAGGAAGAATGATTTTGTAATGAAGTTAAGATTTGAAAAAGAACTGCATGAACACAATAAATATGGTGTATTACTGTAACAAGTTTTATTATAAAATACAACAACCTGTGTTCTTATAAGTACTATTGTTCACAAATTATGTAATTTTCACCACATTATGAAGACAATTCAGTCACTAAATAGCGTTTTGTAAGAGCAGTTTCATTTAGATTATTATAAGGTGCGAGACGACGAGGGTCGCCTCGAACGGACTTCCTCTGAGACCCAGCCATTAAGCACGTTCCTGCTGTCATCGGAAGAGTCGCTTGACAAACTTGAGTCCTTTCGATGACTCCAGGGCGTGGGCTTGTGGCCGCTAGGGTCGGCAGTTGGTGTTGTGCAGCGAAACAAGGTGTATGGCTTGGGACTGAATAAAGGAAGTTGCTTGTGTGAGAGAATTTGGACTTGTTCCCTGCTTTGTTTCCCCCGAACCCCTTTACCGTCGGCGAAGACGACTTACATTTGGTGTCAGAAGTGGGATGAAAGAGCTTTGGACGCGTTTTTAAACGGCCTGCCGGGCAGAGTGGGGGAACATACGCGTCTCGCGATGCCGGAAACCTTCGACGCAGCCGTTAATGTGGCCGTGCGTATACGCGAGGCAGAGAGGAGGGCTCATCCGGAGACGGAAGAGAGAAACGTTTTCACGATGCGTGAGGGAGTCTGTCATGCTTGTGGGCAACCCGGACACTTTGCGAGAGAGTGTGCAAACAGGGGTGGAATGCGGTGTTTTAACTGCGGTGGACAGGGACATTGGGCGAGGAATTGCCGAGTGGGGGGGCGGATGCGCGTCGGGGGGCGCGTTGAGCCGTCTTTAAACGTTTCCGGGGCCGAGCAGGCCGCCCGCCAAGGCCCTCGGTAAAGACTTTGGTTCCATGTGTGCACCGTGAAGGGGGAATGGAAGACTTAGCGGTGATTGTCACGTGTGAATATAAGAGGCGGCGTATGTTAGTGGACACTGGGGCCCAGGCGAGCCTAGTGACTAAGGGTGCGATTCATAGACGGCACTTTAGGCTAAAGTATACTTTAGCCGGGCTAAAGTCTGCTTTTTCCGTTTCATAAACGCCACTTTAGAGGAAAAATGGCCGAATCGTCACTTTACCGTAAAGTGCCCAACCGGAGCTCACATTAGGGCTAAAGTGTCCTTTACGGATGAATAAATATGGCTGCACCGGCTGTTATTGAAGTTGAAATATGAAGATATTTGGGTTACGGAAATGAATATGAACTAATTTTTTGGTGAGAACACAGCAGCAAACTGGCGCGTTTCAAGAAATAACCAGACAAGTAATATATGTCTTTTCCCTGAATATATATCGAGTCGGTATTGATGGAGATGACCCAATTCTTATATTTTGAAGTTTAACTCTATCGGTCGTGTGATAATTACAACACAGTAAGTGGTTGAACAGGTTGGCATAATTTATGTTGATTTTATATACAAGTTAATTGTTAAGTTCTTAGGTTATTTATACGTTCATATTCTAGAATTTTCCTTAAAGACACTTGAATATGATAGCAAAATTCTGTTTACATTGGCGTCAATAGCCTTCGTAAACAAAGACTTGATTTTCATATCGTTTGGCCAGCCAAATACTAGTTTCTACACCTTGCATTGCATTTTAAGCGTTTTCATTCAATATTTGCTTAATGTACTCTTTCCGTATGCCTCCATATCACGCTTAACATGTTTCTGTGATTGTGAAACTAGAGTCGAGTTTCTGTTTCGTTTTTCGACTATGCATTTGCATGTTTACAATGATGATATAAGATCTCGTCATGAAAGGCAGCAATAAAAAGTAAAACGTACTTTCCTTCATAGCCATATTATCAGCAGCAAAGCAATGTTTTCTCGAGGATGTAGGATTGTTATGAAATGTTATTTACACAGCATCACAGACTTCACTGACATTTTTACTGCAAAATTCGTGAATGGATACTCGGGTTAGGTATTCACATATGTCGAGGCATCTTTTAAAGTAGACAAAGAGATATTTATTGATATAAGTCCATTCTCACATTCAACATGTTTCATTGCGTGGCCATTCATTCATTGGTTTTGATGATATAGATATTCTTGACTGTACATTCTCGTCCATTTCTCTAGAATATATAACCCCTTAGGTCAACATTCCAAGAATTAAAATATTGGTAAGCACAAAAGAATTCAACAAACACCCATACCTCATTCAAAATATGCGTCCAACTGAGACAACCACTGATCGGTAAATCTTCAAATTAATTGGTAGTTTCAAGTTAACGCGAGAGAATTTCACCCACCTTCAATGCACGTACACCATCAAACTTCGACTAACATGTAGTCCAAACAACCGTATGCAGTTAATCATAGAAAATGATCATAAAATGACGTGAAAATATCAGCATTTGAATATTTACTTCGCTGGGAACATCGAAGGGCATTACCATGCACGAAGCTAATTAAAAGTGAGCTTTTATTCAGCCAACTCAGTCATTAACGTACAAAAAAGCTAGTGGGGAAAAGCTTTCAATGACGCAGTATTCATTTACATTTGCACATAATATGAGAAAACGAGAAAATACAGCATAATACATCTTAGCAAAATAAAACACGAAAACCCAGTCGCCAGAAACATGTAAACAAGTACGCATTTAATATCGTGTATCATCTTTTTCTTCACTTTTTCGCAGCGTTCATTGCCAACACTCAAAAATTTCAATGCATGATCGAGACTTTAGGAGCCAAAGTTCCACTTTATAAAGTGAGATCCTTGGGACGACTCTGAAACGAACTTTAGCTAAAGTCTCACTTTACCGTAAAGAGAGACTTCGTAAAGTGAGCAATTTCAGTGTCGTCTATGAATCGCACCCTAAGGAGTGCTGTGGGGGGCAAGTTCTACGTAAGTCTCGTTTTAGGATAAAGGGTCTGACGGGTAGATGTATTTGGAATTACGGAGAGGTAGTGCTTCCGGTATGGTTCGGAAGCGATGTGCATAATCTTCGGGCCCAAGTAGTGGACACTTTGGGCGGGTATGAAGGCCTTATTGGTATTGACTTCCTTCGTGAAACGGGGGCCGTTATTGACGTGAAAAAGGGGGAACTCTCAATTGGGGGGTCAATAATTCCCTTGACCGAGAGAGGAAGAGCGAGATCCGGGGAATTCGCACCGCGGTCGGAGGAGGCATTTGGAGAGGGGCCGCGATGTGCGGTGACATCTGTGAGAGGATTTACGACGGGGGGCGTGGCTTCCACCGCCAGAGGGGGCGGGCCCGGAATCATGTCATGGGAACGACCGAGGGACGCGTCGACGGCCGGCCCGGAAGGGAAGCCAGAGGTCGCCGAGAGAAATTTCGACAGCCCTGGGGCGGGAAAACCAAGGAGGAGAGCAAGGCGGCAGCGCGGAAGGAAGCGGCGGAGGGCGGGCGGAATGGCTATCCTGCCGACGGACTCTTCGGTGGGACAGGCGGAGGGGTCGGAGGGGCTGGAGGGGCCTGATTTCGTGGGTCAAGAGGGACCTTGGAGCCGCCGGCCACGTGTGGATGTGCCGGTTCGACTCCCAGCGGCGGAAGTAATCCCAGCCCGTTCATCGAAGCTCGTATCCCTCCCCTTACCCGGGCGGGAGTGGACGGAGGGAGAAGAGTGCGTGCTGGAGCCGGCTCTCGAGATGGAGGAGTGTTTAGTTGCCCGGTGTTTGTGTCGGGTGGACGGGGAAGGAAGCGCGAAGGTGCGCGTGAGTAATTATGGGGAGTCGGCAGTAAATCTATGCAAGGGCACAGTGGTGGCGACAGTGAGCGATGTAGATTTTGTTCCAAATGAAAGATTCTGCGGGGATGATATTGAGGGTGCATGCGATAGGAACGTGCGCTCTGTGGAGAGTACGAGTCTGTGCGAGCTTTCGGATAGTGACATTGAAGGGAAATTGACGCACCTGAATGGGGAGGAAAAAGCTGTTATACGTCCCCTAATAGGAAGGTACAGGCATTTGTTTTCATTAACGGGAACACCCCCTGCGACCCACTTGGTAGAGCACCATATTCCTACAGGTGACGCCCGTCCCATTTACCGGAGACCCTATCGCACTCCGCATCATTTAAAGCCTTTAGTGGAGGATTTTGTGAAGGAACAGTTGGAAGGGGGAATAATATCGCCTAGTCACAGCCCTTGGGCCTCACCCGTTGTGATCGTGCCAAAGAAATCTGAGGACGGAAAGCCTAAGTACCGGTTCTGCATAGACTACCGTGCTTTAAATGCAATTACTAAACCGGATGTATACCCACTTCCAAACATTACGGAAACCTTGGACTATTTGGGGGGGTGCAGGTATTTCTCGACCCTCGATCTAACGGCGGGTTATCACCAAATTCCCATGGCCCCTGAGTCACGCGAGAAGACTGCCTTTATTGTAAATAGCGGATTATACGAATACCAACGTATGCCAATGGGACTAAGAAACGCGCCAAGTGTATTCCAACCTATGATGGACGGAGTCTTCAGGGGAATGACCCCCACAGAGTGCTTGGTGTATCTCGATGACGTTATTGTATTTGCCGGGTCGATTGAAGAGCATGCAGCGCGGTTGGGCCGAGTGTTTGAGAGGCTCGAGTCGGCCAGGTTGTCCTTGAAATTGACAAAATGTCACTTTGCCCTTTCTCAAGTAAGCTATCTAGGCCACATTATCAGCGGAAAGGGTATTCAACCGGACCCAAGTAAGATTTCGGCGGTAATGGACTTCCCCACTCCCAAGACGGTAAAGGAGACACAATCGTTTTTAGGAATGACTAATTATTACCGTCGATTTATTAAAGATTATGCCATCCTCGCTCGCCCGCTTACAATGTTACTGAAAAAGGGAACTGCATTCGTTTGGGCTCCGGAGTGCGACGAAGCAGTGGAAGGGCTAAAACGGGCGTTGACGAGCAGCCCAGTGTTGATATATCCAGATTTCTCCTTGCCTTTCATCATAGCGACGGATGCAAGTAATTTCGCGATAGGTGCCGTCCTATCACAGGTGGTCAATAATGAGGAGCACCCGGTCGCATTCGCATCGAGGCAATTAAAGAAACCGGAAGTGAATTATACGACGACGGTGAAGGAACTTTTGGCCATTACGTGGGCGGTGGGACACTTCCGGTGTAACATCTACGGTCGGAAATTTACCATTTTGACAGACCACGCCGCGCTCACTTGGCTTTTTGGATTAAAAGACCCCAGTAGCAGGTTAATGAGATGGACTTTGAAATTGAGCGAGTACGATTACGAAGTAATTCATAAACCTGGTAAGACCCATGCAAATGCGGATGTCTTAAGCAGGAAGATTCGCCAAGTATCCGTGGAAGAGGTTCTAAATTTTCGGAAGGAGCAGGAAAAAGATCCCGAGAGTATAGAATGGAGAGGAAGAGAGGGATTCATGGTCGATGGGGGTATACTATGGAAGGAAACTATAATGGGAAAAAGAGTAGTAGTGCCTCGCAGCTGCCGGGAGAAAGTGCTCCGTCAGTGCCACGACCATATACTGTCAGGACATTTAGGTGTACAGGCAACAGGAAGTAGGGTTAAAAGGGACTTTTGGTGGCCATCCTATTCGCGAGATGTCAAGAAGCATGTAAAGGGCTGCATTGCATGTAGTCAGAGGAGCCCTTATGGTAGGTGCAAGGCCCCATTACAAGCACTACCAGCAGCGAATAGGCCTTTCGAGTTTATTGCAATAGACATTGTGGGTCCCCTTCCGAAGACAGAGGAGGGTTATAGGTATATCTTGTCGATACTTGATCATTTCTCGAGGTATTTAGTGATGGTACTATTAACAGATCAGAAATCTGAATCCGTTTCAGTGGCACTAGTGAAGCAATGGATACTGAGGTTCGGAGTGCCGGAAACACTTCTTACTGATCAGGGAACTAATTTCATGTCAGAACTTTTTCGACAGGTCTGTAAGTTGTTACGAATAAATCAGTTGAGGACGTCACCCTTCCACCCAGAATGCAACGGGCGAGTGGAGAGAGTTCATAGAACTATTGCGCAGATCCTCAGTCATTATGTCAATGTAAGAAACAACGATTGGGGGCGCCATATTGACTTTGCCGTCGCGAGCTACAACTGTAGTTATCATCGTAGCACAGGTTTCACCCCTCATGAATTGGTATTTGGACGTCAAATGGTATCGCCTTTCCAATGCGTCGAAGATGGCGTGTTAGAGAAAGAGCACCCCGGGGTGTCTGGATTAAGGGACAGATTAAAGGAAATGTGGGAAAAGTGTGCGAATAATGATCGCATAGCAGAAAGGAAACGGAGAGAGGCCGTAAAGGGGAAGGGTAAGCGTTGGCAATACAAGGAAGGAGATTACGTGTTTTAAAGTGATCCCTGTATGAAGGTAGGGCAAGTGAAGAAATTTCATAAACCATGGAAGGGGCCATACCGCATATTAAAAGTGGTGTCGACATGTAACCTAATGTTGGAGCTCCCATTCCGCAACCTATTGGTACACAGGAATCGCGTTAAACCCTATTTTGGCCCCATCCCCCCTCCTAGTTTAGGAACAGCTGATCGCAGGCCAGGCAGGCCGAGGAAGGAGCGGGCATCGCCGCCCTCCCAGCCGCCCGAAGACGCCGTTGTTACTTCTGAGGCCGAATGGGAGAGCGAGGGAGTGGGCGTGGTCGCCCCGGCCGTGGGGTCCGACGACGAGTGGGACACAGCTGAGGAGGAATCATCGTGCAGCACTGAGCCTCCCTACATCCCTCCCCCCCAAGTGCATCCATTGCCGGCCGAACGTTCTCCCTACTACCTCAGATCGTCGGAGCCAAGTGTTGACCCTCCTCGACCGTCAGTGGAGGGGGTGTAATTTGGGCAGTGATGATGGAAGAGGGTGGTGGCTGGAGGAAACGTAGAATCCGAGAGCTATCGCTGTGTCTGGTTTATGTCTCTCATTTGTTTTAATTTTTGTAATTTCTTTTAATTTGGATTATTTTGGGTTTGGGATATGTACTTATTATATCCTGGATGGATTGATTTCTTTGGTTTAATTGCTTCTAGGGAATCTCAATGGTTGATATGGTAATGCGTATTTTATTGTATTAATTTGTTTTGAGCACTGAATACTAATAGTTCTCTTTGTGAATGTTGATTTAGAGGTAGGGGCGAGTCAATAGGCTCGCGCGGATGAAGAGTGATTGGGTATAATTAAGTACACTGGAGGGGATCGTGTGGTTTGACACAAATCAGTGGGCGCGGTGCAGGAGTTGTGAGTGGCGCTGAATAGTGACGTGAACCGGTCCTTGAGGTTTTGCGACTCATGGGACTCCATTAGAATGTGCAACAGACTTAAGACAATAACGGAATTATAATGGACATCATGTTGTTAAAAAATTACATATCTGTAATCACTATTTTTAATTCTTGTATTGTCGTTTCCCCATTACTGGTCACGGTGGCGTATTAAGGGGTCATTTGAATATTGGACTTGCCTTTTTTTATTTATTTTTGTTCTATGATGCTTTAAATTCAGTGAGTTGCTTCGGGAGTGTCAGCAACTCACTTGGGGGGGGGGGGGGGGTGTGGATGTAAGCGCAGTTTCATTTAGATTATTATAAGGTGCGAGACGACGAGGGTCGCCTCGAACGGACTTCCTCTGAGACCCAGCCATTAAGCACGTTCCTGCTGTCATCGGAAGAGTCGCTTGACAAACTTGAGTCCTTTCGATGACTCCAGGGCGTGGGCTTGTGGCCGCTAGGGTCGGCAGTTGGTGTTGTGCAGCGAAACAAGGTGTATGGCTTGGGACTGAATAAAGGAAGTTGCTTGTGTGAGAGAATTTGGACTTGTTCCCTGCTTTGTTTCCCCCGAACCCCTTTACCGTCGGCGAAGACGACTTACAGTTTTAAATATTATCTGGTTTTTTGGAGGTTTTATAGTTTTGATTGGGGATTCCTGATACTGTCTCCTTATATGCTAATACTTTCCACCCCTCAAATTAAAATCTTACCATCACCACTGATAGCATTTAAACTTTATGGAACTTCACTCTCCCCTTAAAATAAGACCTCATTCCTAAGATACATACAGTTTCATCACACGCTTGAGAACCACACTTCTTCCCACTGAAGAGATTGGCGGCATTAAAAAAAAGGCTGAGAAAATATTGAATAATAAGGAAGTAAAAAAAGGATGGCATTAAGTTAAGGCATTTAAGACATAACACAAAGCTTTCTCTTGGTACAAGGCATTAAAACAAGCTACAACCTACAAATCCTCCTGAGTAGTTACCACACAAATTACAGCAATTCCATAGAAATTCTTTTCAAAATAACTCCACGCAGAAAATGGGATTAACTTTTGATATAATTTTTTCACAATCCACTATAATGAATAAAGGCAAATGCGTAATTTTTGGGACCCTATCCTATGACCACTAGGGTTCCTCTGGGGTGAAAAAACTGGGCGGTATCACATAGATTACATCATGATAATTTGGTTTTCTGGGGTTTCAGTCCACTTCCAGCTGGAAATACTGCCATCAAAAAGAAGATTGGCCAAAAAGGAGAGAACCCCAGAAGACCTGCTCCTTCTTCACTGTGATCATGGACACCAAGTTCCTCATTATATTCCTTAATTCCTTGCGCTGGGACCAAAGGACTTGCTGCTTGACTCCACGTATTCCAGCTCTGTCTAGAGCCATCCTCATCAGCTCTCAGTGAAGTAAGACTCTGCCAGAGAGGGCCAAAGTTCTTGTGCATTGCGTGCCAACCCTCCACGGTTATTTTTCCAAAATTTGCCCCCTTCAATTCAACAGGTGAGTGAAGCATAGGTGCTCACAGACTTTTGGGAACAATATCACAATACTGGACATAAAAATTTTACTGCCCGGGAGGAAAAAATTTTCTTTGAAGGTCCCAAATTGACGCCAAATTGGCATACTCCTGACTCATGCCCTTACTGCAAAGAACAACAAACACGCTGGATGTCAAGTGGAAGGAGAGTGTCTAAGGCCACAAACAAATCAAGTTTGGCACTACCAGAAGTAATAGTTATATATATTGATATTACAGTGTCACCACGTCATCCTGGGCTACCATTTAAATTGCGGTACAAAATATCATATTCCATAAGCTTCTTAACCCTTTTAAACCGGCAAGAAATAAAAGGGCCTCCCTCTCATCTGCTAAAAAAAGGCAGTGTTTGCTATTCTTAGCAGCAGGGGCGCGAGGTTCAGCGAAATTGCCAATTCAACATCTCAAGTTCAGACTCCAGAGTGTTTTTTTCTGTTTGGGACTATATCTTGATAATGACAAGCTAAATTGCCAAAGCATAGGTCATAAAATAAACATAAGTGGAGTAAACTCGATTGTTTCTGGAAAATGTGGAGTAGATCCAAATTACTATTTTTTCATGAGAAAGGTAAAGCCCTTATCAGGCATAAAAGAGAGCAAGCAACGTCAAATGTTAAGGTTAAGATTGAAAGGATGCCAACAGAGTGAAATGAGGTACAAATTAGGTAGAAGGAATATGTGGGAGATCTGTGCGACAGCGGGAAAAGGCATGAGAGAGAGAGAACATAGAGGAGGAATGAAGTGGAGGGCGATAATCTTGGGCTGAGGATCTTAGACGCGGAAAATGAGAGAGTCCTTTGTGAAATTAAGGCTGGTGAAGTGGCAGGTGGTATGAGAAGATTTTTCAAACTATGTAGTACACAGAATCTATGTATGTATAAGGAGGATTTCATGAAGATAGCTCTCATTTGGTTTCCAAAACAAGAAGGAAGCTGTACAATGAGAAGAATAATAGCTTTATATATTGCATTTGGCACAAGTGGTACTGAGGATTTTAAACAGACAAATGGAGACGAGGATATACAAGTATTTGCTCCATAGCCGTGACTGCTGGCATAATTCACTGCCAAAGTGTTCCGTAATGATGATGGCAGTATCTAACAACTACCGATGGCGGGGCTCAATGGATGACATTTTCTACTGCTGCAGCCCCAGAGCAGAAGTAATGACTGAAATTTTATTAACATTAGGGATTCCGTGGTGATTTATCTTCGATTGGGTATGCTGGCAATGGCATACATGGTGGCCATTCACGTGTTGGGGGAGGATATTTGATTTAACGTGACTAGAGAAGATCTGGGTGCACATAAGAATTTCCATTTATAAATGTTGGTAAAACCATTCACATTTTACTGAATGAAAACTACAACTTTTCATTCCAATAGGCAATAATAATAATATGTTTAAATCATCAGCAATTAATTCCGCTAAAATCGTGTTTTTCTTCATTAGTTTATAATCCATTAAACTCTTACTCAAAAGTATTTTTGGTGATTTCTCCCCGTGCCCTTGCAAGATGAAGGCATGTCACACACTATCTTCGTGATATTTGTCTTTTATTAACTTTTGTTGGATTAAAGCGCACTTTAACCCTTAATTACATCAATTCTGTAATTTGTCCCAAACTGTTGTGTCCGAAACATTCGCCAGACTTAAAAAGAGCTGATCTTACGGTTATTTTTGTCATTGGTACAATATTCCCGCTGATTAATCCCCAGAGTGACCGCTGTCAACCAATCCGAAATTCAGCATCTGCCGTAATAGTACATACGTATGTAGTGCATTCCATTCCACCAGCACAGTGAGTGCTGGCAGTAAATTTTGGAATGCACGCCCTCTGACATACGTAGTTGCCACTCAGTGCTGCATCCCTCATTCTATTTGTGCATGATAAAGAATTCTGACCATTTGGAGAGAGCTTACTAATTGGCAAGTGGATTAACTCACCGCGTGTAAATTAGAATCGCGTATATAGGCTTCCAAAGAGGCAAAATCTCACAAAAAATGTTTAAATAGGTATATGTATAAAGTAGAAATTACTAATAATTTAATAATAAAGTAAAAATAATTTTGAAAATATATTAGCTTTCTCATTCTATGCTTTAATTTTTTTCATAATTTCAAAATTATATCTGCATAAGTTTCCAATAGAAATGGGTCGAATAGCAAATTACTCAAACTCGAATATTGAATTCGAATATTCAATCATAGCTCGAATACTAGAATTGCACATAGCATATTAAACGTTATTCTTCTGTTTCACTCAATTCTTGAATGTATAAATAAAAAGGCCTACAAGTTGAAACAGTAATTTTCAAAAGCACTATTCCTAAGGTGTCTGTTTTTGTTGGGTGATACTGCTTAGACAGACTTGTTATCTCCAAAGCAAATCGATTTTTTATCATCTCAACATTATTTGAATCTTGAAATACACTGCTTTTGAATTGTGGATCAAGAATAATGGTACCTTCTTTTTTTTCCTTCTTTCTAAAATTCTTCTTTTTCCAGGCATTCATACCTACTTTTAATGGGAAACGTCAATTCATTGACGAAACAATTATTGTTGATGATTATGTGAAAACTTCTTAGCTTCTAGGATATTAGTAATGCTATTCACAAGGGGGATAATTTAAGGATACAGTGGTTGCACTTCCACTAGGAGGAAATGTTACTCTTTCTAAATCATACAGAACATCAATCAATTGCTTGATAGCATCCCACCGTGATGGAGTTATGCCAACATTAAAACTCAGGTTAGAGGCAGCCAATGATCCAACAGGTACAAAATACCAAATTTCTGGGCTTTATTTTCAATTCTCTAATTTGTTGGGATGAGCACATCAATTCTCGAGCTTGTAAGTTAAGCTCAGCCTGCTACTTAATCAGATCCATAAGATCAACAGTTTCCGTTGAAGTCCTTCAGGGACTAAATTATGGAGAATTTTATTCACACGTTGCTTACAGCATAATTTTTTGGGGTTCATCCTCTAGGGCCTTGCCCATTTTCAGAATCCAGAAAAGAGCCATTCGGCTTATGACTTTTTCCAAACATAATGCCCCCTGCCGTCCCCTGTTCAAGAAACTGGACATATTACCACTGCCATGTGTATATATTTATCATTTACTTGTGTATACAAAAAGAAATATATCCCACTATGTTAAGAACCGTGATGTTCACCATCATTCTACCAGACAAATTGATCAGCTGCATGTTTCATATGTGCGCACCAAGAATACTGGTGCTAGTCCAAACTGTATGGGCCTTCGATTCTATAATAAATTGCCATCTGAACTTAAGGCACCATTAAGTGTAACTGCTTTTAAGGCCAGCCTCCTAAAATATCTGAAACTAAAAATGTATTATTCTATAGATGAATTTCTAAACAAAGTTTGACATATCTTGCATCATTGTATATTTGTATTTATTGTACATATATTCTTTAACCTGACGTGTCCTATATCAGTGTAACCCTTGTACTACTAGATCTCTGGACAAATAAAACATTATTATTATTATTAATGTTATTGCTTGCTTCTGCGCCAGAACACGCCTCATCATTCGCAAAAGGGAGTTCCATCTTGCGGATTCATTCTGGATGAGCTTAGAATGATAAGTGAAGAAAATAATTTTTCGAATGCTGGTGTATTGATGGTATGCATTCTGTCACGGGCCTGCACATGCGGTCGTTGAAGTCACCGATGAGACGCTACAATTAAATGAAAATTTCGATAATTCTTCAACTTTAACGCGTCATTGTGGAGCCGCTAAATACGTGACGGAAAGTCCCATTTTCAATTTTTTTAGGGGTGTCGAGGGAGAAACCGGGGGTTTTAGGATATTTTCCCACGATCATTTGCGGTCCCCCACATCGAACGATATCTTTTCACCGCTCTTATCCTCAAAATTGATGTAGTCTGTCAACTTTCCTAAACCGGCGCTGCAAGCACTATACAACTAGAGTCCTCTACGTCGCTTCCGGTCAACTACCAACAACGTCAGTGTATGGCGCGAAATTCAACGTATTATAGATATTCGAGATCGTACTTTAATCACAATTATTCGAGATCTCGAATATCGAATACCTCCTAGTATTCGCCGTATTCGAATATTAGCGGATACTACACGCACATCTCTAGTTTTCAATATGTCCGACGATCTTGAAGAAGCTATAAATTATTATTTTAATATACGCTGCAAATACTTCATTCTCCCTTTAAAATAATAAATCATTATGTTAAAATCATTTATGCATGTTTCGATAAACAAATTGCAACAGTAATCATTACTAATTAGGTAGCACCTTTCAATTTCAAACAGCATCCGCATACGTGTACGAAAAAAAGACAAATTTATAAAGATATAGTTTTCTGTGTATAAACTCATGCCAAAATCATGGTAAATCTAAGCGTCCCGGTAGCTCACCTGGCCGACAACCAGGAGGTTCTGGGTTCGAGTCCCAGTCAGGCCGCATTTTTACCCTCTGATTTCTGGCATTTTTCCATCTACCACAGCACCGTTGTCCTCGTCCTTTTTCCATAACATGTTCCTATCCCTTTCTTTCCTTACCAATGAATTTATTTGTATATAAATATTAGATACTAGGAAATTCGTCACATTGAGTTCATGATTAATAAAATGGAAGCGTTCTTTTGGACTCGCAATACAAGGACTCACAATACTGTTTTGGAAAGAATAAATGATTTACTTAAGGTATCGAGGCCGAATTCTGCAAGTTACCTTTGTGGTGGGCATGCGATTCCGAGGGAGCCAGCAGCAGGAGAAATGACTACCAGTGAAACACTACAGCTGCCCGTTTCGATCACAATTATTATATGATAAACACCTTATTTTAGCAACTGCTCGATTATGAGAGGAAAAATATTATTTCAATGCATGTTTACAGCACTATTCAGAACATCATTTCAACAAAAAATGTCCATCATTTATTAATAACATTTTCCCTGCGGGAATAAACTGCCTCACGTTTGTATCCTGGCGTTTTATTCTGCCCTCAACCTTGCTGATAGGGGTCATGAAAATATCCTCACTCATCGTCGATTAATGTCGATAATTTACTGGAACTTCGGCTACCAAATCCAACTCAGTGGCGGATAAAGATGGGGGACACAGGGGGCGCGCCCCCCCCCCCCCTTGCGGGCCCGCCCGTATTGCCATTCATTGCAGAACCAAAATTATAACTTTTTTACATCATAAGGTGGCCTTGTCTTGTATGAGTGTGTGATAAATTTAATTAAAATTTTCTTAAACTCAGTATGTGATTTGATTATTTTTTATTAGGATAAAAGTAAAGGCAACTCAAGATATCTTTTGCGACCCCCTCGAGTTTTTTCTGTATCCGCTAATGCTCCGACATGGTTAGCACACCTATTCCAATGCTTTCATATCCCCTTTCCGGCCAAGGCAAAGTCCAACACAAAGTCCCTCCGTTTTCTTTTTTTCGACTCTTCAAGAGGCCTGCTCAGACAATTTCGACTGTTAAAAAAGACAGAACTCTCCACTTAACAACCATCCACATTTGTTTACATAAATATCGTCTTTTGTTTGTTTTCCATCTTTTGGTCGAAACGAGATGGATCGTGGGAGACCCCCATTCAGTTGCACATACATTTTTACAAAAAAATTTTGGTCCACAAATTTTGATGCAAAAATTTGATGCAAATTTGACCGCGGGACACCGGCTTTAGAACTCAACTGGTTTATTTCAACACTTTGATGACAGTTTTAAAATTATTTCGAAATAATATTCCAATTATTAAAAATGATTTTGAAGTTGTTTTAGAGTAATATTCGCATATTATCTACCTATAACGGGGCAAGTTTACGCAACGGCTAAAACGATTTTTTTACGGTTAATAACAAAAAGTCGAAAAACTGAATGGATAAAATTTTGACTTTATTAACTGCTTTATAAGACCACAAAGTCCAAAATTTCCTAAGTTAAAGCAGTAAAGTAAGAAAATTCGTTGAAAAAACACGCGTATACATGTACCGGTCGATCCTATGTAGATCGAATAAAGAAAAAATGTCTCTCTAACAAACCATCGTAATACTTATTTTTGTAGGTTAATTGAATTTTTTCTTAATTTATTACAATAAGTCAAAAATCATTAAAATCAGTACAGCCACCATATACCAGCCAGTGATATATATATGGTGTAATTAAACTGTTCAATGATTAATAGGCGGTACAAAGTTCGCCGGGTCAGCCAGTTTTTCTATAAAACTAAAGAAAAAGCTTTTCATGCAAAAAAAATTCAACCTACACATCCGTATATATGGTATCACTATAATTAGACGACATGATACTGATCTTTATAAGAGCAACATACCTGATATATTTATTAAAATATTTAAAAGGTCATGAATTTATCCATCTTTGGATATTTTCATTTTAAAATGATTTGAAATACTTACTTGAAAAATCATTTTCAATGTTCTTTCAATGCTTGGGTTGCATCACAAAATCCGATGACGCAAGGAAACAGAGTGGACGGCTGAAAGATTTATGGAGTAATTTTTCCATGGAATGGACCTTTATCAGTTGCGATAGCACCTATTCAAGGAACGTAATTACGACAGCACTTCCGTCTTCCAATACTGCGAGGTCAAATTATTCAATACTATTAATTTTTCCACTTTTTTCCAAGTTCGTATTTTTGGCCATCACTCCAATTCCGCTTTATCCATTCTGTTAATTTATTTTTATTCATCACCCCGAAAATAGTACTGTTGGCCCTTTACATGGGGGACTACAAAAATTAACACTGCACTACCACAAACATCCAACGCAGCCTGGGATAGACGTGACTTACTCGGGCGGGACACGAACCCGCGACCTTCAGTTTGTCACGCGAGGCCGATTTGAGTTCCAACCCCTACGCTTCATCTTAGAGGTTATTGGGAGGGGACGGAGCGCATTGCCACTCACCATAAACGACGAGGAAACGCTTCCTCTAAATGAGCCTCCTTCAGCTCTTTGCAGGGGAATAGCCATGACGAGGGAAAAGCCAGGAAAAACTAAACTACCAAAGGAACAATTAGCTTCAGGGTTCAGGGGCGATCATCCGGCACCGTGAACCCTTCCTTTTCTATGAATTGCACACACACACACTGTATTCACACGGAGTCGAGGCGTTTCCTCTGAGCATGTTGAGACTATTTTTCTCTTTCCGTTGTTTGTGGCCCTAAAATTGTTGCCACTAAGGCATTTGTATTTATTAAAAGTGCTTAAATTTTTTTTTCCAAAGTGGAAATATGCCGAGTGGATGTGACAATTATAAATATGATTTAAGGACTGAGTCATTTATAGTAGCACACAGACTCAAGTTAACTTTATATAAACGCTGTTTTCTATACATGGGGCCGAAGTTATTTAATTAACTGCTCGCTAGAAATAAAAAAAAATAAAACCTCAAATGTAATGCTAAGACCAGATAAAGACTGGCTCTTCTCGCAAGAAATAGTTGAAAATTTATTTTGATTTTATTTATCTAAAACACTCAGGTATCATTCACTGCATTATTACGTTTTTATTGGCATATATTTCTGTTATTTGATGGTGGCTCAATTCTGGTCCTATGACCTTGGAGACCACCTAAAGCTTCTTCTCTTGTTTTTTTTTATTAATATGTAAAAACAAAATGTACGAGTAATAAATTATTATTATATCCGAACGCTATATTTCATTCCATGGCGTCTTCTTCCACGAATATGGAAAGGGAGGATTTTCAGACAGGCTAACTTTTCGTTTTTCATTTTTTTGAATTTATTACTAACCAGTAGTTCCATTTGCAAGGCAGTATTTTCGTGTGCTTAGCACTCCCCTAATTACTGGTGAGACCGCGTGTTGTTCTCCTGAGTTCTTGGCCAGTGTCCGGCGAACGAGAGCGTTTCTGATTGGTGGCTGCGATGAGTGCTGCATGCCAATTGGTGTGGAATCACCCCGTGCTACACACCCTGGTGGTGGCTTGCACCGAACATAAAGATGTGTTGTCACCCACCGCAAGATAGAATGAGTTCCAATCTTTTCAATTAATCGATCAGCACTCATCGCCGCGGTGCGGAGATTATTGAAAGGCGAAAAATAAATGAAGAAGCACTTAGGTGCGGGAGGACTGGCCGCCTCGACTACCTAATACCCATATGGCATGAGGCGGCACAGCTTGCGTCAAAATATAAAAATGGGATAAATGCGCTACAGCGATCACTAGAAATATCGATCTAGTTGAAAATGCATCAAACCAACCGTAGGCTCGTCACTTCACGCCGCTGATAGTCATCGCCTTGGGCTGGCGCACCGAGTTGCTAACGGTTAATTCATCGGATGCGGCCTTCAAGGGGGGGCGAGTCAAGGTGAGGAGCGGCGAGAGGGAAAGTGGAGTGGGCTGCCCGCCAAGGACTTCCGAGAGAGCGATGGGCGTGGCTGTCTCTCCTAACGGTCCTTGACGACCGTGATCTTAGCAACCACGCCTTGCTCCTTCCGCCTCTCTCTACCACGCGAAATACGACAGCGAGAGAGTGAGACCCATCACTCGTCCATTGCAATCCTAAGATTGGTTCTCCACTCAATTCTCTCATCTTTCCACACCCTCGTATTTCTCTTTTTCATCCTCCTTCTTCGCCTGTTCCATACTTTTCATTCGAGGTCTTCCTTTCCCGTTCTTGCCATCCACTTGTCCCCCACGACTCTCGTCATCATCTCTCCAAATATTGTCGATGAGGCTTATTCGTCTTCTTATCAAGGCTTGCACGAGGCTTCTCCTCTCTTATACTCCTCTTAAGACTTCATCATTACTTACTCGGTCGACCCATTTGATCCTATTCCTTCTCTGTACCACCACATTCCGAAAGCCTGGGCTTTTAATTTCTCTGCTGCTGTCTTCTATGACTCACTTCCGCAGTAAAGAAGCATACTCAAAATACAAGTTCTTTAACTTTTTCTTTGCTTCTAATTCTCCTCGGTAAGCAGATCTTTCTTTTGACGGAATCTTCTCTTCGACTGAGATATACTGCTAATTGTTTCTTTCTTCCTTCGCTAGTTATTCTTTTTCCCAAATAACAGAATAGGGTGGTTTCCTATTATTTTTTTATTGCCTAAATCGAAAGATTATTACTCCTGGAGTACGTATTTCACGCTTTTAGATTTTTAAATGACGATATCTATTTTTCGCGATTGAATGAAAAGTGAAAATTTTCAAGCGCGCGAAAACGCGACGCTTAAGTATGAATGTCGGGAAGTCTCTCCGCGTGACGTATTTCTGGTTCCCCCTCCCGCCTTGCGAGGTGACCTTGAGGCGAGGCTTAGCTCTGATACGACGCAGGCTGCTAGCAGCTAGCCTAGTACCCTGCTGGCTGGTAGCGCTTGGCTTAAATAAGGATTATTAATAACTTATCAAACGAGGAAAACTTTCCGACCTTAGCCAGTTTTAATAAGTGATTATCAAGTCATGTTTCCCTGAGCTCTGCGCCTCATGCATGCAATGGTAACCTCAGACGACGTATAACTCCTATCTTCTCGTATAGAAACTAGGTCCCTGTGACGTCACGTGGAGTGGCATCGCATGGGCGCCAATCTGGCCCTTTTATAATGAGGATAAAAATGGACCATTGCCATTCGTCTAACCCGGTATTTCTAAAACAAAATAATTTGTATATTATGAATACACTAATGGTGGGTAACGAATCGCAATCAATGCCTTTCGTTTTCTTTGATGAAGGAAACCACCCTATTCTTCCCACCTCTTCCAGTTTATTTTTCCTTAATTTGATGTTCGTCTCCACATCTTCTCTTCTAAATAGTTCTAATATATTAGTTTTCTCTGTGCTCATTTTCAGCTGATATCTACCCATTAACCTACTCATATTTACCAGAACAGTCTCTAAATCCCCTAAAAGCCTTCAACGGACTCAAATTTATTTCAAGATTCTCATGATCACTGGTCAACAATCCTAGAATTGGTTTCACATGGCTCTCCACTCAGTTCTCCTATCAGCTAATATTTTCACACCTACGTATTTCTTCTCTTTCAGATCCTTCTTTACTTGTTCCATATATTTTGTTCGAGGTCTTCCTTTTCCGTTCTTGCCTTCCGCTTGTCCCTCGACGATTGTCTTCATCATGTCTCAAGATGTGGCCTATGGTTTTTTAGACTTTTTCGGAATCGGTCCTTGTCACAAGAACTACCAATGGAGTCATTTTGACTCTCGCGATTTGTTTGAAAAGCGTGTACTATTTTATTTTCTAGAACTATTTTAATCGCTAAGCCTTATTTTGTGTCAAAAATGATCAAAAGTCACGGAATTTCAGATCAGAATTCAGAAAATTTTAGTCAGGGCGGAGAAATAAAAATCGCGAGGAGTCAAAATGACTCCATCGGTAGTTCTAGTGAATGATAATTTTCAGTGCCATGTGCGTCGTCGGGTTTATGTTCCCAAAACTTTCACAGAACCGAATTTTTTTCCTCTTGAAAATCGGGAGAAAACCACACAATGTCCGTTGGCATCTCACATGTTGACTACAATTCACTCATAATTTTATGCGGCTGGTTCGTTATAATTAGCTCCGATGGGATATCCTCAATTCCAGATGCTTATTGATCCGCAGGTCTAGTACTGCCCCATCAAATTCTGGTCTTAAAATAGGGGCTCCCATATTATATTTATACACTTCCCTCTCGTTTACAATGGTATTCGCTCTTAGACTGTTTCCTTTGTATAACTCTTCCAGATATTTCTTCCATCTCTTCCCTTTGTCTTCGTTTTCAACCATTAGTTCTCCATTTTTGTTTCTAATAGTAATGCATCCTACGCCCATTTCTTTGAAGTGGTTTTTCACTATCCTACAGGCGGTCGGCCACCTGAAGGATAATGCCGCGGCATCTACATTTCTATGCACGAGATTGTTCTGTAGGTATTCACAGATATTTTTCACGCACGCTTCTCTGGCCTTCCTCGCTTTACGACATATCTCGTTTCTTATTTTCTTGTAACTATTCTGTTCTAACAATACTGCATGTTTACACGCAGTTTATTTCGCTTTAAAGAATTATATCAATTACCTACATCGAATGATCAAAGAACTCTAGCACTTTTATTAAATCTATTCACGAGAATTTAACGCGCTCGCTTCTTCCATTTCCCCCTTATAGTATAACTGAACGTAGGGCTCCTCGGTTAATGCTCCGCCCCACTCAACGCTCTTTTATTACGAGATTAGAGATCATCACCGTGAACATCAAAGTCTATATGTACTGCTTCAAGGATAGAGAAAAGTACACTCATGACGAATATTATAAATATTACTATATCTTCCACATTTCGTCATGTATAATTGGCAGAAATTACCGTAAGGCGAATTACATAAATTTTCGTAAAAAAAGTATAACTTTTTGTAACAGTCACTATTTAATCGGAAGCCTTCAAAAGAGATAGAATCAGTTGCAGAGTCGAGTATTAGATTCAGATATTTATTTTTAGAAACAACAACTATACGTAAAGAATGTGAGCATCTATGTGTGGTGCAGTGTTAACTCTGGGGAGAAGTGATTTGAACGCGCGAGTCGCTCCTCATTTGTTCGATTATCGCCTGATTCGTTCGAATCCTGAAGAAATTAGGATTCGTCAAACGTATTGTGTGAATATTTTGGGATGAGAAAGTAAAAGAAAGGTCCTATTTCGCTCTCGTCCGACCGCACCTTGAATATGCAGCGAGCATATGGGATCCGGTACAGAAAGACATAATCCGCGAACTGAATAAATAAAAAGGAAGGCGGCGCGTTTTTACAAAAACTGCTACGGGCGTACAGACAGTGTTACCCAGATGTTAAGCGAATTAGGCTGGGAGCCGCCGGAGACTAGGAGGCTGCGCGCTAGGCTTGGATTGCTTGAACAATTGAGAATGGATATCTTTAAGAGCGACACGGAGAACATAATATTAGAGCCACACTATATTTCCAGGTCCGATAGAAGCGATAAATTAAGAGAGATGTTTTGTCGAACGGATAGATATGGGAATTCGTTTTTCCCCGAGCCATAAAGGACTTTAATAAACGCTAGTCCCAACCTCGTTAGAGCACTTCATTTTTTTTTAGTTGTAAACGGCTGGTGTCCTGACACCCCATGCCACACGCCTTTTAGGCGGCTCGCGGGGTATTATGTAGCTGTAGATGAAGTTTCAATATTTGTTTATAAACAGGCCTTTATTGAGAGATTCGGCCACTGCATCGTAAAGGCTGACTATAAGGCTAGGAACTCTGCAAAATGGTACGACACAATGTCGTTAGTTCAGTACTGAGGTATTTAGACAGCGAAAACTTGTTAAGTCAAAATCAGCATGGATTGCAGAAAGGCAGGTCTTGCGAGGCTCAGTTGGCCCTCTTTCTACATGCCATTCTTCCTTCTGGAGAGAGGCACATTCAAGTAGACCAGATATTGTTTGATTTCAAATAAGCTTTCGATTAAGTACCGCACGTGAAATTATTAGTTATGCCAGAAACCCATAGAATACATTCCGTTATCATATGTCGGATTTAAGATTTCTTAAACAACCTCGAACTCAGGGTAGATCTACGTAGATGACGATAGCTCAGAAAAACTGCGAATGTTACATCCGGTGTCCTCCAGGGAAGTGTTATCGGTCCCTCATGATTCCTTTTGTGAATTAATGATATCACTAGCGTTGTTATCTATTTAAATACGACCTTTCGCTGACGATGCGGTACTGTTCAGGAATATGAAGAAGAAGTCCAACACATTTGCGCTACTCTCTTCAGAGAGATCACAAAGCTTTCAGGTGTGGTACTGGGTAATTAGAGTTAAATCTTAACAAACGACTAGAAACGAATTTTTGGAGAAGATAAATTCCCAAACGTAACGTATTCAATTATAATAAAGCAAAGTTTTTAAATGTAGAGTCAGTTAAGTATTTAGGAGTAACTATAACCCCGGACTTATTCGCTGAGGAAAGCACATTCAGGAAATTTGAGGGCAGGAAAATTGTAAATTAGGATTTATTAAAAGATTTACTCGCAAAAAATGCAATGGAAAAGTAAAAGAACTATGTCATTATACTGTCTTGTATTACCCCATTTGGAGTACGCCGCTATGAAAAAGGAATGATTTCGGATGCAAATAAAATACAAAGGCGAGCATTAAGATTTGTTAAATATTGCTAGAATAGTAGTGTAACTGAACTAATTAGGAATGGTATAGTCTAACGGGAAGTCGAAGGGAAATTTTTGGATAAAATCTTTTGCGGAAATTTCTAGTAGAATACTTTATGCCTGATCTTCAAGTTATTCTACGATAGTCTAATAATCATGGTAGAAACGATCACAGGGATAAGATTAGGGAAATACACTGCAGAACCGTAAGATTTAAGATATCTTTTTTTCCGTGGGCAATAATGGAGCATAAGACTTGCGAAAGTTTAGCTCTCTGATAGCTTGACTCAGTAGGTAACACAGGCTCTGCATGTATCGTTATTAACTTATCGTAATTGTCAATACTAGCTGTCTGAATGCATTTATTAGCACGTTATAACTCGTGAATGAATCAGTTATTTCACTAACTTTGCGTTTTCTGAAACTAAATAACGGTTTTATTTTCATGACTGTGGTGATGTGATGACAATGACGTTTTATCTGATGGCTCTCCTATATGTGCTTGGTCTGCGTCCGGCAAGCCAACGCGTGTCTGATTGGTGCAGGCTAGGATGAGTGAGTGCTGAATGCCTATGGTGTGCGGTCAGACACCCTGGTGGTGGCGTGCACGGAGCCTCGTAGATGTAGAAATCTTGTCGGCCTTCCCGGGAGATCTCCTTAAGTCGAAAACTAGGGCACTATCATGGCCACGCTTCACGTTTTACATGCAAATCCCTCGCAGAACTCGTTGACCTTCCTATGTCCATTTCGTTAACTCAGTATTCGTGTATAAGTGCCCTAAACAGGCTTTAAGTCCCTACTTGGGCCAGAAAATCAGTCATCAATATTTCTAGGAATTGTTTTTTGAAATTTCCTAGAATTATTGATGACATTTTTTTACTTTCCTTGAAATTTTTTAATTTTCTTTGAACATCTAAGAGATATGTCCGAAATTATTTTCAAGGTTTCTCCGAGGAAAGATTCCTGATTCTCGTGGAAACTAAAAATGCTAGGTGTTTATTTGTCAGCTTGAAAGGCCCACTTACAACACGTGCACACACATTTCAATCCATGAAAATTGATTTCAGAATAGCAAGGCGCTCAAAATTACGCTCACTGGCTACATTAGTTTTAGAAATATGTTAATGCGCGCACTGGCAAATAATGTGTGGTGCCTATTAAAGTAAAAGAAAAAAGCCGAAGAAATTCACGAATTTTAATTTCAGTACATAGCCCTAACTGTAGTTCATGAAATTCGGATCGCTTTCTCCCGTCATCGACGTGACATTTGCGAACTCACTTGAACTAAGCAGAGGGCGTCCGAAATGCGATTTCCTCTCGATCCCACTTTGCGGCTGCGGAAACATTTGCTAACTCACATAAAACTCAACCTCCCCACTGTTACGCGAGGCCCACGTTATTAGACGAGAGGTACATCAACAAAACATCATGAAAGCGGGCGGGCCCTAGGGCAGAGCAGATTGGAGAATCATTGTAGCATGCGTGTTGCCAGCCATCATGAGTGCCTTCACGCGCCTTCAAAGAATTTGCGTGCTTGCGGCTATGAATGCCTTCCACGCTCTTGCATGGGACACAGCATAAATACTCTACACAGGATTCTCCACTCTCACGTTTCCATTGATTCCCTCCAGTCGCAATAAATAGAGGCATTCCAGTCGGTAGGACCCAGGTAAACATACGTATTAGCCCGCAAGAGATGCACTACGCGTTGAATGTAACCGTTTATTGCTCAAAGTCAAGCTCATTTAATTAATATTAAGCTTAATTTCATATCTAATAATTAAAAAGAAGCAGGTAAACATTTATGAGTGCTATGTAGTTCCTTCAAAACATGTGTATTAACCCGCATAACGTACTTGTAAATATGGTCCAGTGGTTAAGGCACTGGAATACCATTCTCAAGGTTCTTGTTCGATTCTCTCCAGCGGTAATGGGGAAGTTGCATGAAAATTTTTTCATCGAAATAATACAGGATTCTTATAGCAATTTTCACCAGGAATACATTTTCACCAATCAAACTTCTCGTAAACCATTGATTTTATCATTAAAATGCATTTAAAACAGTGAAATCCGTCTGCAAACGCGAAGTTAGCTCTAATTGTTGGTGACGTCATTTCTCCCTACGTCGTTATCGTTTCGCATGCACGGCCGCAGAAGCTACAATGAAGCACTCGTTGAGTAAGTGAATATCTCGGTATTTTTTTAATTCGCGTTTTCTCTGAGACATGTTATGATGTTATTTAGTGACGTAAAATAGTTTTTATCTATTTTCTATATTCGTAGAAAAGGAATATTTGCGAAATGGAAGACGGTTTCGTGTAAGCTGTTGCGATAATCTCCCAAAGGTGGATTTCATAATGATGGCTTTATATTTTAAAAATAACCAGGACTTTTTGGCTGCATAATTTAGAGAAGTGAAGGCTTCGCGGTAAGTTTTTCTAGTTTTTTTTTACCATTAATGGGCCAGCTTATACGAATACAGAAGTAACTACTTGGCCTCTGTTCAAAATTTCTGCATGAAATATTGCTGCATCTAGTTACTGCTAATGTAGTTTATATGATATGAGTTATGATTCTTTGCTTTCAGTATATCTGCTTTTTGATTCAGTATGTTGTCAAATGCTTTCTGTGCACATATTTAAGGTAATATCGCTATTTTTGAAATGAAAAATACAACTTTTTTTTTGAAAAATGGTTTTAAATGAATCGTTCAAAGTGTTTTCCGACGTTACCTTCAAATTTTTCCCAGCATTGTGGCAGAATCCGAATATCGTTACGGTAGAATTGTTTGTCTTTTTAAGCTACGAGCTTAAGCTCGTATCCTGTAATCCTGTTTTTCACCAAATGGTTATCAATGCAGGAATGAAGGACAAGCTATTCTCACAATATTCTCTGACCTTTCTTATTAGTCTCTCTACATGTATCCTCAGGCTTTCTATTTGCTTAGTTAGCTTAACTTCATCTTTAGAGATCTTTACATTCTTGGAAACACTTGATGGTCTAATTAACTCTCAATTTTTACCACTAAATGAGTAAGCAGTTTGTTTGAAGCCGCGATCTGCCATTACCCCACAGCCTTTTGGAATTTGCTCAAGAAATTCAGTCGAAGAGAAAACTATCTATTGCCCGGCCACCATAACTCCTCGAAATGAAATTTTCTAAAGAAGAATCATATGATTTTTTTGATTGAGTTTAGATAGAAATATTTGAGCTGTAAACATTCCATTAATTTTACAGTCATGTTAAAAGCTGATTCCTTTGAAATAATTGCCTTTGAAAAACATTATTTCTATTTTTCTGTACTATCAGCAGTATAATGAACTGATTGCTGTAAATAAAACGATTTAGAGTTACCTTAGCAATTCACTTTTTTCGGTTAATTTTAGCATTATACCTTTCGCAGCGTAATAAACTAAGCGCAGTTTGATATACTTATCGTAGTAAAAATATACTCATCTATAAAACAGAAAATGCGTTATATGTCACTCACTGCAGTGAGGACTGATCTATTTTTTATACTCCTATTCAGGTTAAACTTTGCCAATTTAGGTTACCTGGCTTTTCTATTTCTAAACAATCAATAATTGACACTACATGCGAATAGCGAGCGGGAAAGGGAATTGGCATATTAAGCAACATCTTTTTTGTCAAACCAAAAAACTAGATTTTTCAAAAAACTAACCACTGGAATAATGGAAGCAGAGAAAGATTGTGCCTCTGTCGAGGGCGATACATTGAGATCTACTGGGCTAAAATATTGAAGGATTCGTTGAGTCTAATTTTCTTTGACATAACCATGAGAAGTAATCCAGTCTTTCGTGATAGCAAATTGACAATAAAATAATTTTCACTGGCTAATCTTGAATACAACACTGGCTATTTTCCATCAAAAACAAAGTATACTTGGCCCTTTGGTTACATATCTCCCTGTCTGATTCCATGTCAGAGCTGCTGCTGCTGCCGCCAAATTAGAAATCACTTATCACACTCTTCTTCTGTGGTTGAATGGCTAATTTCACTAGCTGCAATACCATCTAGCTTTTACAGGCGGAAGAACCTCATAGGAGAATTAGCAGCATTGGCAGAAACAGGTTTTTTTTTAAATACCAACAGCTTTTGTTTTTGGCTTCAATTGGCAGTACTTTTCCTGACCTCGACTTTCCACCACTTCCTCAGGTTGTATTTCCTCCTGTGGCACATAGTCAGTTGATTGGAGGAATTAGTGGTTATATATCAGTGAGTTTCTTACACATTTTACGCTCCTAGGTAGCCGATATGGTTTTTATGGAGTTCAGATAGGAATACTACGCATGTTAATCAATTGATTTCGGAGAGGGGCAAGGTAGCCTACTGCAGTGGCACAGCGAGGGGGGTTTGGGGATAAGGCCCCCCCAGAGCTCATAGATATTTTTAAGTTTAATCTATTTTGCATAATTGGATTAATATTACTTGTAGAATAGTGTAAGGATTAATAAAATATCCCTCAGAAGGCCGTAAAAACTCACCATTTTAAACCATTTATCTGAAATATTTTCTGGCGGAGGGCCCCCGCATCTCCCGCTCCCACCCTGGCGGGTAAGCCATACCCCCAGGCTTCCCAGTAACAATTGCGCCTGTAACCCCCCCCCCCCCCCTGGCCTTAATTCCTAGCTGGGCCCTTGGCCTACTGTATGAACCCTTTACGTATTCTTATCATGATTAATCATTGATAAATTCAAAAAATACAATAATTTTCAGCCATCGGATACTACGACGGCCGTTTTTTTCAACCTTTGATAGCTCAGCAAAAACACCATGCAAGCGACCGGCGGGTACTGCGCGAACAGGGCAGCTGCACGCCCTCCGCACCACACGCTCAAGACATTTTTCAACATAATTCTGTTGTAATTACTTATAAAGATCTTTAAAAACAAATTCCGTCGTTTTCGTTGACAGATCGTTCTTCCTCTTTATCGCTTCAACCCACTACATTCTTCTCGCTTCATTATTCATGACGACGAATATAATCTAATACAACGACGAATATATCTAATGAAGTGATTTTCGTGATGTATTAGAACAAATAGGCACCACGTAATATTTACAATTCGACATAAAAGCACTTCACGTAGGTAAAAACAACTTCTCCCGGGCATAGGTCTACCGCAACAATATCCGAACTCCACGCCTCGGACGTTAGCAACTCTGTTTGGGGAGAAATGACGTCACACCTCTTGGACACACTACTTTCGCTCGCACCCCCCACTCCTCCATTTTGACCTTTAATATCTCGAAAACTACCGCTAGTAATGAAATTTCCCCCGGTATATATTATTTCCTAGAGGTTTACGACATTTTGACAGAGTTTTTAAAAAATGTGAAAATTCCCCATTCTTTTCATAATTTCCTTTTACCATTTTCTTTTTCAGAAAGCTGCAATTCACAATTATATTCATGATGTTCAATGATAATTTTAATTCTGCGCGTGGAAATGTTTTTGTACACTTGCGACGTCTGATGTTTTCCCATTTTTTCACACGGAAGCTTCTTTTGAAAAGTTGCATCTTCGTGTCGCACCACGACGCATCACTAAGATACACATGTATTTATTTGGTTTCCTTTTATGTTGAGAAATAAAATTGTCAACTCATTCTCACCATTTATGCCTAGTTTTCGAATCGGATTTCGTTGCCATTAGAACTTTTAACAGCCTGCCGAGTAGGAAAAAACATAACCGAAAAAGCTATATTATTTGATGATTAAAATTGATATTTCTCTTGATGGAAAAAGCAAAATTTACCAACCAGACGCTTCTCTGGAGCCTCTTGTTACATGAGTGACAGCTCGCTGAGTGAAAAGATCCCGTCCGTCTGACTGACCGTCCCCAGCTCTGGAGGAAGAACCCATTCCCTTCCCGGCTGGCTCTATCTAGTTTTCAACGGTTCTTTTCCAACGATTCGAAAACTAACCTCGTATTGTAAGAGTCCATAAACCCGTAATTTAATATGAAAGGAATCCAAGTACATGAGTATGTTAAAAATGCGTCGTGTTGCGACAAGGTAATTAAATAATTCAAATAACAAAATTCACTAACTCTTGATTAACTTCGGGGTATTCCATTATAAATTTTCCTGCATATCACACAATTACTTATACCACTTATTTTTTATCAGAGCGCGACCCGGGATTCAATGAATTATCATCATCTTCAGGCGAAAATTTCATAATTTGAGAATTAATAAATAGTTTTAATAATTAATTATTAAAATAAAATTAAAAAGCCGAAGAAATTCACGAATTTGACGTTGATGAGAATAATTGATTTGAGAAAAATTGGGGAAACATCACATGCCGCATGAACACAAAAATATCCTAGCATAATTAAAGTGAAAATTTCTGTGGAAAACATGAAAATAATTGCGAAAAGCAGGCTTATGTAAAAGAAAAAGTTGAGAGTAATATTGAAAAAAGTATCGCTGACGACACTCGATCTTAGAACCTCAGTGTGGGAGTCGAACACCTTAGCCACTGGCCCATGACATTATTAATGCTTGCGGAGTTATGAAGGGAATTCAAAGAGAAAAACACTGGGGGCTGCCGATCCTTGCGCCACTGGTGACTAAAGTTGGAACTGTGCGAATTAATGCGCGGAGACCGGTTTCACGGCAACTGCTCCCTAGTGGAGCCTCACACATATTAACATGAACTCTGTGGGACACAGACTGCCCCCGCTGCTGGGTAGTACGGAAGAGCGCTCGCTGTTGGCAGATTGCTTCTGACGACGTCCTTGACGAGAGAGAAAGCGGACGACAAAAATACCGAAAAGTATGCAAAAAAAACAAGTGAGAACCGCGCGCGCCTTTCCATCCAGTCGAGGACAGAAGAACAGTTATGGCGATGGAAAGGGCAGAAGTTCCGTTCTCGAAATGAAACGACTAAGGGAAAGCGAGTTCTCAAGGTCTTAGGCTTTCTCGGGTTCCCCACCGGATGAGTAAACAGCACAGATGGGGATGGCGAGCATCGAAACGACGACCATGTGACAACTGGCCAATGGATAGCCCGAGAAGAATTCCTCAAGTAAAGAAGGCGCGCATATAAATAGGCGCCAATACTAAACAGCCGGTCGAGGCTAAACTGGCGAGAGTAAATACAAAGGACGTTTAGCTCAAACCTCGGAATGATTCGGTTTCCACGCGCAACCAAAGACGCTTTACTCAGAAGTTAAACAATCAAGTAGGCTGCATTGCTGATGCCCTCGGCGCGTTGCTCTTGCTTCGTCAAGTCAAAACTACAAATAGCATAACTCCGAATGCTTTTTAAACGTCGACATTCATCCTTCGAACGTTCGCTCGACATTGTCGCTTCGTTTCGATCGCATCGGCGCAGATTACGCATATTCTGAAAGGAGGCAAATTGTGGTACTCATGTTGAGCAGAGCAACGGCCACCCACACGCCACGAGCATCCCCATTGAGTCGAGAGGAAGAGGCTATCGCACACACGAGGAGAGAACGTGGCATGGCAATGTGGAATTCGCTCCCCATGGAGGAAGGAGACCACGGCTTAGCTTCCCATCCGACGGACGGACGAGGCACTGCATCTCCCTCAAAGTATCAACGCCGTCCTTGGAGCCTCTTGCTGCTGCGAGGAGCAGGAATAGGATGCCAGGCGGAGTAGCGAAGCAGAGGGCCGGTGAAATTAATGCAATGCCGAGAATAGAAATGACCCCAACCATTGAATGTTCGCCAGTGACATTTCATGTTCTCGCCACTCTGCCGCCATTATTTATTTCCACATCAAATCACCCTCCTCACCTCCTTCCTGATTTTCCCTGCAAGTGCACTAAAATACATTTTTAGACTTTCCCCAACTCGACTCCGCACGAAAAGACCTCGAGCGAGCACAGCGTGAACACGGCAAAAGGGCGGAGGCCACAAAGAAAACTACGACCCGGCGAACCACCCGAGGAGCTCTTCACTGCATAACCAAAAAAAAAGTTTGGGTGACTTTTGGCGGCTTTGTGTCGATTGGCCGAGCATTTCGAAATCCATTTCTGACTATTCCAAGGCGACTGAATATGATTGAACCTGTCACATTTCAAAATATGTGGCAATGAAAAAGATAACATTATTCAGCGTAATTGCCTAATAATCGAAATGATTCAGCCGCGTATCTAATCTCCCAAATCGTCGATATGAGGATTGATCTCCCATTACCACGAATTCGTGCGAAGAAAAAAAGCCCGCACTCATTAGTCGGGACATCCACCCACTCACAAATGGATGTACCAATTAAAAGTGATCCCACTGATGCACGCGCACAACGTTTACATTTCCCAGCATCAAGTAACTACGCTACGATTGAAATCACTTCTGGGCGCCGTGGAAGGGCACCACGGGTATTCGGGATCTCCATCAATCACTCACCGGTGACAACGCCATGACGCCACCGGTAAACAATAAACGCGAACAGCCTCGAATTGACTTTTGCGTTCATTCAGTGAAAAACAGCTACATTATCAGATAGAAAAACGTCAGCGGACTTTGGCATGGTTAATAAGATAACGGCACAGATATTGCAACGGTGACGCACCTAAAAATACTACAAAAATGAAAAGCCTACGATAAACATTCCGATCGAATGAAACACACACATTGACCAGGGCTCATCGAGCAAAGGGAAACATCGCGAGGAACCCAGAACGGTAGGGAGGGGTGGTGTCAATGATGACACATGGCTTACCCCTCATCCCGATGCGGAAGAATTCACTCGGATGCAATTGTTCACTTGTTTTTTTTAATTCGAATATAAATATTAACTCCAGTAAAGATAAAACTCTATAAGATGGTGGATTATCAAATTTCCGACGTAATTTGCTCGATTTTTTTCGTCCAAAGGTGGAAATGACATTGACATGAAAAAAGAAACAATTGCCGCCCGCCGTCAGAATGTGTATACAATTGTCATTATCACTTTATTTAATGTACGGCAATACATTGTATTTTTCCTCGCGTAGGGGTATATTCCATTTAAATTATAACGTAATTTTAACGGAGTATTTGTTCACCGCATACCGACAGCAAAGTGACAACAACTTTTTCAGAGAGTACGTAAGAAGAATTCACCATTACTTGTGAGTGAAGCCCCATGTTTTTAGTGAAGCAAGTGAATTGGGGGATAGGAGGACAGCAGATTTCAGTATAAAATATCACCTAGTAATGTCAATTTGCTTCTTCTTATTTGTTACGTCAAATGAAATAATATAGCTCATAACATTTGGTGTGGAAATATGTAGAGAGTTTGATGAACTTGATTTGAAAAGGCAACAACTTTTTCGTGTTAAACCAAGGCATCTCACAAAAAAAAACTTTCGGCTGAGTTCGAGTACTCTATTTCAACATTTTAAAGGGTAATGTTGGAGACGAACAAATCATACGCGAAACAGGAGAGCCTCCTAACATTATTTCTTGATTTCGTTCAGTTGGAATAAGATTCGTAATCGATTACTGGACAGCTAATCGCAAATGATCGCCAATGCAACTGAATGTGGGTGGGGGCGTGAGCAGAGCAATTGTGGCTGTTTAGACATTTGAAACAGCCATCCACAACCATATTCAGCAACTTGCCAGCGCTTTGACATGCGGGAATATATGGATTCGCTCACACGTCCGAGCAGTATTTCATGATCATGGAAAGCCTACGTAAGATCAAATTGCACCTTTTTTCATCTACAGATTGGCATTGATCATCTTTAATGAAATCTCATTTTGTGGCGCGGTGTTCCCTGAAGCCTAATTGATGCATATTTGACATAGAGATATACACTCCATAGGAGCAGCAGGAACTAGTCGCTCGAGGGATTTGAAAAGAGGGTGGGTGCTCTTTGCTTTCGGTGAGAGCTGTTTACGCAACGAGTGAAAGAATAAGTCAGGAAAGGAGGAGGAGTAAAGATGATAGTCAGCAATTCTGCATGTTTAGGGACATCCCACCTGGTCAATTGAGAAGTGCGGAGGGAAGGAAGGCGAGAAAGAGAGCACTCTTTCATGAGTAAGTCAAACTGGTCCACTCAACTCACGCTCATCACTATCGCATTCTTACGTCCCAAACAAACATTTCAAAACCGCCACGGGCGAGAAACAGCCACTAACGATAAGTGGGTTGCCATGCGGACGTCGGTTAAGGTATGTAGTACATACATAGGTACTTTGGATTCGATTGGCCATTGGCCGAGGGATTGGCGCCTGGGACGCCACTTCCGCCCAGCACCCCAGCCTCCAGGGTTGCGTTTCTCCAGGATACACACATTCATCCCTCCAACAACGCTTGACCCTAGACAAGCGACGCGACCCCCCTGAGGCGCAACTTGACCCTGTACATAAGAAGTAACCAAAAATTCGATATTTTTCAAGGTTTTGCACATCAGTCGGAGTACCAAAAAGTTTCAAAATGGCAACAGGAGTAAAATTCCATGGGGCGATAAGGATCAGTGCATGCAAAATACCAGTCGACCCAACAAAGCATAATATGTATAACGCGGAAGCAAACCAAATACGGCTTCGGGTAGGAATGCAGTGGCATAGAAGGATAATACTAGGATTTTAACCTTACGCTAACTATGTGTTTCATTAGTAAATCTTCATAACGACGTATGTGACAAGTAAAAAACAATGAATAGTAAAAGTTATACCGTCAACGAAAGTAAGGCATAATGTGCGTGATCAAGCTCAATTTAGAGAACTTCTGAATACTTAAAAGAAACGAAGAAAGGGGACGACTAAGGCTGTATTTCTTCCATGCATGTGTGATATTTTTATTTATTGAGGATAAATAGATTTGAAAACAGCGGGTGTTCACGTTGAAATGCATTCCTTCAATTGGAGAGCTCGAGCGTGACTTCTAAGAACTTCTAATATCGTCCAAGCACTGTCATTAAAAAAACTAACATAATGTACACAAGGTATTGAGGCACATAATATTCTTGTAAATGTAGACCGTCACATGATCTAATCCGGCGAAAAATCAAACTTAAAGAACATGCCTCAAATAAATTTCCCCAAATGACCTATTCTTAGCGGCCTTCTTTTGTCGAAGGAAAGTTTATTGGGGCTCCCTTTCGCATTATACGCTTTTAAATCGCTTCCCGAGTCATCGGAGCCAGTAATTCGGTGGGAAACCCCGAGTATATCAATAATAATTTTGTAACCTACCCTCAAAAGCAGAATTTAAAAAGTCTAACGAAATTTACTTGGAATTTGTGAATCATTTCCGTTTCACAGATCCCAAAGTGACTGCCATGTGGAGGACACCCAAAAGACAACACTCCGCCCGTCGGATTGGACGTAACGCTGTGGCCCCCTTGGTACCTTTCTAGAGCAGGCTGACGATAACAGTCTCTCCTCTCTTTTTCCTCTCCTCATACCGCAAGCGATCTTAGATGGCGTGAGTGACACTCTAAGTAGCCCACCATACTTAAGTGGGAGAAGCCGCTAATTTGGTACTCGATTGACCGAGGGCTAATTCACGAAATCGAAAGCACCTGCCGTTGATCGTTTACACGATATCGATGTTGTCATGTACTTCTGTTATGCACTGTAAAATAAACGCTTTCAAAAACAATTCCCTGTTGCCACAATTAAAAACATTTTCATAGTGAAAATATTTACTTACTCCCATTCCTTCAATCGCAATTTTAAATATAGGAAGGAAAGGAGATTGGAGTCAATCCATTGTTTAGTTTTTAATATCGTCATATGTGCTCTGATTAACATGTTTCAGCATTGCTTGTTAAACTGAAGATTGTTTACATACATCGTAAAACCCTAAAAAGGAATAATACCGTTAATCATTTTTATCTCATCACTACCGTATTGCGAAGCGCATATGAAGCATATCAGCGAATGACACGTTTTACGCATTACATTTACCTGCCTCGGTCAGAAACTTGAAAATATCTATTTCGGAACTCGTAGCGGAACTTTACCATAGCGGGTTATTTTTTAATTTTCCAGTCGCGGAACAATACGTTTAGAAAGGGCGTCACATCCCTGGCTATGAGGGACCAGCCGAAATCAAAGCAACAAGGGCGCAGGAGGTGACGATTCCGATGCCAATGGGATGGATGTCGACGCCTTCGAGTCCAGCCCTTCCGCGGCGACGGAGTTTTCCAACAGCAATCTCAGTCGGCCAATTGGCTCTTTCCCACGGCCCGGTTGACCTTTAGCGAGGACATGGGAGTCGACCCGGCCTCTTCAGACAAGAGTGGCATGTCAAACCACGAAAGCGCGTCACGGCGCTTCGCATTACATGGATAAAGGGATAAAAGCAGCATCAATTTGCACTCGAGATGGAGATAATGAATGGGTGAGCGCTGAAGAGGCGTAATTGCTCTCGAGATAAGACACAGTGCGGAAAAGAGGCGCGCGCAGATACTCCGCCAGCATAGACGACTGAGGAGAGACAGAAGCGGCCGACCCTATTGACGCTTCGCCACATAGAAGATGATTCTCCAATTATACATATATATATGTATCATTGGAGAATCTTTGAAAAACGTTTGAAATAAACTCACACGAGCATTATAAATAACATAAGTGAACTTCTTCTTGCCCCAGGGTGGGCACATAGGAAAATTTAGTGGTGGAGATAAACGAAAAAATAAAAAACAAAAGTAGGGAACTTACGGGGAAAGGTTGTTTCAAATTTTCGATGGGACGTAGCCCATCTTTCTCAAGTGAGAAGAGGAGGGAAAGTGAGGAAAAGGAATAGGGAAGGGTGCAAAGGAGAGGGCAAAGATGGAGGGAGGAAAAACGCTGGACGGGGATTGGTTGTGTTCTTTCTAATGGGCGCGGTTGATTCCTGGTCCAGAAAACGCACGGAAAGCCCATATGCATGCCTGCTCCAAGTCCTTCAGCTCTAGGGGGGTGGTAGACGGGGGGAGGGAGGCCAATATTCCCACTTTATAGCACTGGTCAAACAGAGCTTTGTGGGAGGAAGCATGAACGGCGACTGGAAGGGAAGCAGAAACAGAAGAAACGCTATTGCACGAAGAGCGATGCCCGTTCATTCGGATGCAAAGGGGAGTGGTGGATAAGCCGATATAAAAAGCGGGGCATTTCTGACACAACAGTATATACACAATGTTTTTTGTTGTGCAGGAAATGTCCGACACTGAGGGGAGAGGGAAGGCAAGGAACTGATCGGGAAGGGGTTCGGTGATGAGGATGTGACAAGTTTTGCATTTTGCACGGTTGCAGGGCGAGGGCTGTGGTTTAATATAGGTACTTTGTTTGGGCAGTGGTTCGGTTGTTTTTAAGATGCTGGCCAGATTTGGTGGTCTTTTAAAAACGAGTGAAGAGCATCGCGGGAAAAATCTGGAAGTGGTCGTGTTGTCTGAGAGGATGGGGAAAAGGTCTTGGGAGACCCATCCTAACCCCACCCAACATTCTTCTACCGTCCATAGTGCACTGATGAGATTTAAGCCTCCTCCGCACGAACCCAAACCTCTTGCCTCCAACCATCCTATCGAAATCTTCAGTAATCTCCTCCTCTCGAAATTTTCGGACGGATCTTTCATAAAATCAATAAAACCTAGAGACAACCTTTCGCAAACAGAAAAGATGGCATTAAGGTCACTCATCCGTAACCCGGACATCGTCATCTCTCCGTCAGACAAAGGTTCTACGGTGGTCGTAATGCATGCTGCTGATTACAACAACGAGGCGCTGAGGCAGTTGTCGGACGCTTCGGCGTACCGACCCATTCCTGCTGATCCTAATCCCCAATACCGAGAAAAGATTCTTACTTTCCTCGAGGAAAACGGACCACAGGAAGGATTAACGGCCCAAGATATCGTATTACTATCACCTTCCAACCCCCGTAGCCCTCATTTTTACATACTACCGAAAATACACAAAGCCAACAATCCCGGCCGTCCGATAGTTTCTTCTATTCAATCTCCCACAGAACGAATTTCTGCTTTTGTTGACCATTACCTCCAACCCATAGTGCACTCTCTTCCTTCATACATTAAAGACACATATCACTTCCTCCAACGCCTTCACTCAACCACCCTCCGTGGAGACAAAGACGTCATAATGGCGACCATCGACGTCACATCTCTTTACACCTCCATACCGCACACAGAAGGTCTCTCCGCTCTCGAACACTTCCTTGAGCAGCGCTCCACTCCACAGATTCCGAGCACAAAGTTTCTCGTCGACTTCTCCGAGATAATCTTGAAACACAATTCGTTCTCTTTCAATAACGATCACTACACACAGTCTAGGGGCTGTGCTATGGGGAGCCGGTTCAGTCCGTCCTATGCCAACCTTTTTCTTGGCCGCCTAGAACAGTCTTTTCTGTCCCAATACTCACTCACAGAATTGAACGAACTTCTAAAAACAAAAGGTCCCCCCGAAGGTTTAAGCCCCTCGGACATTTCCCTTCTCTTACCATCTCACACCACCACGCCTTCCTTCGACATCCTTCCTAAAATTCATAAAGCTAATTATCCAGGCCGCCCCATAGTTTCCTCTCGAAACTCTCCTTTCAAATTATGCAAAAAAAATTCGTGGCTAAATGTTCGCGTAGAATCTTATGCATACTTGTCATACTAAGTAATGCCCTCCTCAATCTCACATTACGTCACATGACGAACTTGCTTCATCACTTCATGCTCAGCATCGATGTTTTCTGGTAATACGATCGATGTTGGACGACCTCCTTTAAATTCGTCCTTGAGAGAACAACGGCCATATTGAATTCACTAAACCAGTGATATTCAGTGGTCTTAAATAATGCACAACCGCCAAAAGCCGAAGTGAGTTGATCGATGCACCGTTGATGAGATGATCCACGTCGGAAGTCGTAGTAAATCATCGCACGAAAATTCCATTGTATGACTGAGATGAAATTTTCAACTTACTGTAAACAACACAACAAGAATGCTTTTACTCAGGGCTCTTCCAAGCAGTTAAGATACATATATTAATTAAAACGACGACATATTATTAGGGATTAATTCATTTTGACTTGGATAAGGGGCTGTTTAGGGCGCATTAATTTTCATTCAAATCCTAATTGTGAGACGATTAACATCAACTTTCCTCATTATCTTTTCCTTTTTACATCAAACTAAGAATTCAGAATAGAAAATTCACAGGCGGATTGAAAAAAGGACAACATGTTTGAGCATGCATTGCTGTATTGCCTAGTCCCGAAATTACCATAATCGATTCGACTCGATTATACTCGCGAAAAGTTTTCAACTCGACTCGAGATCAAAAGGTGCTACTGGCACATCCCTAAGTAGGGTACATTACTTTAAAAAAGTTGGGCCGATTCTAGGATTGGGTACTCGGAGAAAAGTCGATTAGCAATTTCCTTAGCATTTAAAGGTAGTAATTACAGAAAACGGCATTAAATCATTTCTATTGATAACAAAAGTCTGAAAGAATCTAATATGAGTAGTATAACGTGTTTTAAGACAGTTTGATAATATTTTAGTATTTTCTTAATCGGCACGCGCGTTTGGGAAAAATTGTGAAGGAAATAAAAAATCCCATAAAAAGCTTTTTTGCGAGCGGATTCGTGGTATTTCCTTTGAAGCCTCGACACTCACACTTTCACAGGATAACCGCGCCGAAGGCGCGAACATCGCGCTGTGCCTTGGCTCATCCCAACTAGCCAGTTAACAATAACAATTTTACGACACATTGATTCAGAGATATTTCAATCAAACGTCGAGAACCTATGGGTGAATTAATAAGGGCAAACTGCCGAACATACGCTGCACTACGGTAGAATTGAGTGAAGGCTTCGCTTTCCTTTCTCCGTTTTCCATTATTTCTATAATCCCATTTGCTTATTGCTCATTCCGAAGGTGTCTTCGCTTACGTGTAACTGTATAAGTAAACAAAACACGGAATAAATGCGTGTGAAACTACGACACTGCTCTCTCGCGAGGTTCCTCGCAAATTCAAAAGCTTCATTTGTTTAGCATTATGATAGCCTAGTGTCACGCCGACTATTTGTGTCATTCAGAGTCTTTAGCTGCCGGCCATTGCCGCCGTGGATCCAGCACCGGCACAGCAATCAAGTGACCGTTTGGCCTGTAACATTCCGGCGTTTGTGCAAGGATCGCTTCAACGGTAAAATATCCGGCCGTCCAAAATCGGTGCGAGTGCTAGAGGACTTAAGAGCACTGCAACCTCACGCCAAAATATTCCCCATGCATATTTGGTCAGATTTGGCCTGTACTTCACTGTGGCGGGCACTCTTTTCGAATGCTGTCGTCAGCATTCCGCCGCTACGATCACGCGAGTGTCTCTGTGGACATCATAATCAAAACGAGCGAGCCAAGTGACGTCAGGGCGCAGATCGCTAACCGGCTGAGGGAAGCAAATCTCCGCTCACTTCCGATGGCGGAGTAGACGGAGAGGGGGGAGGGAACAAGTGAGGAGCGCCACTCGTAGATGATGACGGCATTTTCTGTCATAAAAGGCACAAAGGCTGAATGCACACCCAGCGGTGGCACGAATGCAATACAACATGCAGTCTCGCTGGAAACCCCCTACTTGGGGAGCTACTGGCGGCCCGTGAGTCGACTTGCACCCAAAAATGTCGTGGGTGGACCACTAAGGCACTGACAGACACTGGTTCGGCTTGACGCTGTGGCAACCTGTCTCAAAGGCACGGTGTATAAAGGGACGTACCCACCTACCCATATGCTAACGCTCAATAACCGAAGAGAAAGAAAAACACTCTAGCAAATGCGTGATTCACTGATCAAAAATCTAGCCCCTCAGCATATCAGGAGACTTCCTTGAACATTTTCAATGTAATTAACTTCGAGGAAAATTAAGGGTAAATTTTCAAACGTTTTTCACATAAATAAGAGGAACCATGACAGTTATGACAAATGAAGTATCGCGTTTTGTATGAAGTATGTTCCGAATACCACGGGGGAATAGCAACCTCAATAAATACGCTTGACGTTTTTAAATTTTCATACACTGCACAGCAAGGAGCTTTGTGAAGTGAGGAACGGGTGTATTTCGAGAGGAAATGCGATCACTTAAAGATCAGCCACGACGCCCTTCGCACGGACCCAATCACGGCAGCACCGATTCGCTCGCTCGCATCGGATGAGTGAAAGTACGCAGGCACGAAGATCAGCAGCCAGCCTCTCGATCGTGCACGTGCCGTGATGATGATAATCATAGAAGGCGAAAGTGCTCACTCGGAGAATCGTTCAGAGGCGGCGGAAAGAGAGGCGACGACAAGAGAGGATTCTCCGCCCGTTTCATGAATAGGTCGACGGATATTGAGTGAAAGTGAGGCAGACCCGTTTTCTATACTGCAATTGTCAAACCCACGCTTTCATCTAATATAAATGGCAATATTTGTCAACAGGGAAACATCATGGATACATTCACCCAATCTATAAAAACGATTAATGCATTCTGACCGTCAACAACCGTGTGGCTGCAATGCCAGGAGATCCGATGGAAGCCAGGGGAATGGACGAATAGCCGGAGAAGATAGCGCTCAACGACCTTTCATCAAACGAAATCCTGCGATTTCCAATAAGGAGCGAAAGATTTTCACGGCCTCTGCGGAGTGCCAGCAGCACAAGCAAATATTTTGGGAAAATAGTCACAGGCAAGACGAGGAATTATTTTAATTTCTGGGACGCGTTGGAGCTGATGTGAACATTTTCACTTGGATAACGCAAGTAGACTTCAATTACAGCATTCAACAGCTGATGACACAAAGACAAGAGCTCCAGTTATACTGTCATCGTGATTTTAACGGTGTTACGAAAACAACAAGAAGGATGTTTTCAAAAACTTCGCAGATATTCGAGCGAGGGCACATACATTTCAAAATGTCTTGAAAATGCCACACACGCACTTCGTTAATCGGACCAACCTCTAAAAAGTGGGCCACGGGCCCAGAAGTGACAAGGGACTGGATTGGGGGCGAACGGTTGGTAGGCCTGCGCGAGTGAAAGTGGGCAAGAGAGAGAATCATTTTGAGTGAAGAGAATGTTTGGAGTCGGCTGAAATAATCCACAGCACAAGTCCAGGATGAGGGAAACCAACATTGGGTTGTGTTTCACCCATTAACATTAGGGTGCATGAAGAATAAATGCAGCGAGAGCGACAGCCTAACAAGGATGACCGGGTGAACAGTGACCCCCCGCGTAGTTACAATGACTCTTCTAGGAGCTCATTTTTCTCATGAGGTCGTGGATTCCCTTCAACCATTCGATTGGCAGCGAGGGCGAAGTACGAAAGGGAAGAAAAATTACAACAATGAAAAGTAGTGAAACTTTCAGCCATTTAGAGAATAGATGATTAAAAGAATACTAATAACTACTATTCGACACAAAAGTACCAGAGGAAACATACGGAGATATAAAAATAATATTAAACATGCAATATTTTAACACGTTAACTAACTTGATAAATAAAATGAGTATAAATAATAAAATTAAAATAAATAGATTAAAATTTCTGATTGCTGGTGACATCACACACTTAGGGCCCCCGCGCACTGGTAACTTTTTCAAAGACCTTTTTAGTAGCTAAAAACGCACGTGGTCTATTCCTGCCGGCAACAGTTTAATCACCCTCGGAATAGGCCCGGACGCAATTATTTAGTTGCCGCAACTAAAAAGTCGCCTTTGCGCGAGGCCACAGTCAATGCCGTGTGTTTTTCATTGGGACTTCCTCAAAGCAACAAAATGATTGCTTTGTAAAAGTTGCCAGTGCGCGGGGGCCCTTAGAGCCAATACTGGTCGATATCAGGGTAAAAGAATAATTGCTAAGAGAAATCGGCCATCAAATCATAAAAGCTCGCAAGTGGACCGGCCGTTAAGTTAGATGATAATTTTCAAATGACGAGAGCAAAAGACTAACGCCAATATTCCATAAATCCAATGAAGAACTGGATTTCGGGTCTCCAAGCGGCTGCGACAGTCCATTGAGATCGCCCCGAGACCGAGGCACTCTCTGATGATGGACTTTCGCCCGACACGCTGGACCGCTTCATCCAGTTCATTCGCCGGGAAACCACCACATCATTCTTCCTTTGAAGTGTGGACACCAAAAACTTAGGAATCTAAAACGACGACGAATCCAACCGGCAGAACAATTTCAAATAATATAAGGGATGCAAGCATAAAAGAGTATCTTCAATAGGGAAGTGCACTAATTTTTTTTATTGCTGAATTTGAAAGTTTAGCCTAAAAAAGAAACATTAGTATAGTCACTTCTATTTCCTGCATCTGGGGTATGCACTTTAAAACGTTTTGAAAGTCGGAAAATTTCATGTTGCGCTGAAACACAGTGCCTCCATCTTGATTGAGATGTGACGTCACGAGGCAGTAGTCACCAGTGGAGTATCGCTGTATTCCGTCGCCTTCTTTAGCGCGGCGAGAGTTTCCGGGAATCGGTGGAGTTTGCTTCCTAAAAATGTCGTCTAGTACCGAAAACATGAATTCAAAATAGAATTATAAATGATTTTTTGTTCCAAATTTTATCTCGACGTCGAAACAAAAGCCTGGAGAAGATATTCATTCCCGTGCCTTAAGCACAAGCTATACGGAATAAATGGTTCAAGGCTGCTCCTGACTCTTACCTATCGATGATATTCTGTTTTGAAGATCATTTGAAGGTATTGTAAGATCAAATTGATATTTATATTATAATAATTTACTTAATAGGTACCTCAATCACATCAGAAAGTGTGTTGAGTCAAAATATAGCATCTTCCGCGTAGACCTACGTAATTTATAAACTGAAAGTAGTTTGGTTAAATAATTATGGCGCGACTGTTATTTTACACGACCGGGCAAAAAGCGTACTTTGCCCATGATATGTGCATATATGATAACAAACGATTTTTGTTAAATTTAATCTTTATTTGTTGAAATTAGTACATTTATAGGTGATACAGATATAAAGGTACATGGCAGGTCGCGCGGCGTAATTTGTACTCCACTGGTGAAGGGTTCATCTTGCTGATCTAAAAAATTAGCTACAATACCTCGAACTTTGAAAACTCGCAATATAGGCAGTCAAAGTACATTGCAGGAATACACGAGACCATTCTAGCCCAGAATGTACGTACAATGTTGAAATCCTTGGTTTTCAAAGATTGACGTATTTTATACGCCAGCGCGCCCGGTCCAGGGTTATCAACTTTTATTTCATCATATTTGTTAATTGAAATTATATTTCGGAATGGTTCTTTTAGCACTGCTACTGAGGTAAACTGGTAGGTACTGAGTACAAGGTACTGAGGTAGGTACTGAGTAAGTAAACTCCCTTTGGAGTAATGTGAATTACAAGTGTTAGAGATATATGGCATTTTATATTCGCTTTGTGTTCTCATTAATTACGCCTGTACGCATATTGTTGCTTCCGGGAGCCTTTAATGGTATGTGCTCTTGCAAGAGTGGTTTTCATTTTTAATGTGAAAGTTGGTCAGTATAAGAAAAGAAAAAAATTAACATTTTAGCGCACACCAACCCTTGTAGTCATCGTATATCTGCGTTTGTAATGACACTGTTAAAATACCTTAACGCCATTATGATGATAAAAAAATTGTCTCATGTCAATGATTGCTGCAATTATAATTAATGATAAACTTGACGCCGTATGATCACAATGAAGACAACAAAAAATAATGCCATGACGAAGTCTTGAACCATGGTCCTTTGGTTAAGGTCTAACCTTAAATCGTGCAATCTACCACTACCCCAAGCGACCCATTATGAGATTGTACATATTTTGGATGTATATATAGTAACGCATGAAAATTAATTAATTACAGCCTAACTAACGCCCTAATTGAAAAAGATGCAGCAAGGTACGTGGTCTCCCCTTGTTAGCCTTAACGTCTCGCATTTCTATGGATCTTTGAACCTGTCCTCCTTTTTCAAAAATTCAGTGACCATAAATACATCAAAAACATCAATACATCAAGTTTGGTATACCATTTATAAATCGTTGGAATTTTCCTTCTCCCAACCAAGATTATCTTTTCTTGAACCCATCCTGGACAGCGAACCATTGCAACAACCAGCCAGCACGGAAATAAGGCTAACATCCCATGATTCTAGTAGCGAAGGGCGAACGTTCCGGCCGGCGTGAATACATACGCAACAAAGGCCTCGGGTACGATACGAGCGGCGAGCGGCACGTGAGCGGCAACGGTGGCTACAATAAGAGCGGCAATTTTCTAACCGCTCAGGTTTCTCACCTCTTCTAACTTCTGTCTCCCTTTGTTTGGCCGTATTCTCACTACTTTGATGTTTCTCTGCTTACATTTTCAACTACACTGAAGGGTGAATCTACTGAGCGGCGAGCGGCAGTGGAAAGTCTTGCACCAAACGTCTGAAATAGGTTTATTAGTTTGACTCATTTCTAAAAAAAAGTTTTGGCATGATAAACGGCATTGTGCCAAAATATACCCAGCGAAAAATAAATACCATCATCTATTTATTAAAGATTCAATGTGCTATTCGCACTACTCTTTCCAAACTTGAAGTTGACACGTAAATGAATATTAATATATTACGCAATGATGAAGTCATGTACTCAAAAGAGAAGCAGCCACATATATATTCAGAAGATATTTTATGACAGCAAAAAACGGATACCCTCAAATTCTGTATTTTTTCTATGCAATAATAGTGGCAGAACTAAACGGCGTAAAAGCCACCTTCTGCTACTGCCTTGTGACGTCACGGCCAATATTCAACATGGACACCCGTTTTAGCGGCCTTTGAATTTTTCCATATTTCGGTCGGTCATCTCGAATCAAGTATTCACTATTAGGATTTAAACTGTGGTTTTACGACATTATGTTATTCTGAATTCTAATTTAAATAATGTGTTTGGTGCATTTGAAACACTAGTGTACTTCCCTATTGCGGTGAATATCGTCGACAAATTAAGGGTACAAAATCCCCAGGAATATAAAAAGTTCAAACTATGGCTAACAATGATTTTACTTGGTAATAAAAATTAAATACACATTTCTTCTGTATAAATATAATGAAGGGGAGAATAAGCAAGGACGTGGCCAGAGAATGTTCTCACGTGGGGAGGAGAGGGGATGAATATGCATTGCACTTCTGAACGTAATTCACGCACGCAAGTAGTCTAAAGCGTGAATCACACGATCATTTTTTTTTCGTCGCGAAAGTGATCACTATCGCGATAACTTCGCAAAATGATCGTCGGCGGCAATTGTTTTTCGCGATCGCGATGAGGATTCCCATCGCTATTTTTCATCACTCGTCCGGTCGCTTTTTCCGTCGCTAAAACCGTCACTAAAACCCCATATCAGCCAATCGGAACGCATTCCCGTGTGGAGCGATTGCAGCGCAACGTTTGACAATTGTGGGAACGACATAAATAAACAAACACGCTATATAATTTCGTGATGTGGGTCCTATGACAACCAGCTGTGATTTTGGAAATGATGCGAAAAGCGACGGCGGGAGTGACCGTGTGATTCAGAAAAATGATAACAAGAGCGATTGCTTTTCGCGACGGGAAAAGTGATCTCGATAGTGATCACTTTCGCGACGAAAAAAAATGATCGTGTGAGTCAGGCTTAATACTAATTGAATGGGGATTGAAACCACCGATCGCCACCGAAGGTCTCGTTGCTACGTGACGTCAGCAACTCAAAACACTGCGAAAGAGGAGCTACATTCGATCACTTAAGTGGCGCTTTTCTTCCTAATGAGAATCAGTCTCCGGACAGTATTCGTTCTAGGCTTCGCTACATCGCCACCTTTATCTAAGTAGATTACGCTGAAATCAAGTGACGTGTGAAGAGTGAAATTTTATCTTCCAGATACGCTGTAATAAAGCAATTGGTGTTCCGCAGACACAGCAAGGAACTGCGACGTTCCGTGCTGCTGTGTCCATCTCGCGTTCAATTATAAGACTTCGGAATCAATCTGAAAATAACAAGCGACTCGTGGACAGAAATAAACAAAAATGTCCATTAAATCCGGGGTTCACCACTTGTTCCGCAGCGCCTTGGTTGTATGCAACAATAGCCGGCAGTCAGATGAAGCACTGCTTCGGGAATTGAAGTCACTTGAATTTTATCTAGAAATTATGGAATAGATACGACACGGCATGCCGGGAAACACGTGACCATTGCCTAACTTTCCATTCAGGAGATGTTGCATTCCTGGTTTTCACCTAACGGTGCGAGAGTCACGTTAGCGCAGGTAAATGCGACGAAAATGTAACCAATAAATTATTGCGCCTTGATTTCACTCGACTTCGGCCTTTCCATGAATAGCGAACCGTGAATACACACACAAATCCATGGCCTCAGCTTCACTTTGCATGCACTGTCACTGCATCATACCATGCAGTGCCTCTTGACGACAATACGCGCAGACAAGTGCACGCTCATATTTATAGTCATCAATTATTTTCAAACATTGCTTAAGCAATGTTAGGCTCGTGTAACATTGCATTATCCTTGGAGAACCACCTTCGAGATTAAGTAACGTTGCACTAAATGTCTCTTTGAACATTTGAGAGAGCAATGACACAAAAGGGAGGAGCAGACAGAGAACTGCTAGAGACGAATTCTGGGCGTTTGCATGCATTCGATAAGCACTCATCATTGAACTTGTATTCCGTCACTCGATATAGCTATAGCTCCCCTCCTTCAAGTTATGCGACTTTAGCGAGTGGGACGGAGTGCCTCAACACATATGGTCACGCCCAACTTGGACAAGGCATTAAACATAAACTTATCTTTCTACTTTTTGTCGACGGCATGTTTGGACTAGCTTTTGCAAAAAAAATAAAATAATATAAAACGTGGCCTTCTTAACACATTAAAAGTAAATGCGTGGCAATTCTCATTGTTTAAATAAATCTTATTTGTTTATTAACGCGTCAAACTACTATGAAATTTCATCAAATTTCGCATAAATCTATTTTCTTCTAAATAAATCAAGAATCGCTGGTCTGGTGCTTTAGTTTCATAGTTATTAGCATTCATGTAATTTTTCACATTTGCTCGGAAGCTTGATGAACTAAACGCCAAAGGTTCATATTTTTCAATGGCTTCGGTTCCCATCTTAAATACACTCATCATCATAAATCTCATCACAAAGATACTTATTTCGTGTACAAAAGTTTAGGAGAAATAGGTGATGGTCACATGGCATGAATTTGCATAATTTGAGATGAACAGTTCCTGCTATCCCTTCACATTTTCCAGAAATGACGGCGGCGGCCAAATTAAGATCGAGTAAATCACAATGCAGAATGTAGCGCAGCAGCAGTTATCCATTAAGAAGCCACATATCTTAGCTAGAGACATGGGCAATATCCATTGACATGTTAATTAAGTCTTTAATAATTAATCTTTTATATATGTGTCCGGTGAAATATTTGGAGACGAAGTTAACGTTATTTTGCGATATCCTAAGTGCATACTACAGACGAATGACCCGATTTGATTTCCCACTCGTATTGTTCCAAGTTCATTATCAATCGAAAAACAGGAGCACAACGTGTGGAAATACTTCAGTGCTTCAATTATGACTGGAATGCAAGTTAGCGGAGCGGAAAATGAAAACGCCCGGACGTGAATGAAAATAATTGGTCAATCGGCAATACTTTTCACATAATTAGGTAGCGCACTTACATCGAATAATGATCTGCGTTGATGTGAGGGCGCACCTGCCAAACAGAAATGTTCCATAATTGCAATTATCTCATTCGGAGAGGTCGACCTCTCGTAGCGGCCGTCTAAGGGTTTTACGAATGATAGATAGTGTGAGATTTTCTGATGCCACGCTCCTGCATGCTACCACTTGGTTCATTGAACGGAAGGAAAAACGTAGAGCTGTGATGCCGTCGTATTTCTTAGCGTGATAATCATTCGTGGCTCCATTCGCCACTGAGATAGATTCATGGATTCTAAAAATAAATTGAATCATAGTTACACACAAATATACAGCACAGTACTAAATGGTAAAAATAGGATAGTTAACATTCTACTACGTTTTACAATACGTATATTCCAAATTTGCCGTTCAAAATTCACTCGGTTACATATATCGACATTTTCACTCGTCTAAATAAAATATTGAGTAGTTCCAAACGGAGATAGCGAAAGAAATTTTCGCGTCAATATTTTTCGACATTAACTTATGGAAACAGAAGCCAGAAATATCGTATGAAGACGGCAAAATAAATAAAAATCCGCGTTCGCAGCGGAGAGTAAAAACATATGTTTTTAATTGCATTATAAACTTTAAGTAAAGAATGCTCCGTGCAGTTACGCATCGTTTCCCTTAGCATTGAAAGATTCTATCGGGCGGCGGCGGCTAATGGACAGAGGAAATGAATCTCCAAAAGATAAAAGTGTCCATACACTGTGAACGCTCCAGTGAAGTGCGGACGGGCATATAGCAGCATATGGATAGATACCTCAGTAGAGTGACAATGCATAATACATATAGTGTTGAGGTAGGAGGAGGAAAAGACGGAAGGATGCGGTGGAATAACGTCGTTGACGAGTTTTTCTGTAAATAATTGATGAAATTTAGTAATTTAAAATCCTCTCCATCACTTCATCCCCATCATAAAATACTTGACGATTAAATCAGACACATGAGTATCCAGGGGCGCCGACTTATAAAAAATATTGGGGGGGCCCATATCGGAGGTCTTGACCCGGGAAGAGGTTAAATTCAAAGTGTGTAGCAGCACCGAAACACTACCATGATTCACACCACTTGATTCAGTTAACCTGCTTAACCTTACAATTATTTGTTTCAACACACATTGTTGAATTAATTTTAAAAGGTAACTATCGTCTAACATGGAAAATAAAAACTACCAATATATTTTTGTGATTTCACAAAGCATAATATAACTTAATTATTTTCTTGAATTATTGAGGGGGCTTCGCCCCCCCAAACGAATCTTTGAGGGGGCTCGGGCCCCCTCAGGCCCCATGGAGTCGGCGCCACTGTATCTTCTATTAAATGTTTCGATCACCCTGGTTCCTCACGAGGGCTTACAGTATAGGATTCCGAAAACGCACAACTTCTGATCACTACAGCGCAGATGACATTAACGTCTTCAATCGGATAAGTCGTTCCAAGTCGACCAATGAGCACACACCTACCTAACATGAGCCAATCTCAGAAGTGAAACTGAAGCACTAATAATATGTAATAATTTGCACGATTCTGCGGCCACTGAAAAAGGGATCTTTTCTCAGAGAACAGACAAACGGTGAAGGGGAAGGGTTTACTAGCGGAAGCGAGTGGCGAAATGAGTGGAACCTCGATAGTTCAGCTGCCGGGCACATCGTACTCGCCATGGTGATAATATAATAACTCTACGGCGGTGCGTCAATGATACACTGACAATGAACCGTCAACCCTTCCTTTTCGAAATACTGCATTGAAGTGTTCTTGAAAGCACAGAATATAAGCATACTTTCTCTTGAGGTGCTAACAAAGAAAAAGTTAAGTCCTTAAGCATTCGGATTCCAGATACACAAGACAGTGTGCTGAGCGTCGACACCTAATAATAGCAATCAATTTCCACACAACGACAAGGCGAAACCACACGGTCGTACCACCGGCGAAACAAGTGGTGCCGGATCATCATAAGTATTGCCCCCTTTCGGAGATGTATCTCGGTGGGGCATCTGCAACGCACGCACGCTAGATGCTCTTACCCAGCCGGCACAGCAGAAATTCTTTACATAAATGGAAGAGAAAAAATGGAGAAAATATATCTGTAGAGAAATCACAGGGTAGGAATTTCCCTATCTTTTCTGTTCGCAGAGAGCCCACAAGATTATTTACGGCGCTAGCGCTAATAATGCAGTGAAATTACTTGTAAATCAGATTCAAAGGGCTGACGCAGATGGAGAGCTAATTAATATTTTTGTTCCACCATTAAAAAAACAATTATAACATACTATTTAGCATTTTAAATTCTCGAAGTGGACCATTGTGCGCGAAAGGTTGTTATTGTGATGAGTACAAATGCTTCGATTTTAAGAATAACTTAATTCCCTTAGCCCTAACGATAAATTTCATTTCATGTTGACATTGGTACAACTTTATAATAATTCATCTGCATGTAATAGGTACGTTTTAGGGGACGAGATGTCCTTAATACCCAACTTTGAGATGTTTCTCGTCTGCTAACCGAAAGGCATAAAAGAAGACTATCGATTCATACAATCGATATGATTGAAATCGAAATGCTGCCATGCTGCTCGAGTAACAACAACTACGGTTTGAAACGGTTGCAATCACGAATGTTTTGAAAGTTGTCTCTATTATTCCTTGTGCTGTATGAGTGAAAGCGGTTGAAAATGAAGTATCTTTTACCAATGGAGTAACGCAGTAGTCTCTGCACTGTCTCACGCCCTTGAATTTACGCAGACGAGTATGTAAACAATAGGATCTGTATTTGAAGCATGGAAGATGTTGTTTGAAGTGAGTATCATTAATTTCTCTTATGTTCTCCATGCTGACTAGCATTTACTAATGCAATGTTGCTGGAATAACGTATTATATAACAGTATTTCTTTCCATGTTCGTTATTAATGTATGAATTTTGCAATTTCAAATTATTTTTTAGCGGAATAACGTGAGTGGAACTCGTTGGTGTTGTTGCATCCTAATAGTCCGGCATTTCCATCGTCCTATGTCGTCTATGATGTTATTGCAGTGCTAAATTTACCCATCTAACGTCAAGATAAGTACCGTATAAGTCATATTTTAATTGTTGTCACCTAGGTTTGTTTTGATTGTGAAATAAGTAGTATATCCCAAGTGTTGTGAGGATATGACGAAAATCATCATTTCGATATGAGTATTTTTTTACCTATTCTTCGACATTGGAGGTGAGTTTCATTCTTTTCTCGTCATCACGTTTAACAGCTATACCATACTTCTTTGCAGATATGCTGAAAACCGGGGAACTGTGGGCCCTAAATGGAGCTTAATGTGGGAAAGGATGATGTTATTGCAGTGCTAAATTTACCGAATGAACGGGCAGATGTCTAAAAATTATTTCTAAATTAAGGTGTAGATGTGCCCAAATAAAGGTATTTTTTTAGAGACTTATGATTTTTTGTGTGTAAAAATGTGTGGAAACCTCATCCCGCTTAGAGTTAGCAATAAAGGTAGTAATAAGTGAGCATCGAGTATTAGTCGCCGTTAGTTCGTTGCATGGCCTCTACGCGGCGCCCTACTCGCCGTTAGAGAAATGATTTCTCTTGTATTTAGGAAATCTTTCTCTTGGATTTCTCTAGTTTTTCTCTAACTTTTCTCCAAGATATACGTATATGATTTCTCTTAACGTATATGATTTCTCCGTTTTATACGGAAATTATACATATATTTTGGTTCTATTTAAAACGTTGTGCCGGCTGGGTAATTGCGTTCATCAGGGACAATGGCTGGCGCTTGACTGCGGCGGTCCTTAGACGTTCTAATCCTGGATAAAGCCTTAGAACAACCCTGAACAAAAATCATCCAAGTGGAGGAAAGTAACCGGCTTCTTTATCCTGAGGGTATGAATCACTTGTGGCTTAGTCTGGGGAGGGCACAGCCAACACGAACTTCGGATTGAAGCACTAACAATAATAGTTAATATCCAAAATAATCCCTTTCCTACTACCAGACGAGACATATGTCATGATTACTGGTCCGTTCTGATTTATGATCTACGCAGGTGACCATCAGCCTGAATAGCATATACACAATTTATAGTTGTCCCGAAAATCAGTATTGAGTATTTTCCCTAGATTACAGAAACGAAAATTTGTCGACAGCCGAAAATGTTTCCTAAATGATCAGCACCTCCGTCGCAGCTACGGATCGGCAGGATCAGAATTCAAATCTCGGAATGCGAATGTAGATCTCTGCGCACAGCATCGCATCTCGTACGGCCTTCAATGTCAGCGACTTCAACCCCCCAAATATTTCCGAAGAAGACCTAGTTCCTGCCCCGGTGGCACGCACTACTGGAGGAGAAATCTTCCCTCCGGAGCAGGGCCAACGTCGAGTCCGCACGACGTTTTTGGCCCCACAAACATTCAGCGCACATCACAGCCCCCTAATCTCTCACGCTGTTCGCCGCAGCAATATGGATTATGCCAACCGTGAGCACCAGAAAGATTCGACCTAATAACAGGTTCCTAAAGTGATTACTTAAAAATGAGCGAGCACACGACAGCAAGACGAGAGATGGATGACAGCGATAAACACCAATAAGTTTCTGCGAACAATAAGCACAATGAGGTCTTGGCGAAACAAGATTGCTCCGGAACTGGTAAACAGTGGACCCCAATACACACGGGGAGGCATCGTTTCGATTAACACCGCTTCACGTCTCCCAATTGTAGGAGCACCAGGTAATAGAAAACTATGTCTGGGATATAAACACTAATTGCAAGGTAATAATAAAAATCGAAAACTTTTCCGAGCAGCGTGGTCCGCTTTGACTTTTAAAAGACAACAATCTCAATCATAGCTAAGGCTGAGGTGCTTAGCTCGAGAATGTTTTACACCCCTTAGTACTACAAAGGACAACTTCGTTGACATATAAATGTAAACAATTTCGAACTATCGGCTCTCCATATTCCAAATAGAAGGTTGTTACCATTTCTAATAAATCAAAATTAATGCTAAACATTATTAAATCGCCATGAATTTAGCAATCAAATACTTCAATTACGTACAGATTCGGCCGCTTAGATGACAGGACTTGTCAGATATTCTTATTTACATGCATATCGAAGTAAAACTGTTCGACGCCGATAACCATTAATGATAAAACATAATGATGACACTCATCCATAACAATTGCCAAGTGTAACAGCGAGTGATAGACAAAAAAAATTTCACATACCGCACATTCTAGTAGTGTGTCGTTCACGAATCAGCACAGAACTTGCAGACTGTCGTCTTCCTTAGGACTGACCACTCACTATACGTGACGCGGCTGAGACAATAAGCGATTCTGCTACATCTGCTACAGCGACCAACGACCACACCACTTCCTTTCACCCCACGTCAAGCATAACAACACGTCGTCTGCTGGTATTTGCAAACTGACAAATGATTTATAAAATCATGATAATACATTCGCAAAATATTATCATGAGAGCAATATTTTTTATAAAGAATGAAAATCCTCATTCAATCGAAATTTATTTCTGTACATATAAACAAATATGACCCAATTCAAAATGACGATCGTAATTCGTACTCCATTATGGTATTGCTCGTATTCATGCTCGGATTACTAACAAGGGGCGGTAAACATTGTTAGTGTTTTAATGGTCGATTTAATATTGCGGTTATGTCAACGAAAGAAATGGTGCTTTGGATAGTGGTGATACATTATTCGTGAGATTCATTTACTTCTAAATCTTTGTAACGTGTGCATTTTCCTTAATCCGTTACGCTTACATGAACTCTTGCGAAAGATGAGAAAAACTAGTATTTCGCAATTATTCAGTGATTCGATGGAGACATGTGGATCACGGGAATCGTTGTCGTATGATGAAGCATGCCTTAAGGTGTTCTCTACGGCGACATCAGTAATCCCTGTACGGATCAAGCTTAATGAATGTCTTAAAGTACGTATTTTCTATGCCCCATGAGTAATAAATAAAACGGTTATAAAGCGTCTTATTTGAAATTGAAAATTTTATTATGTGGCTCTGTTTTTATGGTACATACAGATTATCCGAATTCACGTTAAAGCATAATTTTATGTAGAATTTGCGTCGGTATAGCATGTCCGTGAGTACTAGGATGTGCCCAAGGTGGTTGCCATTTTCGCTTATTGCCATAAAGTTTCTCCAAGAGCGACTACAATTAGACAGTAAAAATCCATCATGTTATTTCTAAATTAAGTGACTATTTTCTACACCCCGGTGACCAAATGTTTCATGTGAGTCTTTCTATAAAGTCGGTCTGGAAATATTTTTAACATGGTAGAAAATTCATAAATGTCATTTTAGAGTGCGGTCTTTCATCAAAATAATAATCATTCGTTGTGTGTTCTATGTGTGGCATGGAATATGTATTTTGGTAGCTTTGCTAAAAGACTATTATTATCATTCAATAAGTGAGTGACATATAATGTTGCATCCATTATAGAGATATTTTGCAAGTATATTTCACTCCCTTCCATTCCATCGAAACTTTCCTCTCCTCTTCCTCTCTCTCCCCCTCGTTTACCCAACATTCCACCCTCTTAACACTTTTTAACATCCCTTCCCCACTAAGTTCTCCATCCATATTTTATGTCTCCTTTCTATCTCATTTAGAAGTTGCCTCTCCTCACCCACCATGTCCAGTACTTGGTCGTTCCTTTTCCTCTCCGTCCATTTCACCCTCTCCATTCTTCTCCATACCCACATCTCGAATGCCTTCCTCTCTCTCCCTCGTTTACCCAACATTCCACCCTCTTAACACTTTTTAACATCCCTTCCCCACTAAGTTCTCCATCCATATTTTATGTCTCCTTTCTATCTCATTTAGAAGTTGCCTCTCCTCACCCACCATGTCCAGTACTTGGTCGTTCCTTTTCCTCTCCGTCCATTTCACCCTCTCCATTCTTCTCCATACCCACATCTCGAATGCCTTCCTCTCTCTCCCTCGTTTACCCAACATTCCACCCTCTTAACACTTTTTAACATCCCTTCCCCACTAAGTTCTCCATCCATATTTTATGTCTCCTTTCTATCTCATTTAGAAGTTGCCTCTCCTCACCCACCATGTCCAGTACTTGGTCGTTCCTTTTCCTCTCCGTCCATTTCACCCTCTCCATTCTTCTCCATACCCACATCTCGAATGCCTTCCTCTCTCTCCCTCGTTTACCCAACATTCCACCCTCTTAACACTTTTTAACATCCCTTCCCCACTAAGTTCTCCATCCATATTTTATGTCTCCTTTCTATCTCATTTAGAAGTTGCCTCTCCTCACCCACCATGTCCAGTACTTGGTCGTTCCTTTTCCTCTCCGTCCATTTCACCCTCTCCATTCTTCTCCATACCCACATCTCGAATGCCTCCAATCTTCTCTCGTCCTCCTTCCTTGAGTGTCCACGGTTCTGCACCATGAAGAGCTACACTCCAGATGAGACTCTTCACTAACCTTTTCTTCCAACTCTTACATAGCAATCCTCTCAGAAGCTCCTTCGTGTTCATGAATGCCTCCTTTGCTAATGCAATAATTTTCCTGATGTCCTTACTACTATATCCATTTTTCTAAAATGAGCTGTCAAAATACTGTACTTATATGTCTGAATATAGTCTCCCCTTTTTTCCAAAAATGCCTGTGGTAAAAGTAAAGGGGGGGACCTTATTCAAACGCATTTTTTTTAACTTTTCCCAAAACTGAAGCCTCAAAATTAGGGGGGGGGGGCTATATTAGGAGAAATACGGTAGTTGAATTGCTCTACTTGCTTAAGTTTTTCACCACTAACTTTTATGTTCAGTCTTACATTCCTCGCTCGCAATGCTTTTCAAAACTGCATGACCTTGGTCTTTTTACGATTGATCCTCATCCCATACTCCTCGCAACGCTTCTTTAACGCATCCACTAGAGCATGTAGTCCCCTTGCTGAATGACTAATCAATGCCTTATCATCCATGAACCTAACTGATTTAAACATCATTCCTCCCACTTTTATTCTAGCTTCGAACTCATCCCATGCTTCACTTACCATCTCCTCAGCGTATATGTTAAAATGCAGCAGTGATAGAGGACAACTTTGGCTCACTCCCCACCCAGTGCTTGCCCACTCAGATTCTCCATCCGCTACCATCCGTCTACTCTATCAAATGCGTTTTCAAAATCCATGAAGCAGACGTACATGTCCTGGTGGTATTCCAGGTTCCTCTCCACCAGGGACCTCATCGCTGTTGCATCACAAGTTGACTTTGCTTTTCTAGAACTGAACTGATCTTCTCCCAAATACGTGTTTGCCCTCGCATCCATTCGTCTGTTCAATATCCTCAGTACCACTTTTGCCACGTGCAATATAAGGCTAATGGTCCTGTAATTCCTGCATTCCACAGCTTTCTTCTTTTTTGGTAGGGGAATTAGAACAGTCTTCACAAAATCCTCCAGCCAACATCCCTCCTCATAGATCCTGCATTCTATTTCTAGACACTTACTCTTACCATCCCTCCCTAGATTGCTCCACAGGATATTGTCCGCACGTACTACTGTCCTAGCCTTTATATCCCTGAGGGCTCTCTTGCTTTCCATGTCTAGGATTCCCTGCCTGAGATTATCGTCCTCCACTGAACTTTCATCCTCTAATTTCAATCTCTGCCGGCTGTTCCTTCCATCATACAGATCCTTGATCTACTCCTTCCATCTACTCTAGGTACCTCTTAATGCTCAGTTAGCATCCTTCCTTCTTTAGTTTAAATTTTTGACATGTTTTGTCTTCTTTTACCACCCAATAGCGACTTAACTTTGGTGTACAATGCACCTATCTCTCCTTCCTTCTGAAACTTTTCCATTTCCTCATACCGTCTTTTCCACCAAGCCTCACTTGCTCTCTTAGTTTCATGCTGTAATCGATTTATTTCCCTATACACCCTTTTACCCTGCTCTGTGTCCACATTCTTCCTCTTCCATTTCTCTTATGATTACCTCTGTTTTCCACAGCTTCATTATCCTTCTACTGTCAATGTAGCCAATCAACTTCTCAACCTCTTTGACTATTCCAGTTTTAAGACTATCCTTTTCTCTACAGTCTGTGTATTTTCAATCTACCTGTTATTATTTTCCTTTTGTTCCTGATATTCTCTCTTCATAGTCCCCTTCAGCATTTCTACATTCCATTTCCTTGCCTTCCCAACTTTCATTAGTCTTTTGAATCTTACGTGTTGCATTTCATGAGCACTAGGTTGTGGCCTGAATCCGCATTCACTGCTGAGAAACTGCGCAAGTTTTTCACACTATTCCTGAACCTCTGTCTAACCATTATGTTGTCTATCTGATATCTCCCAATATCCCCTGGACCTTTCAATGTGTACCTTTGCCCTTTATGATGATTGAATCACGTGTTTGTGATGAATAATTTGCTTCTCTTGCAAAATTCTGCTGCTTTCTCTCCCCTGTCGTTCCGTATTCCTAGTCCAAAATCTCCTATTTCGTGTCCATCCCTCCCATCCCCCACTGAAGCGTTCCAGTCCCCCATCACTACCAGATTTTTCTTACCCGGAGTTTGTCTAATTATTTCCTCCAGCTGTTCATACATCATCTACTTCTTCCTCCCTATTGCTGTTGGGTATGTAAACTTGAACCACCTCAAGGTTGGTGGGTTGCACCTCAGTTTATACCACCAGAATCCTATTGCTTACCTGGTCTATACCTACCACATGCTTACCCATCTTCCTGTTTAATACTAAAGCTATCCCTCGTTGACTTTCCTCTCCACCAATATGTATATATAACCCTACAACCATTACTCCAATCATCTCCGCCATCATTCCACCTTAATTTGCATAATCTTAAGATATCTGTCATCCCTTTCTCCATTTTCCTTTTTATATTTTTTTATTTTTCCCTGCCCTCATTGTTCTCACATACATTTATTGCTGCCTTCTTCTATTCCATATTCTTGGTCTTCTTTTCTTCTTCCTTCATTGGTGTGGTTGATGATGATAAGTCTCTGCAAGGATTTTGCATGTTAACGACCCTGAGGACCTTGCAGACCTTGATACCATGAAAGACTCCCGCCCTTTGGAGGCAGACTTCAATGAGTTTCCATGGCTCATTTGATTGTACTCCATGTTTTCAGGACTTCTTGTGAATTCTTGAAATTCTCTTCCTATTTAATTTCCATTACAATCAGTTGCTACTGCACTTTCCGCTGTTTCTATATAATCTTTTTCCAAAGATTTTGGCATACTTCCACCTACGTTAATGAAAACTTGCTGTAATTTACTTTGATAAAACTTTTCTTCATCCTATACCATATTTCATCCAACCGCGACTTCATTTTTCCCAAAGCCTGGTCGAAACCATAGCCACCCATCTATGTAGCATTTTTATTTACGTATCTTGAATTATCAGCTTTTCCTTTGAGACATTGTGGTTGAACCTTGCAAGACTTACAAATACTCTTCAGAATATATTTGAAATTGACTGTTGCCATACCATGATTCAGCTGGTAGTTTTCTCTTGAGGACTGATGTTAGACTTCTGTTAATTAAATCTACTGCAGTACTTACACCTTCCAACCAAAGACTGTGGTCCATATTTGCTCTAAGTAATAAGCATCTTTCCTCTTCTAAGATAATGGTATTCATTCTTTCTGAATCTATGTTTTGCTGAGGAGGGTATGGTACTGCGTATTCCATTTGAATTCCTGTCACAGAAAAAGCCTTTGTGTCATTGTTAATGCATTCCCTACCTTTTTCAAACCAAAATTGACTAATAATAATATTCATTATTATTATAAGATTAATTATCAGGTGGAAGTGAGCTGTTAATAGTACATTATTTTTCTTAAAAGCTGAGAAAACTTCTGACTTTGATGATAAGAGATACACTGTTGTAAAATGAATGTAGCCAATAATGGATGTTAAAATATTAAACTTTCCTTCATCAGACTCAGGTCCGATTGGTCCAAGAATGTCATTGACAACCAGCTGCAGAGGGCGTGTGTTATTAGGTCTGTGCTTTTTGTGCGGTAGTTTTTTTGCCTGCTTCCCTTTTGCTTAAATCTCACATTCCTGTGTGCTCCGCATTTTTAGAGATATGAATTCCATGGAGATATTTCATTAGATATCATTCCACAATGTGGCTGTCGCACCAATATGGCTGTCTTCTTCGTTGGCTACTTATACCATCAGTTCATACATGTTTTCCTTTCGCTGTGCTATTTAAGCATCCTTTTAAACTAGTAGCACAGACCTTCATGAATTCATTTCTAAGTCCAGCAATTTGCAATTTATAAACAGGCATAAGATTGAACTTAAGTTCAGGAGGAAAATGGATGTAATATACTCAGCCTCCAGCCATCAATACTGTTGAAACTCATCTTTCCTCTATGATGAGCCACCATTGGTTCTCCATAAACGGTGATAATCTTGATCATTGTGATTAGTTTTCCTCTTCTAGTTCTGCACATTCACAACCAGATGCTCTGTTGTGTCAGAACACAGAAATCAGGTAACTTCTCCTTTCATATCCTTCGTTGAGCACAGCCCCAAACGAAATTCCATCACCGTCTTCATGGACGTTGTACCCATGTGCATTGCAGAGATGGATCTCTGAGACATCTTGAATATCACACGTGGTGTCTCGGAGATATTCTTGAGACATCTCTTAAGGCTTGGTTACACGGTACATTAACACCTATGTACAAGTTAATGTCTGTTTGTGGACCGGAACATGTACAAACACAGGAACCAAATTAGAACAGATTCTTTTTTTCTGTGCATGCATTCGCACAAGTTGGGTGGTTACACGGTGCATTTTGGCATTCATACATTTAGACATTAATCCATACATGTTAATGTATCATGTAACCGGGCATTGAGACTTCTCCGAGATGTCAATATGCCCATAATATTATCTCTGAGATGTGTCATGACCAAGGATTGTCTGAGAGGTCTTCATTCATGGCCTGATTATAATAATTTTGCATTTTCAAGATATATATTTAAACAATAAAATATATACTACAGGATATATAAAAAGTATGTTATAGGTCTTCCGTCGTTGCTCCTCTGGTCTCAATTGGTGGATGATGGCATACTAGTGGGCCAAAAGAACGTTGGCAAATAAAAAACATTGGATGAATAATAATTAATTATTTTAATTAGCCTTCACCTGTATGAATAAAACTCTCTTTACTTTCTCTCAGGCAAGTGTCTTAGCCACCCTTATAAGGCACATTATGATATGGTAAGTGAAATCAGCCAGCAGAACATAATAATGAATTCTATTTCTAAAGCAGCCCTAAAAATGTTTAGTTCTACTGTAAATTTTGTAACCTTCCACCCTCTTCACTACCAAGCTGCTTATGTTTTTTTAAAAAGGAAAGAGCCCCACATATCATTACAAAAAATGTAATATGTACAATTATCAATTAAATAACAAATTTACTTTTCCCTGTCAAATGTCACAATTTTAATGATCACAACTTCAGAATTGCTACGAAAAAATAGATATGGAAGGTATTGATGACAAAATTTAATATATGATGAATAATTTTCTGAACGTCTCACGATTACATCTCTGAGACATTCATTACTATGTGGATAGGCGTACAAATAAGTCCGTCTAGCCATTTCTGGCTTCGGCATTGTGATCGCTTGTGCCCGATTTCATCATCATCATAACTGGTCATCAATCCTTCGATTGGTTTGATGCAGCTCTCCACTCAGTTCTCCTACCAGCTAATCTTATATCACACCTAAGTATGTATTTCTTCTCTTTCACATCTTTATTTATTTATCAAATTGTCCACATATAGCATAGTTTGCCATTTTATAGTGGCACAGTATAACAAACATAAAAAGCACAAACACAATCAAACATAATTAATTTAAATAAATAACAATACATTGAAGTAAGCTCTTTGACCTTAAGAGTTTCTATTAAGGTAGGAAAAAGCGCGGTTTGTAAAGGAGTGGTTTGGAAAGGAGAACGGGTCAATGTGATCTGGAAGGGAATTTATGAGGGAAGAGAGGCGGAAGAGGATGGAACGTTTGGTTAGTGACAATCTGGGAATGGGCACATGGAGGAGCGAATGCGTTCGAGTGGGTCTGCATGGAACTTTAAAGGTTAGATTGGAGACTAGATCGGGACAGTCTATGGAAGAGTTTAGAATGCTATGTATTAGTTTTAAATCAGATTTTAGGATTAAATTTGGAATATTAGATATAGAGAGAGTGTGCAAAACAGTATCAGCGGACATATTACGAAGATGAGAGGCTCTGCACTTAACTATATTAGTGAAAAAATTTGTCACACTTTTAAGAGCCAAAATATTGGATGGGGCTGAGATTGTCCAAATGGGGGAGCAATACATTATAACGGAAATGACAATAGTTGAAAAATATGTGCGTAATGCTATCGGGTCTGCAATTTCTGAGAAGCGGTAGAGGAGGCCAAGGAGAGACATAGCTTTGTTTTTAATTTTTGTAATATGCTCACAGTAATTTAATTTTTGATCCATTGAGACACCTAAATCTTTGATGGTGGAGACTCATCTGAGGGGAAGGGAGTTTAAACTGTACCTGAAATCATAAGGGGACTTTTTTAGCGAAATGGAAATTATGTTGCATTTATTAGCGTTTAGGCGGAGATTCCAGGTGTTGCACCACTCTGAAACCTTGTTCAATGCATCCTGTAGGTTATGGCAGTCTGCGATATTGTTAATTTGCTTAAAAATTTTGCAGTCATCTGCGTAAAAAAGGGTATGGGCTTGAGAGGGATGTACAAGGGAGGCCAGATCGTCAATGAAAAGATTAAATGAATATGGTCCGAGAACACTTCCCTGTGGTACTCCGGATGTTGTGGGTGACCATTGGGATGAGCAGCCAGGAAGTATTACACGCTGCCATCTATTGTTGAGGAAAGAGTCCACTAGGTTTAGAAAATTTCCATGCAGGTTAAAGCGATGAGAGAGTTTGTGAAGGAGAAGAGAGTGGTCAAGAGAGTCGAAGGCTTTCGAGAAATCTAAGAATATTGCGTCTAGTTGAGCTTTATTGGAGATGGAAACGATTGCATGATGCTGAAAAAGAGCTAAGTTGGTCAGGCAGGAGCGTCCCGGAAGGAAACCATGCTGATTATTTGATAAGAAAGGAGAAGTGAAGTAGTAGAGCCTGTTTAGAATAATCCTTTCACAAACTGAAGATAGTATCGGAAGTATCGATATTGGGCGGTAGTTTGAGACTTCATCTTTAGGGCCATTTTTATGTATGGGAATGATGTTGGCAATTTTCCATTGGGAGGGGAAGGTGCCGAGGGAAAAGCAACGGTTCAGTAGGAGGCTCAATGGAAGAGAGAGGGAGGAGGCGCAATGTCTAATTAGTTTGGGGCTCAAACCATCGGGACCAGGGGCACGATGGAGAGGGATTTTGGAGAGATACTCAAATACTTCTCTGGGATCTGTGATAACGTTAGATATACAATGGTCACGAATTGGCGTGGGGAAGTTATCAATTTTATTAGAGAGAGTAGATGAAGGAGCTAAGCAATCTGTAAAGAATTTATTGAATAAGTTTGGACTATCTGGACCCACAGCCTCGAGATTGTTATAGGTCACGTTAAGGGGGATACGTGGAGACTTTCGGCGACTATTCACAAGGGACCAAAATTTTCTTGGGTTGGAGGAAATGGATGAACACATGCCCTGAACATACTCCTAGTGATCACGGCGAATCAGCGTTTTGGAACAGCGACGAAGGTTAGTGTATGTAGTTCGAGTTTCCTCGTTCGGGAAAGATTTATATAGATACCAAGCACGATTCTTGTTTCCAAGTGAGCGAATGGTATCTGCTTTGAACCAAGAGGGGAATTTTTTTGACTTAGGTTTCACAATGGGCACAAAATCTTTGACCGCACTCTCAAGGATTGAGTAAAGAAAGTCCACACCCTCTTCCGGAGACATAGAAGCAAGAATACCCCAGGGTATGAGGTCGAGACAGCGATTTATGTCGTCCCAACATGCCTTCAACCAAGCAGGGAATGGCTTAGGGGGCGGGGTAGGAACCCCGCGGTGCTTCTTGGAACGTTGGACGAGGAACACTGCATCGAGGGAGTCGTGGTTGGAGTCGAAAATATTTCGCCCGGGGGTGACTGCCTCAGGGGCAATGGTCGCAAGAAGTAAGTCCAGCATTGCCGCATTTCGAGTTCCGTGTAGGCAGTATTGAGGAAGGCCAAGAGCATTTACAAAATTTTGAAGAAAGAAGTCGTCATGGGCGTTGATTGGACAGACGCTTGTTGGATTGTTCCATCGAATTGAAAGATTAAAATCACCAACAAGAATTACAGGACCTAGGTTTATAGCTCTGAACACAGAGTCTAGACAATGTTCCAGAATAGTAATGTCACTGTTAGGAGGACGGTAAAAGCAACCAACATAGATTTTACATGCCTTAGAGTGTTCACCTGAGACTAGTGACACCTCACTCCATATAATCTCACAGTCTGTTTCCAGGTCCAGGCGGCGTTTTGATGGATAGAGATTGTTGACAGCAAGGAGCACTCCTCCTCCTCTTGACGGTCGATCTCGGCGATAGATATTGTGGGAGTTCACAAAGGATAATTCAGCGTCAGGGACTGAGGGGTTTAGCCAGGTTTCAGAAAGGGCAATGATATCAAATTGGGAGAGCTCATGGGCGTGTGTGTCACAGTCGCCAAGTTTGGCCTTGATGCTTCTCACATTTTGATAATAAAGGTGCACTTGAGGGACACGAGAAGGGCCAGGGTTAAGACTGACATCCCCTGAGAGTAGCACAATGAGGAGTATGACCATTCCAGAGTGAGGGTAGCACGAGAGTTTTACCCGGGAGGGCTCAGGCACGCGCCGGGACCCGGACCGAGGGCCTCTCGGGCTAGGAAGGCCACGTCGGGAGAAACCACATGATGAGAAGGCGGAAAAAAGATATCTCCGATAACTGAATATCTCTTGAGGATCTTGAGGAAAAACAACCAGGGAGTGATCACAACACGAAAGAGCGCAAACTCGCACAGAAATATTCAACCATAGTAGTCTTGCAACAACAAAAACACTGAAAGACAGACGAGCGAGAGATGCATGCGTCTGGCTACCGGCGGCCATATTGCCGAATCCCCGTATAATATTATTTTCTTTCCTTGTTCCTTATTTAATTCTAAGTCTTCCTTTACCGTTCTTGCAATACACTTGTCCCTCGACCATCATCTTCATCAGGCCATCATGTCTCAAGATGTGGCCTATAAGGTTATTCCGTCTTCTTGTTAAGGTTTTCATGAGGCTTCTCTTCTCTCCTACTCTTCTTAGGACTTCCTTATTACTAACTTGGTCGATCCATTTGATCCTCATCAATCTTCTATAGCACCTCAATTAGGAGACCTCTATCCTTGCTTTCTCCACTGTGGTCATTGTCCATGCCTCACTTCCGTAAAGGAGCATACTCCAAATGTAGGCTTTTATAAATTGCTTCCTTATATTTAAGTTTTCCGCTGTAAGCAGGTCTCTCTTTTGGTGGAATGCTCTCTTTGCTTGGGCTGTACGTAAATTGCTGTACCCCCAGCGAGTATTCTGATTATATGAGCATATTTTGCCTCCTTGTAGGGAAAAGATGTTGGGATTGAAAGATATCAGATGTTATTGGAGAGTCATCTAGCAAAGATTTATTCTAAAGGCACTAATTCAGTTACTAGGCACTATTAGCGATATCTGTAACTATTGCTGCCTCTTGAACTGATTTTGCCTTAAGTCAAATACTTTGCTCATGAAGGTTAGGAATGTCAGAAGTCTTGAAGAGGTGCAACAGTAGTAACCTATTGAGCAACATAAAGGCATAGGCGTAGCCAGCAAGGGGCAGGAGGAGGCAGCTGTTCCCCCTTCCCCCCCCCCCCCCCAGAAGCAAAAATTGCAAATGTCTTTAAGGAAAACAATATTTTTTCAAGTAAATAATTTTAAAAGCCAATATAGAGCTGTTACAGTTTCCTTAAAATGTTGATTTCATTCACCTTTTCCATGCTTAAACCTTACCTTCAACTTGAACAACCATGGCTTCCTCCCTCTAGTTTTGATCCTGGGTACGCCCTTGCATAAAGGAAAAATTTAGAATGTCAGAAATTGGTGTTACAGATGAAACCATAGTGATTGTGATGCAGGTAAGCTAGATGTACAAATGCATTGAAAGGATAGAAAAATTGCAAGAAGAGTTTCTGTCAGCGACATAAGATAGTGCTTAATGTCAAAGCTTCCTGGGACAAACCAATGTTCTCCTCTCCCAAGGGAGATGCCATGAGATCCTCCACGGAGACAGAAGATTGTTAAGGTTCATAGATGATGACTTACTGACAACGTGGCCAACTGGACTTAAAGGTGCAGATAGGACTAATCAAGTGATTTTGCTTCTTAAATAGTTTTGATGTTACAATCTGAAACGACCTGTTGATTTATGCAGACTGATGAAATTCTTCTCTTTCATTCACATGCTCAACATGAATGTCTGTTTTTAAGTGGCAATCAATGAACATACAAATGAGACTGCTTTATTCCATAGGTTATATCATCCGCAGAGTACTCAGCAGTGTTTCCGCTTATCTTAAACCCTTTTAGGCCAAATGCTGCACTTTTGAGGTGAGGATTTTCTTCGCAAAAGAGCGAAAGATGCTCCAAGGCGGCATCAATATTCCGACTAAAACAAACAACAGCCGCATATGTGTGGTGCAGGGTGTGATAAAGTTACCACGGTAGAAACAATACTCAGGTGCAGGGTCTCCACTCAAGGCCCAGCTTATCGCAAGCCCTGGCCCTTCCTCAGCCACTTAGATGTGCCCTTTCTCATCCTCTCCATGCAGTCAATTTTAGCTATTTGCAGTGTTTTTTTTTATAATACATATTTGTTTCTTACTTCAGAAATGTAATGTTAGATATGAATTCTTCTTTTTTTGCATATCACATGGAAATTTAAAATGGAGTTCTGGCATTAATATCAACAGAGTTCAGTTCAGTTCCTAATTAATTGATGTGGAGTGGAAATATGAATATTAAATCCATTAATATGAACATTAGAACTTCCGTTAAAATGTCTACATGCTCAGAAAAACTCAGGGAATTCATTTCACAAATTAAAAAATCAATGGGAACAACAAATATTTGCTTCAATCAAGAAACAAATATTTGTTTATAAAAATGACGGCTATTTTACTCACGTGACCATGGACTCGCAATGTGAAGGAGTCTTTTAACCCTTTCGCACCGGGCTCCTTCAAGGAAAGTTACTTTTGGCTGTACGAAGGCTTTGAGCATTTCTTTTTTGCCCTGTACGGAGTTGTTTCTTGGCAAGGAATTGTGCAGGTAGTCACTTCCTCACCTTGCCTAGTGGGATGCCGGACCCTTTCCTCGGTAATTGGGCAAATGCAATCCTCAACCCTTTTCCCGAAGGCAGCCCATCACGGCGTACTTTTGCAGTCAGTTTATTGTTACTAGTGCGATTTTAATTTTTTTCAATTGTTATCATTGCAGCAAATGCCAGTTCATCAATGTATACCTTTCATTTTGCTATGCCTTTAGAACTTTTAAATGAAGTTCTACGGTTATTTTTAGGGTTTTCAGCCAAAGGGCATTACATCATAGACCAACAAATCTGAATCTTTACTGTCTTCATTATTAAAATTAACAATTACTAAATCTTTCAATAAACCTAGCATACTTCTAGGAATTTACGATATTAACATATTTTCGATCCATGATGCCCAAATCCACACTCCTCATTCGTGTCTGCTCTCCGCGAGCATTCTAAAAACATGAGAATGAAACATTTAGAATTTTTTTCAAGAATATTTTCCCAAAAAATTCTCATAAAACTACTTAAATATTACAAATTTGTTGTTTGAAATGGCTAAATCATATTTATAAAGCAATTTCACTTAGATAAATATAAATTCTTATTAAGCGCGAAATAAGAAAAAATACAAAACACTGTTACTAGAATAATGGCTAACAGAGTAATGTATATCTTTAGATGTAAATCATAACAATATGACTCCTATAAATTTGCTAGTAAGATTTAAAAATAGCAATTAAACATCTAACCATAGTGTCTCCAAAATTTTTTCTAGGTGATGATGAACTCCGTTCATATGAATGCTTGAGTTCCGTGTAAAATTTGGAACCGATCAGCAGAACATCCAGAATGTAATTCTTGGCATTGATTTTCAATAAATGCAACATGTACATTTTTAGTTATTCTAACTTATAAACTAATAAGTGACCATGAGCACCTTCCTTGAGTGAGACATTAATTGCCGGAATGGGCCGAGATAAACCCCACACAGACAATAGGAAAGGGTGGGACCTCTCGCGCTGAGGGACCCTAATGGCGCTTGGGACCCACTTGGCATGCTTGACTGCAAAGCCGTGAAAACACGGCCTTTGGCCTTTAGCATCAGAAAATTCAAGCTGTGGCAACACGGCCTTCGTAGGGAAAGGGTTAATCCATCTATGGTCTCAGACAGTGGCTGAGGAAAAGGATTGGCGTCCCGCTGAGTTGAGCCCCTACCTTGGGACGGGTGCGAACTTCTGCCTTCCTTCGATGTGAGACAGCTTTGCACTGAGAAGTACAGAAAATTTTCAAGGAACTCTTAATGTGGAAGAATTTCCATCCACAATGTGAAAGGGTGAATGCAAAAAGTACAGTCCTTGTACTCTCAGTTGAGACATAATTTTAAGTACCAAACGTACAAGGAAGTATTTTCTCATTAACCCATTACAGGGAGTTCTTACATGTTAATTTATTATTGAGTTGATTTTCTAGATCAGTTCTCCCCAAATGGTGTCTGCCTCTTTCATGGCAACCTTGAAGCCAACTTTAAATTACAAGATTTGTTTTCACATTTATTTTCAGTGCACATTGATGGACTGGGATGTTTTTCCTGAAGGCAATTCCTCATTTGTTCTGAATACCTCTAACCAAGCGGAGTACATCTATTCTTTAGTTAACTATACTTGTGTGTAAGTTTTAAATGTTATTAATTGTTCACCTTATTGGTCAATTGAATGAGCTGATCTAACTGTCTCATATTTTTTTCCATAGACTGACATTTCCCTTTGAAGAAAAAGGAATTTATGGTTTGAATGTGACCAACGATGCTTGCAGTAATGTTTGGACTATTATACAGCCTAAAAGCCAATACATTCGTGGGTAGTGAAATACAAAAATTAATGATGATAGTTGACTACTAGAAAATGTTTTCACTAATGTTTATGTATTTTCATTCATTTACAGCCATAATTTTTGTTACACTTGCCATTGCTTTGAGTCTGATTATTTGGAAGTTACTTAAAAAAGCTTGGAATTCTAACATGATGAGCTCCTGCCACCAAAGGAACACCACAAGAACTGACTTGGAGAATGTCAGTATAACCAATGATTAGATGATAAATGTGTGGCATGTCACTGTTAGATTACCATTTTCAGTCTTGCTTTGTTGCTTTTCAGGACTTGGGCAATGTCACATCCCCCACTGAAGGCACAGGGCCCCTAAGTTCTCGACCAAGACAAAGAGAGAGGGTGCGCGCACTGGACACTTTCAGAGGGTATGAGCACTCATCATGAGAACACCTTCTTGTTGCTTTTTTTCTCGGATTCAGTCACCCCGTACTCTCAGCTTCTACTTTTTAATTTGATTATTTTCATCCATGGCTTCCATTTTTTGTAAAGCCTGTTATTATGGCAAAAAGTAATATCAACCTGATTAGTTTATCATATCCCTGATTACATTCCAGAATTTCCATTGCACTGATGATATTTGTCAATTATGGAGGAGGTGGCTATGGCATTTTCGAGCACTCTGCCTGGAACGGCCTGACAGTGGCGGATCTCGTATTCCCATGGTTTGATACCTCTTGACATTCATTGGCATTGATAGTGAAGCATCTGACAACACAGAAGATCACTCAGTCATTGCGTATTTTTCTTACCCTTTCGACAGGTTTGCTTGGATAATGGGAGTGAGCGCATCACTCTCTCTACGATCTCAGCTCCGTAACACCACCAGCCGCAAAAGGTTGTTTGTCCGCATTTTACGGCGCTCTGTGTTGCTTCTACTCTTGGGTGTGGCTTTAAACACCATAGGGGGTTACCGCAATGGAGTCTATGACATCAGGATCCCTGGAGTATTACAGCGTCTTTGCCTCTCCTACCTGGCTGTCGCATCCATTGAGGCTGCCTTGATGAAGCCCCAGAGATTGGTAAATATTGCACCTCCCTCCCCTCTTAATCTAAGAAAGCCTCGCACTTATTACCTATAGTAATCCTTTGTGTGTCTCTACATATGCTAAATACTTCTCCTAAATTAATCTCCCACCAGTGCCATAGTCAAAATAATCCAAGTGCTAATGGGGCCCATTAATAAGTACATATGTATCTGCAAACTTAATGATGACATACCACCCATTGTCACTTCAACATCACTCTCGCAATGTTGTGTGCTGAGGAACATGTGCCCTCTCATTGTCCCTCAGGCAATCAATGGCATTTGGATGTGCGTTGAGGACGTGCTCGAGTGCTGGCAGCAGTGGGCGATCATTGTTGGCGTGGCAGTGGGTCACGTGTGCCTCACCTTCCTGCTCCACGTGCCACACTGCCCCACGTGAGTAGCACTGCCCCACGTGAGTAGCACTGCCCCACGTGAGTAGCACTGCCCCACGTGAGTAGCACTGCCCCACGTGAGTAACACTGCCCTCCCAATGCATGCCTTGTCATCAGCCGATAAACTGGTGCACATCCCAGGAAATTTGCCGAGTGAAATATCCCCACCTCGTGTGAAAGCCACGTGTGAAGGCCTCTAAAACACTCATTGGGTGTTTTTACCTGCAAGTGACATAATGTGTTTGGAAAATTGTCTTGAATGAGTGGTCCAAGCCATAATCCTGTGATTCTTGTTGGTGACTTCAATTGCTCAATTCACTCAAAAGGAATCTCCTTTTAATGGCCATCCACTCAATTCCCATTATTGAGTGGACGATAATCCCATGATAAATATTTCATTGAGCATTTAACAAATGCTCTCCAAGTCCCCTCACTGATTTAAACCAGGGATGACAATTAAAACAAAACGAAAATGTTTTGTTTCGACCCGGAGAGAAACAAAAATACGAGGCCTAGGTTTAGTATCATTCCCAAATGAAATTAAAACCACCAAGAAGCTTAGTTTCGACCAGGAACGAAACTTTTACCTGATCAGAAGGATGATTGATTTAACAACTAGGAACATAGTAATTAGCTTATACTATATGCATATGTATAGCAGATTAAAATTTTATATATATCCACACCAACAAATAGAGCACTATTAGGCCTTTACATTGGGGTTTTTAGATTATATATAACAATCAAATGCACACAAAAGTCCATGCCCTGGAGAAGGGCATCTTACCCAGGAGGGACTCGAACCTGCGACCTTTGGTTTGGCAGGCGAGGATTTTACCCCGTTGCCATTGAGGCCAATTCTACTGTACCAATTGTGGCATTGAAAAACTAGTTATACTTAAAAAAATGGAACTCAGGAAAAATTCAACATCTGGAAAAAAATAGAATATCAAAAGATTGAAATAAATGGAGGTTAATTAATAGTAGCGGGCATCACTTTGTGGAAATCCTTTATCGTCGGAATAGAAGAAATTAAAGTGTGGCTATTTCCACATGCAGGTATTTTATTATGACCGACCATGGTTTCGCTATGGCGTATCTTCATCAAAGTGAGGAGTTACAGGTAAGTTTACCAGTATATATAGCAAAAAAAGGGGGGGGTGCATTTTGCGGGTGTTGTTGGTTCGGGGGCGGTGGAGGTGCTGGATAAGGCGTCGCCGTGGGTGGGGTGGGCGGATGAGTAAGTGGAGGGAGGAGGAAGGGTAAAGGTGGTCATTGACGAGGTAGTAGTAGTCCCTGTATCTTAATATTTCCAGCTCTTCCAAGGCATCTAATCTCCATCCTTTCTCCTCAAAGTGAAGCAAAGTTGGGGTGAAGTCACTATTGTGCCCCATGTCTATAAGATGTTTTGCCAAATATGAATTATCTATGACACTTCTGGTGCTCGGCCGCTTTGATGGAAAAACTCCTCCCTGTTTGGCCGATGTAAATCGCGTCACTGTGGGTGCAATTAAGGCGATATACTCCGCTCCGTTCCTCAGGAATTTCCTTGTCTTTCGGTGATCCGAGTATGCTCCGTAGTATACAGTGGTTATAAAAGGCTGGCCTGATAATTTCCTTAGGGACTAGTCTCTGTACTTTTGATGATAAGTTCCCACGGAAAGGGATTCAGCAACATTTAGGGGATCCCGCTGGGGAAGTCTGCGTTTTATATATTAGTTGCCATGCCATCAGAGTCCTTTTCCGCCGGGAAATAGTGTCAACTAATTTTTCCACATAGCCATTGTTGACAGCACTGTCTTTGATATTGGAGGTTGCTTTCAGTATTTAATGGCTAATTCCTTGAGTTAGTCAAAGTTTTCCTGGTGACAATTAGTTTTTGGACTGATGTAAACCCTTAAATTCCTCCTGGGGTGCTTAGTGTGTGTGCATTGGACTTCCGACCAAATGGTCTCAAAAGCTGAGTAAAGCCTTTGGACACCCGCAAACTAAAATCCTGGATTTGCGAGGTGGTGCAGAATAGAGGAGCCCCTCCACCTGCATGCGTGTCTGTATAGGGTGAGACCCCCCCGCAATCCAAACCAACCTATTCGTCCAATCGCTGAGTTAGTGAAAATGTTTAAATACAGTGCAATCATTGTGTGTAAGAGAATAGCTTGGTTTTTCCCATGGAATACATGTAGTCATGCTTTCTTTAATTTTGATGCTATTCTTTTTATTTTACAGGGGATATTTGGGGCCTGGAGGCTTGAGTGATCTTGGAAGGAATGAGAATTGCACAGGAGGAGCAGCTGGGTACATTGACCGAGTGGTGTTGGGGCAGAGGCACTTGTACCAGAATCCCACTTGCCACAAGACATATCACACCAAAGTCCCCTACGATCCCGAAGGTGAGTGTACACACATAGAACAGAATTGTGGCCAGCAGTTGTGGATTTTAGTTACATGTGTTGTGCACACGGTATGAGGAACAGTGACATCCTAGATATCCCTTATTGCAGATTAAGTAAAAACAGCAGCTCATTTAACATGTTGAAAATTCATTTTTTTAACAATTGCCCCCAGAGGCTAAAGATATGTGAGTGTGCCAAATTTTAAAAAAAGTTATCCACAGCTGGCTAACAAAAAAAGCCTTTTACTCTGTAAATGAGTTTTTCAACTGTTAACCCTTTTGAGACGGCGGAGTTTTCGTCTTAGCATGACTGCTGTACTGAGCCCCAAGAGACTCTTCTTTCTTGTGGTACGGAGCATTTTTGGAGGGCATTTCGTTAAGAAGGGTCTCGCTGAACCTTTTTTGACCCCTCCACGCAAGGACTTCGCATTATCTCGGACTCCGAGAGTAGTTGTGCTCCCTCCTTTCCGGGTTTACAACCATACCTGCGGCATTGGTTCGCGGTCAACTTATGTATTGTTCATATGTATTTAGCACATGGATAATTGTTGCTTGCACGTAAATTGTAGACTTTGAATTGAATTCCTCATTTTTATCTGAGCATTGTCAAATTTTAAACGAAGTTCTAAGGCCATTATCAAAGCATTTAACGCAGCAACAATTTCCATGTTGATGTTTATACATAACTCGAGATTAAAGTTAATGTTTGTCGTAGAATTTCGTTTAAAAATTGTAAACGCTACTCAAAAGACAAATAATTCAATTCTTAGTGTATATTTCTTGAGAAATGAACAAATATTTATTTCAAAAATTGACTGTATAAACAATTGAATGACCGCTGGCCCGAACCGCTGAGAGGGGTTCTAAAAGACGAAGGGTCCGGGTACCTGCTCCCGGATTCCGAGGGTTAATCCTAAACCCCGAAGACAAAGACGTCGTAAACCCACTACCATCCTAAAAGGAGGGGAGCTAGAAAACGTATATATACGGCTTTCGATCTCTTGGCCGGGAAAATCTCACACGTATATATACGCCCGTCGTCTCCCGGGTCAGGAAACGTCCACACGTATATATACGTGTACAGTAGGGAAAAGGTTAAATTGTGCTGTCCTTTGTAGATTTATAATCCTATGATTTGTCGTACGTATTTTGTGTATTTGATCATTTACTTGCTTTATTTCAGCAATGTGTAAAATATTAAACTCACTCAGCCTTGTATATCCTATGTGTATGACGAAGACTTTGGCAAATACCAATTTGTTTAATGTCCGATAAAATTATTATTATTAGGTTTGCAACTAAGTTCTCACTGTTTTGTTAATGAAATCACAACTTTATTGTAAAAAAATTGTTGCAAATAAATCATTCAAAGTATTTTCTATCACTAGCTACAACTTTTTCCCATCTTTCTGGCAGAGCTTGAATAACATTACGGGAAAAGGTGTTCATATTATGAGGCTATCCACTAATCGAGCCATTTTTTGAGGTCTTCATGTCAGTGAAACTGCTGATCAGCGTGTCCATGTGCCATCAAACCAAACAAGCGATAATCGGATGGTGCAGAGAATCTGATGAATATAGCTTAGGGTGGGTTAGGACTTCCCATTTGAGGGTTTCCACGTAGGTGTTGACTGGATTGGCAACATGAGGTCGGGTGTTGTCATGCTGTGGAATCACTTTGTCCTGCCTCTGCTCGTATTGTGGCCGTTTTTCACTCTGTACTCAGCTCAATCGCAACAATTGGAGTCCATACCATTCCCCAGTAATGGTTTTGTTTGGTTTCGACAGTTCATAGTAAAGGATAGCGACCTGGTCCCACTAAACACACAGCATAACCTTTGCAGCATGAATAGCGGCCTAGCCGATGACATAGAGCTATGACCACACAGTCCCGAAGACTTTCTTCTCTTTAAGTTTCCGTAATCAATCCATTTTCCATAAATAGTCATGATGCGATGAAGAAAACCTTTCTTTTTTTGATGGTTGAGCTGTTTTTCATACGTGACAAAACGTTGCTCAACGTCCCTTGGCTTCAAAACATAAGAAACCCAAGTTCCTTACTTTTGAATCATTCATGTCGCATGCAACTGCTTGGCAATGGCTGGGTGAGTAACTCCTAATGCTGAAGCAGGCTCTTCTTGAGTTTGGCATGGATCTTCACAGAGCAATGCCTCCATTTCAGTGTCTTCGAAGGTTTTTGGTCTTCCTTCACGCAGACGGTTGTCAACGTTGAAATGACAGTCTTTGGAGCGGAAGAACCAATCACAGTACATATGTCGTTTAACTTATAGCAGCATCTCCAAAAACTTTTTGGAGCCCTCGATGCGCTTTGACTGCCATTTTATTAGAATTAAAGAAGAAAATCAACTCTTCCCGCAAATGAAGGTTACTGGGCAATAATTCGGACATTTTCATGCAACAATAAGGAATTGACGGCAACGAAAAATCACCATTGTTGTGAAGCAGTTTGTTTACCAAATGTCTAAGCTTGGTTCATGATGTTTCTGATGATAAGTCGAAATTGACGTGCACTGACTGCTAGAGCCATTGTGGATTGTGATGTTGCTTCCTTGAAATGTTGAAAATCAGGGTCTGAGGAGGTTAATGAATATTGAAACGCTTCTCACTAATCAAAGGCTCAAAAATGGAAGCTACAAGTGAGACGCTACCTTTGTTGTATTTACCTGATGCAAATGCACAGAGAACAGAGGAGTGTGCTGTTGCCACGCATTCCCTCAGAATACTTATAAACTCAAACTGCAGATGATGAGAAACAGTTTGGACTCTCAAGGCATTCACAGTTGTCATCTATTTTGTTTGTTTCTATCTAATTTTTTCAGCCAATGCTTGTGTTCTTTCAGAAAGTGTGGTCCCCAAGGTACAACTCTGTTCTCAGAATAGGGGAGTTTCCAATTATCATGTCTCTATCAAAAGTCTATCAATAGATAAAATATAAGTCACCATTTAATTTCAAATTAATTCTGTTTAGAGTCCCTCAAAATACAGTACACTCTCCTGGAGGATAATGGGAATTCCATATATGATGCTGATGACAGTCCACAACCCCTGCTGATAGATGGTGTAACAATCATTTGCAGACAAAGAGCAATGAAGTCTAGTAAAAGCAGGCATGGCATGAATGATTTTAACCTAAAAACCATTATGATTGTGCTTAAGTCAATGGTTTTATATTTTAATGCTGACCCCTACTTTTGGAGTGACAGTATGAAAGTGAATGAATAAAAGTATAGTCTCAGACAAAAAATGAGCCACTTTTGAGGGGAGAAAGGCAGGACTCATCCCCAAGAGGGTTCCTCAGAGGGTGTGACAACTCTGCACCCTCCATCTCAACACGTGATACGGCATTTCCATCCGACCCTTCAGTGAGGGACAGTGAGTGGATGCAAGTGTGAGGGCAAAATGTTTTCCCTCTTGTCTTATTTCCGTGCTTCCCTTGCCATGGTTTCGTATGGCTGTCAAAATAGGTGAGAATTAAGTATAGAAATCACAGTATCATAAAACCAGAGTAATCACCATTTGATAAGGATAATGGCGAAAAATAAGATTTGCTGCTATGTTGCGTATTCTATAAATTAGATATGTATAATGGTGGAAGCGGTCAGATTCCTCAGGCCTTGGACCATCTTGTAATGGATGGTTCAAGTGAAAGGATAGGTAGGTGATGATGGCATCTATACAAGCATCACTAATCAGCAGAACTAATCTGGAAAATTATTCTTACCGGGGAGTTTTTAATGATTTCTGGTTTCTGCACTGATTGGAATCTTCTTCTGATTCAATCTCGTGATTCAGTGACAAATTTTCAGTCAAAGAAAATTTACACTCATTATATGTGGTAAAATCTGACTCTAATAATCTTTGGAAATAGTTATCCACATCCACATACTAACCCACAAGCCACCAGCGTGTGCACCGGCGTCTTGGGACACTAGCTGTTTACATATGAAAAGCAAATTTTCAAACAAAACTATGACCAGCACTTATTTAAGTCCGTTATGGTTCAGGGGATAAACAAATTTCCATATTATGTAGTGGGGCTTGAAGATGATGTTCTCTGTGTAACTCTTAAAGGTAACATATCTCATTTCTTCAAGCAATCTAAGCCTGGCACCCAGCCTCCGAGTCTCTAGCTGCCAGCCTAATTTGCTTAACATTTGGGTAATGCTGCCAGTTTGCAGTTTGTGACGAAACACACAGCCTTCCTTAGTATTTTATTCAGTTTGTGGATTAAATCTTTCTGCGCTGGATCCTATGTGCTCACTACCTACTCATGGTGCGGTTGGACAAGTGCAAAATAGCAACTTTCTTTTACTTATCATTCAAAAATCTTCCCACAATACGCTTGACGAATCCTAACTTTTTCAGGGCTCTGCCACAAATATTCCTTATGTGTGTCCCCCACGTGAGGTTCAAAGTTATCTTAAGCCACAGGTACTTTACTTCGACTATTGCTTTTATGTTACTGCCATCTACTGATCACTTTCATTTGTAATGTACTGATCTTCTTAGTGTAAGAAAAGTATTGAAATCAATAGGATGAAATCTTCAATTAAGTGATGGTCTTATGTGTAATTTACTTCAAACCAGAATCCAAAATAACTCATGCACTTTGTTTGTCGATACATAGAGTGGTGCATCTCAAATCAGACTGGCAAAAATCTTACTACATATGCCTGACATACGTACAGTCAACTCCAAAAGTACCTAAATGTGGGAAGCTCAGCCGCGCCACTCCTAGGACCCAGCTCGAACCACGTCAAATTCGCATGACAAACTTTCGGATGTTGGCACTGCATTTGAAAAAAGACGCGGTAAGAGGAGTTGGGGGTGGTTGGGGTGGAAGAGAAGTGGGATGAGGAAGCTACGAACTGCAAGAAGTCCTTTGGTTTACGCCGTATAGTGTGAGTTGAATGGACACTACCTTTCGAGCTATTTTATCGGCGACGAAAATTCTTTCGTGGACTAAAAACATACGAGCGAGATCCCAGGCAGTACAATCTTAGCCGGCATGAGTGACGAAGAAAGGCCTTAGAGAGGCCCTCGATTTTCCGATGCGTTGTGTTACGGGGCAACATCGCAACACTCGAATTTCAGTCCACTAATTCTATTTAAGCTCAAAAATTTTTAGAAAGGCGTCACTTATCCCTGCATCGAGCTCCAGATAATTTCTCAAAATATTTCTGATAGAGTGCTATTAAAATACTGCAAAAACGATTTTTGACGCCTCATGACCTCTCGCCTCCCCTATGAGAGACAACGTGAAATTCTAATTAGGGATCTCACCCCTCCAATCTTACACAAACAATTGTCTAGTTTTCATAGTTATGCACATAGCAAAAATTCACTTTTGAATTTCGTTTTCAATATGAAATGTTTTGAGTAGGCTTTGATTGTCATGGAAATGGTGAGAGAATTTTGAGGATTTTTTGCTGCAACTAAAAGTTCCTGACTCTAAGAAGAAATAATTCGATGGCCGGGGGCGTGAAACAAAAAATCTTTTGGCTGTGGTGGTTTGGATTCGCAATCAAGAGTGATAGGTCTTAACTAATTCTTTGGATGTGATAATTGAACGCAAGGAATTTTACAGCCAGCACAGCATTTCACCGTCCTTTAGGTGGGAGACTCAAACTTTTAAGTGCATTACTCATACCTATTCGGATGCGATATCTAGCTGTTAGGTTGCATGCAGCAACAAATAGTAGTTTTAGGCCACAAATTCGCTTCTGGACATTTAAATTTGTTTTTGCATTAAATAATGACAGGTGTTTTTACGTTGATAGATAAGTATTGTGGTGGAAATCATCGGTTAAATATTTCGACAAAACAAACGGAAAACTCTCAACTCACAATTTCTAATAACCATTTATTTTCTATTTTGGCGAACTATAATTATTCACGTTTTCATGCAAATGATTACTACAGTGCTTGACGTGTAAGAAGCGCAATGGTTTCGAATAAAAAGAATGATAATAAAAAGACGCTCAGGAATTTTATTCAGCTTGATGTGCGCCATAAAAATATTTAATCGGAATCGATGCTCTATCACTCTGTCAGTGGGATGGGAATTGGGAGCGAGTTTTTACTGGCCAAGATGTTATGTGCCAAGTCAGCACCGGTAAGTGTGCTAGTATCTTAGTGACCAGACACCAAGTATATTGGAGTGATTGGGGAGATCCTTATGGCATAATCCTCTGGGAGAATTAACTTGACACCTTACGCGTTTACAGATGTGGGATCCTCCATAAGTCATATAGGGACATAGTCCGAGAAAAACCCTATGATGAAAGAGAGTAAAGGCGCTTGGGCTTGGAAGGCGTTTTATTTCACTTGCCAACCCTTCTTCCGCGAACCGACAATCTAGCACCGCGGCGCTACATTATGATCATAACATCCTGTCAGTGTTTGGTCAGGTTAGGGAACTTGGATCCTAAAAAAGTATTTAATTGCTAAACGTTTCTTGAAATTGGAATTATTCATAATAATGGCGGATCGTGTTGGGAATATTATCATTGCTTTCCAAGCAAGCTATGCATTGAAAGCTTGATTATTTTTTTAAAAGATATTAATTAATAAAAATACTATCGGCAGTTCAGTTTTAATATCTCGACCCTGAGAAATCAGTTGTCGGTTTTACTTTACTATGGAGTAGTTTGACTGATATTATGTGCTGTCACAAACATATCTGCCGGTAGAAATGCACAATTTGCAGTTATTTATTAAAAGATACTCTTGATTAACCAACAGCTATTGAGAAATTTGTTGTGAATACAATTTTATGCAAGATTATTTCCGAGTCCCACACGCCTCTACGGAAAAAATGCAATGGTGCCGACACCAGGTTCATGTCGGTGGATACACTTTTCTCCTGATAACTTTCTCCTTTCCTGCCTGCCCACCTGTCCTGAGTGAAGCAAAAGGCCTCAGTCACCGATCACGTCTTCAATTATCCACATTACTAATAAAGGACGCAAAATTATATGAGATCGCAGAACCTCTTCGATGTTTAGGTCAAAGAACATGAGTACAAAAGCTCAAAAGCTTCGGAGGGGAAAAATTGAGATAAATGAGAATTTGAAAGATGAGAGAAAATTTTCATAATTTAATTTATCATTTTATTTAATATTTAATAGCGTCTCCTTGGGTGTTTAGAACGCCTTGGAGTCGGGTCTTCATCGAGCCAATTACATTTTCAAATAACTGTGGCCGTCGGCCCAAAGAATTCCACATCTCCACGACGTGTGCCACCAGCTCTTCTGTTGTCCTGATATCATCGGACGCTCGTTCCATTGCCAGCAATCCCCATATAGTTTCAATTGGATTTATATCTGGGGATCTAGCTGGCCAGTCTAGAACATCAATGTTCTCATTCCGATAGAAGAATTGCTGGGCTAAAGCTCCTGTGTGAACAGGAGAATTATCGTGCACGAAGGAAACTGTTTCACCCTCAGGCACAATCTCTTTCAAATAAGGTAGTAGGTGATCCTCCAGCATATTTCCATACTGTGCCGCGGACATCCTTGTCGCCGTCCTCACTAGTGGCCCCGGACCTGCAGCCGTTATAGCCCCCCAAAAACTGACAGATATTCTGCCTGACCTCCGTCCTCGAATCATATGTTTCGGCTCATACCTGCAAGATACAAATACACTCTTAATATTATAGAATTGCTTATTTCCAATTCAATATGTTCATTTTTTTTTAAATAAGCCAGGATAAACATTTCCAGAATCTTATCTATTCGCAAATACCAGAATTGAGATATCTTATCACTATCACTCTTAAGTAAAATTGATATTGCAGCAACTCACCGTGTGAGGGTTGGACGCCAAAGTTTCACCATTCCATCTGCATCGGAAGAGAATGTTTTTTCGTCGGAGAATATGCAGAGGTCCCAATACGTTTGAGGAACGTCCACATATGTTTCAGAGAAACGCACCCTACGAGCTTTGTGCTCCAGCGTAAGGAACGGCTTTCTAACTGGCTGCCTATGGAAAATTCCCCTTTCTCGTAGCCGCCGTCTTGTTGTTTCATTGCTGCAACCCAACATTAGCTCTCGCTTATCGGCGGCAGCTCCTCCTGCCCTCAGCGGCTCGTTGAGAATAGCCTGGTGCATTCTCTCATCATCTTCAATGTTGATGCAGCGAGGACGGCCGCTTCTCTCTCTACTTGGAGGTTCTCATCTTCTCGTGCTCGTCGAACCCACTCGAGGACTGTATTCGGGTGGACTCCAAAATTTGCTGCCACTTCTGCAGTTGAGCATCCAGCGTTTATCATTCCAACCATTTGCCCCCTTACGGAGGCCGAGGTTTCGCTGCGATCGCCCCTAGGCATGGTCGTAAGGCTCTCTACCTTGCTCCTTGCTTCGTCACACGTGCCAGCTGCGATCGTACTGCCTGGGATCTCGCTCGTATGTTTTTAGTCCACGAAAGAATTTTTGTCGCCGATAAAATAGCTCGAAAGGTAGTGTCCATTCAACTCGCCTATACGGCGCAAACCAAAGGACTTCTCGCAGTTCGTAGCTTCCTCATCCCACTTCTCTTCCACCCCAACCACCCCCAACTCCTCTTACCGCGTCTTTTTTCAAATGCAGTGCCAACATCCGAAAGTTTGCCATGCGAATTTGACGTGGTTCGAGCTGGGTCCTAGGAGTGGCGCGGCTGAGCTTCCCACATTTACTTTTGGAGTTGACTGTACATACCTAAATAAATCAAGCGTTGAATACTGCCAAAGCACTTTCTTGTTTTGAACTCTTGTAAGAAATGATTCAATGAAGTTTTTATGTAATATGATCAATGTTGTGCTTCTGTTCTGTCTCTTATTTCACGGCACCGTTGTGCTTTATAATTTATTTTTCTGCTTATCAACTTGTATGACTTTTTTTGCATCTAACATAGGTGGAGAATTCCATGCCTCTCAATAAAGGATTATTATTCCTTGCAGGCATATTGGGAACTATGAACACAGTCCTCATTGTTTTCTTGGGTGTCCAAGCAGGCAGGATCCTGATGACATATGGAAACTCACTTTCACGCATGTTAAGGTGGTTCTTGTGGTCTGTTATCACTGTAAGTTTCAAAGGTCAGAGTATTCTATGTAAAACTTTTCCACCCCTTCATTTGACATAGTTTTTGATTTTACTAATAGATATCTATGGCTAGCCCAGATTCACAATGAATTCCTACTTTGAGTACTTGATTTTGCATTGGTACCATGCAATTTATTTGTATAGGTTGTGTAATTTAAGAAATTCAGTGCGGAGCACGTCAACTGACGTGCTCGGCATAGCATCAGTCAAACAGGCAGAAGTTTCATTACCGGAATGTAAGATCATAGAAGGTACTGGAAAAATGGGGATGAAACGTCACTTCTCACCAAACACTTACTGCAGACTTTTCACTGTTGTCATTTTCAACCTGAAATTCTACACTTCGAAAGTAAGGGCACAAGACTTGATGTTTTAGAGCAATTTGAAATTGTGCGGAGTGGTATGAATATGCTCATGAATGAACAAGTGTTTGTCACCCACTCTCCTCTCCTTAAGATCCCCTTCCCAAAAATAAATAGTCAAATTCTTTCTTCACCCACACCTTAACCGACCCCAACATCCACAGGATTTTTCCATCCGCCCACCCTCTCTCCGTATTGTGTTGACCATTTTCTATTGCTGGCAATTTCCTCCCCCCCCCCTCCCCCCGCTTATTCTCACTCCTTCTCAGCTCACCCAAAGGAACTCCTCACTCTTTTCCTGCATCGTCACTTACTCCTCTCCCTTTCTAAAGACACGCGGCCTCTCTTTTTACCCTAACCCCCCTTTTTTTTACTCTTCTCAACCCCCTCCGTTTTCTGTGGTTCTTCCCACGTCTCATTATTTTACAGTTATGACTAGAGTCCTCCTTCCAACGTAAGTTCCCTACATCCCGTAGTTGTATCTTTTCCCACTGTCTCTACTCTGTACGCCTGTTCTCACCCATTCTTCAAAGACGTGAAATCCTCCCCAACCCCTTTTTGAAGCAAGGGGCCCCTCACTCACGGGCCGGCAGCGAGGCGTCCCTGCCGGCAAGCACTAGGGGGAAGGCCTGCGGGCGGTCCGGGCGTCAGCGGTCTGCTATCTTCCCACAGACAAAAGAAGCGGTGGGTGATCCGAGGACTAAACGATGGCCAATGTTTTCGAGGAATTTTTGAATAGCTTAAATTTGTACACATACCCTTGCCGGCTCCTGCTTCTAGTCAAGATTTTCAGAAAGGTTTGAGAGGAGTCATAAAACCCACTCCTTCCACCCTCAACTATTGTTAGCTGAATGGGAAAACCAAAAGGGCTTCTCCATCTGGCGAATGACGCTAGGGTCTTCGGTACCTCTGTTTAAATCAGCAAAAATGCTTTTTCTACACCATTTGCGAAGTGAACTCCGAACGAGGACGAACAAGCAAGAGATTTTGTAGATGAGTGAGCTGCAAAGCCGTTCCTTTTATTTTCATCAAAATGGTGATCAATCCTAGGAATGTAATAAAAATATTGGACAGCAGGTTTACTGCATGGATTTCCTCAGAAGAACCAACTGATTACGAAATCGAGTTGGCGGAAATTTTAGCTGGTAAGTTTCATTAATTTTTTTGTAACTACGGTGAAGTGAATCGCATCCCATCAGATTCCTTGAAGTCCTGTGTGGAAAGCGAAGAATCATCCTGTGTGGTAGAGGAGGATCTAATTTTTGATTTCGACGGGAGGACGGAAGAGGACGAAGTAGTAAGCGAAGATGAATGCGACAGTGCAGATGGAAATGGAGACGATGTTTCTCCTTCTTCTTCAACATCGTACGAGCCGTCTCCATTGAAAAGGAAGAAAGAGGGTGATATTAGTATGTCACAGAAGAAGATAGCAGTGGAATACTGGCGGTCCGGAAAAACTGGGCCACTGAAGATAGATATTGTCAGGCACCGTTTTAGGTTCGTGACCTCAAGAACACAGCTTGTCCGGTTTGAGGAGCAGATTAATGAGGCTGGCTCTCGGAGGGAGAAATTGAACGCAATTTCTTCATGTTTAATAGAGAGATTTAGAAGAGTGAAAGAAGATTTCCTGATAGTGCACGATAGTGACTTACGAAGGTGGGCGTATGAAGATAATGGCAAAATGACAAATCCCTTAGAAAATTTTTCTGCTTCAACAGGATGGTTGTGGAAGTTTAAAAAAATCTCATAATATAGTGTCTAGGAAAGCTACCAAAGTTGTTTCTCAGAAACAGAACTTTGGCTATCAAAATACATCCGAAAAGGCACATTCTTTTGTAAACGATGTCCGGCTATTATTGGCCCAAAAGCCAAATTATTTTCTCTTAAATACTGACCAGAGTGGGTTCAAAAAAGAATTACACTCGGGACGAACCCTGCATTTCCAAGGAGTGAAAACGGTGGAGTCAACGGTACAGTCCCTCGGAGCGACGACCCATTCGTATACGATACAGCCGACGATCTCGATGGATGGTGAACTTCTGTCTCCTTTATTTATTTGCCTGCAGGAGAAAGGTGGAATTTTTCCAAAAAATGTTTCTGTGTTTGAAGCTCCAAATCTTCACGTCGTGGCTTCTAATTCCGGTTTGTTGACGAAAACCATTTTGCTTGAAGAGTATTTTGGTAAAGTGCTGGGGACTCTAGTCATAACTGTAAAATAATGAGACGTGGGAAGAACCACAGAAAACGGAGTATTTTGGTAAAGTGCTGTTTCCAAATTTAAAAAAGGACACAATTCTCTTGGTGGACTCATGGAGTGCGTTTAATGATAAAGAAGGAATTCTTTTCATGAAGACAGGATCATTTCAATTTGAAATACAACAAATACCGCCCAAAACTACAGGCATCATACAGCCGTTGGATGTGTATTTTTTCCGTATGTGGAAGAATTTTGTGAGAAAATTCTCCGACCGTGTGTTGCTGGACCAAATAGACTTAAATTTATTTCAAAGAAATAATATTTTGAAACTTCAATCTCTGACTCACTCACAATTCTCCGCTCCTTTGTTCAAAAATTTCATTCGCTATTCCTGGTTTCGAGCGGGATACACGAATGAAAGACCAGAAGTGCATATTACACATGTTGCTTATTGTTTCGATAGTAATATTATTAAGGATAGATGTGAAATTATAGTTGAAGAATAAGGGTGCAACTATTTGACATTCATCAGATGCGCTATCTGTGCAAACAAATGCTGTTTTCACCATTTTTTCAATGAACATCACAACTGTGAATAATAAAATACTATAGAGCGCCATTTTTGTTATTATTTTATCTATGGAATAGATGATTGATTCATAATTATTTTGAGTATCAATGTTTTTACCATTTTTCGCTGAAAAAAATCAGAAAAATTTGTGCCTTCTACTTCTGAATGGGATTCCATTGTTTAAATTATTTTTATTGCGGAGAGTTTTTGGGTGAATTTTTGCCTTGCATAGTATGCATTTAAAATTAGAGCGAAAAACTTAGGGATTTTTGATGGCTGGGGTTCATTTAAGAGTTGCCCAAGGGAGAGACTTCCACGAGGTTCATAGTTCAGGACTCGATAAACAGTTAGAGATGAAGACGGAGGGGGGCGGAATACATTATTTGAAAGTGATCGGAAGTCTTTGAATCAAATTACTCATAGGATATTCGAGTATCTTCACTTCATTTGGTTAATGGCACCGTTAAAATAACGGAATGTTGGTAAATTCTTCCAGAAAGAGAAAAAAAGAGTGGCCCGTGCTAAACGTAGGGTTTTTTGTCTATTCCTTCACGGGGTGAGGGTAAACAATTGGGTTTTTCCTCAAGCTAAAAGGAATATTATCTATAGGCCTGGGGATATTCGAAGGTCAAGACATTATTTGTGGGAGTTCTTGAGGGTTCGGTAAACTGTGAATGTGAGGGAAACATTTGAAAGGAAACGGGCGCCTTCTCATTGTGTATTTTTATGTTTCCCGTCCCAAACAGCAAAAAAGACTGAAGGGAGAGCCCTGCGGCGTTGGGTCAGTCGCTACTGGTCGGACCCAAGCTAATGAGTGTCGATGGTCTTCCACTGTTCGGCATTGTCACAGTCACGAAAACGGATTTCAATCCACCTAGAGTGTAAAATCCAGGCCCCTCACTCACGGGCCGCGCTGCCGGCCCGTCAGTGAGGGTCCCTCGCCTCAAAAAGGTTGGCCGGCGCGCAACTTTGGATGCAGATATCTCGGCTCACAGTGCTTAAGGGCACGGAAAATTTTGCAAATTCCCATTAATTATGGAACACTACCATCCTACCAAATTTGAACGAAATCGGCGGAGGACACTTCGTGAATGTTCCTTGTCAGTGAGCCAAAACGCATTGTACGCAGTAAAAATTTTGTGGAAAAGTGCTACAATATTTTATTTATTTAAGTATGTCTAACTTCCACCAGTTGAAGCCTGAATCTGTTGAACTTATCCATCGTCTGGTGTTATTCACATATTAAGCACCATAAAAGTTTTTTAAGTGCTGCTGTTATGAGCAATTAGACTTTCATATACAGCTAACTGTTCTTTATAAGTATTTGTAGTATAAACGTAATTTGTGAATCTCTCTCTTAGACTCCTTAGTAAAATATCGATTTTTTCCTCCCTGTTACAGCCTGTGTCTGGTATCTATCCACTCTAATGATACGATTAACTGTCAACAATGGTATGCATAAGACAGTGAGAAATAATGTTTCATTGCTAAATTAGTACTTTAGGTAGAATGTAAAAAATTGCAGAATATGTTACACTCATGGAATTCTGTAACATATTTAAATATTAAACATGGAAAGCAAAGAAAGAGTTACCACTTTGAGTTGTATTTGTGTGCAATTAAGCTAAGTGGCCAAAATAAAATACATAAAATGCCGCGACGTGAAAATCCTAATGTCATCAAATAAAATCGCCTTAGGTAACGTATTGCTTTTATTCCTTCGAAAATGATGGATATACGCCTCCATAGACTTACTCAGGAAGAGCAGCAAGTCCTTCCCCTTCGATGTCTAACTACACTACAAACATGCAATTTGAGGACAGTTGAAGCAAAATTTTTGTTTCCCGAAATCATCAGTTCAGACCCCTTAAAGCAACACGGTGAAATACAGATTAACCCAGTGAAATTTAATTCCATTACGAATAATTTGATAGTAAAATATTAAGTGGATATAAGATAGTTAAACAATTTATTTTTAACTCTTCTGTTTGCTGAAATAGATTTTTGCATTAACATAACTAATCAAAATAAAGTTTTAACCTAATGTTTAAATTAACTTTGAACCAAAACACAAATTACGAACAGATAACCGATCCCTAAATTGAACGCGAACCTGCACAATCGCATCCTATTCATCGAACATCGAATGTTTAAATGAACACAAAATCAAAATGAATGTGAGATCCGAAATGAGCAGCCAGAGGAAACGAACGGCCTCCAAAAAAAGAACGCCCTCCGAGAAAAGAATGGCCTTCTCAAAAGAATGCACTTGGAACAAGAACGGCTAAAACAAACCAAATATTTTGAAAACCGGTTCGAAATGTTCAGCGGCTATCCTGTTATTTTTCGTGGACGGAGGAGAATAGCAGAGAAAGAAGGGGAAGGGCTCGGTCGTCTATGGCGCACTTCGGTGGCTTTGTATGTTTTATTTTTTGATTTTCTGAAAACAGTGGGAAAGTCAATGAAAGTGGATTTATGATTGTAATTTCAGACATGAACTCTTATCAGGCTTAACACGGGATGGGTGGGTATAATGTTTGCTGCCAACATTTTTAATTGTACTCTAGTGAGGGCGGTAATTGCTTGGAATTGGAAACCCTCGCATGAGTGAGATTTTTTAAAAAACGTTTCCCTCGTGCAACATGTGGCCCATTGCTCTGGTTTGCAGGGCCTGGCTGCTGGTTTCCTGTGTAGCTTCTCCAAAGAAGGTGGACTCATTCCCGTCAACAAGAATCTGTGGTCCCTGTCCTATGTGCTCTGCAGCGCAAGCACCGCTTTCCTCCTCCTGATGCTGCTCTTCTACGCAGTGGATGTGCGCAAATGGTGGCTGGGACGCCCATTCTCTTACGCAGGTTTGTATGATCCTCACTCATTTTTTGTGTGCACACTAACTTGAACAACGGTAGCTGTAGGTTTATCAGAATGTGAAAATCACAAAAGTGAGGGTAGATACTTCGTTTGGCGGAAGAAGAACAGAAATCTTGGATCTCACCTGACTAAATAAATAAACCACTCTTTTGGGTTCATAGTGTGGCATTTTTTAGTGTACCCCGCTAAGATTTTTCGCACAAAGGATTTTCGTGCAAAGGCCCTTCGACTCAAAGATTCGGAGACTCTAAGTTCCGGAAACTCTTGTCTTCGAAACTCAGCCTCCAAAATCAGCCTCCGTCGAGAGCAAGTCTTATATAGGTAGTACGGCGGAGGAATACGTACTCCTTGGCAATCAAGGGGAAATGGGTGCTGAGGCACAAGTATGCAGTTTGGAGTGAGAAGTATTACCATAGTCCTATCACAACTCTCTCTCCCTCCAACACCTCACCCCACTATGTCTCTCCCCTCCATGAATTCCAATGAATTTCCGAGTGATGTCTCCAACCCAGAAGATTGAGGGGAAAATTCCAGCCTGCACGCTGTTCCCCCCTCCTACCTCGGCTGGGATGACTGATGCTTGGCGGAGCTGCGAGTCAACAGGGGTGATTTTTTAGGGGGCAGATTCGCAGCTGATTGAACATCGCCCTTTTTACCCCTCCACTCCTTGGCAAAATCCCTCCCCTCCACCCTGATACGTCTCGGAGTACGCAAGGCCTCTTTTTGCTCGGGCGCTCGTGGTGGACGGATGGTGTGACAGTGTGGCATTTTTTAGTGTTCCCCCCTCCCCAAAAATTTCTGGTACCCCTCCCCCCCCAGAAATTCCTCGAACTTCCTCCGAACTTATCCGCAGAACTTCTCCCGCCAAGAACTTTTCGCGCTAAGGTTTTTTTCGCGCAAAGGATTTTTCGCGCAAAAGGCCTGTAGCAAAATCCTGTCTCTGCAAAATCCTGTCTCTGGAAAATCCTGTCTCTGAAAACCCTGCCTCTGGAAACTCAGCCTCTGGAATCAGCCTCTGAAACAGCCCCGAAACAACCCCGAACCAACCTACCTGCAATGCAAGACTTATATAGGACTACTGCGGAGAAATACTTACTCCTTAGCAAGCAAGGGGAAATCGGTGCTAAGGCATTAGTATTGCACTTGGAGTGAGAAGTTTTACCATTGTCCTATCACAACTCTCTCTCCCTCCAACACCTCACCCCAGTATCTCCTTCCCCTCCATGTGTTCCAATGAATATCCCTCTGATTCAACTGATGTCTCCAACCCAGAAGCTGAGGGGAAAATTCTGGCTGTATGCTGTTGTCTCAAAACCAGGGAATGGTGTTTTGCGGAGCGGCCGTTACTGCAGGAGCAGTGACGCATCAGTGGCGCAGTAGTTGAATTCGCCTGGCTACCCCTCCACTCCCTGGAGGAATCCCTCCCCTCACATGCTGTCTTGTCCTGCATAGCCAAGCTCTCTTGTGCTCGGGGAGTCGTCGTTGTCACATGTCTAGTGAGACATGGCAAATTTTGTGCAATTATTCTGCTGGTTTTTAGCTGGTAATGTTTCTTTTGGCATCATGAATTACTATCATTGTTTTCTGTAATACTTCTGATTTTTGAATACTCTATTTTGAATAGATATCGAACGGTAATAACTAGTAAATTATTTTTTGCTACCTTTTTCTTGTGAGCTGTTTTTCTTGTTTGTGGAGTCTTTCCCTGATCCAGATTGTGACCGACGGTTGGAGTATTTCCCTTGTCTGGACTTACGTGAAAAATCAACCAGATTTTACGACGTAACGTCACAACAGACATGGGTGATTTTAGCAAAATTATACAGCTTGTACTTAGTTTGGTAATGTTTCCTATGGGATCATTAGTTATCATCGTTGTTTTCTGTAATAATTCTGATTTTGAATACTTCTACTTCAAATAGATATTGATTGAAAATAACTGGTAAATTTTTTTTTACAATTGTTTCTTGTTTGCTGATTTCTTGTTTGTGGAGTCTTTCCCTGAACCAGCTTGTGACCGACGATTGGAGTTCCCTATGTCTGGGTCTTACGTGCACAATCTTCGAGATTTAACGACGTTACGCCACAATAGCTTGCATTCGCTTTGTTAACACTCTCAATGCCTTCTTCATTATGGAATTTGCCAATGTCTATATTTAAAACCTGCTACTCCAAGACCTCTTCTCAGTAGCCACAGACATATTGATCATCATTTTAATGTGTTTAAAATATGTATCAATTGTTTAAAGTTTAAATTAGTGATGGGTCGATTCCAAAATTTTATCGATTCCGATCCCGATTCTGACATTTCGATTCCGATTCTACCGATACCGATTCCATCGATTCTCATTCCATTGGCTCCAAGAAAAATATCACTTATTACTACAAGGGAAAGGCCTAAGTATAGTCGAATTCACAGTTATAATAAAGATTAAATACTATGTTTATGAATCATGTAATATTTGGCCTTTTCAAATTCTCAAGCAGAAAAACCAACATGCTCATGCTCAGCCAGCAGGTTTTGATGTCTCCATGTTACAGTATTACTGCCTGCAGAAAATTGCCTTTTGATACACACTTGTGTGACTGGGCAAGTACTTTCCTACCAAAATTGCAAGATTTCGGAAACTGGAATTTTTATAAAAAACTATATCACCGATCTTTATGGATCTTGAGTCCTCATGGAACTCTAAGTGACTAAGCGAATGGACTAAAGAACAATTAGCTTTAGTTTTGTAGAGCCAAAAAAATCTATACTTCTCGCGTCATTTAATCAACCTTAAAAACTCTTGTTTTCTTTTAAGTTCAAGAAAGAAACTAAACGCTACAAATGAATATCACATCGGACGGACGCAGTAATACAAAAGACTAAAAGATGCCTTGTGATGTGAAAACCCCCTTTCCGCGCGACTCACCTCGGCGAAGGTGGAAAGGGAAAAAGGGTATCGGTTGTTGCCTTTCTCGGAAACAGTTCATTTTTCTCTCTCTTAAGCATGCTGACTTAATCTCTTCACTTTACTTCAATACCCGAGCCATATTTCTTATGCGTGGGATGGTTCTGAAAAATATCCCCTATGAAAAAATTGTATAAAACCTGTATAAAATTGTATAAAATTTTTGTATACATTCTGTATAGAATTATATACAAGTTGTATACAGTCTCTATACAGATTGTATAAAATCTCTATACAGATTTTATACAGTCTGTATACGTTATATACAAAAATGAGTGTATACAATTTGTATAAAAATATACATTTTATACAAATTATGTACAGGCTGTATAAGAGTTGTATATGGGCTGTATAAAATTGTATATGGGCTGAATAAGAATTGCATACGGATTGTATGAAAGAAGACCTACCCTATGAAAAAATTGTATAAAACCTGTATAAAATTGTATAAGATTTTTGTATACATTCTGTATAGAATGTTATACAAGTTGTATACAGTCTCAATACAGATTGTATAAAATCTCTATACAGATGTTATACAGTCTGTATACAAGTTATATACAAAAATGAGTGTACATATACAATTTGTATAAAAATATGCATTTTTACACAAATTACATACACGCTGTATTAGAATTGTACATGGGCTGTATAAGAATTAAACATGGGCAGCATAAGAATTGTACATGGGCTGTATACGGGCTGAATAAGAATTGTATACAAACTGTATGAAAGAAGACCTAGGAATACCTCATCCAAAATAGGTGGAGTAATACTACCCATTTTCTTCCTCATTTCATCTCAGGTCATAAGAATTTCAGGGAGAAAGGGTACATACCTTAATGTTTTCCGTAGGGGTGAAATTGTCTCTTCTTATCGCCAAAATACACCTCTTCTTCAATCCATGAAGATCTATAGGAAAGGTAAAAACTTGAACTTTGGGTCTAGTCCTGCAGGAGTTTCCTTCACATACCGGCATCACACACGAGAAAGGCATATTTAACAAAAATGCTTCACAAACAAGTTTCTGAAGCCCACCGAATGAAATTAAAGAATAACGGAAACTTCACTATTCACAAAAACTCTAATTTTCACCAACTTAACCACAAAAATCCAAGGAATACGGTGAAACATCATAAACCACGTAATCTCTAACGGCGATCCTGGGCGATCCTTCCGCGGGCTCTCTTTCTCGGTGGCTATGGCCCCATCGGCAAAAGAAAATAGTCCCACACCGGATTTGAATTTTTTTATCCAGAGTATCCAGAAACGAAATGACTACTGTGTCATATATTAAATCACGAGTTTTTAGGAAATTTGGGCGTATGTGATACAATTTTATCGCTTCATATGAATTTGTCAGTGTACTGTTTAAAACCTTAGTACCGCTTCGTACAAACGGGACACGGGGACACTATGGAGATATGGACGCCCGCTGGTGACATTGAATCTTCCAAGTGGCATTGAATGGCTAACATTGATGCATCTCCAAGAATCTTGTTTAAAACGCGATTCATGATCTTTAGAAGCAATTGAACTCTCGAATGTGGAACATTATTTTGGTCCCCTACTCAGTTGATTTTCAGACTTAGGTTTTTGGCGCCTGGGTTGAAAAATTTCCAAGTGGCATTGAATGACTAGCGTTGATGCATCTCCGAGAATCTTGTTTAAAACGCGATTCATGATCTTTAGAAGCAATTGAACTCTCGAATGTGGAACATTATTTTGGTCCCCTACTAAGTTGATTTTTGGACTTCGGTTTTTGAGGCCTACTTTGAATTGCTGTTATACAAATTGTATACATTGTGTACAAATTGTATACATTGTATACAAATTGTATACATTGTATACAAATTGTATATGCTGTATACAGCATGTGAATTAATAGTTTATACAATTTGTATACAATGTATACAAATTGTATACAACCTGTATAAACTGTATAGAAATTTTATACAGGTTTTATACAATTTTTTCATAGGGGATCCAATCCTTTGTATTTTCACTCGAGTAATGTCGGTCAAGTCGATCTATACATAACCCTTTTTAACACCCTCATTTTAAAGTTTTAAGTCAATGAAGACGATTATCCGTGCTTTAAATGACGATTTTCAAGACTAAAGTTTTAAAAAAACTAGAAAAATCGCCTCAGTTACCGAGCCCCAGAGTTCCGCGGTGAGTAGCTCAGCCTTGACGCGCGATTGAAAAATCGCTCTTATTTCCTTCGTCACAAACGTTTTTTTTCCAAGATTTCTACTTAGTACTCTTTAGAAATCTCTACTTTATATTGTGGTTCAAATTTTCCAAGTTATATTTTTCGTAAACGAAAGATAATGTCTACTTTATGTCAAATTTCTAGTGAAAAACGGGTCGACCATTTTGCGTTGTAAAACCAGAGAGATGAAAGCCAAAATCTTCAAAAGTCGATAGAAGTATTGGCAAAGCACCACGTGAAAGGAATACTGCGTTTTTTATTCCATAAAAATCATACCAACGCAACACCACGTGGATAAATTTAAAAAATTTCGAGGATTAACGAGATCGCACATGGTTTTGAAAAGTTGGTCATGTTTGGGCCACTGTATCATCACTAAAGGGTCGTATTTATGTAAAATGGCATATAAATCTATATCTGGTAATGATTTATGAGTATTTACACTAAGTTTCAAGTCTCAATCCCCAAAAGGTGATTTTGGACTAATTAATTATTAACTAAGCTGGAATTCCAGCTTTCTCCGATTTCGGACCGGTGTACGCCGGGTCGGAAAACGATCGGCCGCCGCGGCTGGCGTATAGGTATTTGGCGCCCACTTCGACAACTATAGAGTATACAGCAAGCTGAAACTACCAGGCTAAGGCATTAGAATGACTTATCGGCTTTAAAAACTGTATAACTACAGGAGTTTCATGATAGCGCTTCCTGTCGGCAGATTGCTAGACCTACTAGTCTTGAAAGCTCTGTAACCGTAACTTACTTGACATTCGTAAAGCTACTCGAAATGCTGGAGTCGAGTACCACCGACTCGACTCGAACTTTCAAGTACTCGCACATCCCTGGAAGATAATGTGTTTTGTTATTACGATTACGCGGCGCAAAAATTCAAATGACTGTTGGAAACGCGGTCGTATATAAATTTGTTGTTTGAAGTACTACTGGAATCGGAATCGATTTTTCACCCTGGCAAGCACTCATTTTCGATTCCGGTTCTTGGCTGAGAATCGAGGAATCGAAGAATCGAACCGACCCATCACTAGTTTAAATTGTGAATATTAAAATATTGATGCATTTTCTTCTGTATAAATAAATAAATGTGTAAATAAGCCAAATAATTTACTTTTCCTGCTGCATTAACGGGAAAAGAAAGTTTTTTTTATATAAGCATGTTGGCTATAACTAGTGATTTTCCAGAGATCTTGGGAGTGGAATCCTTACTGTACAATCATTATTACTAAATTTTTATTATTGTGAAGCCAGGCCAAAGGGGTATGGTAACGTAAGACATAATGAATGATGTCGCAATTTTTTTGGTATAACGAAGTTACAAACCGAAGCTGCACAATGGGCTGAAATCAAAAAAAGCTGACATAAAATGATTTTTGTTCACTATTAATTTTGGAAAAAAAGGATTATATTTCATTATTACTGAATAATGTGTGAACACATTATTGAAATAATATTATTTTTAAATCATTTCTTTTGAGCAGGAGTCATCTGTCAAGTTAATTATGAGCAAACTTTGTTGTAATCAATCTTTTTTTATTAATTTATGATTTTGTTAAAAGTATCACTGTTTTTTGCCAATTTTTTACCTAATGCTGGCTCCAACTTGTACCCCTCCTATTTTTTCATGGTAAATCAAATTGGAGGCGGGAGGTTTCGCTCCCCGTGACCCGCAGTACACGGGGGAGGTTCTCAGGAACTTAGCGTGATACATATGTGAAGCAGTCCGTTTAAGAGACTGGATTTTCCCTAAATCTTGAGTGAAATTAACTCATATTTACTTATAATATGCTTTGCCCGTACGCCATGTACCCTTTTCTGATGGTTTTTCCATCGGGTCTTCGCGCAGAAGCCAGGTTCAGACGGAAATAAATCTAACAGTACGGCCCCCCCTCCCAAGATCTTTGTCCTCGGCGGCTACCCCTCAATGGACCCAGATTTGTTCTTTTACTTTGAACATGTGAAAATGTTCCCATTCCACAAATTGGATTTTCCCAAAATGTGCCGTCTAAGCTGCTGGCTCGCTCATTTCCAGCCGAATGTTCAGCATCACTCTCCCTTGAGTCTATTCCTTGTCGAAGTTTGTGCCGAAGGACATGCACAGTGCAGTTGCCCAGTTGTGGATACAACGAAAGTGACTCGCCAAGGTGTACATATCGATGGCTAAGTTCTAACAACAAGTATCTCAAAATTGACCGGTTTGAGACAGGTATTTAACACTTTCAATGCTGACCATGTAAAACTCAAAATTGACCCCCGGTGCGGCTGTCGTTTTTTAATGCAAAACGCATGCATGGGTGCCAAAAGAGCTGGGAAAAATAATGAAAAAATTTTCTTGGCCCTTATTTGTTAGCAATGAATTTTCTTATTTATGACGTGATATCAAGTCACGCGCACAGCAGGATAGAAACGTGATGCGGGTTGCATACTGTCGGCTTTTTCCCCGCACCACCGTTTTCTTTCAACTTTTTTTTCTGCGCTATGTATCCAAAAAAAATATGAAAAAAATGAATTTGTAATGTTCAACTGGTATCGCCATTGGTATTTTGCCCCTGGCATAGGGAAATTTTTGGCTTAGATGGATGTAATGCAAGTTATAAGTACAAGGAGTCGCCGTGAACAGCTGTTTGATTGTGATGGTAATTCTGGGCAAGATATTTCGGCTTATTCCTTGTACAAGTAATCCTAAGTATCGGGGTAGAGTTCTTTAATATTGAATAATTTTTACATTTTCTTCTGAAGCCACTATTCTCGTCACAAATTCCTTTACTCGTTTCATGTTTTCAGCTCCAATTCCTTTCTTCCCATACGACTACCCTTAAGTATTAGATATTTAACAAAAATGGTTTTCACATACCATTATGTATTCCCTTCACTGCAGGTGCTTGAGATGGGTGGCATTCCGCTTTCGAGATTATTTTCCGACAGTGTATTAGGGTGTCTCTTGACGTGCACCACTCCTGTCGGCTGCACTAAGGTTGTAGGGGGTACGGAGATGATGCGAGGGGTGAAAGTAAGATTTAGTCGGTCCACTTGTAAGAACTAGGAATAACTTTTTTGAAAGTTCCATCCGCACATCAAAAAGATGGGGAAGGTATGAGGAAAAATTTTGCTGATATGTGTCCTTTTTGGGACGTTGGGGTATAGACTCCGTTGCCGAAATAAAAATGGATGTGGAAACAGAAATAATCAACCCATAACTTCCTCATTACTATCTTCTGAACTCAAGCCAAAAATATATTTTTGCAATATGATGTTACAGAGTTAGAAATCAATGCATAAAAACTGGAACTAATAGTATTTGCAAGCAAATATCTTACAAGTAATCTTCATTTAGGCCACGTATCGCGGTTCTTACTACGAATATTCTGCGAAAATCTGAAAATGATGTAAATTTTTACCGCAATAATATTTTTTCATTTAGTGCATAATGGTCAATTCGAGTAAACCATTCAATAATACGTATTAGGAATAGATTTGCAGCGTCTCTGCCCCTTATTACTTACCCAATTACCGAAAGCAACAATGGCATTTTCTTTCTAATTACACGAGGGAAAGACTAATTCCATCGTGCTTGGAAATCTCTAGTTACTTCTTATTTATGTAAGAGCCCTAGTCTATTGAAAAAAGGAATCACATGACATGTAAAAAATATTATATTTACCCAAAACAAATTTAATACAATCGAAATGATGACCATTTTCAAATTATATATTACATACAACTACGTACAGTCATGTATGTTTTACCAATGTAGGAAATACCTCTCTCACAAATTTTATAACAATATATTTAACCTATAATACTATTGCAGTATATGATACAAAAATATTTAATACTATTTATGCCTTCTTATGAAAGAAAGAAAAAATCTCGGGACAGAGTAGAGGAGACCTAGCGGCTAATTTAGATATCTGCGGTCTCTTTCCTACGCCCATGAGTGCTTGCATCCCCTCCCTGCTTAGGAGTTGCACTGACAAACAAAGGAAGGGTGCAAAAGTTAGAGATATGTTACGATGCATAAATAAAATGTAATGGCATTTTCAAATTTACATTAAAGTTTAACTAATCACAGTACTTCATGTATCAATTGAATAAAACTCATTAACATCAGACAATAAAGGTTCGAAAAATACTAGGCTCGCAAAAAGAAAAAAAGGAAGGATGGAAGAAAATATCTATATTCTCGATAAACATTATTAAAACAGAATAAAAAATTAATAAAACACATAATTAAGTTCCAGATAGTAAATACTTATGATTTGTAAAATAAAACTCAAATAAAATTTGTCATACTCACGCTTTAATAGAAAGAAATGAAAATAATAGCATAAAATACAGGGGGGAAAATGAATGGAAATCGGCTTATCTGAAGATAAAAGAAAAAATTTCTCCCGATCCTCCCAATAAGTAATGACATTAAAAAAATAAAATTCAAGCAAAAAACAACTCTTGATTTGCAAATGTATGCTTCTTTTTCAGTTTTATGAATTTTCGGTTTTAATTTCAGTGTAATATTAAAATATAAATAGTTTCTTTTGCTCGCCTGAAAAGTTACTATTTTTGAGATACGTGTTGTTAGAACTTAGCCATCGATATGGTCTACACAAGGTCTAGCCAAATAAAAACAGATGAAATCATTCGCATTAGAGTTTTTACAAAAAACAACAGTTTTTGAAAGAAAGCAAGAAATTATGAACTTTGCTTGCATCCTTCATTCGAAAAGTGTAATTCGTGCGTAGGTTTCCGCTGCGTTGTTCACGATGACTGCTAATTTTCGGGTTCTCGTTCAACCTTCGACCTGAAGACGAAAGCAGGATGGCTTTCGAAACTGTTGTCAACCATAAACGACAGACGCGGCTGGAGAACCCGAAAATTAGCAGTCGTTCGAAAAGTGTTTTTTCATTAATACGTATTTTCGATTATTTACGATTAAAACGGCCAATAACATTTCCTGCCGCTGTGTAAAAATATCTCCCAAATATCTTCGAGTTGGCTAACAATTATTAATCGGCAATCCTATTAGAGTGTAAAATCCTTTTCAAGGAATTCTGGAAGACGTAATTACCCGCTTCTCAGCAATTTTGCTGTATCCACTGGGCTTTTAGTAAATGGTATGGTTTTCTCTTATTACTGCCATAAACTGATTTTATCACAGCTACTTGGTTTTTGTATAAACTGTGGATGATTCTTCTGTCATTATAAAGAACCCCAATATCCTTTAGGATTCCGAGCATTGTGCTCCAATCCACGTTGTCAAATGCTTTCTCTAAATCCACAAACGCAACAAATGTTGGCTTGTTCTTTTCCATTCTCTTCTCTATGAGCAGTCTTAGGGCCAATATTGCTTCCCTTGTGCCTTTGTTTTTTCTGAATCCAAATTGGTCCTCATCCAAGTACTCTTCTGCTTTTCGTTCTATTCTTCTATAAACGATCCTTGTCAGTATCTTTGACGCATGTGTAGTAAGGCTTATGGTCCTAAAATCTTCGCACTTCTCCGCTCTTTTCTTCTTAGGAATAGGAATTATAATGTTCCCCTCGAAATCCTTTGGTATCTCACCTGTCGTATACATTTCACTAATGATTTTGTATTGCTGGTTCAACGTCTTCTCTCCTGAATTTTTCATTAGTGCTGCAGGAATGTCATCAATGCCAGACGCTTATTTATACTGAGGTCTCTTACAGCCGCATCAAATTCCGATCTTAAAATTGGGGCTCCCATGTCATTGGCATCCACTTCCCTCTCGTTTTCGATAGCATTCGTTCTGAGGCTGCTTCCTTTGTAGAAATCTTCCAGATATTCCTTCCATCTCTTCCCTTTTTCTTCGTTTTCAATCAATAGTTCTCCGTTTTTGTCCCTAAGGGTATTACATCTTTCCTTAAAGTGGTTCCTCACTATCCTATTAGCGGCCTCTACTTTTCCATGTTTAAGATTGTTTTGCACGTCTTCGCAAATGCTTTTCATCCACGTTTCTCTAGCCTTCCGCGCTTTACGACATATTTCGTTCCTTATTCTCTTGTAACGATTCTGTCCTTCCTCTGTTATCGCAGCCTTGTATTTTCTTCTTTCTTCAATGAGATCTAAGACTTCCTGCGTGATCCATGGTTTTTTCATAACGACTCTTCTTTTACCAAGAACTTCCTCCGCTGCTACCTGCAGACCACTTCTAATGGTTTTCCAACTCTCTTTCACTGATTTATTGGTCGTATCCTCCCCTATTTTATTTTCTACAGCCTATTTAAAAGCCAGTTGATGCTGAACCTCCCTCAATTTTTCAACCTGCCATATGTTTTTCACGGCTTTCTTCAACTTTTTAAATTTAAGGTGGCATTTCATCATAACTAAGTTATGGTCACTATCGATATCTGCCCCTGGATAACTTTTGCTGTCCTTCACCTGGTTCCTGAATCTTTGTTTCACTAGAATGTAGTCGATTTGGAATCTTCTACGGTCTCCTTGCATCTTCCACGTGTATCTTCTTCACAGGGGATTTTTGAATAAAGTGTTGGCAACCACTAGCCTGTGCTCCATGCAGAATTCAAGTAGCCTTTCTCCTCTTTCATTTCGGTCACCCAACCCATATTTCCCAGTTATTATTCCGTCTTGACCTTCGCTGACGACGGCGTTCCAGTCACCTAAAATAATAAGATTTTCTTCCCCTCTTACCTGCTTGATAACTTCCGCTATATCTTGGTAGACATCTTCTACTTCTTCGTCTTCATAATCTGATGTAGGCATGAAAACTTTTACCACTACAGTAGCTACGGGTTTAGTATCTATCTTCACCATTACTATCCTTTCATTAAACTGCAGGTAGCTTTTAACACGCATCCCGGTGCTCTTTCTAAGCATTATGCCTACTCCAGCATTACCATTTAGCGATCCCGTGTGTATCATTCTGTAGCTTCCACTCCAAAAGTCTCCTTCCTAGAAAAACATATCAGACAAGTGTTTATAATTGCCACAACCCATGACCTTTTCAACAAGGTTCTGCTCACATCAGATCTATTTATTTCTTGTTCCAGGGGGGGGGTTCAGCTTAAAAAATAAAAAAAATACTGGAGGAAGTGAAAAATCTTCTGATGTAAGACGGAAATGTTATGAAATATGAGGAGTCTTTATCTTCTGACTCAGAATAGGCATTAAAGTGGCATGCCTCAGTTTTTGAGCAATTGACAATTAAAATATTTGTCAATGGTTTTTTTAATTATTACACTTCGATGACCGAAGTTTCAAGTTTAAATACCTAATAACAATTTTTATTAATCATTTACCGCATTTGGAGCTATTTTAAACCTTTAACGCTGTAAACATAATAATTAGAAGAAATTTCATCTTTCCACTGCTGTTCCTATATCAAAATATTCTGACCTGCCTCTGGAAACTATGCTTCCCGCATCACTTTTAACTATTTTTAATTGATATTGGCCTGCTAAGCAATATCGTGGACTGCATCGCCCTAAATAAGGTTCATTGCATCTTTGCAATACGCTCATTGTAAACATTTTCATTAGTTTAGCATTACGTAGACAGTAGCAATTTTTGGCCAGGTTTTTTTTTTCGATTTCAACCCACTTTGTTGTTGTGGTCCCAATAGTCCCTAAAAACGTTAAAAGCAAAGCAAAGATATGCTCAGAATGGGATGTCTACAAACTGCAAAGTTTTTCTCTGAGCTCTATGCCCTAGAATCTCAGAATTTCTGAGCAATCACTGGTTGAAAAGTGTCAAGCAAACTGACTCTGTGTTCTTTGCTTCAGGATTGAACCCACTTCTGCTTTACGTCGGCCATTGCCTCACCAAGGGCATGTTCCCGTGGTTCTGGGAGCCAGTGGTCAACTCCCACGCAGAGCTGCTGTCGATGAACGTGTGGGCAACCGCCCTCTGGCTCCTCATCTCGTTCTGTCTCTCCCACTACAACCTCCGTGTTTCTCTATAGTTTCTCTCGTGTGCATCTTCACCGTACGTGCCTCCACCATTTGTTGGTTTTTGCCAACAGAAACTTCCTTATAGCAACAAGAATATTTTCCCTGCATATTTTTGTGTGACTACCTATGGACTGAATAAAGAGTGATATTTAATGTATTTATTATGAAAGTGCAGGCGTTTTTGCTGCTTCAGTATTTTTTAAAGAATTCTGCAGAGGAAGCCCTTATTTTGCATCCCATCTTCTTCCTCTAACTCTTTTTTAATGATCTGCTATTTTTAGTGGCAATTAATGCCATTAATAATGTATGTTTTATCCCATTCATTAATTTTTAATAAATGGTATTAATTCAGCATGTATTTCTTTATGTCCAGTTTTCTCACCGAACTTTTCTGTTGTCCTCTACCAGCTTGTATAGGGTGGGGCCAAATGGACTTTCTACGGACTCATGACGTAATAAATATATACTTGTCCTAGGATACGAAAAATTGATACCTCTACAGCACAAAATAATGCATAAGTTTTTGAATTTTGTGATGGAAAATTATCTTTGATTTTAACCTGATATTTAAAAACAAAATGTCTTAGAATAACTCTAGCTACATTTCAGCCCATCAAGTTAATTTTTTAATTAATTCATCATCATGGCTCATTTGTCAGTAATATAATAGCTCGTTTTGTTAAATTTATTTAAACACTGTGGGTTACTTTTAGGTTTTTACATTGATATTGTGTGAAATATGTAACAGGATTTTCTCATATTTTGCTATTGTAATTGTACTATTATTTACATACTGTGATACAACAAATACAGAAGGTGACAATATAGAGAATATTGGCACTTTTGAGTTCAGAGCATTATAAAATTTATTGCTACCTAATTAAAATGCTAACGCATTCCAAAGATGGTACAGGGGAGCAAACGCCAGGTAAACCCACGGGAATAGTGCCTTGTGATAAAGTGTTTTCGGTACCGGTCTCAGACTCCAGCGTTAACAGAAATTGTGTAAGCTCTGATGCTACTTCTGTCCCGGTTTCCGATGGTGGTGCTATGATTTCAACCGTGTCTGAAGACGGGTACATCCGTGTCTCAAACAAACGTAAACGTCATAATCCATTAGCCATAGGCACATCTGATAAAAAATGTGCCCTCGAGGGAGTTCCGCGACCTTCTCATTTGCACGTGTGGAACTTCCAACCAGATACCTCGGCGGAATCTGTCAAGGAGTATGTGATATCTGAAATTTCGGACGTAAATGCATCCTTGGACATAGAAATTGAAAAACTCAAGGTTACTCGTGGCAAATATGCATCCTTCCATGTTTCTGTGAATTGTGAACTTCGTGAAACTCTGATAGAGCCTTCTTTCTGGCTGGAGAATGTTGTTGTTGATAATTATTCTTTTCGGAAACCACGCCTCACAACGCCGGAAGGCTAGTGTATACTATGATGCTGCTTCTAAATTGAACGTTTATTACCAAAATGTGCAATCTCTACGGAATAAACTTCATGATCTTTGTGTCCAGTTGGAATCTGATTTCGCCAATTTCAATGTTTTATGTTTAACGGAACATTGGTTGAAGCCAGATGAGATTAGCTTTGCTTGTGTTTCTGGTTTTTATTTTGGGAATTACTCCTGCAGAACTGATATGAAAAATGGTGGAACGTGTATATTAATTAGAAATGGTATTCCTTCCCAAGCAATTAATACTAAAAATGTGACTCCTATGGACAAACATCTCGAATTCTCGATCGTAAAGTTGACGTCATTCAATGTCGTTTTTGTTTGTATATATCGTTCGCCAACTGGGGATATTAACCTTTTCGTACACAATTTGACGATACTACTTGAATCACTTCTGAAAAAACAAGAATCCTTGGCTATATGTGGTGATTTTAACATCGATTTCTCAAACGAAGGATGTCACAAGGTTAGAAAAGTAGTAAACCTTTTGAACAGTTTTAACTTATCGCACTGCATCACGTCCCCCACCAGGATATCAAAATACAAAGAATCTGTCTTGGATCAAATTATAACCAACATTGAAATAAGTAATTTGTCAGTTAACATCTTTGACCCTGGTTTCTCAGATCATAAAGCCATTAACGTAGAAATAAACTGTGATCTAATAAACCACCCACAGGCCTTTTGGATGCAAGCGGTGGTATAACGATGAAAAATTGCATCTGTTTGGTTTTTTGCTGCAAAATGAAAACTGGGAGGAGATCTACCATGCAGATTCGTTCGAAACAAAATTGAGGCTTTCCTAAGTAAATATCAGTATATGTTTGAGACTATTTTCCTGAAGAAATTATGTCGAATAAATAATTGTAGGTCAAAAAAGGATAGTTGGCTAACATCTGAAATAATTCACCTGAGCAGAGATAAAAGAGAGTTATACTCTAAATACAAGTGGTGCAATAATTGTGAAAATAGAACACAATACTTACTCTTTGCCAAATACGTCAGGAAAAGGGTTCAGTTCTCCAAATTATCATACAATAATAAGATACTGGAAAATTCTACCAACAAAATGAAAACAAAATTGGTCAATTATAAACAGGGAAAGCAATAAAAAGTCAGCATTCCAACATAGCAATATCTCTTTAATAGAAGGGATTACACTACTGAATATTATGCTTGATTTATAAAGCAATGGGTGTAAGAAAGCCTCTCACCAAATTTTACCGTTGAGCGCTGAATAATTTCGCCCCTAGAAGAGTTTGAAGTTTCAACTTGAATTCCGCGCCAAAAACGTATTTCTCAGGCGACGCCATGTTGATGACGTGTGAACCTCATGATGTCTGCATTGCTTGCATAGGAGTGCATCATCGCAGGCGTTATTTCGAGTATAAATAAATGGCAGATGAAACGGAGAATTTTGAATGAGTGGGAGGAAACCTGACGTGTACTGTTGTGTGCCTAATGTGAATCTACCTCTCGTTAAACACAAGAAAAGTATTTTTTTGCTGTGCCAAACAACCCAGACCGAGGAAGGCGGTGGTACGACGCTGCACGGAGACAGCATATTCCTTCAGAGATGGGCTGTTATAGAATTTGTGAGGGCCATTTTAATGTAAGTCTTTTCTGCTTCTCAATGGGATTTAGTTTCCATTACTCCTTTTGTTGTCTTTGGCCACACATCGCAAAAGTTCGTATGTGCTTAAATACATACGCGCTCAACGGGAAATTTTACTTTTTAAATGCAAATATATCATTATGTTGTTTTTAAATTTTGTGTTTAAATTTATGTTGGATTTAATGATTATTTCGTGTGCATCTACTACATATTTGCCCTGGTTTTCACTCTTTGTTTCTATCTTACGCATTAAAAGCCAACTATTGTAACGGAAAGTGTCTTCGACGCTCACCTGGTGATGTGTCAAATAGTACAAAGTAATACATCATAATCACAAATTTGTACTCCAGGAAATACTACGATATCGTATTACTCACAACAAGCAGAAATAAGCACATTTGAGTCACGGTGCCGCCTGGTTTATAAATAGAAGCACAAATAGTAAATAATAACTTTTCTTTCTTTTTTAACTTTTCTAATCTTACAGCAAAACCGAGAAACCAAAGGCAAATGCGCACTGAATGAATACTAGCAAATAGTTTGAACTATCATCAATCGAAAAAGAATAATAGTCAAATTATACAATGTAATGTGTGACTCCTCTCGCTAGACTTCAAACTGTACGTTAATGCCGACGTCATTATTCTATCCACAATTTTTTTCCTAATTTATAAAATTTGCATTAGCTTCAATGAAAGCGTATTAGCAATGACAGCGAAATTACGAATACATAAAACCTGAAAATAAGAAAGAAAACGAGAGAAAAAGCTGAAAAAATTATGAAAGACAGTCCCGATACCTCAACCTTTACTAGCACAGTTCAAATCGATGGACACTTGGCCGCCTCGGTAACATAAAATTACTCAAAAAGTACGTATTATAAAAAGTAAGGGTGAAAACCGGTTCAAGTATACAGTAAATGCATACGAAATAATCATTACATCCTGCATAAATAGAAGCGGAATGATAAATTTGCAGTATAAAATAATTTATCCCTTTGAGTGCAAATATATATTCACTCACAAGCGGAATGTTAGTGGAGCACAGCAGAAAACTACGAAAGTAGTACAGGATACTAAATTTTCTTGAGAAGCAGAAGTGGTGCCACAAACTTTGTCCTAAAACTTTTGAAAGTGACTGTACGTGTTGCTCAGATGTAAATATAAGGGAACTAACGAATATTTTCGCGTAAAAATTCCCATCTCTGAGTTACTCTATTATTTTGATGACAACTGCTTACTATTTTTATAGAACGAAACTGACTTGAAGAATTATCAGGAGCACAGTTGACCAAAGCGAGGCCTCTGCTTTGAAAATGCTGTTCCAACGAAATTTGAATGCTAATCCTAAAAGAAACGGAGAGAACCCCGAACTCCCTCACTTCAGAGAGCAAGAAAACAGCTATAACTATAGCACATTTTTTAATTTATTTCATAATTTACATCCGGAAATTAAAAACCATTAATAAGTAAAGGAATTTACGATGGTATGTCCACAAATTAAAGCATCCACTATAATTGCCGTGATTGCTGTCTCTATCAAAACTTTAAACATTTCATCTTAAGAAGTTTCATTTCAATGAAATGATTCGTTTTAAGACAAAAAAATTGTTCATCGAGCCTCAGTTGATAATGTCAGTACATTTCGATAATCAGCCAGAACAAAATTAACGTTTTTTTCACCATGATGATACACTTCAGGCCACTATTTCCACGAACCCAATGTTTTTACGGCTTCTTCAAGCGTTACTCCCGCGGCATTCATGAGGTTCACACGTCACACGGCGTCAGCCAATAGAAATACGTTTCGCGTCGTGGGCGTGGCCAAAGCTCCTAGCGGACTTTTAAAGCTACTTATCTCGGTTAAAAATCGAATTTGAGCTCTGAAATATGGCGTGTGTGTTTTTCATTCATATCTTTTTGGTTTAAAATAACGAAATTCAATTTCTAATTTTGAGTGTTGCCTCCTATTGACTCTAGTGGCTTGGAAACTAACCCTTGTAATGTATCCAATATTTTGAACAACCACTTCATTGAAATACCTGAAAAAATCCTACAGTCTTTTAACAATACTCACAAAACTACAACCTATCTTAACAAATCTACCAATTTCAAACAGTGTAATTCTCATTTTCTCCATCCTGTCACCCCTCAGGAAATCCTGCAAATTGGAATGTCTTTCCAAAATAAATTATCCTCTGGCTTTGATGACATTCCAGACAAGATAATTAAGTTTTCTATTCCTTTTATAACTTCTGTACTTACCTACCTAGGAAACCTATCTATATCAGAGGGTAATTTTCCCCAACAGCTTAGAACGAGTATAGTATATCCACTTTTTAAAAAAGGGAAAAAATGATCCTGACAATTACAGACCTATTACTCTTCTCTCAGACTTATCAAAGATTTTTGAAAAAATTATGCACAGACGTCTCATCAATTTCCTAGACAAAAATGCAACCATCACTTCTTCTCAGTTTGGCTTTAGACAAAATAAGTCAACCACTGATGCATTGTATGAGTTTCTTAATGATACTTTAAACAGTATTGATGACAAAAATCAAACTTTGGGACTCTACATAGATCTGACAAAAGCTTTTGATACAGTAAAACATGATTTGCTGCTTGAACGATTAACAAAATATGGCATAACTGGACTTGCACACAATGGGATAAAATCATATCTAACTGACAGAAAGCAAATGACTTAAATTTCTTACTATGATGCCCGTTCCAACTTTATTAAAATGTTTTCTTCAAGCTCAAAAATTGTGAAACATGGTGTCCCTCAAGGCTCAATCCTTGGGCCTTTACTATTTAATCTGTATGTAAATGACTTGCCGGATAATCTTCCTTATGTAAAAACTACTTTGTATGCTGATGACACCAGTTTATTAATACAGGCCCAAAACTACCTTTCTTTACAAGAAAAAATAACTAGAACGACTGATGGTCTTCAAGAATGGCTTCAAGAGAATATGCTCTCTGTTAACCTAAAGAAGTCAGTTTGTATTAATTTTAATTGTCATTTTCAACCAAATGTAAAAATAATGAACTCGGATCTTTCTTTTGTAAATAATGTAAGTTTTCTTGGTGTAGTTGTTGACAAATCCATGAAATGGAGTCCACATATTGAAGGGCTAAAATTAAAGTTATCCCGTGTTGTATTCCAAATTAGATACCTGAGAGCCAGTACCTCTTTAAATATTCTAAAATGCTTGTATTTTGCTAATTTTCAGTCTCTTATTTCCTACGGAATTATTTTCTGGGGGAATAGTAACCACTGCTCTGAGATCTTTACGATTCAGAAAAAAATTTTGCGAACCATGTTACGATTACCTTACAGAGAATCATGCAGAATTCACTTTAAAAATCAAAAAATATTGACTTTATCCTCTTTATACATCCTTAATATATGTACTGGTATTTATAAAAAGAAACATAAATTTTTTTGTTAAAAACAACGAGTACCGTAGCTATAAAACTAGATCTAGTGATAAACTACATGTCTTAACTAGAAATACAAAACTATGCAGTGATGGTCCGTACCATAATGGAAAAAAATTGTACAACATTCTACCCCAGAGTATCAGGAATATCACATCCCTTGGGCAATATAAAAGGAAAGTAAAAACCTTATTACTCAGTGAAGTTTTTTATACTGTTGATGAATTCTCTTTTTTTCTAAAAACCCAAAAGGAATTGTAATTTGTAAAATTGTAAATTAGTAAAAACTTGCAAATATTATCATTCACAAAACCTACTTATAAATTGTATACTGTTGTAATTTTGCAATTTTGCATGTTTGTATTTGCCAACGTGAAAAGTTCAAATCCTACGGAATATGAACATTGAATCTCTGTATTTTAAGGAGTAGATATAATATGACAAAGCCTATGTCTACATCATGTAAGACCTAGCAGGTGAATAAAATTTCTATTCTATTCTATTGCATTCAACTTTTATCCCGGCATTTGGCTACCATACAAGTTATTTTTCTCACCTGTGAGAGCTGTAAACTGCTACTACTCCCAATCTACTACACCCAATGCAATGCGCCGTAATCTTTGTATCATCTTTTCTTGAACAAAATTAGCTACGCATTGATCTACTTGGGATAAGGAAAAATATCTAATTAAAAAGATCATACACCCAATGCAATGCGCCTGCTATACCTGACAATACGAAAGGAACTGCAAGTATTAAACTACGAAGGTTATTTTGTAAACAGGCTATGACCCTTGTTTTTCTTTATTGTCACTAAGCGATAGAGGGTGTCACACTTCACACTGGGTTCAATGACATCTGTTCAGATTATGCACAAAGTGAGAGTTCCTCTACGCCACACCGCGTCGCATCGGCCAAATCGAAAGGTGCCAAATTTGAAATTTTTGAATGCTCGTATCTCTGAAAATTCGTAAATCGAATGTGCGTAGGAAGAGGACTAACTGTATGTCCAATTTACGAGTGTTAATGAGTGGGTCACCAAAATTCCACAGGAATGAAGCTTATTGTATGACATTGCGTGTAAACTGAATAAAGAACCATAATTGACACTCTCGGGCACAGTACACAAAAAGAACTTAAACGTGGCATGATTATTGAAACTTAGTGGAGTGAATATCCACCTAAATGCCATTGCTTGTGCGTGGAACTTTGTAATGAAGTTCATTTTTTAACCACCAAGACCGAAACTGAGGTTCATAATTTCGTGAAAATTAAAATTTCGTTATAACGTTTCTTTGGATTGGCCTTTTCGTCAAGACCAATGATTTTCTTTGTAATAACGTTGTTCGTATTAACGAGAGTCTACTGTATTATGAAGTGCCGCCTTTTTTCCAGTCCCACTGACTTCGTATAATCGAGAGTTTACTGTACATAGATTTTATCCTGCGGGCACACGCATTTGAAAATGTTGCTTGATGGACAGCATCGTTGAGTATGACAGATAGAGTGATGCAAAACCAATGGAGACAGAGAAAACTTCAAGTCAATTTGAATGTATTTTCCACGAACACAATGTTAAACCCAGCTATGTCTCAAACAGCAAACTTAAATTTTTCCTTGGAAACCCCAAAGACCCAATATTTCTGCCTTAAATGCCTCATCCACGGACCGAGAATTTGACAACATTTAGACTGTGAAAACTTTGAAAAAAACCGTGAGTTTTATGATTTAGTTAGAGTGGGAACCCTGTGATCGCTTTGCATTTGGGATGGGCCATGATTGGTGTTTGTAATGATCATGGGTAAGAGGCAGGGATGGTCGGATCGGATGCATTGGATCCAAGTATCTGCAGATACATATTGCCCTTCACTGGATACATCAGGTCCAAAGTTGTGGAAAGCATAGGATCTGGATCCAAATTTTTAAATTAAAGCTTCCGTGAATGCAATGCCCCATAAGAGTGGAAAGAGTTCCGATGCTCTCTTCACATGCACCACTTCACTGCAATGCTTCTCCTAATCATGAACGTTTTTGTTTCAAAAGCTCTTGCAGGGTTTACGTAACAGAATTTCAGCCATAGAAAATTTTAGAGCAAAATACAACAGGCACGTGGAGTGAATCTTGCTTGTCAAGAGATTGAACTACCATAGTGGCAGGCTTGGCACCGTAGGATGATTCACGTCACGTCAAAAGTAACTATGTCGCAGATATCACAAAACCTTTAACCTCCTCCATCAGTCCTCAGCCCATACCTTTGACATTATTTTTTCCTATCCGAAGCTGAACAGGCTATCATTAGCTTTAAAGGAAAATATCAAGTTACATGAGAATAATGGAAACTTTACTTCCCTCCCCCATCTCACCGACTGACCTTTTTCAGCCTACACGAGAAATAAGCGTAGCATGAGCACACTCACACAAGTCAAGACAGATTGGAAACTCAAACTGCATAGGCACATAACATAGCTCGCTCAGCTTCACCTTGAAGCCAACGATGTCACCAAGTTGTTTGATTGGACGTGTTGGTCCCCTGGCTCCCTCGTTCTTACACTCGTTGCGTGTGCAAAGATTGAGCGTGTGCGTTCCGTCCCATCCACTTCTCCTTTATGTGCGTCTGCTGCCCAACCCCTTGCTGAGCAGTCATCTCATTCTGTTGAAGTTCGTCACAGATAATGTCTACATCGCCCTTAATTGTGGTGCAGATTGTGCAGTTGCATTTTAAGTTAATGATAACCTATACTTACACAAAGGTCTTCCAAAGTGTGAAACATATCTATTTGGATAGGGAGAACTCAATGAATGTCATGTGTGTGCACTCTGGAATGCAACTATTGCAGGGAAGCACAAGCGATGAAATTCGGGGAGTGAGGTAGAGTCAAAATTCAGGGGAAACATGTATGAGGAAAATGTTAATTTGTGTAATCTATTCAAAATACCCTTTCATTGCAAGTACTCTGAAGAAACTTGAATAATTACTTCATTTTAAACTAATTATAGCAGGCAATTAAAAAAGCACATGGATATGAAAATATCCAAAGATTTGGCACCTGAAATCAAAGATCAGATCCGGAGCCTGGATCCATCCATCCCTAATGAGAGGGATGGAGGATTAAGGCATTCAGAAAGGTATCTAAGAAATAGATTAGGCTTGGATCTACAGCACTAGGATCATTAAATAAGAAATGGTATCCGGAATGCAAGGCTGATAATGATGACGATTGACTAAGGACCAGAATTTCTTGGGATTGGCTGTAATGCATGAGGTGTGGTTTTGTGCATGCTCTTCATAACCTTTCTGGATTAATGTTTTGGAGTAACAGTGTAGGGCAGAAAAGGAGTGTGTGCATTGGGAAATGACTTGAAAAGATACAAGGCACGATTCTTGTTTTCTAAGATGTGGATTGTTTCATAATTCAACCAGAAAGACAATTTTTTGCTCTTGAGTTTGGAAATTGGGACAAATTCTTTTGTGATGCTATCAAGGAAAGCATAGAGAAGGCCCACTGCTTCTTCGGGGGACAACGAGGAAACCACACCTTAGGGTATTGAGTCGAGGCAGTGGTTAATGGCCTCTCAGCAAGCCTGCCTGGAGTCAACAGCATCTTAAAAAAGTGATAGAGAGAGCAATGACCTTGTCAGTCTTTGTAGTAGGGCTAATGTGTCTTCAAAACTGAACAGTATTCAAATGCATACACATCGAATCTACTAGTTGATTGTCTTGTTACATTCAGTAGAACACTTTCTTTGTTATTACATGGGATATTTTGAGAAGAAATTCTGTTGCGTGTTGTTTCATTGAGATATTTGAAGGAGATTTCAAGGCAATGCTTCCATTGTGTAAATGATGCCATCAAATGCATCTCCAATCCAAACTTCAAGTTTGTAACCAAATTTTGTAAAAAAAATCTATCTAAAAAATATCGCCCACACAATTACCTTAACACAGTTTTTTCAAATTTTTTGAAAAGTAAAAATGGAGTAGGTACCTGAAATACCCAGCACAGCCGTTCTCACAAATGATTTTCCAAGGCACAGTCAAGGAATGATAAATTTCTAGTGTCTCACAATCAATTTCAAAAATCTTAATCCTGAAAGGTTATTTATTATTCACTTCAGGCTTTCTATTCAAAATCTAAAAGAAGTTTTGGTTGGACGGACACAATGCTGAACACGCCATCAACAATTAGATTCACCACTGATGAATTCCTTCCACTTACAAAGATTGACACTAGTTTTTAAGCTCCAGCAAACAACTCACTCTTCCAGTGTTGCCAAATTGAGAGTCTGCACAGAGAATCCCAAAGAGGAAACAAGCACACAGAGGATTGGGTTAGTGTGTAGATATAACATTGGAAGTATATCCATGACAGATAAATTTCTTTCTTTTGTTAGGATCACAATGAGGTTGCTTACACACAACGCCCAAACATGTGCATTCTTCCTTTCAAAGTGTTTTCATTCGGGCAAGAGATCATCACCGAGCTCTTCGTCACCAAACTCATCGTCATCAGTGGGCAGTGTCCTCACTCCGGCCAGTGCCCTTGCTTGCTCTGCCCTCGACTGCGGCCGGACAACAGATACATCTGAAGATGGAGACACACACATCAGAAATAATATATCAACTGCAGAGCCCCCCACCCATCACTAAGGATACAACAAGATAAACATGATTTGGCCATGTAACAACTAAATGATGCTTGAAATTTAACACTTTTCAAATTACACAGTTAAAAGGCCCTACTCAGAAACTAAGGACATGTCACTTTCACAGAATTTCCAAAATATGCTCTACTCTTATTATGTAACATGTACTAGCGAGACACAAAAGCTGCACTTTCCATACCATATTGTGAGGCAATTGCAACGACTTAAAGCAGAAGGTTTGAGTGGCCGCAGCATAAAATGCCACCCGAGTGAACAAGCAGACACTTGGCAGTTAGGGAGTGCATTCTACAGCTGGGACTACTCCACAAGGCAGCTCTCAATGGTCAGTCAAGATAGAGACGACCATGAGTGCTTCAATGGTAGCTTATGATGTTTAAATCAAGAGAAGGCACTAGAGACGCATGGCCACAATGCAGGGGGTTGGAGCACAAACAAGCGATATTTCTCCTGGGAAACCAGCCGTGCCCTTGGAGCAACTGGGGGACAAGCTCCATTTGCCCTGTACGATAGGTATTTAGGGAATTCAGGCAGCCAGTGCTCTCTGCCGTCATGTCTGAACACTCACCACAATGCACACCGAGGCGGATCGAAATAATGGATTTGTTTCAAATCCATCTGGTCCAACGAAAAAAAGATGCGGAAAAGATCAAATTTAAGGCCTAAAAAATTTGAGACCTCAAGACCCTGACCCTCACTCATTTGCCATTTATGGGGGAGAGAGTCACATATCAAAAAATTTAATATAAAAAACCCTAGTATCACAGAACACACAAGATAAAGATTAAAAACTCACATTACTAGCTGAATTTTCGGTGGCATTACCACCTTCCTCGGAGTTAGGTAAAAGACTGTAGGTAGAGGGTAAAGGATAGCTGAGGGAAGGGGAAATAGAGGGGAGGTAGGGTCCAAAGAGGGGGGGAAAGAAGTGGGTTGAGGCAATTAAGGGATTAGTGGTGGATGTTTAAGCCGGGAGGAAGAAATGCTTTGAATAGCCAAATGTAACTTAATTCAATAGAATTAAGTTTGAGTGGGTGGTCTGTGGGGGGAAGGGAGGCTAAAACTGAAACATTGTAGCAATCATTGAATTGACGCTGATGAGTGGCCGCATGTTTCGCCACCGGGAAGGACGCAAAGTCAGAGGAAGTGCAAGATGCTCTGTGGTTATTGATTCTAAGGTTAAGGGGATTTGAGGATTTGCCTATATAAAAGGAGGGACAGTGCTTGCATTGAATAAGGTAAACTACATTTTTTGAAGTATCCCCATAGATTTGCCAAGTTACTGCCCTTCAGGCAAAGAATTTGTGCATTTGGACGTATCCACCACTGTTAAGCCGCAAATGCAAACTGTGAGTGAGCGCCAGCAAAGAAAATTATTCCAACGCCCACACAGCGCAGGATAGAAGAACGGCTGGCCGCTACTAGCATCCTATCCGCACTCACCTCCCCTACTGCACCCAAGTTCACCCAGCATGTGCACCTATAGGGGCACTCACCTTTGATTACATGAAACGGGCTACAGGTAAAGGTAAAAAAGAATGCCTGGTGAGGCGACTTGTCCCATTTTTGGCATCTCGTCAGCTTTACCAACTTTTAGGGAAGGGATGAAATAGTTTTTGATTGTTCACAATATTTCCAGATCCACGAACACAGGCAAGGAGCCTAAGGTCTATGAAGTGGCCACTCAAGTGGCTAGAAAGGTGTGCGAACTTTGGATTCATGCTAATCTTCCAATTACGTCTGAGAGAGTGGTGATTAAATGGATTTTGTGATACCATAGGAAGTACATACTATAACTTATGGAAAAATGTGAATATACTACATCATCATCATCATCTCTGATTAACAATCCTACGATTGGTTTGACACAGCTCTCCACTCAATTCTCCCACCAGCTAATCTTATCACACCTACATATTTCTTCTCTTTCATATCCTTCTTTGCTTGTTCCATAAATGCATTTTCCATTCTTCCTTTTCCATCCACTCGTCCCTCGACCATCATCTTCATGAGGCCATCATGTCTCAAGATGTGGCCTATAAGGTTGTTCCGTCGTTGCAAAACAAAACATGCCACACTGACAAACAAAATTTTTACATTTTTAAAGGAACATTTGACACAATGCGATATTAGTGCATGTTGGAGCAAGAAGGAGCATCAAATTCCACCTAATAAAGTAGCATTTTTGAGAGACAAGCAGTCAAAACAAAAGATAATGGCTGCTGGATTGAGTTCTACAGAAACACAACAATGGAGGAAAAAAAACTAAAAAGGGAACTGTAGACTTCACAAAGCAGAAACAGTCTTTGATTTAGTAGCCATGGAGGATCATCTAAGGAAAAGTGCTGTATGAGTTAAATATTATTCTTACACCACTACATATTCTTTTGCCCTTATTCACCACTTCTTTTAATTCTTAAATTTCAATACTGAAATGATTTATTTACCGGGTATTGGTAAAATTAAAAAAAAGACACATGAAAATTGTATTTTTCCCCATTTGAAGTGGGAGCGGCCAACAACCTTCCATCTCCCCCCACACCATGATGCCACGCTGCACGCAATCACCAACTCGCCCCACCCTGCCACACCCTAATGGAGTCAATTTGTGGCTCAACAGTCACTAACACAACACAAAAGGAACACAATTTTTCAACCTCAACAACTATAACTAATCAAAATCTATTGGGAATGACTTCATAAAGTCATAAATGTTCACATTTTCAATCCCTTAGGGTTGACCAAGAGATCTCAAAGTTTTTGGGCCTTATTCTGAGTTGGCCTCTTTTACTTAGGATCAACAGGCCAGGTTTTTCAAAAAAATAAATCAGTTTTTCCAATCCAAGACAAAGCAAACAAGGATTTTGGTCATGGTAAGATGGAAACCTTTTCACTGTTTCTCCATCTTTCTTTCTTCTCACATTTTTTTTCCTCCCTCTTTTACCAAAGAAATTACACTGGAACACTGCATTGCATTATTTAATCATAACCACGCGGAATCAATCAACATGTTACATGACTTCATGGAGCTCCAGTGGAATTATACGGGCATTTTAAATTTAAGCACTCATTCTTTTCTGCAGCTCTAATAGATTCCAATACTCCCCTCGTTAAACATTCAGAATGTAGTGCACTCAGCAGGGGATGGGGGAAATAAGACCATAAATATGAAACCAACGCGTTGGAATGTCAGAGTCATTATGTAACTGCTCACCGCTGGAGGGGGATGAGGAGGGTTGGTCATGACGAGCCGATGTTTGGTGGAGGTTACTCATTGGATGCGAGACGTCCCCATCGCCCAAAGCCGTGCCAACTCGCGATGATCGACCACTGCTCCGCCAAGAACCTGAAATATAGGGGCATCGAATAGCAAAGCCCAAGCAAAAGTTCAACTCAGTATTCGTGAAGCCGCTCGTCATCATTATGTCACATATGCTGCTTACTTTTCCCAAAAATTATGCTTGAAAAAGGCAGATAAAAATTGATCCAGAATTTAATACAGAAGGGATTATTACTAGAGATGTGCGAATAGTATCCGCGAATACTCGAATACCTCGAATAATAGAAAGCATTCGATATTCGAGATCTCGAATAGTTATGCCAAAGGTACCGTCTCGAATACCTCGAATACTTTGAATTTCAAGTAAGTGAAAGTTTGAATTTCAGTAAAGTGAAAATGACAAGATGGCGTCTCAGATAAAAAACCTTATTTGTGTTCTCTGCGATAATTTTGTCGAATCAAAAGAAAAACCTGTTTTTTGTGGTCCCTGTCCTGGTGTATATCACAAAAAGTGCTCTGGTTTGAATGAATATTGTTTGAAAGCTTTGAACGATTCGAACTGTATGTTCTGGAAATGTGTTATTTGCCGAGCGAATGCTATCCATCTACCGCAAATGACTGCTGACATCAAATTTCTCAAAGAAGAGGTTCAGAAATTGAAAAGTGACTTTAGCTCCGCTAAACTCATATCTCCTGCAGTGCCTTCAAAAAACCATCTGAGTGGTGACAAAAGGGTGAATTCCGTTGAATCTTCGCACAAGGCCACAGTTAATCGTCGAAATCAGCATTCAGCTTACGACCTAAGTGCAAAACCTAATAACAACTCAGCCACCCCTTCATCTTCTGAGCCCAAATCCCTGAATTCTAACGTTTCTGTAAATAAAAGGACGGTGTTGACGAAGAAAGAAGGAGAACAGAAAGTCCCCGTGAGATCGTTTTCTCTTCGCCCGGCCAAAAGGACAGTTGCCGTTTACGTGGGTCGAATGTGTAAGGATACGACAATTGATGAGGTTAAACAGCGCGTCATCAAAAATATTGGTATCGATTGTGATTATGTTGATACAGTGTCGGGAAAAAGCTCTTTTGGCTCTTTTAAAATAGGAGTAGATTCCACTGATCTTGAAAAAATTCTTGATTTGCAATGTTGGCCTGTTGATGCCGTGGTCAACAAATTTCGTTTCAAACGAAATTTCTTCCGTGAGCTCAACTCCACCGATGAATCTTCTGCATCTGCAGCTGAGACAACCTCTTGACTAGGAACATCGCTACCTCTCGTGACAGAACGATCACTTTCCGTGCTGCATTTAAATATACAGTGCCTACGAAATAAACTTCTCGAACTTGAAGCCTTATTAGATATCTTTCATCCTGATGTGCTGTGTCTTTGTGAACATTGGCTGACCTTACAAGAACTTCCTACTATCTCACTTCATGGGTATATCATGCAGATGCGTATATGCAGATGCGTATGCCCGTACTCATCATAAAAAACGGCGGCGTCATCATATTCGTCAAAACTAATCTAACAATTGTGTCAAACCAATTTTCTAGTCTGCAACTAAATGAAGAGCGAACTTTGAGTGCTGTGTTACTTGTTTAGCTTTAAATAATCATAAGAATCTGTATACATTAAGTGTGTACAGATCTCCACTTGGTAACTTCACAGTGTTTCTAGATAAACTTGGCTATTTATTAGATGAACTTTATAATGTTGGTAACAATGTCCACATCATTCTAACCGGTGATTTTAATTGCAATTTACTAGTTGATGATAATTCATCTAAAGATTTCTTGAGATTGCTTAAATCCTATAATTTAATGCCTACGATTACAGCTACACCCACCAGAATTACACCAAATTCACAATCACTGTTGGATAATATTGTTTCTAATATACACTTAAATAATGTAAATACTAAAGTTCTCAACTCCACCATATCTGATCACTTTCCCGTATTATCTTATTTAAACGTAGACCCACGTACACATTGTCAACATTCACATCTCACCAGAGTTTATTCGCAAGAAAACATTGACACATTTATATCCCTATTGGAATCCTCTGACTGGTCTGTTATATATAATAGTCATTCATTTGAAGCAAGTTTTCAATACTTTCATGACTGTCTTCAACACTCATTCGATGTTGCCTTCCCCCTCCGTCCTATGAGAAGAGCTGCTTTATCGCATAAAAAACCTTGGGTTACTGACCAAATTCGCCACTTTTCTGTCATGCTCAAAAATCTTTCTGCCAGAGTTAAATGCTCAAATTGTCCTCTCCTTCATGATGAATATAGGGCCAAAAAAAAGAATTATCGGAGACTATTGGAACTTTCCAAAAAATCCTATAACAATGAGAGGGTAATTTCATCAAGTAATAAGTCCAAAACATCTTGGGATATTATTCGAGAGTCAACGGGAAAGTTGCATCAGCACATTCACCCTAGAATAGCTCAATCCAGTGATAATGCACACATTGATATCACAAATTTAGCAAATGAATTCAGTAACCTTTTTACAATTACACCACAGTTACCCACCTCTCTTACCTCTTCTGCAAACTTGCTCCATAGTCCAGAGTCTAGTGCTTTTTCAATTTTTATTCATCCTTGTACGGAATCGGATTTACAAGCTATAATTTCAACCCTAGCTAACAAAAACTTTTCGGGCCCTGATCACATCCCAGGGAGAATATTATATCTCTCTTATAGATGCATAAAGGAACCTCTTCTATTTCTGATTAATGAATCCCTTACTCAAGGGATTTTCCCAGCTTCTCTCAAGCATTCCATTATTAACCCTTTATATAAAAATAAAGGCTGCCCCAATAATTTGGATAACTATAGGCCAATTGCTAAACAAAATGTCTTATCTAAAGTATTTGAAAAAGTATTCTACAACCAATTAATGTCTTTCCTGGATAAATATGCCTTAATCTCCTCAAATCAACACGGCTTCCGTAAAAATCGCTCTACTACATCTGCTCTATTCCATGCCACTGACTTTATTTTGTCCTCACTTGACAACAATCAAAAAACTGTAGGAATCTTTTATGACTTCTCCAAGGCATTCGATTTTGTGGATCACTCTCGCCTACTTCGTAAACTTAGGTAATTATTTTGGAGTGAGAGGCATTGCCAATAAATGGCTTCAGTCATACCTCAGCAATCGGACACAGGCTGTCTCACTGTCTGTAAATGGCAGTATATACTCTTCCAAAAGTACTTCTACCACCGTAGGAGTTCCTCAGGGTTCAATCTTAGGCCCAATCTTATTTTTAATCTACATAAATGATTTAGCTCATTCCCTCAGTAATATTCCAGGTTCTAAAGTCATATTATATGCTGATGATACGAATATTTTACTTTCTTCTCCAACTCAAAATGACATTATTATGAGCTCTAAAAATGCAAATGATAGTATTTTAAGCTGGTGTACAGCTAACAAATTGATTTTAAACACACAAAAGACACACACTGTTCAATTTTGTGGCAATAGCAATGTTCTCGAGAGCATCCTAATTAGATTGGATAAAAAGTCTATTGAGAATGTGTCCCACACAAAATTCCTTGGTGCATACTTATGTAGTAATATGTCCTATGAGATGAATATTGACTTCTTAGCCAACAAACTAAGTTCAATCTGCTATCTATTAAGACACCTTAGGAACTCTGTTGATTTAAATATTCTTCTTACATTGTATTACGGTATCTTTTATTCTCGAATGTCATACAATATAATTTTTTGGGGCTCATCCCCTCATGCCTCCAAGGTGTTCACATTACAAAAACGTGCAATTAGAATCATTGCAAAAAAACCTTTTGATGCTCCCTCCAAGCCTATTTTTAAAGCACTTAACATTCTTCCACTCCCGTGTGTATATTTATTATCAATTTTAATTTTTGTACGTTATAATCTTGATTTGTTTATGCTCAATTGTGATGTTCACAAATATGAAACTAGGAATTGTAATAACCTTCATTATCATTCCATTAGGACTAACAGATCAAAGCTGGGCCCACGCGAGCTGGGCCTCAGAATTTATAATAAACTTCCTGCGCATTTGAAATCAATTCAGTCAATGGAGTCATTCAAAAGGAAGTTAAAATCTTTCCTTCATGAGAAGAATTATTATTCTGTTAACGAATACCTATTTGATTCCTCCAATTAAGCATTAATATTCTTTGAACATACAATTATTTATAATCTATTATATATATATAATATATATATGCATTTTTTTCCTTTCATGACGTGTCTTATATCTTTTGCTGTAAGGTCTCTAGACAAAATAAATTATTATTATTATTATTATTTCGCGTCATACACTGTCGCTCGCACGTCATTGGTAGTTGACTCGGAAAAATGAGAACTCTAGTCGTTAAGTGCATGCAGCGCCGTTTTAGGCAAGCTGACGAACTACATCAAATTCGCGGGTTAGAGCGGTGAAAAAAGTTCGACGTGGGGAACCGAAATTGATCGGGTGAAAAATTCCGAAAATCCCAGGTGTCCCCCATCAGAAGTACCTCAGTGCCGTGGGATAGCAACATTGGCGCATTTCCCATGATCCGCTATCCCCTCCATTCAGCATTCAACCCACCCCATCTGACGATTTCCTCTTCTCCCAAATCAAAAAAAAAGTCCCAGCTCATGCAGGGATTGTGTTACGAAAACTTTAGCTTCGAAAAAATATCAAGTTACCGGAAAATAATAAAATCGCGTTCCACCCTCCACTCTTTCTCCCCCACAGACCATTTTCCCGCCTCCACCATTTGATAAAAATAAAACGACAGGCACTTATTTTGAATCTTCCCCAGGAGATGAAACTACCATAGGGAGGAACTCAGTGCCATGGGATAGTGACATTGACGCATTTCCCATGATCTGCTATCTACCCCTCCATTCAGCATTCGCCTCAACCACTCTGACGATTTCCTCTTCTCCGAAATCAAACAATTGATCCCAGCTCGCACAGGGATCGTATTACGAAGACCTTAGCTTCGAAAAAAATATCAAGTTACATGAGAACAATAAAAACGTGTCTCACGCCCCCCCCTCTACTCACCCACTGGCCTTTTTCTGCTTACCTGCTTCGAAGTTCCCCATTTCTGGAGGTCAACTGCTGCATGAGTCATCTACTAGCCCAAAAGTTGTCTAACAATGACTTTCGGCTATTGATATTACACTTTTATTGGATTGAAATATTAGTAATATGCGCGTAATTTAAGAAAGAATAAGACCAAACACGACATATTTATGACTTTTTTTAAGCATTTTACGCAGGAAAATATGCCGGAAAGACGAAGAAATACGACGGAGGCTTAGTATTTTGGCGTAATGCTCAAATAGGGTGCTTCCCTATTATTTATTTATTGCCAGAATCGAAATATTAATACTCCTGGAGTACGTATTTAACGCTTTTAGATTTTTATAAGATGATATCTATTTTTCGCGATTAAATTAAAAGTGAAAATTTTCAAACGCGCGAAAACGCGACAGTTAAGTATGAATGCCGGGAAAAACTCCGCGTGACTTCGTTCTGCTTCTCGCTGCCGTGAGTGAGGTGACTTTGGGGCGAGGCTCTGAGCGCTAATACGACGCAGGATGCTAGCAGGTAGCCGAGTATAGGGGTGCCGACTTTAGAAAAATATTGGGGGGGGCCGAACCGGGGACCCTGCCTCGGTAAATTTTATAAGTAGTGAGTTTAAAGTTTTTTTTAAGCATTTTTGAAGAGTCATATGATCAACATTAGAACCCTGTTCACTCGAATCTCGATATTTTGACACTTCGGGGAAAATCGACAAGCCTGACACATTTTTTCCTCACATCTGTAACGAATTTTTGGGGGGGCTTGGGCCCCCTCAGGCCCCATGGAGTCGGCGCTACTGGCCCATGTTAGCTGGTAGCGCTTGGCTTAAATAAGGATTATTAATACCTTATCAAACGAAGACAACTTTCCGACCTTAGCCAGTTTTAATAAGTGATTATTAAGACATGTTTCCCTGAGCTCTGTGCCTCATGCATGCATTGGTAACCTCAGACGATGTAAAACTCCTATCCTCTCGTGTAGAAACTATAGGTTCCTGTGACGTCACGTGGAGTGGCATCGCATGGGCGCCAATCTGACCTTTTTCAAATGAGGATATAATTGACCATTGCCATTGGTCTAAACCGGTATTTCTTGAACCAAATAATTTGTATATTATGAATACACCAATGATAGGTAAAGAATCATAATTAATGCCTTTCTTTTTCTTTAATGATGGAAACTACTCTATTGTTTACATAAAATTAAAATATTCCATTAATCAGCTAAATTCCTGTTTGAATCCTTTAAAGGCAATCACAATTACTCGCCAAAATCTTGGGTTTCCTGCTGCATAGGCGACCTAGTCAAACATTCTCACATTCATCATTTAGTATTCGAGGTATTCGAAATTCGAGGTATTCGAAATTCGAGGTATTCGAAATTCGAGGTATTCGAATATTCGAGCAAAGATTAGATATTCGAATTCAATATTCGAATTCGAGAAATCTACTATTCGACCCATCCCTAATTATTACCCATGCAGCTGAAATGATTTTTTCTCAAGAGTGAATAATTAAATATACCATATCTATATGTGCATATACTAAATCTGACTGATAAAAAATTAATACGTGAATATAATAATAATAATAATAATGTCGTTTATTTCGTAGGCACTGGGGCCCATGAGAAAATATAAGTACATTTCTACATTTCACATTGAGATAGATAAATAAAAGAAAAAAGTAAATAAATATATATACATATAGAGTCAAATGTGAACAGTGCATATTGCCTAGTGCATGAAAAAAAAAAACAATACAATATTTTCAACAAAAAAAATAAATAATCGCACTTAGATATAACACAGTAATTACAAAATTTAAGGTGACAAAAAAAAAGAAATATGAACAAGAGATATGAACATAAGAAAGTGAATATAAACAAGAAATATGAACATAAGAAAGTGAATATAAACAAATAAATATGAACATAAGAAAGTGAATATAAACAAATAAATATGAACATAAGAAAGTGAATATAAACAAGAAATATGAACATAGGAAAGTGAATATAAACAAAAGAAATTTAACTTGGGGATAAGGAGGCATCCTTCAGAAACCCATATGTGCTGTGTTTAAACCTGTTGATATTTGTACTGCTTCTTATTTGGGCTGGGAGAGAGTTCCATATTCGTGAGGCGGTTACTATGAATAATTTGTTCATATGAGGCGTGTGATGTTTTGGAATATGGAGGTCAATGTTATGATTACGGGTAGGTATATTATGAACCTCAGATTTTCTAACGAATTTCTCGTACAAGTATGGCGGGTAACTGGTCATTAAGACACTAAAGGCTAGAGTTATTATGTGAAGGGTGCGACGCTCTTTATACTTAAGCCAGTTAAGGCGGTTGTAATAGTTACTAATATGGTCCCATTTTTTTAAATCGTAAATAAACCTTACAGCTGAATTCATGGCCAATTGGAGTCTATTATTGTTTGCGTCGTCTTGGTTAGTGAATAAGGCTGTACAATAATCCAAGTGAGGGAAGACTAGTGTTTTAACTAATGAAATTCGTATGTCGGATGTAAGTATTTCTCTGGCTCTGACAAGTTGATGCTGTGATCCCAAAATTTTACGCCTCGCATAATTTGTTTGAGGCTTCCAGCTAAGGGTTCGATCGAATATGACTCCAAGGTTTTTTACCGTTTCCTCATAAGGTATATTGTGGCTACCGAGTCTTATTTTTGGTAGATTTTCATGGTCTAATTGGGAAAAGAAATAATTGCTCCCTATAATTATTGCTGTTGTTTTCTTGTCATTGAGAACCAAATGATTGGCCTGCGCCCAACTGTTAATTCTCTCGATGTCCTCATTGATAAGTGCGATTGAATTAATACCGTATAAGCGCGTGTAAGAGGCGCACCTTTTTTCCCAGATATTGCAGCCGAAAATGGGGGTGCGCCTCTAACACAAACTTCTTATCTTCCCCCCCTCCCCTTCACCGGTTGCAAGTTCAAGGGGAACTGAGTGGCCTTGGTTTTCAGCGTGAGTCAGTCATCTGAAACCCTGGGTCAAAATCAAGCGGTAGGCAGGGGAGTTTCTCCCTTAGTGACGTATTTTTAAAATGCTCCTGTTTGAATTTCTTGCAAGCATCACGCCGTCACGTCGGTACCCCAGAGGTGAACATTGAAAAGATCGCGCGGGGTGATTCGCTCCGGAGCGCGCGCTAAATTTATTGCCACGAGTGGGCATCCCGCGGCATTTATACTGCATATAGTAATATTGGTGTCAAAACCTGCGGTTGAAAAAATTCGAACGAGTATGCTCATTGTTGGACTTAATGGTGGATAGAAGAAATCGGAAATGCTTATAAGTGAAGAGCGCTGAAGGAGAGGTCGAGGGGAAGAGGGCTCCCTCCCCTCCGTATTTAAAGCTACGAGCGAAGGAGCAAGGGAAGAACACGTCCGATCTTGCATGTGACGTCGTTGCCTTTAAAGCGAAGGGGCGAAGGCCCAGCAATGTGATATACGCAGTTTGCGTTGCCTGAGTTTCCAGTCCGTCTCGTCTTGTTTGAATGCGCTTATGCTACGCTTGTTTCTTCCGAAATTGTGCTGTTTGGACTATGTTGAATATTAGTAGCCTTATTTTAGCTATAAATCTTTGTGTCAATCAATTAGAGCTCAAAAAACTTAAATGCTGTAAGATATACGTCGCGTTAGGTCTAATTCTTTTTTGGAACCTCGTGCGTGTCATACAATTGCTGAAAGATATCGAGATATCTTCGAGCTCAGAAGGTGACTCACGTAGCATTTGACCTCCAGAAACTCGGGGAATTGAACCTGGTAGACCGAAAAAGGTCAGTTGGTGGAATGGGGTAGGGATGAAACACGTTTCCATTGTTCCCCTGTAACTTGATATTTTCCTGTGGAGTCTCGGAAAGGAAAAAAACGGCAGAGGCATTAGCTGATGGAGAGCCGAGTGTAGTTCCATTAGGCCCCTTGCACACACACCGATTTTGGACGGCCAGTAAAATATTGGCCGATATTTTACCAGCGAAGCGATGCTTGCACACACGCCGGATTTTTACCGGTCAAATGATACGTTGCTAAGTTTTTGAGCCGGCGTTGGCGATCCATAGTGACAATAGCCGGCAGCTAACCGGCATTTTGCCGGTGCCGGCGTGTGGTCGGTACGTGTGCAAGCTCCAATGCTCTCCCATTGGAATGTGGACGGCCGATATTTTACCGGCCGTCCAAAATCGGTGCGTGTGCAAGGGGCCTTAAATCTACGACGTGGTTATTATCCTACGGCGCTGAGATTGCCCCGATTGTTGTTCAATCTCTTGGGAAAGCTCATGCCATTTGCCTGTCGTGTTTTGCCTTAAAATTTTCCACGGCTGCAATTCTATTGCAATACTCCTGCGAGAGCTTTTAAACAAAATTGTTCGTGAGTAGGACAAGCAACGTAGAGCGATGGCGTATGCAAAGAGAGGATCGGAACTCTTTCTACTCCCTCTTATGCCGCCGCAGTTATCAAAATTTCCTCTTTCAAATAGTACTGAAAGAGGACATTTCGATAACTGTCGAAATTCCAGGCATACGTCTGCAACACCGCACGATAGGATAAAAAAAATGTCGCAAAATTTTTTTTCTTTATAGCTTCGATCCTCAAAATAGGGGTGCGCCTCTTACATGTGTGCGCCTCTTACACAAGCTTATACGGTAATATTGGACGGCGATGAATGACGATAAATTTGAAAATCGTCAGCGTAAAGGTGGTAGTCAAAATGCATGAGGATATCAGGGAGGTCGTTTATAAAGAGAGAAAAAAGAAGTGGGCTAAGAGCTGAGCCTTGTACCATCCCCACGGGATTAGGAATTCAGTTTGACTGTAGGTTACTACTGACCACCACTGCTTGAGTGCGACCGCTGAGGTAAGATCTAAACCAGTCGACAGCACTCTTTGAGAAATTTAGGGTATTCAGCTTGCGGAGGAGCAATTCATGGCAAACGGAGTCGAAAGCCTTGGTGAAATCGCATAATACTAAGATCGTCACCTGGCGTTTGTCCATTACCTCACGAATGTCCTCGGTAATTTTTAAGAGTGCAGTTTGAGTGCTATGTCGACCACGGAAGCCAGACTGCAAGGGGTTTAGTAAGTTAGCAGTGAATGTATATGAGCTTAATTGCTGACTTACAATCCACTCAAATATCTTGGCAAAAGCACATAAAATTCCTATCGGTCTGAAGTCATCAGGTGTAGAGGGCTGGGGGCATTTAGCAATTGGGTGTATAAGGGAGTGCTTCCAGGTCGCAGGATAGTGTGCCGTTTGAAGTGAGGCATCTATTATATTTAGGAGCGAGGGCAAAATGACAGGTAGAGCCTTCTTAATGCAAGAAATGGGAATATTATCATGTCCTTTGGCATTGAAGGTGATTTTTTTGCACGCGCTAAAAACTGAGGACGATGAGACATGTGAGAAGAAGAACTGATTATGATTCGCTGGAGGTGGGATATGAGGTTCGAGGGAGATTTGCGGTTCACTTTCGACAAACTGATTATTGAGGACATCTGGATGGATATTTAAGATATTGCTTTGGTTTTAGGAGGTAAGATTCCAAGATTACGAATGGATTTCCACATAGATTTAGGATCGCCCTTTTTTCCTAGAGTGCGTTCGAAATAATTTTTTTTTTGCATTGCGTATCATACTCTTCACTTGGTTACGTAGGGTTTTGTATCTAGTGAGAGTAGCCGGAACTTTATATCGCCGAAACATTGCTCGAGTAATATTTCTTTCTTTTATCTTCAGTTTAATTTCCGGTGTGAGCCATGGTGTCGGGGGATGGGTGACACTTACACTTCGGATTGGAGCATGCGAGTCCAGTGTGTTGAGTAGGAGGGAGTTTAACTCGTTAACTTTGTCGTTCACAGAAATCAGTCTGCTGATAGAAGACCAGTTAATCTGGCATAGATCGGTGATGAACTTTTCCTCGTCAAAATTTTTGAAGTCTCTGAAGGTAACAATTTTTGGCGTAAATGATGGAATTAACATTTTGTAAGTAACAAAGACTTGGTCGTGGCATGAGAGTGGCGGATCCAGTGTTTGACCAGAGGACGTAATTTTATTAAGGTCATCAACACAGATAATATCTAGGAGAGAGCTGCAGCTCTTCGTATCACAGGTTGGCATAGTTGGTACAATATTCAAACCACACACTTTTAAAAGGTTAAGGAGGGCATCTTTATCAGCTGTTTCTTTTAAAAGATTGATGTTGAAGTCACCCATGACTACTCGATTTACATAACTAGGAACAGTATTAACAAGAAAACTTTCGAGTTCGGGCAACCCGTTTGTCTTTGGTGGTCTGTATACAATAGTCGCTAATAATTTTGAATATGGACTGCTAATTTGAAGAGAGATATACTCCAGTTGATTATCAATTATATTAGCAGATCGACCCAAATCTTTGACTTTTAATGATGAGTGTACATATATACCGACCCCTCCTCCTAGTTTTCCTTCACGATCATTTCGGTACAGTACAAACCCAGGTAAGGAAACCATTACAGAGTCAATTGATTCGTTTAACCACGTTTCACTCACACCGATTACATGAAAAGTGTTTGTACAATAGTAATGTCTGAAATCATTGATGTGAGCCATCAATGACTGGGTTTTGACATGAGAAATTCTCATTTCCTCATGCAAGGTGGATGTTACTGGTAATTGCACTGGTACCCTTATTTGAGTATCTATAAAAAAATGATCAACATCTTCCTCTTTTCAAATAACTTTTGCGGGGGATCCCTTCTCTTTCCTTGCCAGAATATTCCCACCCCTAACCCAGGCAAACTTGATTTTTCCAGCTTTCTTCAAATCTCTCGTCAACGCAAACAGCTTTTTGTTGACCATTGTGAGTGACTCATCTACGTATATTGGGCTGGAGGAGTCCATGCCAAGGTCTCGGGTATTGAGATCCCTGCGTGTTCGTCGCTTGTTTATTAACTCATCTCTAACAAGTTGTCTTGTGAAACGAACAACAATAGGTGGGATTCTGGTGAGACCTTCCGGATTGTGAGAGGGGCACGGAAAAAAATTTGGTCGATATCTTCAGGTTTCATTTGGACACCTAATACCGACCCTAGCTTTAGGATTGTACCGGTTAAACTGTCACCGGTGTTAACCGGGACGCCACGAATTTCAAGAACGTTTCTTTTAGTCTTGTTCGTTTTTGTTAATTTTAACTTCAAGGTCACATATTTTTTTTTGAAGAAGTCTATTCTTGGCTTCCACTGTTTCTAGTTTATTACACATCACTGATAGTTCCTTCTGAAGCGACTCTAAGCGCTTCGACTGGTCACTTAAGGAGGCACTGTTAGCACTCACCAGATTAATTAATTCCTCTTGCTTGCCCTGCAGAGCGTTCATACGATCGAGGACTTCTTGCAGCATCGTGCGCACAAGTTGACTATCGGAAGAGGTGCCCTCAGAAGACTCAGGTCTCGGTGCAGCTACCATAGGATGACCCGGCGTTTTGGTACGACACGCGTCACAGAACCATTGTCGGCACTTCTCACTAAGTAACTTGAAGTCATCATCGTATATTGAGAGACATACCGGATGATAGAAGTCACCACATTCGCCGCAAGTGAGCGATTTTTGGTCTCGCTTAATGGGTTTCACGCAAGCACTACAGTTAGGCATTTCGCAAGAGCTTTCACGAACAAGAGAGACAGACAGCGATCCGCACTGCTCGAAGGCTGGACTGCGAGTGAACAAGCTATCTATTCTTCCACAAGCTATCTATTCTCAAGCTTTGAACCCTACAGACTGCCAAGGGCATTATTTGCTTATACTGTCTCCTTGATCCCCACATACTCTCACCCTTATCAGGACAAGTAACTGACCACTCAAGGTAGATGTTCATGTAAGGGAAGACATCCCATGTTTAGATGATAACAGTCACAACCCCAGAGCCTGAATACACATATGTATCACATGAAAGCTGACCATATGCATGTCTGTGTACATCACATATGTAGCCTAGGGAGGTCCTCATTTTTAAAGTTTTTGAATTTCTTGTGGGATGCCCCCCAGTTTTGTTCAATTTGGTGAGAAAATAAATCATGAAAATTATTTTTGCAATCGGATACTGGGAAAGCGTGCCGCATCGCACTTAAATTTTGAAATTTTGGTATTTTTGGGTGTTTTCTGAACATAACTGAAGATTACCATATATCTCCGAATATAGTCCCCCTCTGAATATAGTCCCCCCCCCTAATTTCGAGACCTCAGTTTTGGGAAAAATTTTAAAATGCAAAGGAAGGCAATTTTTCAGTGGTTAGCAAGTTAAAATTCTAGAGTCGATAAAAACTACTTTTTTCTGTGAAGAATAAGAACAAATCTGTTCACATATTTTCCATCACAACAAAATAACTATACCTAAAACATGTTGTGATCCATTGCATATATCAGTAATTTATAGTTCCTTAACCAGATGTAATGAAGAAATGAGAAAAATTTTTAAATATCCAAGGCTATTGTATTTTTTTTAAACATTCACAAATTATTAATATTTTTGATCTCCAAATGACTACAGACAATGTCAATATATAAGCTGTAACTTAAAGCCCATAAACAGTATTGCATTTGGCCCTGAAACTTTCTTAGATCCAGTGTAACACACCCATCAAGTCATCACAAATCCAAGCGATTAGAAATTATAAATATTATAAAAATATTGCCATCAAATGCCTGCTAAGCAAAATAATTAAACTACAGGACTTACAAATATCAAATTAATAAAATTAAGAAATAAACTTTTTCCAACAAACATTAAAACTGAAAAAATATAACAATTTTCAATGCCTCGTCGCGAATCATTGCATAAGTTACACAAAGAGCTTCTGCTCTGCATTTGCGCACAAATTCGACGATATATTCATCTAATTCTTTGAATCTGCCGCATCGAGACCCCCGAAATGACTTCCGCGATGTATTAGCGCTTTGCAAGCGAGGTAACTACTCTTTCCAAAGTCGCACCAACTTTCTTTCCACGCCAAATTTTTCAGCCGCCATATGAATTCTATGATTTACGGCGTATTCTGCAACGGCTATTTTTAAATTGGCATCGAAACTCCGTCTTTGATGGCTTCTGCCGCAAGATTGATCCTCATCTTTCTACTTGATCCATCACCTCACTGTTGAACGTAAAATTATTTTTAATAAAGAAAATATCGCGGAAATAATTGCGAAACATTTTGTGACGTAATTCATCGATCCTAATTACCCTGGCGAATTTAAGATATTCCTCCATAAATTGATCGCACTTTCGATGCTGAGTCGCTGGATTTCGATCAAATGCAGTAACGCCGGTGCTTCTGGTTTAAAGCCGTCGATTATTGCGCCTTTTCAGAAACAAATGCATCAACGATTGCGCATTCTTGTTCTGTGAAGGCGGTAAAGACAGTGGTTGTAAACACGAACCGCACGGGCACATGGACGTATAGTAGTTACGGACGCAATGAAATGCTAAATCGTCACGAAAGGTTCACTTAATCTGTTTATTTTTCGCAATGATTTAAATCATTTAACTATTAAATGAGCGACGGGTACAAATACTATTGATTCAATTCTAGTGTTCCATTAATGTAATGATAGTGTGTGTTTAGTTTTGATTTTAATTATTTATTGTTTTGCGTCATTAAGTGATCAGTGTCGACTGAATTATTCTAACAATACTTTTCCAAGAAAAATTAACGGCTACCCGATGGATTCCGTGAAAACGCATATTCGATATGCTATTTGAATCGGAAGAATCGTATCTTTACAACACTTGTGGTAAAATTGTCTTAATTTCCGGTAAAATGTGGCAGTAGTTACTCATATCTCCGATTATAATCCTCATACATATACTCAAATAAAAAGACTACGAGAACATAAGCCATTATGCCGTTATTTATAACTTGATGGTCACCTTTAGTATGCTAAACTAACTGGATTACACTCGATTATAGTCCCCCCCCTTTACTTTTCCGTGGCCATTTTTGGAAAAAAAGGGGGGACTATATTCGGAGATATACGGTATGTCACTCTCGGATTATTCTATAACTTTTTTGCCTTTTATAACAACTTGCTAGACCTTTGCAGAGTATCTCCTCAAATTTCTTTCACTTCTGCCCTTTGGTTCTCGAGATATCGCACCGAGAGTCAGCGTGCGCCACCCCAGTCAGACACTTTAGGTGGCACGTGGGCTGCATACTCTTAATATTTGTTGATCATTCTCACACATCGTAAAAGCATAAAATTCTTTAGAAAACCTTTAAACCGCATCAATATAACCTTGAATACTATATTTATCACTGTTTATTGCCACAACGGGCTTAGTAGCAGTGGTTTATTCTCCACACCTAAATCTTATAACTAAGTGCTTCTGTCTAATTCAGTGAATCATTTCTGAGAGCTAACCCCCTCAATGGTATGTGAATGCGCTTCTTGTTGCATGTGTTTCTTTGCCATTGGACAAGCTCTGGGTTTCAACTTATGAGATTTTATTTCTTTGCATCAGGAAAAGGTGGGGTTAGTTGATAGTAAATAGATGGGTGGGGGAGGAGCTAAGTTCTCAAAACCATCCACTCTCCCTCTGATTGCCACGAACTGCAAAATGTTTTAAATACCATTTCACAATGGTGTCTTACCTGGGAACTAAAGCTCAGTGAGCTTAAGTGCAATACCATGTCTGTCAGCCTAAAAAAGTCCCTCTTAGCTTCAATTACTCTTTAAACTCAATACCCGTGAATCACAAGTCGTCAGTAAAGGATCTGGCCTCACTGATACTAAACTAAATTTCTCCAAGCACATACAAACAGTCAAATCTAAAGCCATGTCCCTTTTAAGCCTACTATATAAATACTCAGAAATTAAAGACCCACAAGTTCTTTGTTGTTATTTTTCAACAACTGTCCTTCCTGTGATAACCCATTGTTCTTCTATATGGGCAATGTCAGCTCTGTCAAATCTCTCTGCCTTCAAATATCCTACTAACTTCTTCCCAAGTATGCATAGTAAAATATAGAGTCCCTCACTCACAGCCAAATACACCCACTAAAACCATTCCAACTTCTCTCTCCATTCTCAACCTTCCTTTTCTATGCATAAAAAGTGACCATAAATTTATTAACAATATCCTCAACTCAATCACAGATGACTGTCCAGAACTCCTTTCTTTTCTTAATTTCCGAGTACCCTCCCACCCTGTGAGCACCCACTATCACTGCTCCACCTACTAGTTCCCAGATTATCACTTATTCAACACTCACTATTTTCTGCCTCCCCTCACTTCTTAATTCCCTTCCTCCAACTATTGATCCCTTTTCACTATCCCCGAACATCTTTTCCAACTTCGTTCTATCTCACCTCTCTGAACATCAATAGCAACATTTCCCATTTCTTACCACTGCTCCCACTATCTTTAGTGTACTTGTATTCTTTAATTTCAAGGATTTGATTCTCGGCATATTTTATGTATCTGATTCCCACTACATTAGATGTATTTTGTTTTCTTGTTATTGGGCCACTATAGATTGGCAATATTGCTGCATGCAGACTTTTGAAATATGTAAATAAATAAAGATGAGCAATCGCATTGCCTTAAGTCGCCTTTAAGATAAAATATAATTGTTGTAGATCTTTAATCTGTGTGAATCTTCAGGGTTGTAACTTGGTGTGGAAACTTAGAAGGTTGGCCACTAGTATATATATGTGTGGATCACTGTGTATTGAAGTTAGTTTTTGTATTGCAATAAGTGTTACACCACAATAAAAGATTAAAACATGGCGCAGTCTTGTGGAATTGATTAACTGTGACCTACGACTCTTCTGACGTGTGGAACTAATAGTAACAGTTTCGTGTACTTCAAGTGGTTGCCGAACTGCCGAAACTGCAGAGATGGCAGGTATTCACCTTGTTAAACTGCCCGATAGTGTCGATTTAGAGAGCCCTACCGCCTATAAAGATTGGCTTATATTTGTGGGGGATTTTGAAAATTATCTTATCGCCACGGGACAAGATGAATCGGCGGACAAAGTGAAAATAGCTCTCCTAAAAAATATGTTGGGATCGCAGGGTCGAGCTCTATTTGAAACTTTTGATTTATCTAATGAAGATAAGCTAGCTTACGTCAAAGTTAAGGAAGCTTACGAAAAGTTTGTAAATCCAAAGCAAGACCCAATTTACGAACAGTTCGTGTTTCATCAACGGTTCCAACAGGAAGGAGAGACATTTGACCACTTTCTGACAGATTGTCGGCGACTTATAAAGAATTGTGGTTATGATAGTCCAGCCCCTCAGGAAGAATATATGATGATCTTCCGCGTGATTCAAGGCATCCGGGACAAGGGCGTTCAAGAGTCTTTGCTGCGAATGGAGTACAGAACCCTCGCCAAAGTAGCGGCCTACTGTCGGTCAGTTGAGATTAGCCGCCATCAGGTTCAACAAATTAACGGAGCCAATGAATCTACCCAACCTAGAATCCAAGAACTAAGCAGTGCCGGTGTGGATCATGTCAAAAGGAAAAGCAAGCCTAAGTTTTCAGGTAATGGTGGTATTTCACGTAATGAGGCGAGTGCAAGTTCCGGAAATGAAGAATTTAATTGCCGTAGGTGTCAAACTTCGCACAAACCTAGAGCGTGCCCTGCCTATGGAAAAAACTGTTAAAAATGCGGAATTTCCGGCCATTTCGCTGTTTCGTGCAGGGTACGCAAAGTCAGAGAGGTGAAAACATTTCAATCTGAGGCATCATCGGATGAATCTATAATTTGTGACTCTGTTAAAGTTCACTCAGTAAATCTCAATCCACCAGAAAAAGAATGGAGACAGTTAATTTTAATCGAAAACCTTCATGTAAGTATTAAACTGGATCCAGGCTCGGAGATAAATATAATTCCGTTACAACTGTTTAAAAAAGTGAATCACCTAAGTAAAGTTGAGCCCACTAACATTAAAATTGAAGTCTGGGGAGGTACTGTTATACCTGCAGTGGGAGTTGTAAATCTTAGTTGTGCAGTTAGAAATGAATGTAAAAATGTTCAGTTTGTTATTATAATAATAATATCTTTATTGTTCTATGGGTCAAACATGTGACATAGAACATTGTCAGGGAGAACATCAAAACATACATGTTGTCATAAACTATCACACAAAAATTCATTTACATTATAATAACCCTTAGGCTGTAGAAATTTTTTAAATTCTGTCTTAAAAACATTAATATTTGAAATATGTTTTATACTCGTAGGCAATTTGTTAAAAATAAGCGAGGCAGAGTGATGTGGACCTCTTTTGGCACATAATTGTTGTAAGATATGTATATTTTCACTCCCACGGGTCAGATAGGCATGAACCGAGGAGTTTGGTAAAAATAAGGTAGGGTTCTTTTTTACAAATAGTGCACAGTAAAAAATGTACATACTTGGTAGTGTCATTATATTATATTTTAGAAATAATGGCTTTCCAGGAGACCTGATGGACACATTTGCCATAACTTTCAAGGCTCTTTTTTGCATAGAGAATGCTCTAGCAGCAGCACTTGTGTTTCCCCATAAAACTACACAATAAGCCAAGTGAGAATGAATTTTGGCATAATATATCAATTTCAGTATTTCTAATGAAGTAGTTGGAGCCAATTTGCGAATCATATATATTCCCGTTGCCATTTTGCTAACTAAATCCTCAATATGATATGGCCAATCAAGGTTTTCAGTTAATTTCAACCCTAAAAATTTTGTAGAGCACGACTGCTGAATGGCTGTTGATGAATTAGTCTTAAGTAGAGGACTAATTTTGTGATGGAAATTTAAAAAACATGTTTTATTTCCATTCAATTTTAAGTTATTACTTTTACACCAGTCAATCATCTGTGCTACTGATGAGTGTGCCATATCAATCACCTCCCCTGTCTTATTACCAAAACTCAGAGTAGTAGCATCATCAGCATATAAAATGACTTTACTCTGATGCAAATGAGATGGTAGGTCGTTAATAAAAATGATGAATAATAGTGGCCCTAGAATAGATCCTTGGGGCACTCCACAATTTGAAATAAGGACATCTGAGTAGTTCTGATTAACATCACCATTACAATTAGTGTTTAATTGCACTACCTGCTTACGATTAGTTAAATAGGATTTAATCCAAGCTAAAGCATTGCCATTAATTCCGATTTGGACAAGTTTACTGTACAATATGCAATGATTGACAGTATCAAATGCCTTTGTTAAATCATAAAAAATCCCAATAATAGGGTGGTTTCCTATTATTTTTTTATTGCCTAAATCGAAAGATTATTACTCCTGGAGTACGTATTTCGCGCTTTTAGATTTTTAAATGACGATATCTATTTTTCGCGATAAAATGAAAAGTGAAAATTTTCAAGCGCGCAAAAACGCGACGCGTAAGTATGAAAGTCCGTGCGACGCATTTCTGGTTCCCCCTCTCTCCTTGTGTAGTGACCTTGATCGAGGCTCTGAGCGCTGATAGGACGCAGGATGCTAGCGGATAGCTGAGTACCTTGCTGAATGGTAGCGCTTGGCTTAAAAAAGGTTTATTAATACCTTATCAAACGAAGAAAACTTTCCGACCTTAGCCAGTTTTAATAGGTGATTATTAAGACATGTTTCCCTGAGCTCTGTGCCTCATGCATGCATTGGTAACCTCAGACGATGTATAACTCCTATCCTCTCGTGTAGAAACTAGGTCCCTGTGACGTCACGCGGAGTGGAATCGCATGGGCGCCAATCTGGCCTTTTTCAAATGAGGATAAAATTTGACCCTTGCCATTCGTCTAAACCGGTATTTCTAAAACAAAATAATTTGTGTATTATGAATACACTAATGGTGGGTAACGAATCGCAATCAATGCCTATCGTTTTCTTTGATGAAGGAAACTACCCTATTGCTTTCTGGTTGGCAAGACCTAAGATAATGTCATTAACAAGCTGAAAAACAGCAGACATAGTTGACTTGCCTTTAATAAAGCCATGTTGGGAGAGATTCAATAAATTAAATTTACACAGATAGACAATGATACGGTTGTAAAAGAGTTTTTCAAAGATTTTCGAGAAAACAGAAAGTAGTGCTATGGGTCTATAGTTAGTTGAGTCACTCAAAGATCCCTTTTTATGAATTGGGCATAACACAGAAAATTTTTAATTTGTCGGAAAATGACCATTGCAGATTGATAAATTGAAGATATCCGATAGAGGGGTAGAAATAATTTTAGCAGCTAGCTTAATAATAGGCATAGGTACCCCATCACTTCCGACAGACCATTTATTAGCGAGAGATTTTATGACATCTTCAACCTCGGCAGGATCTGAGGGAAAAAGAAATATTGAGGCAGAAGTACTCATCGCTTTGATAGTGGATGGAATGCTATCATCATTAACTTGACAGAACTGTTTATTAAAACAATTTGCTATGTTTTCGGGCTTTGAAACAGCAATATCCTTAAACTTTATGAAAGGTGGCGACTGTTGGGTGGGTTTATTATTCGTCTGCTGCTTAATAACATTCCATGCTGCTTTGCATGAATTATTAGATAAGGAGATACACTGGCTGTAATAATTTTTCTTAAACTCCTAGATTTGAGTTTTATAATTGTGCAGAAGTACTTTATACTCATTATAAAGAGATGGATCAGAAAATTTACATTGACGATGTAAATCTCTTACTCTAATACTCATGTCCATCAGCTCCGACGTGAATTTGACATTTTTCCTTTTACAGGTAGACTTTATTGTTTTTAAAGGAAAGGAATGGTTAAAATTTAATAAAAATTTGTTAAGGAAGGAGTTAAATTTAATATCAACATCAGAAATGTAATTCTCGTCCTCCCAAATTACGCATGCCAAACTCTTAAGAAATTCATCAACGCTGCTATCATTATAAAAACGTTTAGTAATATATATTGGTGCAGTAGATTTAAAATCATCAAGCTTCACCTCAATATCAAGGACACAATGGTCAGACATATGACTAAATATGGTATTACACAAAATCCTCTTATTTGGTAAGTTAGTTACAACTAAGTCGATAAGAGTAGAAGATTGAGAAGTTACCCTTGTGGGGACATCGTTAATTACTGCTAAGCCAAAAGATTGAAACAGGGCACCAAGTTCTTCACGTTGGATAAAGGGACTTTTTAAATCAATGTTAAAATCACCAAGGATTATTAGGTAGTTAACATTACAACTTAGCACAAATTGAATTGTGTCACTGAATTCTGTAAGAAAGAGATGAAAGAGGCACTTGGAGATCTATACGTCACAATTACCCCTAGACTGAGTTTATATGCTCTTAAGATTACTGATGCACATTCATGGACTTTTTCAATGTTATGTTTCGTCTTCTTGCATGAAAAAGACAAGGAAGGTTTGCAATAAATTGCAACACCTCCCCCTCTGTTATCCTGTCTACAAAACGAAGCTGCAAGTTTCATGTCATTGATAGCATAGCATTGTATTTTGTCACTTAACAGCCAATGTTCAGTTACCAATAAAACATCACTCTTCTTTTCTATATAGATTCTTATAGATTCTAAGAGTACTCCACTGTTGGGATTACAATCATGTGTTGATTTCAATCTGGTAAAACATGTTCACGATATTTCCAGCAGTAATAGAGATGCTTTTGTGTTACATTATAAGGAAAATTTCAGTGGGATAGGCTGTTTACCACAAAAATGTAAAATTGTCATTAGAAGTAATGCAAGCCCTGTTTGTAAACCCCCAAGGAGAGTTCCTAGTTCCATTAAGCCTCAGTTGAAATCAGAGCTGGATAGGCTGGAAAAGAAGGGTATTATAAAAAAGGTAGATACCCTTGATGCCAATTCTTGGGTTAGTAACTTGGTTATTGTCGAAAAACCTTCAGGTAAACTAAGATTGTGTCTGGACCCCACTGAATTAAACAAAGTGATTCTCAGGGATTATCATGAAATTCCCTCAATTGAGCAGTTGTCTGAAAAATTAAGTAATAAGCACATATATTCAGTGTTTGATCTAAAAGAAGGGTTTCATCAGCTACGGCTTGACAATGATTCGTCGTCCAAGTGTTGTTTCTCTACCCCATTTGGGTGCTATAAATATTTACGCATGCCATATGGGTTGCCCAATGCCCCAGAGATGTTTCAAAAAGTAATTGAGCAAAATTTTGGAGATATTACAGGTGTAGTTTTGTTTTTTGATGATATTCTATGTACCGGAAGCTCCCAAGCTGAGCATGATGAGTATGTAAAACAACTGATGGAGAGGGCAAAAGTAGTTGGGGCCAAGTTCAATAGAGACAAACTCCAGTACAAAGTATCTCAGGTGAAGTATGTTGGGCAAATATTTTCTAAAGAAGGTAAGAAACCAGACTGGGATCGTATTCATGCCTTGGTAAACTTGCCCGCACCAGGTGATCGCAAAGAACTACAGAGAGTCTTAGGAATGTTTAATTATGTTCGGACATACATACCAAATATGTCCAACATTTGTGCTCCTCTCCATGATTTACTTAAAACTGATGTAGCATGGCAATGGCTTCCGAGCCATGAAGTGGCATTTACTCAGCTTAAAAATCTAGTATCCAATGCCCCTGCACTGGCTAACTTTGATCCCAGTGCTAAATTGGTTACACAATGTGATGCTTCACAAAGTGGGCTAGGGTGTACGTTGTTTCAGGAAGGTCCTAAAGGTCTTAAACCAGTGCACATAGCCTCAAGATCACTCACCAGTAGTGAGTGCAATTATTCACAAATAGAAAAAGAGCTTTTAGCAGTCTATTTTGCAGCTTCCAAACTACATTACTATATTTATGGCAAACCAGTCCTGGTTCAGAGTGATCATAAACCCCTAATCAATGTTATGACTAAACCAGTGCATCAAATTGGTGCTGTTCGTTTGCAGCGACTAAGGTTGAAATTATTGAAGTATCATTTAAATGTTACTTATTTACCGGGTAAACTTATGCATTTTGCCGACCATTTGTCACGCTCTTATGTTACAGACCATGTCACTGATGACCCACAAATGCTAGAGGTAGTCCATTCCATTAGCAAGCATCTGCCTATGTCAAAAGAGCGTCTGTCTCAGTTTCAATTGGAAACTAGCAAAGATATGGCCTTGAGTAAAATAAGTCAATTTTGTAAGTCAGCCTGGCCAGTTTATAAAAAGTTATCTGATGAGTGTAAACCATATTATAAGCTAAAAAATGATCTTTGTTTTGAAGAGGGTTTAATTTTTCTAGGGGAAAAAGTAGTAGTTCCAGGTGCTTTGAGATCGTAGGTCCTTAAGTTGCTACATGAGGGTCACTGTGGAGAAACTAAAACTAAGGCTAGAGGTAGAGGGTTATTTTATTGGCCAGGCATGTCATCTAGCATTATAGATTACATAAAATCGTGTGGAATTGTGAGAAGTTTCGCCCAGCCAATTTTAAGCAACCATTGCAACCCCACTCTATGGCAAATCTGCCACATGAAAAAGTGGGTGCAGATATATTTGACTATTCTGGTAAATGTTATCTTGTCCTCATAGACAAGTATTCTAAGTGGGTTGACTTTTGCAAACTTAAGTCCAAAACAGCACCAGCTGTCATAGATGCTATGCAGACTGTGTTCAGTACTCATGGGTTTCCTCGAGTTCTCCTGGCAGACAATATGCCATTTGGGTCCTGGGAATGTAGGCAGTACTATAAAAGTAATGAAATAGAGCTGAGAACAAGTAGTCCTCACTATCCACGCTCTAATGGACTTGCGGAAATAGGGGTGAAGCTTAGTAAAATGATTCTAAAAAAGAGTCGGGAAGAAAAATCCGATTTCAGAAATCTTTTGCGGGAATATCAAAACACTCCTCTGCCTGGACTAGACTGGTCCCCATCGCAGTTGCTGGTTAATCGTTTACTATGCACAAAGATGCCGGTGACGTACAACACGCTTAAACCCAAAGTCATCCGACCACAGATTGTGGTAAAAGCATTACAATCGAAGTCGAATCAAATGAAATCCAACTATGATAAAACCTCCAGACGGAAGGAAGTTACTTTTCAGATGGGTGAAAAGGTACTCATTAAAACAAGGAGTGTGATAATTGGGAGCCTGGTGTCATTGTAAATAGACATACAAGTCCTCGTTCGTATTTGGTGAGAAATTCAGTGGGAAATGTAGTGAGGCGTAATGTCACACATTTAAAAAAAAGAATGGTAGCATGTCCCTCATCTTATGCAACATTACTACCAGATGTGAATGCACCAATCCATAATGCTGTAGGGTCAGAGAATCAAAATGTTGTACTAAGATCTGATATATATCCTGTTCATCCACCTATGTCTACCGCTGGGAGTGGTCATGTGAATCAACCAGGTGTACCCAACCCTATTGTACATCCTGCTGGCCTACCTATAACTATTACAAGGAGTGGCCGCATGGTTAAACCTCCAAGGCGTCTTGATTTGTAAACTTTCAATTTGTATGTTCTTTTTACTCCTAAAAGGGGAGGTGTTGTAGATCTTTAATCTGTGTGAATCTTCACGGTTGGCCACCATGTAACTTGGTGTGGAAACTTAGAAGGTTGGCCACTAGTATATATATGTGTGGATCACTGTGTATTGAAGTTAGTTTTTGTATTGCAATAAGTGTTACACCACAATAAAAGATTAAAACAATAATTTTTCTCTGAAAGAAGTAGCGAGATATTTATGGGAATTGAGTAAAATGGCAGGCTTTTAGACCACAATGCGTCGTAGGAAGAGTTGTGCTTTTCTTTCTGGGGAATACTCGTGTACAGTAGACTCATTATTACGACCAACCTTATTACGAAGTTCTAGTTATTATAAAGCAAATCATTGGTCCCGACGAAAAAGGCCTATCCAATGTATAGTACAAGAAATGTTATTACAAAATTTTCGTTATTACGAAATTACAAACGTCAGTCCTGGTCCAGCCGGCAACAAAAAGAACTTTATTAAGAAGTTCCACGAATAAGGAACAGAGTTTAGGTGAATATACACTAGGCTACATTATAACCATTGCACTATGTCCTACTACACCTTGATAATGACATAGTGTACTGTTGAAACCTGGGTCGGTTATTAAAACTCCTGTGGAACATACAAAAGTGTATCTTCATTATGTTTCCTGCTGCATGAGTCATCTACTAGCCCAAAAGGTGTCTAACAGTTACTTTCGGCAATTGATATTACACCTTTATTGGATTGAAATATTAGTAATTTGCGCATAATTTAAAAAAGAATAAGACCAAACACGGCATATTTCTGACTTTATTTAAGCATTTTACGCAAGGAAATAAAGGTCAAAATAGGATAGAGTCTTAGCATTCTGGCAAAACTCGATATCCTCCCAGCTGAGCTTCTTGGAAGTTGATGTGGTATTTTTTTCCAAAAACATATATCAAGTTACAATTTATGAGTCATGCTACAAATCTCTTTTGACACAGTCACAGACAAAGGGATATTTTATCAGGATATTTGATTTCTCCCTGCTTGCAATTCGAATTCATCTGCTTATCTCTTGAGAACTTCCAAAGATGGACTGAAAATAATTGAAGAAGAAGAAAATACGGTGGAGAAGCACGTCTACGCCATGGATTGTCCGCTAGCACTTGACAGTAGGAGTGGGGGTAAAGTGAGCTACCTGTTGAAAATAAGAAGTTGGATGAAGCCGAGTATCAGATGGGCGTGCCGCTGAAATGGCGTTTGGTAGATAAGAATGTATACATCAGACAGAAGTCCATCGTAGCAGTGTAAATGCCGAGACAGAATGCAATCATTTTTTTGTGAGGTGGTATGTCCCCGTAGGATATTTGAAAGAGATGTTAGTTGAATAAACTATATGCCCAAATTGTTACCATAAAATTAAAATATTCCATTAATCAGCTAAATTCCTGTTTGAATCCTTTAAAGGAAATCACAATTACTCGCCATAATTTTGGGTTTCCTCCTGCATAGGCAGCCTAGACAAACATTCCCGCATTCATCGTTTTTTTCGTCCATCCCCTTGAAAAACAATAGATCGAGGTTCCACTGCATACCTTTTTATTTAAGCATTCATCGAGGGAAATAGCAGAAGAAACTAACGTTTAATATGCTTTGCCCAATTCTAGTATTCGAGTTATTCGAAATTCGAGGTATTCGAATATTCGAGCTATGATTTAATATTCGAATTCGATATTCGAGTTCGAGAAATCTGCCATTCAGCCCATCTCTGTGTATTACACATCATTTTTTCCTCATATCAATTGAAATTTCTGCCAGTGCTAGCAGAAGGAGTCACAATAATGAATAATGCAAGGATCTTGAGAGCTTGTGTGGAGAGCAATAATTACCTGGTCGACTGCTGCTCCCAATTCTCTCTCGAACTTCTTTTGCCCTTTCCATTTTCTTCAACTCCAGGGCATACTCCACAGCTTCCTTCAAACCTAATTCACTGCAGAGGCGAACCAATATCCTCAAACCTACAAGAACAAAATAATTACACCCACGATGAGTATTCGTGTGCACAAGAAACATTTTAAATATGATTATTAGTCTGGCACCAAACTTTCTTAACATATTAATGTCTGTGGGAGATGAACTGTGAGATCTTATCCATGCTCCATACTGTGACGGCACTCTGTAAATAACAGCCAAAAGACTTATTTCGATGCGTTAGTTAATTTTGTTGTTTTACTTATTATTGCGTGCATTTTTTTTTCTTTTATCTTGCTGAATGAGGGTATAAGTGAACAAATGAACAGTGAAAGTGATGGAAATTAGTTCGCCTAGTTCCCACTACGTTGTTGCTATTCATGCCCAATGCAGACGACGTTAATGCGGGGAATGTTGGGTAGTGAGTGATGAATAAAAAGGGAGAAAAAGGAGACGAAGCAGATACTAACACACAAGCAGAGAGTGACACAGAAAGAGAGAGAGAAAGGTTCTAGTGGACGCACGATGGAGTTAACAAACCGAGAGGAGGAAAAGGGGGGAAGGCCTTTGCTTTAGGACTATGCTATACCTGTTCCTACACATTGGAGGGTCGATCTACCACGCACCTACCACGCAATTTGCTGTCTGTTTGTCCGAGTATCTTCTACAGTTGATCCTCTCCGGAAAGGAAGGTAAGCTAACATACTGACTTAGAGTAGTAGATAGTGACAAAAATTTCATGAAATCCAAGTCAGTGGCTGGGTGAACTGACACGGAACGACCCAACTGTGTATCTGCATCACACAACAATGTTTAGAACTACAATAGCATTACATGCAACCAGTGGCGCAGCGATGGGGGATTTTGGGGGTTAAACCCTTCCCCCCCCCCCTCAAGAGCTCAGAGAAATTTTTAAGTTTAATCCATTTTACATAATTGGATTGATATTACTAATAGAATAGCGTAAGGATTAATTATATATCCCTCACAAAGCCGTAAAACTCACCATTTTGAACCGTTTATCTTAAAATCCCGCAATTTATTAATCTCGCACCTACCACTTACCCTGGTGGGTATTCCATACCTACACACACCCCGGTATTAGTTGCACCTAAACCCCCCCCCCCAGCCTTAATTCCTAGCTGCGCCCCTGCATGCAACGAGTTGTAGGAACAGAACGAGACGACCACTCAGCAAGAGGAAGGGGTGGGCAGCAGAAGCAGGTTAAGGAGAAGTGGAAGGGAACGGACTCGGAGGGGGAGCGCTCCCTCTGTCTTTCAATGAGGGAGTCAAGAACGAACATGTCAGATCTTGCTATTCTGTGACCTTGTTGCCTTTAAAGTGATGCCGGGCGAGCTACGTGATACGCCGTAGGCGTTTGCAGGCCTTGTTTCGAGTTTCTTGTTTGACCGTGCTGATGCCACACTTGTTTCCTTGCAAATCACGCTGTTTGGATAATGTGGAATACATATTGGTATTATGTTGTTGTAACTAAAAAAACTTTGTTTCAATCAATTAGAGCTTAAAAAAAACAGAAATAAGGATAGAAAAGTGATGTGTTTGGTCTCATTCTGTTTTGAATCTTGTGCATGTCATCTAATTGCCGAAAGCTATCAAGACATCTTCAGGACCAGTAAGTCGCTCACCTAGCATTAGGCCACCAGAAACTTGAAGCATTTGGGCATTAAAGCAGGTAGGACAAAAAAAGTCAGTTGGTGAGATGGGGAAGGGACGAAACATGTTTCCATTGTTCTCTTTTAACTTGATACTTTCCTTCGAAGATAATGACTTACGAACTGTGTGGTCTTGGAGAGGAAAAAAATATCAGAGGCATGGACTGATGGAGGGCCGAGTGTGGTTCTATTTTTTTAAATCTGCGATGTTGTCACTTTTGATGTGGTTATTATCCTATGGCATTGAGATTCTACTGCCAGTTGTTCAATCTCTTGGGAAGAGTCGTATTATGTGCCAGTCACATTTTGCCTTCAAATTTTCCACGGCTGAAATTCCGTAGCAATACTCCCACGAGAGCTTTTAACAAAATTGTTCGTGAGTAGGACAAGCATCATAGTGCAACGGCACATGCAAAGAGAGAATTAGAACTCTTTCTACTTCCTCTTAAGGGATGTTGCATTCACAAAAGCATTGATTTAAAATTTCAGTTTCAGATCGATACGTTCAGCAAATTTCAGTCTGTAGTATCCAGTAAGGACATTATCCAAGGATATTTAGACTTCAGGTATCTGATCCGACCATCCATATGTAATAATAATAATGTTTTTTTTGTTCCAAGAGGTTGCCAATGGAATGGACATATAAAAACGTCAAATGCTACAAAAATGCAGTTTATATATGTAAAATCTTTAAAATACTATGGGTAAAAAAAGTAAGCAGTTTATACAACAAGAGTACATATAAACAATTAAGCAAGAAAATCATTTAGGTAATAAAAGTTCCGTTAGAGCAAATACTCTTTCAATGCACATTTGAAATTATTAGGGAATAGAGACTTGATGTTAGCTGGTAGTTTGTGATATATCTTACTTGCTGATTAAAAAGCACCCCATTGACAAAATACTCAGCAAAAATCTCTTAAATGTATGTCTTTACTCGCTCTGCTTTGGTGACTACTTACATTGATGTATTTAGTGAAGTACATACTCAGGATTATTTAGATGAAGATTGAACAGCTAAATATGTACAGAGAAGGAAAGGGGTAGGATTTTACGTTCCTTTAAGAATAGTATAACAGGAGACCTTTCAGGTACATCAGCAATGGCTTTTGCAGCTCCACTGAGATGGCTTTGGAGCACCAGGTGGCATTAGCACAGAAGATTATGCCACAGGTAAGCAGTGGATGTATTTTGGCATGGAGAGAAGCTTCTCAAGTGCCTCTATGATTATTTCGGACAATTTTCTAATAAAAAAATACCAGATGAAATTCTCTTCGTCACAGCATCAACACATGCCCAGTCAATATCTTCAGAGAGATGAAGGTCACAAGGAAAACAAAGATGCACTGTTTAGAATGTGAAATTGGAAGTAGATGATTGACTAGGTGAGTGGGCAATAAGTTACAGACCTGAGAGTGGAAGAGGTCAGCAGCAATGATTGTAGCATCGGGGCAGAGGGTGCTACTGAAGGACATAGGACTATGATTGACACTGGAAAACTCTGTTATTATCTCATGTCTCTGAGATTTTCATTTAATAATATTTTATGATCAGAATTATGAAGACAAAACTTAAATTGTCCTTTTAAGCCCATTTTCCAATTACTCAACATTACCACGAGTCCATTATTTTTATGTGCTCCTAATTCCCATGCATTAAAATTCATTTCAGAGTCACCTGTAGAATCATTTTGAGGGGCACGGAATTACTCAGAATACAAAGTAAATAAAAATTCAACCAACACTCTGCGTCTTCTGGGAAATTCTGGTGGATGTTGCGGTAGAGTTGGAGGGCTTGGTGGTAGCTACCGCTCAGGCGGTGGCAGGAGGCAACGGACAGGTGCCAGCGGACATTGTCTGGGCACAACATAGCTGCCCTCTCATAGAAGCCGATTGCCTTCTCGGGCAGCTGCAGTTTGATGTAATATGAGCCCAGCCAATTGATGACATCCAGATTGGAAGGGTAATATCGGTAAGACTGTAGCAGAGGGAAGGAAAAATGTGAAATTAGCAACTGCAAGACATGAGGTAAAGTTCAGAAACAAAAGTAAAAGAAAAAAATCATGAATGCATACAATGAATTATTTTGCTTAATCCATTGAAAGTTATACAGGGAAAAGTAAACACAATTGGTGATAGGATATATAGTCACAAAGAGGTATTAACGTGTCAATGCCAAACAATACAAGGAGATTTACACTAACAAGGGGAGACCACGAAAGTTGCTCCGTCTTTTTCAATGCCGTATATTTTATGGCCTTCGGAATGGTGAACACATCTCTGAACTGATAGTGGTTCCATTGCATGGGCCTTAGTTTGGCTATAATTAATTAATTTTCAAGCGGTATTTTTCACAAGCTGTATTTAATTCCAAAATTTTGCACTTTTCAGTAGACGGGTCAGGTGGGGTAGTGGCACCGTACGTGACTCCCACCCAGGGGGCTAGGGTTCAGGGCTTCGTCATGGCCGTTTATTTTGTTGTCTTCATTGTTGTCAGAAAGCATACACATGAGACAATTTTTTATCACCATAATGGCATTTAGGTATTTAAGCAGGGTCATTTCAAATGCGGAGATACGACTACACTAGCAAGGGTTGGTGTGCGCTAAAATATGAACTTTTTCTTTTCTTATGCCGATCAACTTCCACATTAAAACTGGAAACCACTCTTGCGAGAGCACATGCCATTCAATGCTTGTGGCGATCAACAACATGCGTACAGATATAATAAATAAGAACACGAAACGATTATAAAATGCCATATTTCTCGAACACTTGTAATTCACTTGACTCCAAAGGGAGTTTACTTACACAGTACCTATGTGCTACAAGAACTATTCCGAAATACGATTTCAATTAACAAATAGAATGAAATAAAATTTGATAACCCTGGACCGGGCGCGCTGGCGCATAAAATACGTCAATCTTCGAAAACCAAGGATTTCATCACTGTACATACATTCTGGGCTAGAATGCTCTCGTGTATCTCTACAATGTACTCTGACTATCTATATTGCGAGTTCTCAAGATTCGACGTATTGTGGCTAATTTTTTTAGATCAGCAAGAGGAACCCGTCACCCGTGGTGTATAAATTACGCCGTGCGAGCGGCCGTGTACCACCAGTACCTTTATATCTGTATCACCTATAAATGTACAAGATTGAACTAATTTCTACAAATACAGATACATTTTTTTTTAAATCGAGTGTTATCATATATGCACATATCATGGGCAAAGTATGCCATTCCCCTGGTCGTGTAAAAATAACATTCGCGCATGCTAGAGGGTTAAAAGCAACAATCATGCCAAATGTGTCTTGTGCTCGCCGCTTCCCAATAATTCCGCAGCCCTTCCAATATAATAACAGGAGGCCCACCAACAAATATCATTTCTTCGAAAAAAAAAAAAAAAGGCACTGTTATAGCCCCCCTGCCAAACAAAATAAACTGCCATGATGAAACCCCGAACCCTAGCCCCCTGGGTGGGAGTCACGTACGGTACCACTACCCCACCTGACCAGTGTACCGAAAGGTGCGAAATTTTGAAACTAAATATGTACGGCTTGTGAAAAATACCGCATGAAAATTAATTAATTACAGCCAAACTAAGGCCCATTCAACGGAACCACTACTAGTTCAGAGATGTGTTCACCATTCCGAAGGCCATAAAAAATACGGCATTGAAAAAGACGGAGCAAGGTATGTGGTTTCCCCTTGTAAAATATTTAGGTATTTTTCACAGTTTCGAGGATTTGCCATCGATCAACAAGCATCGAAACACATTACACTGAAACGTTTGCTTTTTCTAAAATCATCATGTAAGAGCCATTCTTTTAATTTCATCAAGGGTGAATCAATACAAGTGTACACCAATTCCTCCCTTCAAAATTACTATTACTATCCTCAGGGCTAGGAATTGATTTCAGAATTTCTTGGGAATAAAAACCAAATATTTGGTGTTTGAACATAAATTATTACTGAAACCTTGGTGAGGAAGTCCTACATGTTCATTTTAATTGACCAACCCTCGAAAAGAAAAAAATCTAAATATCAAACTTAAACGTCAATAGATGAATTCAAATTTATTATACACTATTTAATGTGTGAAAAGCAGTTTAACCAATAGCCAGCCCTGATGGCACAAGCCAAAACAGAGCAAATCATTGCATATTATGAGGAAAACATGACATTTGTTGCAGCTGTCCCTTGGACAATTCTAAGTTATTTTTCACACGGAACCCACAACTATATCCACATGCATACATTGACAATGGTGGTGAGGGAGGGAGAAAGAGTGGCGTTAATTCATTTTCAATAACATTGATTATTCTCAGTGCAAACAAATCCAAGGAGTCCTTTCCACTTGAGTAAAATCCACTGGAAGAAATAATGACGCTTAATTTTCTATTTGGTGACCAAAGCCATCTTGAAACACAGTGATGTAAAGTCTCTCGGGTCCGCCGGAGGTCGCAGAGGGAACGCGAGGAAGGGAATTAAGGAATTAATAACCAATTCCCGGTCCTTTCCATAACTCCTCTTTATTCGAGTTAAGATACAACCATTCCACAAGGCGTCTACAAACCAACTCCACACGTCGTGTCTCCTTCCCACCGACGCCGTCAGCCAGCTTGCAGTTCCCACCGCTCTTCTCACCGGATGCAGGGAGAGGTGGGAGGAAGGCATTAGGTATCTGCTTGCTCTACAGGTAAGTATGGTGGGAATGCAAGTCAGCGTGAGACTCACACCATTCCCCCCTCCAAAAGAAAAATTGAACATAGTGAAATTTTTCTAACTGTCAGCCGACCACTTGCATTCCCACACCACATAGAGATTTATACCACTTAACATTAACAGCTCCATAAAAATTGCAAACAATCGATTATACTGAAAAGTCAAAATAAAAAATAAGACATTGGTCACCACCGATAGGAGAATAGGATAAAATGTCGAAAAAACAAGACAGGAATACAACACCACAATGAACCCAAAACCCAATATAACGCTATGAAGAAAATCACAATCCCACACTATATTGATTATGGTAACCCCTTCAAAGTCAGCACAAGTCATTTAGAAAGAGATTTGAACAATTTGCGTGCTTCGTAGTAAACCCAATAACCCCCCTTGAATCAACACAAACACTGTACTTATCATACAATCAACTGGGCAAAGATGATACCATTACCAACTCAAAATTCCAGAACATACAAAATCACTGTTCGAATCATGAAAAGACATAACGGAATCACCAATTTTAAATATTTTTCTCAACCAGTACTCCATCATCCAAATGGAAAACACTCTGTCCCGTCGCACTTACATAGATGCTACATTCGTAGACTTACTTACACTCAAAAACACTCAACGCCCCTCGGGCAAACACTCGGCCAACACCATAATGGCCTCATCACTCACTTTTTAACATGGCCGTGGCCTCAAATTATATGGGCAAACGGCTAGCGTCGTACTTTCACAATTACTCTCGCTGCTTTGCTCATCATATGCACCGGGACACACTTGGGGGGAATTTGCACTGAGGGATGGGAGAGCTTCAGGGGGCATGGTGGTCGAAGGAGTCTCCGCTGCTGTCTGCGTTATCTTCGCGCGGTCCGCGCTATCTTCAAAATGGGGTGGGGACAGGGAGGAAGGCAAGGTCATAACGGGCAAGGTCGCCGCCGACGTGTCAACAATCTCCACGGGGTCTTCCTTGTCTTTATCAGCAACTCGCCGCCTACTTCGCAGCGGGTACGGCGAACGCTGAGGTAACGGCTGCTCTGCTCGGAGTGGGCGTGGTCGGTCGGCTTTCCATTCGTCTGCGCGCTCGTCCTCCGAATGATCGGAAACCGCCGACCAAGATGCCTCGCTCTCCAAATCGGAAACGGCATCAATTTTCGAAGAAGGGACAGGGAGGGAAACTGTTACTATTTCTTTCTTCCTCGTTGTTGCATTTGGAGTGGAAGAAGGGGAGGTGGAAACGATTTCCGGAGACGTTGATGCTTCCTCAACTCCTTTCCCACTCGCCATCAGTAATCTCGGACGCCCACGCCTTTTCTCGCCCCTGATTGCGTCTGCGAATTCATGTTCCTTATTTCTCACACCCCTATGGGCTTTAACGCGGTCTTTATGCACCACGATAGTCCTAAAACGTAGCTGCAAACGTAGATTAGAGTCATTGAGCACCTCAAGGATTTTATAAGGCCCCGAAAACGGTTTGTGGAACTTGCGGATTCTGCCGGGCTTTATACAGGGGTCGTTTAGGTAAACGTATTGACCCGGCTGGTAGTTCACATCCCTGCTCCTCTTGTTGTATTGCCTTGCCTGCGACTCAAGGGCCCTCTCACTGTTCCCCAAACATTCTTTCCAAATCTGCTTGAGTTGATCACTCAGTTCGTCCACATATGAATCTCTCGTACTAGTCTCTACGGTCTCTAAGCAATGGAAGGGCGTCTTCATTTCGCGACCGAAAATCACCTTGAACGGAGTCACTCGCGTGCTACTATGATAGGATGAATTATATCCGGCCACCGAAAACGCTAACAACATATCCCAGCTATTGTCTCTTCCATTAACATAGTGGCTTAGCATTTGCGAGATGGTTCGATGCACTCTCTCACACCTTCCGTTACAGCTGGGGTGAAAGGGTGATGTACGTAATTTAGATACCCCTAGAAATTTACACAAATTCTGGAACAAAGCCGACTCAAAGTTAGGGCCCTGATCCGACAGTATATAATCAGGAACACCGAATTTCAAAATCCACCGCCTAAGTAGAGCGTCGGCCACCACTTCCGCTGTCTGTGAGGGAATGGCCACCATCTCTAAATATCGTGAAAAATGATCGAGAATGGTAAGTATAAACCGGTTGCCGTTCGAGGTGCGCGGCAGGGGCCCAACAATATCTATGCTGATGAAGGAAAATGGGGAGGTACTTACTGGAAGTTTCTTCAAGGGTGCCCTCGTCTTGCCGTAAGGGCTACGTTGATTACAAGGAACACAGCTAGCAATCATCTCTCTCACATCTTTATCAAGGGAGGGCCACCAGTACATCTGTCGTATTCGTCTAATAGTCGGCTTTACTCCTAGGTGTCCTGACAGAGCATGGTCGTGATGTTGGCGGAACACAGTTTCCCGTCGGCTCACAGGAACCACCACCTTTAATCCCTCACTTGTCGATCGGAACAGCAGTCCATTTTTCTCTTCAAAACTCTCGCACGACTTCCACTCCTGGCATTCCATATCCTCGGCTTGGTACTTCTTCCAATCTTCATCATCCATTACCTCCATCACTCGTATCTTTCGGCTTAACCCGTCGGCGTTAAGGTGGAGTTTTCCTGGCTTGTGAATAACCTCATACTCATATTCGGCTAATTTCAGCGCCCATCTGGTTAATCTACTACTGGGATCGCGAAGACTAAAAAGCCATCGGAGGGCGGCGTGATCCGTGATTATTTTGAATGGGCGACCCCACACATAAGGGCGAAAATACTGAACCGCGAATACGACCGCGCACAGCTCCTTCTCCGTGGTCGTGTAGTTTATTTCCGCTGCTTGAAGTTGCCGCGATGCATACGCGATGGGATGCTCCTCGCCGTCTATCTCTTGCGACAACACCGCGCCCACCGCAAAGTTGCTGGCGTCAGTGGAGATAACGAATGGCCTTGCGAAGTCAGGATAGGCGAGCACCGGAGTGCTTACCAAGGCCGCCTTCAAGGATTCCATCGCCGCGTCACAGTCAGGTGTCCATATGAATTTAGTTCCCTTCTTGAGGAGCCGCGTTAGCGGTCTTGCGACCACAGCGTAATTATTTATGAAGCGCCTATAATAATTGGCGAGTCCCAAAAACGATTGCACTTCCTTGGTATTACTTGGTGAAGGAAAATTCATAACCGCGTTTATTTTCTCAGGGTCCGGACGAACACCCTCCCGGTCGATCACATGTCCCAAATACCTTACCCTTTCTCTAGCAAAGTGACACTTTTCAATTTTTAACGACAAACCTGACTCTTGCAGCCGATCGAACACGCTTCTCAGCCTTTCAACATGCTCATCCATGGAGGAACTAAATACAATGACGTCATCCAAATAGACGAGACACTGTGTGGGCTTTAGTCCTCTCAAAACGCCGTCCATCATGCGTTGAAACGTGCTAGGGGCGTTGCGTAATCCGAAAGGCATGCGGTTGTATTCAAAATGTCCGCCCTCTACATTAAAGGCAGTCTTCTCTCTGGAGTCAGGATGCATAGGGATCTGATAATAACCACTCGTTAGATCTAACGTGGAAAAGTAACGGCTCCTCCCTAAATAGTCTAACGTTTCTGTTATATTTGGCAGGGGATACACGTCTGGGGTAGTCACTGCATTAAGGCCACGGAAGTCAACACAAAATCTATAAGATGGGGTGCCGTCAGCTGATTTTTTTGGCACAATGACGACTGGTGAAGCCCAGGGGCTACTGCTAGGGACAATTATCCCGGCCCGTAACTGCTCGTCCACAAGGGTTTGAATCACTTCCTTCTGGTGATATGGCACTCTATAGGGGCGGCGATAAATGGGTGGAGAGTTGCCCGTGGGGATTCTGTGAGAGGTAATTGTTGTGGCCGGAGGTATTTTTCCTTCAGTGAATAAACTCTGGTACTCCTTCAACAGGGGTAGCAACGCCTTCCTTTCCGGTTCATCCAGATCCGCTAACTTCTCCCGGAAATCTATCTTTCGCTCTTCGGTAGTCGTTGCTCGGACGTGCCTTATGCCTGTGAAGTTACCTTTAAAAATTTTCTCCACTTCATGGAGAGTTGCCACTTTTGTTCCCCGTCTCAAAACAACCTCATCCAGTCCGAAATTCCCTACTTTTACCATAACCTCCCGTCCTCTCTCAAACTTACACACACCCCGCGCTACAGCACAACTGTGTGCGTCCGTTATCACCTCTGGCTCTGTAATGTATTCTCCTTCAAGAGGGGCGTCATCTGACAGTCTGCAACACACTAATTTTTCGCTCCTGGGCGGAATCACTGTCTCATCAGTTAATTTAATAGGAACTTCAACGTCCACTCCAACGACCCTTGCACTCTTTTTTTTCCTCTCCTCGCATCCTTCAGGCGCGCTGCACTTGCCTCTCAACGAAACGTAAACGTCACCCAATTTCATCGTCTTTTTACTCACATCAATTAGTCCACCGTATTTTTCCAAGAAATCTAACCCTAAAAGCCCCTGATATTCTCCCACCGAATCTACCACTATCATATCTATACTATAAGAACACTTTCCCAGCACTAATTTCACCGTTTCTACACCATGGTTATACACAGTCTCCCCCGAAATGCCCTTTATACGATATGGGGATCTTCTAATTCGTTCACCCCCGTTCACACCACGCGCTACCAAGGAAACTTGGGCACCGGTATCCACCAAAAATCTGCAGTCTTTTCCCACGACGCTAACTGCCACCACTAAATCCTCTGTCCGCTTAGCGGCCTCTAACCGTGGAAGGAACAGGGTTACAGGGGTCCGGCCTGGGTGGCGCCTCCGGACCCGCCGCCATTTAAAGGCTTCTCTGAGGGTTTCCGCTGGCACTGATAAGCGATATGGCCGGAAGCTCCGCAAGCATAACACCTCCGGCGGGGGCACCTTCGCGCGAGATGGTCTGGAGAGTCGCACTCATAGCACCTCCGCCCCGCCTCCGCTGGGGAACGGAAAACACGGCGGACCGGCGAGGGGGCTCGCGGACTGCGATCAGCTTCGCGGATCCGAATAGCCGTCTCAAGGGCCGCGTCGAACGACGCCGGCACGGCCAAGCGGCACAGACGACCGAGCTCACCGGGAAGACCACGAAGGAATGCGTCCAGGGCCCTTTGGTCGGCTTCATGCTTGATCGCGGCAGCCATGTCAGCGTGGGTCGGAAGTTCATACGTGTGAGAGTTAATCGATCTCACCCGGTCCGCGAAGGACTCTAAGTCCTCTCCCTGCCCTAGTCTCACCGATCCTAACTGCTCGCGATAGAATCGAGCCGTTAATTTCGGGCGATATCGATCAAGGAGGTACTTCTTAAAAACTGAAAAATCAGCCGCCTGGTAGCACTCCTCCTTGATACGACAGAACTCTGCTGCGTCACCGCCCAAACGCACTCTCGCTGCCTTCAGGGTCTCTTCGCTGGTCCAGCCACTCAATTCTGCCACGCTTTCCACTCGCTCGATGAAAGCTACAACACTCTCCCCGGGGCGGCCAGTGAATACATCGATGCCGCTGATGAGCGAGAATTTGTTTCCCCGCGACGGAGCAGAGCTCTGAGTCGCGCTGCAGAGTCGTTCCTTTAGCTCCTCGTTTTCCTTAGCCAGAATGCTGATCTTCTCCCCGAAGTCATCAATGACACTCTGCAGCGGCATTTCATGCCCCCCAAAACTCACGCGACTCGCCATTCTTGCTGCTTCCTCGCGATATCTACGATCTCCGGTTTGATCGCGCTTCTGACACCACTGTAAAGTCTCTCGGGTCCGCCGGAGGTCGCAGAGGGAACGCGAGGAAGGGAATTAAGGAATTAATAACCAATTCCCGGTCCTTTCCATAACTCCTCTTTATTCGAGTTAAGATACAACCATTCCACAAGGCGTCTACAAACCAACTCCACACGTCGTGTCTCCTTCCCACCGACGCCGTCAGCCAGCTTGCAGTTCCCACCGCTCTTCTCACCGGATGCAGGGAGAGGTGGGAGGAAGGCATTAGGTATCTGCTTGCTCTACAGGTAAGTATGGTGGGAATGCAAGTCAGCGTGAGACTCACAGTGAGTCCAAAATAAATAATGACTTTTCAGTGGAATTCAATGAGTCCTTTCCGACATTTAAATGGTTGCTGATGAAATCCCAGCTGTTAAAATACATTATCAGGTAAGGTATTTTGAGCTAATTTTTATTATTTTGGTGTAATTTAAGGTATGCATTTATGGATTTTTCATTTTGGTTATGGCTAGTAACTCAAGAAAGTTAAGAATGAACTGAATGTTTACTACACTGTGATGGTTGCCCTCGTAAATTCCTCGGAACTGCCCGATAAATTTTAATGATTTTAAATTTTCACTTGTGGCAAGTAATTATGTATCATTTGATTACATATACATACATATGCATTGATAAAATGTTTGAGGTAAGGTAAATTACTTCTTCGAGGGACTCTTTGTTTCATAGCCCATCATCCCATACATTTAATATGTGAGAAGCCACGGGGAACACGTGACTTATTTTTTCTTAACAGAGTTAGGTGAAGTTAATTATTAGAAGAAATACACAAAAATTGGTAGCCAAGGGTTACAAGTGAGTCTCAGTTCTGTGCTGACATCGAGTGGAAAATCAAATGCACTACTAAATATCTAGTTGATGTCATTCTTTTTTTCTATTCCTAATTTCTGTACTAAACTCTGTATAGAAAAAAGAAATCACTTGTACCCCTTGGCTTTCAGCCCACTCATATCAGTTACATTAGTATCTTTATTTTCAGCATATGTTATTCATTTTCAATTACCCAAAGAATGGTGACTTGAAGAGTATTTTAGAGATTCTCTTATAACTGCACGTGAAATCACTGGTAATACTTTCATAGGTACATATATGCGCCAAAAATTGCTCCCACAATGCCCTCATATCTTTAAGATTTCAACTCTTTCTTGTCACTAAATAAACACAACTGACTATTTCCAGTGAATGATGGAAGCCCTTGGTATTTATACTAGTATTCATGGACGTTTGAAATCCAAACTAATGCATAGGGTGGCATCTGAGCCAGTAATGGGAAAGTATTATCCTCAAAATCACTTCGTAGGTTCTCATTCGAGGGTACATTGAAAATCCATTAAATTAGAAAAAAGAAAAAATACTACATTCACTGGCTTAAATGAATGGGGTACTATTGTGACAGTGATCACTTAATTTTCATGATAAAAAAAATTACCTCCACAGAGACTGTAATCCAGGTGACTCACGGCTAGGGTAACAGATAGCTCACCTCAATCCACTTGGCAGTTGCTGAAGACGAACACTTTATAGAGGGGAAGTGATGCCACACAAAATCTTTACTTGCGATTAACTCTCGAACCCGGGCATACAGGGAAGAAGGCCATGACGCTCTTTCTACATTTCTTGTTTAGCTTCAGAAAATAACATCGTCGTTCAAATACCAAACATCACTCTCGGGATGTCTCCGTGTTAAATGGTTAAATAGAAAAAATAATACATCGATGGAGAATAGTTTGGTCCAATTTTCGATGGGACGCAGCCCATCTGTCTCACAAGATGAGAGGAACAGGAAACCTCTTCTTGCCCAAGAAAGGGGACACTTCACATACAGTGAATCCTCTGACTTATAAACACTTGTAACTTGGACAGTATTCCCTGTCCATAGGATAAGCATTTGTAATTGGATAGAACCTCTAGTACATATATGGAAAGTCCCACTTTCAGGCACTTTTTAGGCACTATTTGATTCCTTAACGGACACCATCGCCAAAGGCTTTCTGACCGACCTCTCAAAAATAGAAATCCTCGACAAATAGTGTTTATGGATAGCTGTGGGGAAGAGAGGAGTCTGAAAATGATCAAATCAGTGACAATACAACAATGCACGTACGTACAGCAATATAAGGTGTGTGTAGGGTGGCCACTGTTCCCGATCAATTGGCTGCCTATGACTGATATAAATCTAATTGGCAGCCATCATCTTCTGCTGGATTTAGAACTCTTCTCATGTACACAGATCCTCTTTCAGTACCTTTCTAACCTCTCAAAGCTGTGCCATCTTCCCATCACTTGTGTATTGTGACAGTTAATACTGTTTTCGGTGCTAGGTGCCACCTGGTTTGTATTATGCGATGCCAAACGATAAACTTCTTTCCTTACGAGAGAAAGTACAGATGTTGGAACATGTGAATAAAGAAAAGAGTGGTGTCCGCAAATTAGCAATTCATTTTGGTGTGAGTAAAACTCAATCCGCTGACATACTGAAGAAAAAGGAGACCATCATCGAGTTTTGGACAGAAAATCATAATGAAAACATAAAAAAGTGATCCCATACCAAAAAATTGGACACAATGTTCTCTTTGAGTGGGTCATGAAGAAAGTGAGGGCAAATATACAATTATTCAGTCACTGGAATACTTTTCCCAGAAAAAGTGCTTGATGTTGTAGTGGCACTGGATACAAAAGACTTTAAGGCCTCAAATGCTAGTGCTGCTATAGAGCGTTCCACATTTAGTTGACAGTACGGGCCTTATGGAGAACAGTGTTGCCAAGCTTCCGCTCTGCCGGCAGGCATCCTGACAGCGTATGCAACCACACATATTAGAGCACCAAAATGGTTTAGTTCAAAAAAGGAGTTAGGGATCGCACGATAGACGGCGTAAATTAATGATTTTTTCAAGCGTAAATTACAATACCTTTGCTGCAATATAAAAGAAAAAGTCTTTTGTTATTTTATGTATGTACTTATTCAATGCACAAGCTGAATAATTAATAATCTGTAATGTAAAAAATAACAAGAAATTGAAGGATATAAATTTATCGCCACCCCTGAATGAGATAAAATTTCTATTCCTTCCACATTATGCAATATTTTTTGGCTCTGGCTAGTATTACATGAAATGGGATGTTGTATAACACAACGATGGTTATATCAGACAGATAATTGGGTTTTTAATGTTATCATGTAAGGGAAACGTCTATTTCCACTAACGTAAGCTGTAAGACGTTTACCGTAAGAAAGATGACCTTATTGATACCTTGCTTCTAAGCATACATACGTGCCTTCATTTTGCAGAGAGCATCAACAAAAACTCCAGGATAAATCGAATAGACCGTCAGGAATAAGTTTTAGCCGATTCTTATTACTACTCTTCTCCTTTACTCCAAAGATCAACCACTGAACGTCCAACTTGAAAAACCTTCCATAATCTATTGGAAATTTTCTCTCATATCAGTGTGGATCCAAACATTATCGACTCATACAAGTAGATAAAACGCAATAACCTCGATGAAAATGAAACAATGAATGTATGCGTAATTATGTTAGTAAAATAATTCACTACCACCAGAATTATTTTCACCCAGCAAAATTTTAGGACGAGATAGGTAAGGAACATTGCTGACAACATTGAATTCAAGTATTTTAGCGCATTGCCCGCATACGCACCTATTAGGGCTAGTGCTCATGTTTTTTAAGCTTAGGGCTCTTCTTCAATTTATTGACTAACTTTTGGCCAGCGTTATGATGCAATTTGTGACGCAGATAAATTATGAATAGCAATAATCTTTCAAATCTCAATAAATACTCCTTTCCTGAGGATTAATAGTACACGGGCGTCGTAATCGGCAGAAAAAACAAAAAAGGTAAGAAATGGTAATAGTCCCTCCATACCATCTCGTTTAGGAGTCCGACAGACTTTCCACTCCCTCATGTAGCGGGATGTGCTCGGCTGTGGTCCTGGCTCCTCGGTTGAAGACGATGTCATACCAACAATCAACTCCTCTAAATCATCCTGCAAATTTTCTGCATGCCACATGTCTTCTTCCACTTTCTTTACGTGCTCAACATAGTTTTTCCAGTTCTCCGAAGTAATAGTATCAAATCTTTCTTCTCTCAGTTTTCCACTTCAGTCTTCTTGAATGTTGAGAATTCTTCGTGCCGACGTAATGTTTCACTTGGGCCCAAACCATCTCTATTGGATTTTATTCGCAATGATATGGTGGTAATCTTAGAACTGTACAGCCGTATTCCTTTGCTGATTTGTCAATCTTTAATTTTTAAAAAATTTTCCGCACTTGGTTTATTGTAAATAAAATATCTCTTTTCAAGCTGACATCATCAAAGCTAATTTCTTTACCACCCAACCATTCCTTAATGTTCTCTTTCCTCCAGCTTGTAATAGACAAGGATTCCAATTTCCTTGAGTGATAAGAGGCATTATCTACCACTATAATAGGGAACTTGCATATATTTCAGATATAATCAATAGCCCCAAAATTATATAAAAATATACCCAAGTAGCAAAATCTTGTGTAAAAATTATTTTAAAATATATTGCGAGAACATTTTAAAATGATTTTAACATAATTTTGAAAACATATTAGCAGTGGCGGCGCGTGAGTCAAATTCTAGGGGGGGCGCACTCCAGCGGGGGGTCATAATTTTTTAATATTTCGTGTATTTTATTAAGTTTTTACGGCAATCTAGGAATTAAATTTTGTGATGCCATATGTTCCGTTTTTTTCAACAAAAATACCTAGTTTTCCTAATAAAGCTTGATTAATAAATACTTAATGCAGAAGAATCTCCGTCATACGGATCGGCTTAGTCCGGACTCTCGATTATACTGATCAATGATCTTGAAGGATAAAAATATATTTGCTGCGATATTTTGCAAATACAAACGAAAATACGTAACTTTCGGTTTTAGCGCCTACATTCTTTGGGCGAATATGCCCGCAATACACTTCTGTTGTTCGTTTTGCAATCACAATGCGTTATTTGTCAAATCTATACAATATTTGCAATGATTTATGTAGCAATGACACTTGTAACACCTGAGGAGGGAGGGGAGTGTCTCTGACTTCCACTAGGCAACAAACACTACTAGAATGCATGCGCTTTGCTATGGCAGATGTAAACTTTGATTGAGGTGTTCGCGTTGCTTCTTGAATATAGTATGATTTAAAATCAATAATTAAACACACAATTTTAACAAAATCTGAAATACTCACATTCCTTTAGTTGTATTGCAGAAGTCCATCCTTCTTTCCTTTTGTCCAGCAAAGTGATCAATTACACGTTCGTTGAAACCAGCGCTGGACAACAATTTCTTTCCGATTGAACACATGGCAAGGGCACTAGTCTATAATAAACAAGGGACGACACAAAATAGGCCGACGAAAAATACGATCAAAAAGAACAAGGTGGCTGGACACAGAATTGGGACAATTTTTCCCGATATTTCCCTAAATCAAAAACGAGCACTTGATTAATTAAAATTGTCTTCTTGAATGTACACACAGCACTAAGAAACTTCTTAATCGGCAATTACTCACAGTTAACTCCTCGAAAATGATGTCTGAATTCGTTTCACTCCGTTCTTTCCGAGAGTCTTGCCGTTACTATAAGGACGACTCAAGGGAGATAGAAGTCGTGGTCCACTAATGCTGATTCAGCTGAGGGACGAATTTAAGGTCAGCAAAGGCATTCAAGCAAACAGAAGACGTCACGGACCATCTCCTTGAGTCTAAGATTCATATGTGGTAAACACACGAAACGCCAACGGGTCGCACTTGGAATAACCATGTCTTCGAAATAATTGCCATGATATAATAGAAAATAAATTCTAGATCGTAAAAGAAGACGACTCTGAGCCACAGATGGGAGCTGTAAGGACCTCCGCACCATGATATGAACTCTTCGAAGCCACTTAAATCAGACCCAAGTGGACATTTTCCGTCAGACAGCTACCGCTCTGCCGCTGAGGAATTAGGTGAACATGAACTAATTGAACAAGGGGCTAGAAAAATGATGAATCTACACACAAAAGGTGCATTGTACGCGGCACTTCTTGGCATTCATTGAATGACTCTATTTAAAGTCACGTTTTACGGGTTAAATCATGTTCAATCCTTCACCCTATCACGCACGCACCTATTTCTTAAATTATAAATCAGTGGGGAATGTTAACTGATTTTTCCCAATACTGCAGGCCTTTTGATAAATTCATCTGAAAAATAGGTTTCGCATTTCTAATCATCGGGAAGATATGAATACATTGGTCCCCAAGGTTCTTGAAATTCGTAATCATAACAGAACTGTGGCAAATACTCGAGAATAGTTTTCCCACGTCAATACGGCCTTTAACTGGTTGGATTTTATGTGTTCCGGAATTCAAACACCCAAAAATGCAAGCATAATGAGATAATTTATTTTCTGTGGCAATACCTACCAGTAATTAAAAATTAAAATCGTATAGCTACACCCAGTACAGTGACCATTCTGATCCCGTACGTCCCTTATCTGTGGCAACACCAAGTAGACGCCAGATTATACGCCCGCCGGCCTGCGCAGCGATGTCAACTCACTCGTCGCTCTGCGCATTCTCGGACGACGTCCCAAGCCTTCCATAAGGCACAACGTTAGACGCGTCATAGCACCAGCGGCCCCCACCACTACAACTCTCCATATAACTGCATGGGGATGGATTGGGACGTTCTGGCCAGCGCCCCACGGCTACAAATACGAACTTCTCGCGCTATTTCTTTTCGTGTTTTTCCTACACTTTCGATGTATGCGACTGAAAAAACACTCTGATTAGGTAGATGTATAATTATAAATTAATGGATATCAATTTTTTTTACTTTTTAAAATATTTGGGAGGGGCGGCGTCCGAGAGTCCTTATGGGCAAGCCGCCACTGCATATTAGCTTTCTCTGTTTCGACGTTACAAATCTTTTTTTCACCATTTCAAAATGATTTTAACATAAGTTTAAAATATGTCCTATTCTTGTATGAGCTATGAAATATAGATTTTAAAATAGTTTTAAAATATGTTGTAACTAATTCAGCCTCTTTTTAAAATGATTAATTGCTATGTTAATATGATATAGGTAAACATTTGAAATTTCGAACTGTGCCAGGAACAGTTAAAAATAAAATTTCCCACCTAACAATTATCCTAGTGTCAACAGACATTAATGTTTTGAAGGAAGTGGTACATGAATCGTGAGAATCACAGATTATCCTTATCCACATGCTTTCACTGAAATCCCAACATTACCATGAACACTTTAACAACTTGGAAGTCATATGTCAGTGACTGGATTATAAACTAATTAATGTTAAGTGTCCATATACTCAGGTCTTATGCCTTTTCAGTATGCAATAAAGCACATATTGAGAGTGTATTCAGGTGTTCCTTGATTGCATTCTCGGATCGTTCAATGTCCATTTTTTGATGATATGCCTTCATATTGGGATAATTTTCCCGGAAATTCATTATTTTAAATTTCTAGAAATATTATGGAAAACTGCCAAAAAATACAGTTTTGTGGATTTCAAGATGGCGAAATTCAAACTCACTTTTGAAAAAAGGGATTCATTTTTGGTAGAAAGTCTCCATGTATTACTTGTTTTATGTAAAGCTACTTGTCAGTTATCCACAATCACCTCCAAGGAATTAGAATTTTTATACTGGTTTACTTTATCACACTGGTATGACTAAGATTATATGTACCAATGAAAATTTATATGAGCGTTTTAAAATGATTTCAAAATAATGACCTAATTATTTCAAAATTATGTTAAAATGATTTTACCATTATGTTAAAATGATTAGAAAATAATTATCAAATTATTTCAAAATTATTTTAAAATGTGTGTAAAATTATTTTGAAATTGTTTTAAAATAATGTTCACATAATTATTTTTCTGTGAAATTAAAAAAGGAACATTTTTGGCAAAAATAAGCCATTACTTCCTGCATATCCAAGAATATTCTATCAACAAAGTGAGATCAAATGGTACAAGACTTAAAAAGAGCAACGCCTAATACATTATTTTAAAATCTTGAAAAAGTCATGAATTTAGCCATTTTATGATATTTTGATTTTAAAATCATTTGAAATAATTTTAAAATCATTTTTCAATATTCTTTTGCTACTTGGGTATGTTTGCATACCTCGGTGAAAGTTTTTTTATTATTTTATGACGTGATTTACGATATTTAATGCATCAAAGTTCACGAGAATTTTCAAAAGCAAGTGAGAAGCGAAAACGCCCGATGATTGGCTGATAGAAAAGTGACGTCATAGTTCAGTACGAGGAGAGACGGCGGCACGGGCATAGTAGAGGTTGCATACTTATACATGCGACGGCGTGGTTATGATTCATTTATTGAAGTGCAGACGTATCGCAGTTGTTCATTGTGACTTCAGGGATATTATTTGATCTATTTTTTCTTCATTGAAAGCGATAGATTGCGTAAAGATGAAGGAATATGGTTATTCTTAGGCTGATCCTAGCAAGCTTCCTGTTACTGATTCCATCATGATAACAGGGTATTTTAGTGAAACTGTAGTCTTCGTCGGCGCGGAAAGTCGATGCCAAGAAATGAAAAGGTAGCTGATGTGCATCTGAAATGTTTTATAGTTCATAACAAAGTGAGACTTGCGTATAATATTGGCGAAAGCGTATACTCATGTGAAATGTGTATTCTTTTGGCAGTCCGGTAGTCTTATGGTGAACATATTTGCACCTCGAAGCTGTCGATGATACTTTCAACTTAAAAATACCTTGCCTGGAGGGCGACAGGAAGCTCTGAAAAAGCCATACTATTAATGTTTCAATTTAGTAGCGATAATATAGACGAACTTCCAACACAATCTACCATCTTGTGACTCAAAACCCCGAAGCCACTTCCTATTCTGCAGAAAGAATCGGTCAATCGCTCTTCGATCAATATAATAAACACAACGTCTTTAGGTGTTAATAATTAAGTTACTTTTGTAAAATGTAAATACTTCCTAATTTAGCATTAAAATGTGAATGTTTTCCAAACAGAGTCTAATACATTTTGGGAGCTTTTCTCACGATATATCTGAAACTCTAAAGGCGAGCTCATTGTCATTGCAATCGGTTGTCACTTAAAAATTCCGAATCGGAAATCCTAGAGGGATGATCTTCGACGATGATCATGATCACCTGCACTCTCACTATCACTGGAACCCGTGGTGAAAATATCATCCCAATCCAATTTTTATTTGGTTTTAACTGGGGAAAGAGCAACACAGAACTGCGCATTCTTTGGGCAACTTTGGGTTTGACTTTCCCTCAAACACCCCATTTCCCCTGTGGTGCATCAGTCCTATCTTTTTACGATGGCCTGACAACCTTTAAATGGATCCTTGGTTTATCCTGACAACCAACTAAATGGAAATTTCTGATCCACACGTCTTCCTCTATCTCCACAGTTTCCAAATCAAGGGCCGCGGAACATTCCTATTGTGACTCAACTTTTTCTGAAAAGCAAGCAACGGCGTAGAATAAAATCAAAGAATGCTGCGATTCATTTTTTGTGACCACCTCTGGATTCCATTCTTTTTCCATCTACAACTTCCAATCTTTCGGGATAAACTATATGGGACAAGATAATGTTTAAATATTTTCATTAATTTATTACAAAATATAAGTTCTAAAAATACCCAAAAGTCATTTTATTAATCCGCACTGATGAGTGTAAATTAATGTGGAAGATGAATGCTGTAGACGTAGTAGTTTTCCCTACGTTGGGTTGCAAAGTTCATGAAGTTGACAAAACGGCTAATTTTTCGGTGCGCGGAGTCATTTATTGCACTGGCCGTGTCTACATTTTTGAAATTTTTTGTAATAAAATAAATCAGAATTTAGGATAAAATTTCCTTTAGAATGACGAATAGTTCATTATTATACCATGCAGTGAAGCCAGGATATAAATTTGCAAAGTACAGCGGCACATCATTTTGACGCCGAGAGTAGAAGAAAACGCTGTCTTCTTGGCTGGCACTCGAATGCATGAGGATCAACGTTGCTCATTTTGCTGGATTTTCATATTTCCTCCCTTGATTTTAAACATCATGGAATTTTCTATGTCCTTCCGTAACTAAAATTGAACAAGTGCCTTAATAATTTGAGTCCATCGTAACGATCGTAACCATCGAGAAACACCTATCTCGATTTTTGTTCGGAAGTTGAGTTTTTATTCTACGGCGGCCGAATTATCGAAAAATCTCAGTTTCAAGTTATTCAGTCAATGAAATATGGAAATATTATTTATATTAAAGTTATCTTAGCTCACATAGCACACGGGTTTATCATTCCGTTTATTATACTCTTATTTTTCCGTAACGCTCATCCCGACAGACGGCTTTTCTTCTAATTTCCTCCGTGGGAATGCAGACGAAAATTTTTTCTGGGGTGTTATTGCACAGAGGAACAATGCACCACTTGTAATTTTTCCTTATTTCACCCATGTTCTCCTTTAAACGCAACGCGGCTCTTCCAAACGTGCAGTTACTGGGCTTGGATCTTGGACTCGTACTGAACTATGACGTCACAGCCAAAGATTAGTGGGGGCGGTATTTTTTAGCCCGCGAAACTCGGGCGACTTTTGGGAGTCATTTTCTAGGGTATAAACTGAATTTTAAGCGGAAAAAAGTATATTGCGGTACTAAGTGTTTACTGTAGTATATCAGCATACTGTTTATAAAAAGTATGCAATTTCCCTATTGATCCTTCGGGTAAGTTTGCAAGAAGTGAGTGCTCAAACCATCTCTCGTAACACTCGCCATCCACTTCTTCATGCTCATCCATTGAGTTCTTTTTGTACAGAAACAAATGCGATGATCCTTTAATGAACACTTTTTCCGTTTCTGCATGCATAATTGCAACTCGTCCTCCTCAGGAAGTGGGGGCCAAGCCCAGTACTTAGTCCAGCGAGGAAAGCTTGACGCGGATTTTTTATTTGTTTGTTTCGCAAAGTCATGTTCACTATTTGTCCAACATTAATCCAACTTTCGTCTGTGAATACACTCGTCCTGTGTTTGCGACGATATTTTTTTAGCTGCCTTAAATAATTAATTGTGCCGCCAACGAATAATATCATCCCTTTCAATAAGGATGCTTCTTTTCCCCCTGCGTTCATACACGAAGCCTATGTCCAAAAGAAGACGATATAGTGTTGTCGTTTTGTAATCTGGGATAATACTATCCATATTTACCGAGTTTGAGATGGACTTTAAAGTCGGAGGAATATTTTTCACGAAGGATTCATGTACCTTACTTCTAATTCCCGATCTCACAAAATTGTCGAAAATCACTGCTCACGAATTTTTGTAAGGCTGTCTAATTTCTTTAGTTTTTGAAGGTGTTAACAATGGACGACGGGATCTTTCCTTTCTCACTCTGTAAACATTGACAATCCAAGCACCCAGTGGCCTTCGAAGTTTCTCGGCAGGCCTCACTAATGCTGGGAGATTTCCTGAAGTACGAGAAGACTTTTAGCACCAACTGTCTTTCGCGGCTTCTCTGCTTCTGAGCTTCTCACCTTATCTCCTCTTCTTTGCATCAGACATAGTAATTGGGCGCATCACAGCAGAGATAAGTGTAAAACACAGTTCACGATTTTCAAATTCAGCAGACCACACAACACTTGTTCACTCCAAAAAATGCAACGACAAACTGAACGCCTTCGTAAATTCTTCCCACGGCCTCTTGGGCTAGGGTCGCTTCTGGTGCAGTTTTTTTATGATACCCTACGAAAGGAACTTCAGGAAAAACCCAAGCCCCCTTTTATAAATGGCTTGCACTGGATGGGGTAGTGTTTCGCACAGATTATGAGATATTCTCTTTCTTGGTTTCCGCAGTTGGGACCGAAACACCCAAGGTGAAAGCGTCTCATTTCCAAGCCGCTTGCTTACTTTCGTGTATCAATGTATTGAGATAGAAAACACTGCTGTTACGACGTATAAGTATTCTCTGTTTAGGATATCAAACTAATAGATGCATAAATTTCATAGTATGCATTGACAAATACTCCTTTTCCGCCTGAGAATTTTCCCTCTGCGCGCAAGAGAAAGTAAGAAGCCTGGCCCAGCGGCGCCGTCATATTTTTTCTTAAGATCAAAACCTTGTAACTCCCTTCAAAATTGATGTAAGCTAGTGATTTTTTCACCAAAAATAACTTTGAAGTTTTCTCCCTATTTGATACGCAGCATATAGGGACCTATGACTTAATAAACGTAAGTTAGTAAGCGACTACTTTTTACCTTGCAAATATCAAAATTTTCTTGTCCTAAAGGGTGTTACTTCGGCATAACAACATTTTACCTCAATCATTGTACAATTGGTGAAGACCTTCAAAGAGAAAATAGTGTGAAGAATTTTGTGCAGGAGATTCATTTCAATACGGACAACGGTCAGGCAGCAATTACGAGAAGAAGATAAAGTAAAAAAATACACTTTTATGATGGAAATTTAAGGAAATGTTTTTTATAGCCTTTGTTATAATTTTTATCGAAAAACTATTGGCACCAATGAATGCAGCATTTCTTTCTACATAGGAATGCAATTTTCAATCAGTGTTTAGCGCAACATTAATTTTCGTGCTGTTATTGACAACACCGCGCTCCCGGCCTTATGGAGATTAACATGGAAAACGATTCTCCATAAGAGCCCGTACTGTCAACTAAATGTGGAACGCTCAATAGAAAACTTCAAATACTACAACAGGGACATCTACAATGCAGATGAAACAGGATTGTTTTTCAGGGCCTTGCCTAACAACATCATGGCCCTTAAATCATAAAAATGCTCGGAAGGGAAGGGGTCTCCAGATAGACTGATGATCTTAGTAGGGGGAAACATGGAAGGTGATTTTCTGAGATCGTTGGTGATAGATAAAGTCGAAAATCAAGGTGCTTAAAGGAGGGAGTAAAGATTATGTGGAAATCAAATAAAAAGGCATGGATGGCTATAGAGATAGTGACAAAGTAGTTGCGAAATCCCAATGAATAAATGGAAGAGGAAAAGCAGGGAACAAGTCCAAATGCTCACACAAAACAACTCAACTTTATTCCAACCAAACAGTACACTCCTATTCCGCGACCCAACTATGACTACCTCCCCTACCTGCCATCAGCCCACGTCCGTGGAGTCACCAAGAGAGATCATTTCCCAAGCATCTCTTCCGATGACAACGTACTCATGGCTGCGTTTCCGATGAAGTCCGTTTCGAGGTGGCTCTCCATCATCTAGCAGCTTTTAATAAACTTAATGAAAGCCACGCTTACGGGACCAAGGCGTCATTAAAAATTTCATTCCTCTCTTTCTGCTTCTCTTCCGGAAGCCATACATGCCTCTTCCCACAATGCTCCATTTGACAAGTGTTTTTATTGAAAAGCAAATTAACTACATTCGATAGTTTGCTTAGACACTATCGATATATCGATGGTTGGTTGTAGCATGCTGTGCGATTCACACCATGTGCTCAGTTGAAGTCAATTCTGTTTCGTGTGAAGAAGAAGTTCTCATTGTATTTGTGTTTGATATTAAAATAACGTTACCACTATCTAGAAGTCAATAATTTCAACAGGTTATGGGCCCAGTCTGCTTGATCACCGGAAATGTGCGGTCAGTTTTAGTGAGAGAACGTTATTTTTGTGAACTCCAATCGCAACTTTAGTTTTGGCGATTTGTTCTTCGGTTCTATGTTCCAAACGGACTATAAAATGGATTTCCGAGCCAATATTGAAAAACTGAACGGGGGGGAAAATTGGAGTAGATGGAAACGGCAAATAGAATTATTCTTGAAGCATCACGAAGTGGCCGATGTAGTTCACGGACGAAGACATCCCAGTATGCTTGCCACGGCTGCTTCTGAAGGTGAAATTACTGCGCATAGACTTGCTGTGCGAGAGTATGAAAAAGCCGACTCTCTGGCACAAATTATACTCGTGAGTAGCATGGATGATGCTGATGTTGAATTGACTGCGACATGTGCCACTGCTGAAGAAATTTGGAAGAAGCTGCTGTCAGTATATGAGCAAAGTTCGGGCCAAAGAGTGGATCGGTTGATGGAGAAATTTTTCTCGTCGGAGAAAAAGGAATCCGAAGACATCGCAGCGTACGTTGCTCGTCTCCAGAAGGACTTCACGGACCTGAATGACGAGCTGAAGCGATTGACGGATGCTGTGCTCCCTGAATTGCTCTTGATGAGCAGAATTATGTCGACTTTGCCCAGGGAATACTTTGAATTCAAAGTGTGTGGGAGAGTATACCCATTCCTGATCGTTCTATCAATCTTCTGATTGAGAGACTTCGATTAATTGAGATGAGGCTTCCGGAAAAGGAAATAGACTCATCTGCTTTTGCTGTGAAAGCCGAATCGAAGAAAGGTAAAGAAGAGACTAGAAAACGTTTTAAATGCCATCAGCGTGGTCATCTAGCAAACAAGTGCCCTGAACAAGGTAAAAAGAGGAACAGACATTTTGCCCTGAACGAAGAAAGGTATTAAGATACGGATGTCCATGCCCTACACTCCAGAACAGAATGGAGTGGCAGAACGTGAAAATAGAACTTTAGTGGAGAGTGCAAGATCTATGTTGCATGCACAAAATCTTCCTAAAGGACTATGGGCGGAAGCTGTGAATACAGCATGCTTTGTCTTGAATCGTACCGGTCCGTCAAAGGTATATGGAAAATCCCCTCTGGAAGTATGGCTGAAAAAAGGTCCTGTTAATGTAGAGCACTTGAAAGTGTTTGGTGCAGAATGCTATGTACATGTTCCTAAGCAACGCCGGAGGAAGTGGGACAAGAAATCAACATATGCCAGATTTGTAGGATACTGCGATGAAAGGGATGGATATAGGTGCTGGCTGCCAAACTCAAAAAGAGTAATAATGAGCCGAGATGTTTTGTTTAAACCACTAGAAGTTTTGCCCAATAAGTCAGAGTTTAGAATCAGTAATCATCCTGAGAAGAGAAATGTGGATGAGAATAATACTGAACCACACAATAATCAGGAAGTAGGAGATCTTGAATCCGTGGACGACTCAGAAGTAGAGGAAGAACCATCTGAAGATGAAGAGATGCCCCAGCTGCGTCCCAAAAGGCAAGTAAAGCAGCCTGCATATCTGAAGGACTATGTCATGGCAGCAGAGTCAACATCTCCATCATCTTTTAGTGAAGCGATAAATTCAGAAGATGGAGACTTGTGGAAGAGTGCCATGGAAGATGAGATGAACTCCTTGAAAGAGAATGAAGTGTGGACTCTAGTTGATTTACCAAATGGAAAAAAGGTCATAAATAATCGGTGGGTTTTTCGTGTGAAAACCCATCCAGCCAATGGGGCAGTCCAGTGCTACAAAGCACGTTTGGTAGCGAAAGGTTGTACTCAACGCCTAGGTATTGACTACGAAGAAACTTTTAGTCCAGTGGCAAGATTCGAGACTGTAAGATCGGTTCTTAGTGTGGCTGCTGAGGAAAGATTGAAGCTTCAACAATTTGATGTGAAAACAGCTTTTCTTTATGGAAAACTTAAAGAAGAAGTGTACATACAGCAACCACAGGGGTATGAGGATGGTACAAACCGAGTTTGTCGCTTAAATCGAAGCATATATGGACTGAAACAGGCGCCTCGCTGCTGGAATAACAGACTGGTTGCATTTTTAGCAAAACAGGGGATGAAGAGGAGCTCTGCTGACCATTGCCTATTTGTGAGGAATAGGATGGACAAAAAACTGTTAATTGTAATCTATGTGGATGATGGGCTGATTGCTGGAACAGATGAAGGGGAAATGAGTGAGTTTTTAGAGCATCTAAAGATGGAGTTTAAAATCACTATGGGCCCTCTTAGTTCTTTCCTTGGGATGGGAATTCAGCAGCTAAGCAATGGTTCAATTTTTGTGAGCCAAGGTTCATACACGAAGAAGGTTCTGGAGCGGTTTCGGTTTGCTGATGCAAATGCTGTCTCGACACCCGCCGAACCTGGTGCCTCTGGTGGTGACGATGGCACTGAGGATCAACCCTTGGATGCCAGTATACCATATCGTGAGGCTGTAGGGAGCCTTATGTTCCTAATGGTGGCTACACGCCCTGATATAGCCTATGCCGTGAGTATTGTCTCCCAATCCCTTGAGAGCCCCTCAAACAAAGACTGGAAAAACATGAAAAGATTATTTTCTGAAGTGACATGTTTAAAAGACTCACCAAAGTTACTAGTTGATAATATGAGCGCTGTAAAACTTGCAAATAACCCAGAGTTTCATAAGAGATCAAAACATATAGATGTTAAATACCATTTTGTACGGGAAAAGTGCAGTGATGGAACATTGAACATTGGACATGTCGAGGGTTTGAAACAAGTGGCTGACATCCTCACTAAGCCATTGGCAGGGCCACGATTTAAGACTTTGTGTGAAATGCTGGGTCTAGTTGATGCAATAAATTTAACTTGTGTGTAGTTAGTTTGAGAGGAAGTATTGAAAAGCAAATTAACTACATTCGATAGTTTGCTTAGACACTATCGATATATCGATGGTTGGTTGTAGCATGCTGTGCGATTCACACCATGTGCTCAGTTGAAGTCAATTCTGTTTCGTGTGAAGAAGAAGTTCTCATTGTATTTGTGTTTGATATTAAAATAACGTTACCACTATCTAGAAGTCAATAATTTCAACAGTTTTAAAGTTGAAATATTGGCCTCCCTCCCCCCAACTACCACCCCCCAAGAGCTGAAGGCCCTGGAGCAGGCGTGCATTTTCTGCACCAGGAATCAACTGCCCACTTAAGCACCACCAAGGCCCATCAACCGTTTTTCCTCCCTCCATCTTTACACCCTTCCTTCCCTCCCCTAGTCTCTCCTCTTCTCTCCTGAGAAAGATCACCTGCATCCCACTGAAAATTCAACTAATTATTCCCCATTAGTTACATCTTTTAATTTTTTATGATGCCCATGTGAGTCAATTTCAAACTCCCCCCTCCAACCCTGCCGTGGCCCAGAGTAGCCCCCGAGTGCTCAACCCGGCCTGTGCTCCTACGCCAATTGGCCCTAATGACCAGGACCCAGGGGAACCTACCAATCAGCAAGTGGTAAACCTTTCATCCCCTGAGCTCAGCCCCACCAAAGTTTCTGTCCTCAACCACAGGCTTTCCTTTCTCCAACCTCTAGGATTAACCCTACCACTCTCCTCATGGACGTTTTGCATTTTTTCCAAGACCTGCTATGGATGGTTTTTTAAACTTCCCACACAAGACATCAGACACCTGATAGTATTCACAATGCTCTCCTCAACTTCCATACCCCTTCCTCCCACCAGCCTAAACCCTTTCCACCCCACCAGCCTAAACCCTTTCCACCCCACCAGCCTAAACCATTTCCACCCCACCAGCCTAAACCATTTCCACCCCACCACCTGCTTCAAACTTCTATCAACTGTCCCCTTTCCAGGGTCTTGAGCCATTCTTTCCAACACTCTCTTAACGCACCACCTCACCTCACCCCCTCCGAGTCCGCTGCCATCAGGAAACTCCAAAAAGACCCAAATATAGTGATTACCATGGCCTATAAAGGTTCCATGGTCATTGTAATCGACATCTGTGACTACGCCGTGGAGTGCAACAGACTAATAGGAGACTCCTCCTCCTCCTACTCCCCTCCTTCGACAGACCCTGACTCTGATTTCCACTGGGAATTGAACGCCCTACTAAAAACAAACGGTCCCTCCGACTGTCTAAGCCAGTCGGACATTTTACCACATCACTCCACTTCACCATCTTTCCATATCCTTCCAAAAATTCATGAAGCAAATACCGTATAAGCGTGTGTAAGAGGTGCACACGTGTAAGAGGCGCACCCCTATTTTGAGCATCGGAGCTATGAAGAAAAACATTTTGCGGCATTTTCTTAATACTATCGCGCGGTGTTGCAGACATACGCCTGGAATTTCGACAGTTACCGAACTTCCCTCTTTCAATATTAATTGAAAGAGGAAATTTTGATAACTGCGGCGGTAAAAGCGGCATAAGAGGGAGTAGAAAGAGTTCCGATCCTCTCTTCACATACGCCGTTGCTCAACGATGCTTGTCCTATTCACGAACAATTTTGTTTAAATGTTCTCGCAGAAGTATTGCAATAGAATTGCAGCCGTGGAAAATTTTAAGTCAAAACACGACAGGCACATAGCATGAACCTTCCCAAAAGCTTGGACAACAATCGGGGCAATCTCAGCGCCGTAGGATAATAACCACGTCGTAGATTTAACGGAACCACACTCGGCCCTCCATCAGCCAATGCCTCTGCCGTTTTTTTTTCCTTTCCGAGACCCCACAGGAAAATAGGAAAACCTCAAGTTACAGGGGAACAATGGAAACGTGTTTCATCCCTACCCCGTCTCACCAACTGACCTTGATCGATCTCCCAGTTTATGGAGGCTAAATGCTAGGTGAGTCATCTACTCGACCCGAAGATATCTCGATAGCTTTCAATAATTGTATGACACGCACGAGGCTCAAAAAAAGAAAGAGATCTAGCGCAATGCATATCTGACAGAATTTAAGTTTTTTAAGCTATAATTGTTTGACACAAAGATTTATAGTTACAACAAGGCTACTAATATTCAAAATAGTCCAAACAGGACAATTTCGGAGGAAACAAGCGTAGCATAAGCGCATTCAAACAAGAAGAGACGGACTAGAAACTTAAGGCAACGCAAACTGCGTATATCACATTTGCTGCGCCTTCGCCCCTTCGCTTTGAAGGCAACGACGTCACATGCAAGATCGGACGTGTTCTTCTTGTGCTCCTTCGCTCATAGCCTCGTAGCTTGAAATACGGAGGGGAGAGAGCGCACTCCTTCCCCTCCGTATTTCGTTGCTTGCTTCGAAGACGGAGGGATCACGCTCCTTCCCCTCGACCTCTCCTTCAGGGCTAGTCCAACAATGAACACACTCGTTCGAATTTTTTAAACCGCAGGTTTTGACACCAATATAATTTTTAGTTGCAATAATCCAGATATTAGCGTCTGAAGATGATTTTTGGAAAATCAGGTACTCAGCGTAATGGAAATTACTCGGCAAGACAGATATTGACTATTGACAAGGTATGTCATTTAAAAATACGTGTTTCTCTACGTTTGACAACCGATTACTATAAGCAGTATAAATTCCGCGGGATGCCCACTCGTGGCAGTAAATTTAGCGCGCCCTCCGGAGCGAAAAACCCCCGAGCGATGTTTTCCATGTTCACCTCTGGGGTACCGACGTGATGGCGCGATGCTTACATGAAAAGCAAACAGGAGCATTTTAAAAATACGTCACTAAGGAAGAAACTCTCCTGCCTGCCGCTTGTTTTTAACCTAGGATTAGAGTTGACTGACTCACACTGAAAACCAAGGCCACTCAATTCCCCTTAGACTTGCGACCGGTGAAGGGGAGGGGGGGAAGATAAGAAGTCTGTGTAAGAGGCGCACCCTCATTTTCGGCTGCAATTTCCGGGAAAAAAGGTGCGCCTCTTACACGCGCTTATACGGTAACCCAGCCTCCCCCACAGTTTCCGCCCAAAATTCTCTTACGAAGCGCATCTTTGCATTCGTTGATTTCTATCTCCAACCCTTCATTCAGCCCCATCCATCAGCCATCAAAGATTCCCATGACTTCCTTTCGAAAACTCAATTCTATTTCCCTCCCCCCCCCCAATCAGCCCATTATCATGGCCACCATTGATGTAACCTCACTGTACACTTCAATCCCTCATTCTGAGGGACTCGCTGCTCTCCGCCACTATCTTTCACTACCACCCGCACCTCAAAACCCCAGCACTGGCTTTCTTCTTGATCTTTCTCATTTTATTCTCACCCACAATGCCTTCTCTTTTAACAATAACTACTATCTGCAAATGTACGGCTGTGCAATGAAAAGTAGGTTTAGCCCTTGTTATGCCATTCTTTTCTTCGGCCTGTTCGGGGAAAAATTCCTAAAAAATTACCCTCTAAAACCTCTTCTTTACCTTAGATTCATACAGAAGACATTTTTCTTCTCTGGTCCCATGACATCAAATCTCAACACCTTTGTCTCTTCACTCAACTCTTACGCCTCAGTTTCTTTCTACCTCCAGCACTTACTTGGATGTGGGCATACACCTTTCTTGCAATAACAAATTTAAGACACTGGTTCAAATCAAAGCCACTAACCAGAAGCAATACCTCCAATGCAAAAGCTGCCGTCCACCACACGCCAAACGTTCCATCCCTTATCCTCTCTCTATCTGAGAGCATAGGATTTGCAATAACCCTGACAATCTTCAGAAGTTCCTCTCTAAACTAAACACCTCTCTTCTTCACCACGGGTACCCTGAAAAACTTTTAAAACAATAAAATAAGAAAAAACTGTGCATTCCAAATAAACTCCGCAAGGATAAAAATTCCTCCCCCTCCCTGCTCACTACCTAATTTCCTTCCTTGCGCTCATGCCCCACACGATATCCTCCTCAAGGACTTGTACCCCATTCTTTCTAACCACAATTCCACCTCCCAGATTTTCCCTTCTACTCCACAGATCACCTATAAATAATAAGTAATCGCCATGCCTCCTGCAGTCCGTCATCCCCCACTCCATGCATCCCACCATTCTTTGACCCATTACTCTCTCTTCGATGAATGTTTCAAAGTGTCAATTCTTGCATCTCTTCCCCCCAATCCACCCTCAATCCCCACACCCTCCAATTAGCATTTGCATTTGACACCTACAAGCGAGTTGCTCCCCTGGGTTGAAAGCTTCCTCCTAGCCCACTCCCCCATCTCTCACCTCTCTCCCCCATCCCCCTCACTCCTCCCTTTTCCTGCTCCCCATTCATTTGTTTCTTGTTAGATGTTGAGAAAAAAAGCCATTGGCTTCAAAAAGCTCCAAAAAATTATTTCCCGTGTGGGTGTTACTTTTTGTGTGTTTCTGTTTCAGTGATGGTGACTCGCTCCTGCACCATTATAATGCGCTACACGCATCATTTTTTGACATTATTGTGTCTATATATTAAGGATGAGTTGGTTCATAGATTTTTTTGGTTCTCTGCACTGGTATGGTTCTCCCCCATTGGTTTTCCGTTCTCGACACTCGCTTTGAAGGACGAACTCTCTTTTCTAAATCAATGGCAAATTTAAATGAAGAACCACAAGAAGTGAATGAAAATAATAAAACTAAAGATTTAAATAAGCAGGAAAGCACTGTAAAAAACTTAAGACCATCTCCATAATTTTATTTAGTAAAAAAGTTTAAATAACATGTTGTTAAAGAATGCATGATTGACCAATGTGTCACATGACATTGGGCAGCCACTGGTTCTTTCTCAATGTTTTGATTTTAAAAATTAAACATTTTCACCCTATCTGGGTCTAATCTATTCTTTTTTGACATAAATATTGCCTGCAGTACTGAACAGGTGTTCACTAAAAACAGCAGTGGTCGATGTAGATTTGAAGTGAAATATGCTTAGAGCACAGTTTATAAACTGCGTAGTAGATTGTTAGCATAGCATCAGGATCAATAGAGAAACTCCCGATGACATCATCCGTTAATATGTTGTAACTTTTAAGTCAGTTCAAAATACATGTATGTATAATGTATTCTGCCATGTAACTTAAATTCTTACATTAATTGACAACTTATGTGCATGCCTCACTGCCACAGTTCTTATGACGTCAACACTAAACTGCTCAACATGCCGGTACAGAGTCACACGTCCATGGCTTAGCCTAGATGGTAGATATGCTGGGTGCTGCTGTTCACACATGAAAGACCACTTTCAGACTCAATGATTTTCCACTGGCCACCATCCACGGCATGACAAACGACATTGCAGAGTTGTCTCATCTGAGCGCTGCCTGAATTTCACGTGAATGGTGGCTGGCAAACATCCATTTTGTTAGAAAGGTTATCGTATCATTGTGTATTTCACGATGCAGATGGTGCATCCCCGGGCCAGATTGAAATGAGCGCTGTGCTGTCAATGGCACAATTCGACTCATTTGAGGACATCCATAGAGACCTTTGGTAATTTGAAAGCATGGGGAATATATGGAATATGGCTCTACATGTGTTTTACTGTGTAATTTTCACAGTTACTAAAAGTTAGGTCAACTCACGTCTGTAAGGTACTGATGAGCAAGCTGTCTCTCACCATCCGCATCATACAGCATGCCCACTTTTTGTAGGACACCAGGGTCAGAGGGCACAATGCCCAGCAGCAGCAAGAACCTGAAAGGAACTGCATTGTTATGCATGCATGCCATAATTCTAATTGATTCTATTAAAAAAAATGGCCTTTGATGCCCTCCTGACAATAGATGAGCACTTGACGGCCACCTCACATTAGAATGTTGGCAGAGTGGATTTTTTTTTCATTTATTTCAGATTTCCAATTTAACCCATTTATACCGAAGGTTTAAAAAATGCGAATTTTACCCTGATTTTTACATATTGTCGATAAAAATACGTATCAAAACAATATCCGAAAGAAAAAACAATATATCTCTTGCCAATAATTAATTACGAGGTGTTCCAAAAATGGAACACTAGGCAAATCCACTACTATGACGTACGCATTATTAACATACAAAAAATTTGATTCAGACTTTTATTAACTCACTTTTAAGAATGATATCCAGGTGAACACGTAATATGCAAAGATGCAATGCAAATTTTACATTGAAAAGTGATATTTTTGTGACATTGGACACAGCGAGTTCGCTTTCTCTGCTTTATATTCTAATGATTCATGTCGTCATGACATGATTCAAGTTTACGATTCATAGGTGGTTTCCCTTTCCCACCAGGCTCAGTAGTACAGTAAAACCTCTTTACATCGTAATGGAGGGGACCAAAATTTGGGCATTTTGATGTATGGAGGTTCACTATAGAGAGGTTTTAGTGATAGGTACCATTTTATTGATAAACCAGAATATTAATATATTTAAACATACATGCATGCATTAGTGAACATATATTTACAATTTAATGATTACACAAAGGTAAAAGTAACTTGTTCAAGAGGGCTTTTTAAGAAAGAAATTAGTTATTGGGTTTGCTTTAACCTTTTTAAAACTCTTTCGATGTAATGTTTTTAATTCTATTGAATACAATCATATTATGATCGCATTCCTCCATGCTTAATAAAAACCATTTAATTATGTTCAATAAATCCTCAACCTCTGTTTTGGTGGGAACTGTAACTGATTCCTCATTACCAACATCTTCCTCTAAATTCATCTCTTACTGTATCCTGCAAGATATATACATCTCCTTCACCACTATCTTCCAACTCATGTGGGGAACAAATGAATAAATCATTATCAACATTTACAAAGTCTTCAAATGTTGAATTTGTGTTAACTATTTTGTTGATTTTATCGAACTGTAGGTTCATTATCAAGCATCTCATTTTCCTCCTGTTTGCTACCACCCGTAATCCCAGCCTTGATGAAGCATTTCTCAAAAATTGAGGAAAGGCACAGCCTGTGCATGGTCTGAAGGATGTTCCATGAGCACCTTTAATGTCGTTTTCACTATTCACTCTCCATAAAAAATAAATCACTAGCTGTTTTCGATAATGCCTTTTGACCAAAGAAATAATTCCCTGGTCTAAGGGTCGTAATTTACTAGTAGTGTTTGGAGGGAAGTACACAACTTTTATATTTCTAAACATAATTCTTTCATCCTCTTATTTCACTGCCCGCGTTTTTTATTTGTGCAGCCTAGATATAGAGTTTCTTCTGTTTTTCCTCGGTTGTTTAAAATAGATGGTATTCCAAAGGTCACTGCTACATCTTTCTTCTACCTGCCCTCGTCGATGGCTTGGAAAAATCCTCGGAATGTTGTAATGTCAAGCAGCCGGCTTGTTTTATTTGTCGAATCCATCATCAACTTATAATTAATTAAGTAATTTTCGTATGTTTTCATATTTTATGGCAAATAATTGAAAATACTCCTTATAATATATTTTAGAAAATTGATTTATCATTCTTATAACGTATGACATGTTGAAGATTATAAAAAATAAATAAACACGTGACTATTGCAAAAAATAAACAAGAAATTGAGCGTAATTTTGAAAATTTCGTCGAATTGCCTTTCTCTAGAATACAATGCTCGTAGAGTTCCGTAGAAAAACTCTGTCGAGGGCACAAAGAAACGCTAGGTCTGCGAAATGACGTGATTTCCCAGTGTGAATGCTGGGCGAACTACTTCAGAATGCGGCAGCGACAGTAAAAAATTTCATTGCTCTACGGCGTATCAGCTAATTAGCTGTCTCTTCACCTAACATTGTCGCGCATGGAGTGATGTTCGTTCAGTATTGCTAGAAATTGACGTCCCGGACTCCCGATGGAAGAGTCAGATTTCGCGGCATAAATACGCACGCAAGACAGATGACTGTCGCTAAGCGCAATAAATTGTAAACTACGATCGTTCACGAAAGCATCGAAAAATTACCAAGGCGGCAGTGAGAAAGTGCTACACTGGAAAATATGGGAATAAAATAATTGCAAAATTGTATTTGATTTATTTCGAGTCGCAGTAAATTCATGAAATATTTTCATTTTAGAAACGGAAGCAGCAATGCGGTTGAGTAATTCTGTCTCCATAAATGGGAGTGAAGTTAGTTGAAATATTTCCGCCCGCAAGGGATTATAGGCTGCGCTGGTCGCCTCTTTTATTAACTGAACATAGTATGAAAGCAATTACAAGAAAATAAAGCCATAAGTAATAGAAAGCGAGTGCTATCGCGCAATTTTTACCATGATTCGAGAGAAAACGATGCGTTCTGTCTTCATTTACTGTCACTTAAAATGATTAGGATAGTTCGTTGCCTTTTTCTTATTTACTGTTAGGTATGCTCTCGAATGGGACAAAATGGCCCTAACTAATGGTTAACATGAAAATTACATTATAGTAAAGGTGTAAAAGAAAAGAATAAGCGTGAAACATTTATCGCTGAAAATGTCAATCCATGTTCGTTATCGCGGGTGCATTAATGGTCTCTAGTTGTCTCGGTAGGAAATGCAGAGGTAGTTAGGCCGTCTCCGGGGTCTCTCGTTGCTATGATATATAGAGGTTTTACGATATAAAGAGGTTCACTATAGAGAGGTTTTACTGTATTACCATAAGTCTCTATATAGTGACAGGCAAAACGGTGGCGAAATGCAAGAAGATGCATTGGCTTCACATCGTTTATTTTATGCAATTGCCAAGCATTTTGTAAAGCCAGCTCAAAGCAGTATAACCAGGGGGCTCGATTACCATTTCTTTCCACAGATTGATGCTTGATACTTGTCAATATTTTCATCAGCTCGGTCCACTCCTCCCATGTACTGATTATAGACCTTGATTAAATTTGGCAGAGTAACTTGTATCTTTTTTTCTGCTATTGAGAATAACGACTGAGTGTTGCAAAGGATTGACACCGACATCAGAAGATGCAACAGTCACAACACTGTTATCATTCCATCTACAAACAACATTGCCTTTTCCATCAATTCGGTAATCAAATATGCCCCTAGCTTTTTTATTTAGGGTGCATCAGATGGTAAAGGAGGTTTGTCTACGTGATCTTTTCTCGCTGTGCCTGTTGCTTGGTGGCCCATTGAATCAAGTTTATCAAGGAGTGCAATGATTGTGAAAAAGTTGTCGAACACAAAATGGTATTTACCAGGGTGCTGCATTGTGAGTGCCTCAGTAAAATGCAAAACAACTGAAGCACCTACACCATAATATTGGTATTGATTGTCCGGTTTTTTCCTTGATAAGGCTGAAACCAGCAAATTTAGCCTAGATGTGTTTGACCACACCAGAGTTTATACCCAAACCGAATAGGCTTACCCGAATGAACTGTTTGCACCCGTGAAGGCCAAAATAGGGAATCAAGGCCTCACCTAAGCTGAAGTATATTTCATTTGGTACACATTTTATACATCTGTCATTAAGACACTCAATTAGAGGTCGCAGCTAGGAAAACTTGTCCATGTGGTTTAAGTTAGAATTGTTAGCAAAATGCAAATTTTAAAATATTGTTTCAAATCAGTCACGTCTCATTGCACCACTAACTAGAAAATTATTCGAATATGGTCTTTGCTCCCAAAACATACGTCGTTCCGGAACCAAGAATTAACCACTCAAGAAAATCATTCCCAAAAAACACCGGAAGTCAGTTCAAGGATCACTTCAATATCTAGAAAGAGTTCTAAATATTCTGTAGGACTTTTCCTTTCCATGATTTTTTCGTCTGAAACTATACCTCCTACTGGTTTGGCAGTCAGATCGGCTTTCTTCCATTTGCGCAAAACTTTGGTTACCTTTTTTCTTTGAGCAAGAAGAGGTCGATGCAAAGCTGAAGCCGATACGTCATTTTCAGTACCTAGTATCATCATCCAGTATCAGGAAAAGGTCAGCATGGTCAAAGTTCTCGTCAGAAGAACCATGAATTAGATGAGCAGAAGCGCGCAACAAATGAACCAGGAAGATTATTAATTTTTCCACATCTAATGGCTTACATGATTTAAAATTTAAGTGAATATTTCAGTGCACCTGAATGCACGCATAATAGAAGTGGATTTGCCTAGTGTTCCAAAAATGGAACACTGTTAAATAAAAGCTTCTAACTAAAACAAAATTCATTTTTTCTTAATATTATTAATTTTGCACTATAGGTTAACTATTACTGAACATGCAGGGAAAAATTTATAAAATTTGGGTAAAATGGCAAATAGTTATTAATATAACATTAGAGATGGTCTCAGAAAAACTGCCTTGAAAAAAAAGGCCGATATTTCTCAACACACTGGCTGCGATGGGTTGGCAAAACTGACTAAATCTTTGCGCCCCATAATACATCATATCTTTATAAAGTGGTACAAAAAGAAAACCTTGGTATATTGTTTTATAATGAGTCCTAGTCATTAAATTAGAAAGTCGCGTCAGGTGTTCCAAAAATGGAACACTAGGCATAAATGGGTTAAACCTATCAAAATAAGCTACCAGGAAAGAGTCAATATAGCAAAAGAAATCATGTTCATTTTAAAACTTCACTTAAGTGCATTAACACGTTCCATGCGGGTGGCATCATAAGATGTCACGAATGTCTTCCATTGGTGGCGGGTGGCATCATAAGATGTCACGAATGTCTTCCATTGGTGGCGGGTGGCATCATAAGATGTCACGAATGTCTTCCATTGGTGGCGGGTGGCATCATAAGATGTCACGAATGTCTTCCATTGGTGGCGGGTGGCATCATAAGATGTCACGAATGTCTTCCATTGGTGGCGGGTGGCATCATAAGATGTCACGAATGTCTTCCATTGGTGGCGGGTGGCATCATAAGATGTCACGAATGTCTTCCATTGGTGGCGGGTGGCATCATAAGATGTCACGAATGTCTTCCATTGGTGGCGGGTGGCATCATAAGATGTCACGAATGTCTTCCATTGGTGGCGGGTGGCATCATAAGATGTCACGAATGTCTTCCATTGGTGGCGGGTGGCATCATAAGATGTCACGAATGTCTTCCATTGGTGGCGGGTGGCATCATAAGATGTCACGAATGTCTTCCATTGGTGGCGGGTGGCATCATAAGATGTCACGAATGTCTTCCATTGGTGGCGGGTGGCATCATAAGATGTCACGAATGTCTTCCATTGGTGGCGGGTGGCATCATAAGATGTCACGAATGTCTTCCATTGGTGGCGGGTGGCATCATAAGATGTCACGAATGTCTTCCATTGGTGGCGGGTGGCATCATAAGATGTCACGAATGTCTTCCATTGGTGGCGGGTGGCATCATAAGATGTCACGAATGTCTTCCATTGGTGGCGGGTGGCATCATAAGATGTCACGAATGTCTTCCATTGGTGGCGGGTGGCATCATAAGATGTCACGAATGTCTTCCATTGGTGGCGGGTGACATCATAAGATGTCACGAATGTCTTCCATTGGTGGCGGGTGACATCATAAGATGTCACGAATGTCTTCCATTGGTGGCGGGTGGCATCATAAGATGTCACGAATGTCTTCCATTGGTGGCGGGTGGCATCATAAGATGTCACGAATGTCTTCCATTGGTGGCGGGTGGCATCATAAGATGTCACGAATGTCTTCCATTGGTGGCGGGTGGCATCATAAGATGTCACGAATGTCTTCCATTGGTGGCGGGTGGCATCATAAGATGTCACGAATGTCTTCCATTGGTGGCGGGTGGCATCATAAGATGTCACGAATGTCTTCCATTGGTGGCGGGTGACATCATAAGATGTCACGAATGTCTTCCATTGGTGGCGGGTGACATCATAAGATGTCACGAATGTCTTCCATTGGTGGCGGGTGGCATCATAAGATGTCACGAATGTCTTCCATTGGTGGCGGGTGGCATCATAAGATGTCACGAATGTCTTCCATTGGTGGCGGGTGGCATCATAAGATGTCACGAATGTCTTCCATTGGTGGCGGGTGGCATCATAAGATGTCACGAATGTCTTCCATTGGTGGCGGGTGGCATCATAAGATGTCACGAATGTCTTCCATTGGTGGCGGGTGGCATCATAAGATGTCACGAATGTCTTCCATTGGTGGCGGGTGGCATCATAAGATGTCACGAATGTCTTCCATTGGTGGCGGGTGGCATCATAAGATGTCACGAATGTCTTCCATTGGTGGCGGGTGGCATCATAAGATGTCACGAATGTCTTCCATTGGTGGCGGGTGGCATCATAAGATGTCACGAATGTCTTCCATTGGTGGCGGGTGGCATCATAAGATGTCACGAATGTCTTCCATTGGTGGCGGGTGGCATCATAAGATGTCACGAATGTCTTCCATTGGTGGCGGGTGGCATCATAAGATGTCACGAATGTCTTCCATTGGTGGCGGGTGGCATCATAAGATGTCACGAATGTCTTCCATTGGTGGCGGGTGACATCATAAGATGTCACGAATGTCTTCCATTGGTGGCGGGTGACATCATAAGATGTCACGAATGTCTTCCATTGGTGGCGGGTGGCATCATAAGATGTCACGAATGTCTTCCATTGGTGGCGGGTGGCATCATAAGATGTCACGAATGTCTTCCATTGGTGGCGGGTGGCATCATAAGATGTCACGAATGTCTTCCATTGGTGGCGGGTGGCATCATAAGATGTCACGAATGTCTTCCATTGGTGGCGGGTGGCATCATAAGATGTCACGAATGTCTTCCATTGGTGGCGGGTGACATCATAAGATGTCACGAATGTCTTCCATTGGTGGCGGGTGACATCATAAGATGTCACGAATGTCTTCCATTGGTGGCGGGTGACATCATAAGATGTCACGAATGTCTTCCATTGGTGGCGGGTGGCATCATAAGATGTCACGAATGTCTTCCATTGGTGGCGGGTGGCATCATAAGATGTCACGAATGTCTTCCATTGGTGGCGGGTGGCATCATAAGATGTCACGAATGTCTTCCATTGGTGGCGGGTGGCATCATAAGATGTCACGAATGTCTTCCATTGGTGGCGGGTGGCATCATAAGATGTCACGAATGTCTTCCATTGGTGGCGGGTGACATCATAAGATGTCACGAATGTCTTCCATTGGTGGCGGGTGACATCATAAGATGTCACGAATGTCTTCCATTGGTGGCGGGTGGCATCATAAGATGTCACGAATGTCTTCCATTGGTGGCGGGTGGCATCATAAGATGTCACGAATGTCTTCCATTGGTGGCGGGTGGCATCATAAGATGTCACGAATGTCTTCCATTGGTGGCGGGTGGCATCATAAGATGTCACGAATGTCTTCCATTGGTGGCGGGTGGCATCATAAGATGTCACGAATGTCTTCCATTGGTGGCGGGTGGCATCATAAGATGTCACGAATGTCTTCCATTGGTGGCGGGTGGCATCATAAGATGTCACGAATGTCTTCCATTGGTGGCGGGTGGCATCATAAGATGTCACGAATGTCTTCCATTGGTGGCGGGTGGCATCATAAGATGTCACGAATGTCTTCCATTGGTGGCGGGTGGCATCATAAGATGTCACGAATGTCTTCCATTGGTGGCGGGTGGCATCATAAGATGTCACGAATGTCTTCCATTGGTGGCGGGTGACATCATAAGATGTCACGAATGTCTTCCATTGGTGGCGGGTGACATCATAAGATGTCACGAATGTCTTCCATTGGTGGCGGGTGACATCATAAGATGTCACGAATGTCTTCCATTGGTGGCGGGTGACATCATAAGATGTCACGAATGTCTTCCATTGGTGGCGGGTGACATCATAAGATGTCACGAATGTCTTCCATTGGTGGCGGGTGGCATCATAAGATGTCACGAATGTCTTCCATTGGTGGCGGGTGGCATCATAAGATGTCACGAATGTCTTCCATTGGTGGCGGGTGACATCATAAGATGTCACGAATGTCTTCCATTGGTGGCGGGTGACATCATAAGATGTCACGAATGTCTTCCATTGGTGGCGGGTGGCATCATAAGATGTCACGAATGTCTTCCATTGGTGGCGGGTGACATCATAAGATGTCACGAATGTCTTCCATTGGTGGCGGGTGGCATCATAAGATGTCACGAATGTCTTCCATTGGTGGCGGGTGGCATCATAAGATGTCACGAATGTCTTCCATTGGTGGCGGGTGACATCATAAGATGTCACGAATGTCTTCCATTGGTGGCGGGTGACATCATAAGATGTCACGAATGTCTTCCATTGGTGGCGGGTGGCATCATAAGATGTCACGAATGTCTTCCATTGGTGGCGGGTGGCATCATAAGATGTCACGAATGTCTTCCATTGGTGGCGGGTGACATCATAAGATGTCACGAATGTCTTCCATTGGTGGCGGGTGGCATCATAAGATGTCACGAATGTCTTCCATTGGTGGCGGGTGACATCATAAGATGTCACGAATGTCTTCCATTGGTGGCGGGTGACATCATAAGATGTCACGAATGTCTTCCATTGGTGGCGGGTGGCATCATAAGATGTCACGAATGTCTTCCATTGGTGGCGGGTGGCATCATAAGATGTCACGAATGTCTTCCATTGGTGGCGGGTGGCATCATAAGATGTCACGAATGTCTTCCATTGGTGGCGGGTGGCATCATAAGATGTCACGAATGTCTTCCATTGGTGGCGGGTGGCATCATAAGATGTCACGAATGTCTTCCATTGGTGGCGGGTGGCATCATAAGATGTCACGAATGTCTTCCATTGGTGGCGGGTGGCATCATAAGATGTCACGAATGTCTTCCATTGGTGGCGGGTGGCATCATAAGATGTCACGAATGTCTTCCATTGGTGGCGGGTGGCATCATAAGATGTCACGAATGTCTTCCATTGGTGGCGGGTGACATCATAAGATGTCACGAATGTCTTCCATTGGTGGCGGGTGACATCATAAGATGTCACGAATGTCTTCCATTGGTGGCGGGTGGCATCATAAGATGTCACGAATGTCTTCCATTGGTGGCGGGTGGCATCATAAGATGTCACGAATGTCTTCCATTGGTGGCGGGTGGCATCATAAGATGTCACGAATGTCTTCCATTGGTGGCGGGTGGCATCATAAGATGTCACGAATGTCTTCCATTGGTGGCGGGTGGCATCATAAGATGTCACGAATGTCTTCCATTGGTGGCGGGTGGCATCATAAGATGTCACGAATGTCTTCCATTGGTGGCGGGTGACATCATAAGATGTCACGAATGTCTTCCATTGGTGGCGGGTGGCATCATAAGATGTCACGAATGTCTTCCATTGGTGGCGGGTGGCATCATAAGATGTCACGAATGTCTTCCATTGGTGGCGGGTGGCATCATAAGATGTCACGAATGTCTTCCATTGGTGGCGGGTGGCATCATAAGATGTCACGAATGTCTTCCATTGGTGGCGGGTGGCATCATAAGATGTCACGAATGTCTTCCATTGGTGGCGGGTGACATCATAAGATGTCATCAGTAGTACATCGTTTCGTACAACGGTATTATCCGTTCCTGAATTCTTTTATATCCTCTTATCTTTGTTTTTTTTTTTTCGCAATTTTTTCAATATTTTGGGTCATGCTTTTCGTCACCTCATGTATTTTTTTCTTATTTCTTTGTTATCATTGCGTGATATTAGTGTATTGATGTAACGACGGGCAGGGAGGAACTCATAGGTGTTTCACCTGGTCAATATGAGTTTCATGGTGAGTTTTTTTCCTCGCTCCAAAATTGCTACATATCCTCGCTCCTCCGCTCCGATGCAGCACACAATTACCGATCCAGTGTTTATAAAACGTTAGCAGCACATGATAATTTGAGCTTCCTTCGCAGGAGGTCTTACACTGTTTCTTATACCTCGCTCACCTTACCCCTTCCGTCCATTCGAATGAAGAGTCCATTTTACAAATTGTCTGGAAAATTCTCTGTTACGGGGCTTACTCCCGGAGGTTGAAACATTGTTTCATTACTACCCTCATTCCACACATGCTTCCTTCAAATGTTAGTCGCGAATGGTGCTCTGTCCTACCACACGGCATTCTGATTCTGCACCTCAGCTCAAGAGTTCAGCTTACATACGTGCTGCCGTGACATATTGTGTTTTCGACTGTAGGCGTTCAAAATGCATAGGAAGAAATATATCTCCCATTCAGAAGATACCACCACAACCGTGCTCAATTCTGGTAAGTGTTCAACACTCATTCTTTCATGTTCAGTAGGATAAATATCTTAATAATGTATTTATATTCGTATAATAAGGAGCAGGAAATAGGAGAAAGAGAAAGTTGGAAGAAGATGAAAATGGCAAGAAAACTGAAGCAGAAACAGGACCATCTGTCTCCGGTGAGTTTCAGTATCTGCGAGTGCAGTTTGGAAAATTTATTCAATTTTAAACATCTTTTTATTTTTTGCAATAATTAAATAATTTTTGTAATCAATAACTAGGATGTTCAAATAATGATCCTTCGCGAGCCCTAACACAGAGATTGACCGAAGACGACTTGAGGAGACTACTATCTGAGACAGATTCTTCGGGAGAAGATGAGGATTTATGGGAGGAAAGCTCAGAAGACTTCCATTCTGAAATCAGCGGCAGCAAAGATGAGAGCGAGGACGAGGACCTTGGAGATTCTGAGCGTGACAGGACCAATATTTCTGCAACTGATTCCATCATTGAAACCATGGCACCAAACCCCTCGGGTACCGATAGATTTTGTGAAATGTGGAAAAATGAGCAGCCTGCTATCACACGGATGCCATTTGCTGGTTGTCCCGGGCAGAAGGAATCCCCTGCTGGCAATCACCCACGCGAATATTTTGACCTCATAGCCAATGAGGCATTTTACGACCTCTTAGTTTCAGAAACCAACATGCAGGCTGAGACCCTTCAATCGCCAAATGTTTCGCCACATGCCAGAATAGCCGATAGGAAACATATGTCGAGAGACGAATTTCAAAAGTTCCTTGGTTTATTGTTCCACATGGGAACAATTAGGCTTAATAGAATCCAGGATTATTGGAAAAAGGAAGATTTATTCAATTTAACGTGCTTTTCACAGTACATGCCTCGCGATAGGTTTCTTGGCATTTTGCAAACGCTTCATTTCGCTGCAAATCCTACGGAAAATGAGCCTCTACCAGAAGACAAATTGTTCAAAATCAGGCCATTGATTAATCATTTTCAATGTAGAATGCATTTCATTTATTCACCCGCTAAAGATTTATCGTTGGATGAATCAATGGTTTTATGGAGAGGCCGTCTGATTTTTCGACAGTACATGAAAGGAAAACGTCATAAATATGGCATTAAAATTTATTTGTTAACGGAATCATCCAGAATAGTAATTCGAATGCTGGTATACACTGGGTCAGCAGATAAGGAAGTAGGAGGGCAGGGGCATGTAAGAAATGTAGTACATAAACTACTTCAGGGCAGAGAGGGTTTTGGCCATTCTGTTTATTTAGATAATTACTTCAGCAGTGTGCAGTTGTCTAGAGAACTTCTGGGAAAGGAAATATATTGCACAGGCACATTGCGGGTAAACAGAGCAGGGAATCCCAAGGAAATTGTGTCCCAAAAAATTAAGAAGGGTGAAATAGTAAAGCAGTGGAGTCATGATGGCATCTGCGTCTTGAAATGGAGGGACAAACGGGACGTTTTGGTCATCACCTCCGAGTATGGGAGCCAGTTGCTTGAGGTCCCGAACAGAAAAGGAATAGTGAAATTAAAACCGGAGGCGATAGTTATGTATAACAAATTTATGAGAGGCATTGATCACGGCGACCAAATGCTAGCATATTACCCCTGTGAGCATAAATCGGTCAAGTGGTATAAGAAATTAGGAATACACATCTTTCAGTTGATCATTATAAATAGTTACTTATTGTATCAAAAATACAGTGGACAAAAAAACACTGTACGAGTTCTGCATAGAGCTAATACGATCCCTGGTAGGAGCACAAACAGGCCCTACCTCACGTCCATCCACACCCAAGCCCCCCGAATCTCATTTTCCCGCTTTCTTTCCTGCCAACGGGGGGAATAGACGGAAACAAAAGCGATGCCGCGTTTGTCACACCAAAGGAGTCAGGAAGACCGTCACCACTTTCTGCCCAGATTGTCCGGATGAGCCCGGATTATGTCTTCGTCCCTGCTTCATTGAATATCATGGGAAGATGCCAGAGAAATAATGAATACAGGCATCCCCGGAGTTACGTATGTCTCGACTTATGTAAATCCGTACTTACGTAAGCGATAACCGTATTTCAAATGATTCCGTTAATTTTCGAATGCGAGCGCGAAGAAGTAGATATTCGCTCGTACAACCTATGGTAGAAAAAATATCGAATAGTTATAGAGTTTTTTACGTGCTAAAAATAACGAAGTGACCCATTTTTGTCATTCCTCGAAGGAAATTTCATTAATTTCTGAAGAAAAATCGCTTATAAATCCCAGGTCAGCAATCAACGTGAAAATTTGCAGTTCTAGCGATGGATGTGGTGGCGTATGTGGTTGCGCTCATTTCTTTACGATACAACTTGTTATACAGCAATCTCTGAAGCGCCAACGCAAAGGTTCGACTTACGTAAATTTCGACTTACGCATAGTCTGCCGGAACGCATCTCTTACGTAACTCGGGGGATGCCTGTATGTATTTTTAAGTGTAATGAAAAAGTTAAAGAAGAAAAGGAATTTCTCAATTGGCTGTATAATTCTACCTGCTCGTCCACCTTGCAAGTCGAAAAAATTTTACTGCGTTGGTGTGCGGGAAGGGGGAGAAATTCCCCGCAGGGACCAAACACCAGCCTCTCAACCGGAAAGCCCAAAAAACACACACACACTCACACAATCACTCACACAAACATACACAACAAGATCCTTTGTGGGGTTTTCCCAAAGCCACAACACACACTGACTGTAAGTACATAATTCACATAAACCATCAGCCCAAACATCCCTCACTCACTCTCATGCACACGCTTGTATAATGTGCTTTTATAAATTCGCCAATAAACCTCAACATTCTGCACATTTAACCGCACAGTAAATGCAAAGGACAGCATAGCCAAATTGAAAACATTTTTAGCTTCATACAGTCATAATAGAGATGGATCGAATAGCAGATTACTCAAACTCAAATATCCTATTTGAATATTAAATCATGGCTCGAACATTCAAATATCTCAAATTTCGAATATTTCGAATACTAGAATTGCACAAAGCATATTAAAACTCAGGTTAGAGGCAGCCAATGTTATTGCTTGCTTCTGCTCCAGAATACGCCTCATCCTTTGCAAAAGGGAGTTCCATCTTGTGGGTTCATCCTGGATGAGCTTAGAATGATAAGTGGTGAAAATAATATTTTGAATGCTGGCGTATTGATGGTATACATTCATGTTATACGTATACATCAAGTTTCCTAAAACGGTAACGCATGCACTTATCAGCTAGAGTCCTCTACGTTACTTCCGAGTCAACTACCAACTACGTGCATGCGTTAGTGTATGGCACGAAATTCAAAGTATTCGAGGTATTCAAGATCGTACTTTTAGCATAATTATTCGAGATCTCGAATATTGATCACTCTGTCAGGATCAAGCCTGTTGCGTTTTACATCACATATTTTTCCTGCCAAACTAAAAAGTCTTTCATTGAACACAGTGGATGGCGGTATGGCAAGAAACTTTTTTGCTAATACTTTCAGCCTTGGGTAGGAGATGCAAGTCCTCCAGTATTTCCCAGGGAAGGAATTTGGTGGTGCATTTATCTCTGATAAATAAGCTTCTACTTCAGCTTCAACAATGTTTGCTACGGTGACTTTGGGTTTTATAAATGGAGCAAATTTCAGTCCTAAAGGGTTCTAAAATTGTACGTTACCTCTAAACTTGATGCTTTTTTCTCAAATTGGGAAAATTGAATGTTATTGCATTTATGCTCTTTGAGCGACTCAAAAATCCAAGATGAAATAAAAAATAAGCAACACCCTACTGCACGTCCTCCGCACCACACGCTCAAGTCATTTCTCAGCATAATTGTTGTATTTACTTAAGGTAAAGTGATCTTCACGAACAAACCCAGTCGTTTTCGTCGATAGATCGTTCTTCCTCTTCATCGCCTAAACCCACTTCTTTCTTCTTGCTTTATTATTCAACATAAGTACGAATGTTTTATTAGAATTTGGTGATATATTTGAACACATAGGCACCACGCAATATTTATTATTTGACATTATAAACAGCACTTTACGTAGGTAAACATACCGTCTTCCTGGCGTACATATACCGCCACAATCTCCTAACTCCACACCTCGGACGTTAGCAACTCTGTTTGGGGAGAAATGACGTCACACCTCTTGGACACACTACTTTTGCTCGCACCCCCCACTCCTCCACTTTGACCTTTAATATCTCGAAAACTACCGCTAGTATTGAAATTTCCCCTGGTAGATATTCTTTCCCAAAGGTTTACTTCATTCTGACATAGTTTTTAAAAAAATGTGAAAATTCCCCATTATAAAGTGTGTCTATCAAATCTGTCAAAAACTGCTTTAAGTGAAGAGAGAGTTTGACATATTTTGCATGGATTAGACTGTGAGGTACTGGAGACTCCGAGGCTACATGCTATGCTTAGAATTCTTGAGCTACTTAGATGATATATCTAACAGAATTACATGGAGAACATCATCTTAGATCTATACTATATATCCCGGTCCACCATAAATAATAAAATAGAGAATTACAGACTTTGTTGAATGGATAGGTTTAGGAATTCTTTTTCCCCGAACAAGAAAGGATTTCAGTAAATGCAGGGCTGTCGTCAAATCAATGCTCCAATGCAAACTTTAATACTTTAGAAGTACTTATACTACAGGTTAGTGGCTGGTATTCCTACAACTACTGCCATATCAAGAATTCAAACAGTGGCTATCTAGAGGGTAAATAGCATTGGGATGATCGCCAAAGCCCACAACTTTCATGCACACGATCACAATACATATCAGTAGGGGTGAATTTAGTGCAAGCATTCATACCATTCGTTGGCTTGCTCCTTGTCTCCTAAGAGCTCATGAAGGAGGGCTAGCATGTACAAAATCTCCGGATGATGCTTCACAATGGAATTCAGCTTCAGGAAACAGTCCAACGCTTCCTCATGATTCCCCAGATGCTTATTGACGAGTCCTGCTCAAAGACATTGATTCATTCAGGATTTTCAAATACAAATGAATAGAATCAAAGTATGTACTAAAGCCAATTTAACACAAGCAGGAGAAATAATAGGGAAGTAAGAAATGGTATCAACTGAAGACATGAGGGAAATGAAATACAAAGAAAAAGAATGGCATCTCCTTATGTTCAATGGAAATTGATCAATCTCCGTCAGAAAATGTTGAAGCAGAATCTTGAGTTGCAAGTGCAAAAAAATAAGTGATGTCAGCAAAGAAACAGGCAACCTGAAAATAATATGAGTTCATAAAACAAATATTAGTCTTGGCTCAGCTGCCAGACCCCTGACATCAATGAGTTACGAGCAGAAAAAAAGATCCTGCAGGGGAAAAATGCTTTTAAAAGAGGAACAAGATGTAAGGCTGACGAGATGATAAAGATGAGAAATGATAATGGGTCAATCTCACAATCCTCAACAAATAGAAGAAAAAATACAGTATATTATGAAAGATAATTCACGAGTAGAAGTAATAATGTGACAGTACTTCAGACTAGGTTAGAGGATACAGAAATGAGAGTGAATTGCTCTGATCCATTTGCAAGGGGCATAGGAGTGGTAAATGGTACAGAGCCAAGAGTATGTATCATTAGGCCAGCGCTTTTTTTTCAAAATGGTCCAGTTTTAAAATTCATGGTCTCAAAATGTGCGAAATGGTGAGAAAAAAATTATAGAAAAGTTTCAGGCTTGTGCAACATCGGTTAGCCGTGCCTATGGTAAACACTAAAGTGACTCAGTGCCACAGAGAAGATGGTATTTCGCTGAAGGATTTGCCAGACAAGGGAGCATTTTTACAAAATGTGTACATAGGGAGAGAAGTCACCTGGTTATTGAATGAATTAGTAATGAGTAGTAGTGCAGTGAAAGCATTTCCAAACATCTTGCAGACACTAATTATGCATAGCCATTCCTTCCATTTCCACAGCTTCTAAGAGATGAGCTAAACTTACCAAGATTATATAGGCCCTCCACACAAGATGCATCACTCTCCATCGCACAAATGTAAAGAGTATGCGCTTGCTCAAGATCCCCTCTTGCAAATGCACAGTTGCCCAGGTTCACAAGAGCTGATGCATTGTAACTGTCAGCCTGCCTTGCCATCTCCGCATACTTCTCCGCCTGTTCAATATCTCCCTGCTGTAACAAGAGAAAATAAAACTTGAGGCCTCCATTCATCTGCCATGCCTGGGATTCAAACTTGGATCTCCTGAAATTTGCAACGCACGCACTTCAACAATTGCCAACACTTCCTCTCCCTCTGCTTATTTGGTTTAAAGAGGACACAAGGTGGCACAAATCTAGGAGATCAAATCCCATTCAAGGCGAATCATTTTTCCTGTAAGTGGAATTTTTGCAATCCAAGTGCAATAGCATAAATGTACATCTTAGCACTGAATAGTCTGAGGTTATTCCTTGAATAATCTGCCTGTCGTGAACACCTAAGCATTGTAAGTTTTTAGCCTTGGGACAGAGGTACTAAACATGCTGCCTTAATGACATTGTAAGTATGCCTGGCAGCATCTTCGTTCTCTGAAGCCAACAAAACAATGCTTGGATCGTGTACCAATCTCAAAGTCAGGATAATATGTCTTCACCACACTTTACCCGTGAAGTGGCGAGGGCAACATTATTGTAGTACGGCACTGCACCTAAGCTGGTCACTATCTTGATACTGTAGTGGAACATCTAAGAAAAGATTATGGCAGTCACATCCTCATTACGATACAATTGAAGTTTCGGTATTGTATTTGTTGGAATAAAACAATTAAGTCTCGTGAAAGGTGTAAAGTTCCTCTTCATGACAATAGGGTGGTTTCCTATTATTTTTTATTGCCTAAATCGAAAGATTTCTAACTCCTGGAGTATGTATTTCAAGCTTTTAGATTTTTAAATGACGATATCTATTTTTTGCGATTAAATGAAATGCACCAAAATGCAACAGCTAAGTATGAATGCTGGGAAAACTCCATGTGACGTCATTCTGGTTCCAGCTGCTGCCGAGCGAGATGACCTCGGGGTGAGGCTTTGAGCGCTGATACGACGCAGGCTGCTAGCAGGTAGCAGAGTACCCTGCTATCAGGTAGCGCTTGGCTTAAATAAGGATTATTAATGCCCAATCAAATGAAGGAAACTTTCCTACCATAGGCAATTTAAATAAGTGATTATTAAGATACGTTTCCCTGAGCTCTGTGCCTCATGGTAATCTCAGACAACGTAAAACTCCTGACTACTCATATAGAATCTAGGTCTCTGTGATGCCACCTGGAGTGGCATCGCATGGGAACCAATCTGGTCTTTTTCAAATGAGGTTAAAATTGACCATTAACATTCGTCTAAACTGGGATTTCTAAAACAAAATAATTTGTATACAGTAGACTCTCATTAATACAAACAACATTATTACAAAGTTCTCGTTATTACAAAGCAATTCGTTGGTCCCAACGAAAAGGCCTATTCAATCTATGGTAAAAGAAATGTTATTACGAAATTTTGGTTATCACAAAATTACAAACCTCAGTCCGAGTAGTAACAAAATGAACCTTATTACAAAGTTCCGTAAAAAAGCAATGGCATTTAGGTGGATATACATTATGCTATGTTATCATCATTGATCTACGTTTAAGTTCTCTTCTTGTACTGTGTCCAAGAGCGTCAATTTTGGTTCTTTCTCCAGTAGGAGATAATTCAATACGCACGCAACATCATGTGATAAGCTTCATTCCTGTGGAATTATGGTGACCCACTCATTAACGCTCGTAAATTCGACGTACAGTTAGTCCTCTTCCTATGCACATTGGATTTACGATTTTTCAAAGGCACGAACATTAAAAAAATTCAAGGGTGCCGGAAATTTCAAGTTTGGCGCCTTCAGAGTTTACCGATGCGACATGACATGGTGTGGAGGAACTTGCATTTTGGCCAGAATATGAACAAAGTAATTTCATCCGGTGTGAAGTCAGGAACTGTTCAGCATTTTGTCAATTCTTTCTTCCTGCACACAGCGATTTTTTTGGCCCCGGCTAGGATACAAGCTAGATCAGTTCTTCACAATCGTGAGTTAACGCAAGGTTGTGATGCATTGTTGCATTCTGCAGGATAACCACTCCCCTCGATGCCTTGTGTAGGTTTATCAACTAACGAGCAAAATCTGGGAATGCATCTCCTTCGCGTATCGAGGACTTGGGAAAAATTTAATCAAGTATATTTTCTACTTGACTCTGTAGATTATAAGTGCGGGAGATTGAAGAGACTAGAAATTTTGACAAAGAATGTTTTTTTCTTTCGATGATTCCTAAAAGAAACGTTCATATGAACTTCATTATTACGAACCTCTGGTTTTTCAGTCCGGTGAACTTCGTCACATCCAGTCTACTGTATCATGAATACACTAATGGAGGGTAATGAGACACAATCAATGCCTTTCGTTTTCTTTGATGAAGGAAACTACCCTTTTGTCTTGCATGGTACCATAGCTTGTGATTCATATAATAAAACAGGGAGTTTGAATTTGTTCCAAGATGTTGATTGTTTCTTTTGTGGAGGTACATTATTTTGAACATTTGTGAATGCTTTTATTTCTACTCTACCTGCTATTTATTAGTAAAAAATTGCTTCACAGTAAAAGTTTTATTGGAATTATCATATTTATTGTTGGCACCAATTCAAAAGGGAAATAGGTTATTGTACTACGCTGTATTCTTCAAGCAATGTTCATATATTTTGTCACAGTAGTGCTGAAATGTAGTTATGTATAAAGATTTGTATTCTAAATACTGAATAGGAGTATCAAAAACTAATTGAAATAATATTTTGTACTTGAAAACCCTTTCCTGGGGACATAGTCACGCACAAGGTAATGGAGTGTGACATTTCACTCAAACTTGATTAAACCATCATATCTTAACTTTTCCAATCACATTTGAAAAAAAATTTTTTTAATTGCTGGGTAAAAATGGGTCAACACTTTGAGACCGAGCATCATCTATAGATGACCCGTCAGACTCTGCCCAGATCCGATTGTCATCTATAGATCACGGCAGACGGTGTTAGGCAGCCTCAACCTTAAAAGCTCCATTCTATGCTTTCCCTTTGCTTAGCGGTCTCAGATCTTCACTATCGTCGGAAGTTGGTTCTCAGGCATCTACAGTTTGCGTCGGTTCTGGTTTTGAGCTTTCCTCTGTCACCAGCACTCTCGGAAAGTTCGTGTACTTTTTTTGGAGGTAATATTCACTGAATTGTTTTGTTAGTGTTGTAAATAATTTCTCTAGTCTCTATTTTCACTATTTCTTCTCAAATTCATTTCTAATCATCCTCTACTTCAATAGGCATAAATTTACAGATTTTTTTTTTGAGGTCTTCAAACTTGGAATGGAATACAAGTAAGTAGTTCTATTACATTTAGTCTCAAATTTTTTACTCTAATATTTTTTCTTATTTTGATTAATTAAAAATAAAACTAACTTTATATCAAGCAATTAAAGTTCAGGATAGTTTAATTTTAGAATGAAGCGTTCCAACCATCGTGGCAATCTTTCAGCAGCAGATGAAGGGAAGGCATCCTCATCATGTCTCGGAAATACTTTTTGATTGAACTGACAGCAGACAAATATTTAATTATGTAGAGCATATTAAATCGGAACAGTATCGCCAGGAGTGACATTTTTTGCTTAGTGCTTATTTTACAAGACGGCAACAAACCCCTCTCATCATGTAATAGATTCATGAAGGGCATCGACTGTATTGCCCATTGCATAAGAAATTAGCCTTTATCACAGGGACCTTTCTTATAATCAATTCCGAAGAATTTCGAAAAGAGGAGTAAGAGGAAGTCCAAAAACAACGCAAAGACTGCTCAAATACTATTGGGAATAAAAAAACCCCTGTAATCACCTAATTCTGCCCCGATTGTTCTCAACATTCTGGCCTCAGCTTGGATCCCTTGGCTCCCAAGATCATCACTGGTGATCCACTGTCATCGTAAAATTATACAATATGTATTGTAAAAAAAGTTGCATTTATATTTTTATTAATTTGTAATTTCAATTGTTAACATTTAAATTATTTTAAATGTTAAACATTTAAATAAAAAATGGAAAATATTTAAGAATCCAATCTTGATAAATATTGTATATCGTTTCATATTTTAATTTCATTTAGTTAATAATTTGATACATTCATATGGTAAATTATAATTGTAATTAAATTTATAAGTCATCATGTGGTAAATTATGTAAAATACATATTGAAAATATCTATTATACATACTAGTGTTACAATATAAGTAAATACATATTGAATATTCTGTAAAATGTTTGGCTGAATTTTTTCCCTTGCTACACTAGCACCCAGTAATTTACTTTTCCAGAATATGTGCAATAGCATTGAGAAACTACGTCTTGAAGCAGTGACAGCATTCCTGTTCTATTTCAGAAATTGTTTTATAAATTATTTAAATGTATTTCAACATTTTTGTTTACTGGGGTACACTTTGTCAGCCATGCCTGAATGCAATCCTGAATGGAGGAGGAAATGCCCCTTGCTGGAAAGAAGGGGTGTTGGGTTTTGATGGCCTTGCACTTCCTTTGCAAACAATATGTTCACTCCCTCCAAGCCCCAAAGGAGTCCGTGACATTGTCCTTGGGTCAGAGTCTTTTGACAATAGTTCAACAACCTTTTTCCACAAGAAAGAGAGCTGTTTTCAATAATAATAATAATGTTTATATGTCCAGAGATCTAGAAGTACAAGGGGTACACTGATATAGGACACGCCAGGTTAAAAAATATATATACAATAAATACAAATATACAATGATGCAGGATACGTCAAACTTTGTTTAAGAATTCATCTACAGAATAATACATTCTTAATTTCAAATATTTTAGTAGGTTGGTCTTAAAAGTAGTGACACTTAATGGTGCCTTAAGTTCAGGTGGCAATTTATTGTAGAATTGAAGGCCCATACGATTTGTACCAGCACTGGTATTCTTGGTGCGCACATACGAAACATGCAGCTGGTCAATTTGCCTGGTAGAATGATGGTGGACATCACGGTTCTTAATGTAATGAAATAGATTTCTTTTTGTGTAAGCAAGTAAATGAAAAATATACACACATGGTAGTGGTAATATGTCCAGTTTCTTGAACAAGGGACGACAAGGTGAATCATAGGGGGCATTGCAAATCAGCCTTATAATTCGCTTCTGAATTTTAAAGACTTCAGTAGAATGGGGAGAGGAACCCAAAAACAGGATACTGAAAATAATGTGCGAGTAAAATTCACTATAGTAAATGGACAATAAGACATCATAATTTACAGTGTTCCTGATGCTTCTTATGAGAAAGCATGTTGAACTGAGCTTGCTGCGCAATTTGCTGATGTGCTCTACCCATGTCATATTTTTGTTCAGGATAACTCCGAGGAACTGTGAACTGGAAATTTGTGGGAGTTGTTTCCCCTCTACAACAATTGGTATTGCTTCGGATGCTTTATTTTTGTTACAAAAATGAATAAGGCCAGACTTTTCAAGGTTCAGTTTAAGAAAATTATTTTGACACCATTCATATAAGAGTTTAGTGGCAGTGACTGCTGTAAGGGACAAGCTATTCAATGATGGGGCAGATACAATAACATTAGTATCGTCAGCATAGAGTATAGGTTTGACACCTGTGACCGATTTGAGAGTACCTGGTAGATCATTTATATACAGCAAAAACAGAACAGGACCCAAGACAGAGCCCTGTGGCACACCTAGTAGGACTTCTTTACCAGGAGAGATAAACTGAGTGCCATTTTTGTATAATACAACATGTTGGTGACGTCCACTCAGATACGATTCAATCCACTTATAAGGAGTACCTCGTATACCATAAAAACCCAGTTTTAGTAGGAGTAGTTGGTGATTGACAAGATCAAAGGCTTTAGAAAAGTCAAAGAAAAGACCCAGAGTCTCCGTTCTTTTGTCCAGATTTGAAAGTATGTGGGTCACCACTTCATAGATGGCTGTGGATGTGGATTTAGATTTTCTGAACCCATTCTGAGAAGGGGACAAGATACTAAATGACTCAAGGTATGATACCAGACGGTTGTAAAAGACCTTCTCAAAAATTTTACTGAGCTGGTTTAACAAGGAAATCGGACGGTATGAATTCATATCCTGTTTGCTTCCTTTGCCTTTGTAGAGAGGAACAACTTCGGCAGTCTTCAGAGAGTCAGGGAAAACTCCCAGCCTTAAAGATTCATTAATGAGGAATAGGACTTGATCCTTAATGACAAGGATAGATCTTTTTACAACTCTCCCGGGGATACCATCTAATCCATGACTATTTTTATTTGGCAATTTGTTAACAATATTGGTCAGTTCAGATTCAGTAGAAGGAAGCAGGTACAACGAGTTGCTTGGCGATTGGGTTACAGAGTAGTTAGGGGAATTGCATGGGATTGTGGGATCTGACTGAGACAGGAAAAAATCATTGAGATTGGATGACATGGTAGTATAATCAGAGATCAGTTCCCCTTTAGAGTCTCGTAATTGAAGGATGCAATGTTGATTGTGGTGAGCTTTGGATTCTTTGATGATTTTCCAAATTTCTTTTGATTTATTGTCAGCATTTACTATTCTTTGATTGTTGAAGGATTTTTTTGCTGTTTGAAGAATTTTACGGTATCTTTTCTTAAGCGCCAAGTACTCTAATCGATCTGACACTTCAGTTTTATGTTTGTAGTGAACGTCAGCCTCCTTCATCTCACTTGACAGACGTCTAATTTCATCAGTAATCCATGACTTTTTACGCTTGGAAAGTAAAGGATTTTTGAATTGAAATTTTGAAAGAATGGCTTACATATGCAGCCAAGTTCTCAAGTGCGCCTCGAGACACTTGTGGATTAGGTCCTCTCTTTGTAAGGCACGGAGTTGGTACAAATGGGGCAGTTGTTCATAACTAACTAAATTTTTCCATTTGCACATGAATAGCATGATCAGTGGCACCACAAGTGAAAAACAGCTCATCCGAGACATTGCTAACTTGATATGAGCACAGTGAGTTCCATTCCAGTGGAACAAAAGTATGTATATAATTTATTTATAAACACTGCTAAGACACATCGCATATTTTTGGATAGGAAGTAGCGAGAAATTAAAGCTGCTTTATCTCACCAGAGTTTGGTAAAATTAATCATCATATGTATAAAATATTATGAAAAAAAGCATAATAGAAGCATGAAAAAATTAAAAAACGCCACACTAAAAACTAAAAAAAAAATCTTAAATGTATAACCTGTAACCTTATAAATCAACTCCATAGATAAAATATGTGAAATAGTTTGAAAAAATACTTAAAAAGTTGACGCAGGCAATTTACTTAAAAATTATAGATGGGTCGAATACCAGATTTCTTGAACTTGAATATCGAATTTGAATATTAAATCATAGCTTGAATATTCGAATATCTCCAATTTCGAATACCTCGAATACTAGAATTGCACCAAGCATTTTTAACTTTATTCTTCTATTTCACTTGATGAATGTACAAATAAAAAAGTATATATCAAATACATTTTAAAAATCAACTTTTTTATTTTGAGTAAAATCCCCACATTGATTGTTGTTGCTTTACATGAGCTATTTTCGGTTGCACTTTTTCAAAGGTATCAGCTTTTGCTGGGTGACTGTTTAGGCAGACTATCCTTATTATCTCCAAAGCAGATTGATTTTTCATCATCTCAACATTGTTTGAATCTGGAAATATACTGCTTTTGAATTGTGGATCAATAATAATGGGAAAAGGGAAAAATTCTTCTTTTTCCATAAATTCATACCAATTTTTAATGAAAACTGCAAATCATCAACAAAATCTTGTATGACTATGCGAAAACTTCTTAGCTTCTAGGAAATTAGTAATGCTATTCACAAGGGGGATAAATTAAGGAACTGTGATTGCACTTCCACTAGCAAGAAATGTTGCTCTTTCTAAATCATCCAGAACATCAATCAATTGCTTGATAGCATCCTACTGTGGTGGAGTTATGCCAACATTAAAACTCAGGTTAGAGGCAGCCAATGTTATGGCTTGCTTCTGTTCCAGAATACACCTCATCATTTGCAAAAGGGAGTTCCATCTTGTGGGTTCATCCTGGATGAGCTTAGAATGATATGTAGTGAAAATAATTTTTTGAATGCTGGCGTATTGATGCATTCAGCCCATGCATATGCCATTTTTTACTATTATTTTGATGAAAATTTTGATCCTTTTTCAACATTAATGTGACAGTGCGGAGCCGTCGTTGGGCATAAAGAAACAAAACTGACGTCAGGGGAAGCCTGCTTCCTTCCTTGCAGTCTTCAAATTCGTCATGGTGATGAGTGGAACGGTTCGGGAGCGGTAGCAGAATGCGCAGCGGAAGGTACCCCAAAAGTCGATTTCCCGCCATTTTTTTTTTAGGGGTTTTGTGGATGACAGCACAATGCGAATTCAGCATCCATTGAAAGAATAACTCACCCAAGACAACAATAACTTTTTACATTATATAAATAATGGGGAACTTGCATGAATTTTTTTTATTTCACAGGCGGACAGAAAATTATTTTCTGAATACAACAAAGAAAACCGCATGTATATCTGAGTTTTCCTTCGCGAGATATTTAATGATAAATATAACGAATTTTAAAGCGCGGGAAAAACTCCCTCACCCCCCCAAGCCACTGCCGACGAAGCCTCGATGACATCAAAGGTGCCTAAACATCACGCGAAGCTATTGTTGTGATTGTTTGTAATAGTTGCCAGCAGTTGTGAGAGCTTCGTTTGTTAGACGTGTTGATTATTTTATATTTAAAAATAAATATCCAACGATAGAGGCTTGGAAGCCCTCATATTTTGCATTATTTATAATATTAATATCTGAGTCAGGGGATAAAATATTACACTGGAGCAGTTAAACCAAAAATTTTATAATACCTAAATAACATCGTTGTAGGAGTCTGAGCCACGGCCATTGGAAGGGGGATACGTTAATTGTAAATTGATGTTATCGACGGCATATCATTCATTCAAGTATGTAATTAGAACGATTTTGATGTTTACTAATGTCCGCTTAGCTTTTATATACAATAACTTCATCCGTTTATTCGTAGGTGCCGGAGAATTCGTCGTTTAGGACTGTCTGTGCTTGTATTATGGGGTGAATTCCAGTCAATGCAACTTTTGCTCGCTGATTGGAGACATCTAGGAACATTTTTGTGCCAAAATAGTATTATTTTCAACGTGACATCTCCCGTTAAGCTGCTGCTAATAATCACAGTGCAAGTGGTTGTAATGCACAAATGTTGACAAGGTTGAAAAATATCGGCGAAGAGTTATCAATGTTCCATCGTGATTGAATTGTAAAAAGTGCTATTACGCTATCGATAAATGTCTAACGGTAGTGTAAAAATTGTCAGTGGCGTGCTAATCTCCGTTGTTCACCGTAGATATGACATTTCACGATCACGCTATTGAAATAAAAACTGTGAGTGAAGTTTGTTGTTCCATTATTTCCACGAATAGTAGTGAGAAAAGTCACCTGTGTCACTTGTGTTGGCTAATTTAAGGGTTTAAATCAGTGAATAGATAGTTGTTTTCATCATAACGAGTTCTGTTATTGTAAGTTGTACGTCATGAATATAAGAATGTGACAGTGACTTCCAGTTTTTGATAACAGTATTTGCCTATTTCCCACTATATTTTATGGTATACGCTAGTATATTGTTTATGGATTTACCTATATTATTGAAATAGGTTGTAGCTTGTGTGTGTGTTGGCAGCGGAACCGATTCGCGATCTCATATGTGGATTGTGAGCAGACTGTTTTGCTGTGAATTCGTACCGTAGGACGGATAGGACTACCTTCTCCGCTAATTCGGCGTTGCCAAATTCAACAGCACAGCTTACTCTAATGTCAACGGCACAGCTTACAATCGTTATCCTCCAGTATTACAAGTTTCTTTTACATCTCCATTTGCCGCCGACGTATAGCAATGATATGTCTTAACAAATTCCATGAGGGTCGTGGCATCAATTTTTGGTGTCCTAAGAAAAGGCTGGTGTCCTAACACCCACACGCCTTTATGCAGCTTGCGGGGTATTATGTAGATGTAGATGAATTTCAGGTGTACTATTCGAACGAGTGGCAACGTTATCATCCATTTTTCTGATAACTAAAACATACGAAGTGAAACGCTTGTACTTCATCATCCCGATGCCGCATTACTAATATCCCAAGTAATAATCATGGCACAATAGCAATAGGAAAACTTGCCCAAGAATAACAGAACAAAATAAAGTGATGATGAGCGGCTAAATACTCCCTCAAAACAAATTTTACACCATGCGCTCAGCGTATTTCCCAACTCCCTACGGTTGCTTAGGCACCTATGACGTCACGCCTGGCCTCGGCAACGCTCGGGTGTCTTCGCACAGTGGTCGGCTCAAGAGAAATTTTTCTCGATTTTAAATGCAATTTTTTTATTTCTTTAGATGTTGAATGGAGAAACTGAAGGTACTTTTGCAAGCTAATGTATCCATTTGACTTATTCAAAATAGTTTTTAGAGCAATCTACGACCCATGCAAGTTCCTCATTACCGTATAAGCGCGTGTAAGAGGCGCACCCCTATTTTGAGCATCGGAGCTATGAAGAAAAAAATTTTGCGGCCTTTTCTTAATACTATCGCGCGGTGTTGCAGACATACGCCTGGAATTTCGACAGTTATCGAACTTCCCTCTTTCAATATTAATTGAAAGAGGAAATTTTGATAACTGCGGCGGTAATAGCGGCATAAGAGGGAGTAGAAAGAGTTCCGATCCTCTCTTCACATACGCCGTTGCTCAACGATGCTTGTCCTATTCACGAACAATTTTGTTTAAATGTTCTCGCAGGAGTATTGCAATAGAAATGCAGCCGTGGAAAATTTTAAGGCAAAACACGACAGGCATATAGCATGAACCTTCCCAAGACCTTGGGCAACAATCGGGGCAATCTCAGCGCCGTAGGATAATAACCACGTCGTAGATTTAACGGAACCACACTCGGCCCTCCATCAGCCAATGCCTCTGCCGTTTATTTTTCCTTTCCAAGACCCCACAGGAAAATAGGAAAACCTCAAGTTACAGGGGAACAATGGAAACGTGTTTCATCCCTACCCCGTCTCACCAACTGACCTTGATCGATCTCCCAGTTTATGGAGGCTAAATGCTAGGTGAGTCATCTACTCGACCCGAAGATATCTCGATAGCTTTCAATAAATGTATGACACGCACGAGGCTCAAAAAAAGAAAGAGATCTAACGCGACGCATATCTGACAGAATTTAAGTTTTCTAAGCTATAATTGTTTGAAACAAAGATTTATAGTTACAACAAGGCTACTAATATTCAAAATAGTCCAAACAGGACAATTTCGGAAGAAACAAGCGTAGCATAAGCGCATTCAAACAAGACGAGACGGACTGGAAACTTAAGGCAACGCAAACTGCGTATATCACATTTGCTGCGCCTTCGCCCCTTCGCTTTGAAGGCAACGACGTCACATGCAAGATCGGACGTGTTCTTCTTGTGCTCCTTCGCTCATAGCCTCGTAGCTTGAAATAAGGAGGGGAGAGAGCGCACTCCTTCCCCTCCGTATTTCGTTGCTTGCTTCGAAGACGGAGGGATCACGCTCCTTCCCCTCGACCTCTCCTTCCGCGCTCTTCACTTATAAGCATTTCTGATTTCTTCCATCCACAATTTAGTCCAACAATGAACACACTTGTTCGAATTTTTTTAAGTGCAGGTTTTGACACCAATATAATTTTTAGTTGCAATAATCCAGATATTAGCGTCTGAAGATGATTTTTGGAAAATCAGGTACTCAGCGTAATGGAAATTACTCGGCAAGACAGATATTGACAATTGACAAGGTATGTCATTTAAAAATACGTGTTTCTCTACGTTTGACAACCGATTACTATATGCAGTATAAATTCCGCGGGATGCCCACTCGTGGCAGTAAATTTAGCGTGCCCTCCGGAGCGAAAAACCCCCGAGCGATGTTTTCCATGTTCACCTCTGGGGTACCGACGTGACGGCGCGATGCTAACAAGAAAAGCAAACAGGAGCATTTTAAAAATACGTCACTAAGGAAGAAACTCTCCTGCCTGCCGCTTGTTTTTGACTCAGGGTTTCAGATGACTGACTCACACTGAAAACCAAGGCCACTCAATTCCCCTTAGACTTGCGACCGGTGAAGGGGAGGGGGGAAGATAAGAAGTTTGTGTAAGAGGCGGACCCTCATTTTCGGCCGCAATGTCAGGGAAAAAAGGTGCGCCTCTTACACGCGCTAATACGGTACAATGCATAATGAAATAATGAATAAGCGCGTGTAAGAGGCGCACCTTTTTTCCCAGAACTTACAGCCGAAAATGAGGGTGCGTCTCTTACACAAACTTCTTATAGTACCCACTCCCCTTCCCTGGCCGCAAGTCCAAGAGGAACTGAGTGGCCTTGGTTTTCAGCGCGAGTCAGTCATCTGAATCCCAAGGTCAAAATCAAGTGGCCGGCAGGGGAGTTTCTCTTTTAGTGATGTATTTTTAAAATAATCCTGTTTGCTTTCCTTACTTGTAAGCATCGTGCCATCACGTCGGTACCTCAGGGGAGAACATAGAAAAGATCGTGCCGGGTTTTTCGCTCTGGAGGAAGCACTAAATTTACTACTAATGTATCAAGGATCACGTTCTATTCCTCATTACTGAATCTCTAAGGCTGGAAGTTTTCCCGGACTCTCTTAAGATTGCCAAAATTGTTCCTTTCTACAAAGGCAAAGGAAGCAAACAGGACATAAATTCATACTGTCCAATTTCCCCGTTGAACCAGCTCGGTAAAATTTTTGAAAAGGTCTTTTACAACGGTCTGGTATCATACCTTGAGTCATTCAGTCTCTTGTTCCCTTCTCAGAATGGGTTCAGCATATCCACATCCACAGCCACCTATGAAGTGGTGACCCATATACTCTAAAATTTGGACAATACAACAGAGACTCTGGGTCTTTTCTTTGACTTTTCTGAAGCCTTTGATCTTGTTGATCACCAACTACTCCTGCTGAAACTGGGTTATTATGGTATACGAGGTACTCCTTATAAGTGGATTGAATCATATCTGAGTGGACGTCACCAACATGTTGTATTATGCAAAAATGGCACTTAGTTTATATATCCTGGTAAAGAAGTCCTACTTGGTATGCCACAGGGCTCTGTCTTGGGCCCTGTTCTATTTTTGCTGTACATAAATGATCTACCAGGTACTCTCAAATCGGTCACAGGTGTCAAACCTATACTCTATGCTGATGATACTAATGTTATTGTACCAGCCCCATCATTGAATAGCTTGTCCCTTACAGCAGTCACTGCCACTAAACTCCTACATGAATGGTGTCTAAATAATTTCCTTAACCCATTTATGCCTAGTGATCCATTTTTGGAACACCTGCTGTGACTTTCTAACTTAATGACTACGACTCACTATATACAAATATGCCACGGTTTTTCTTTCTGTACCTCTTTATAAAGATTTATTGTATTATGGGGCGGAAAGATTTCGTCAGTTTTCCAACCCATCGCAGCCAGTGTGTTGAGAAATATCGGCCTTTTTTTTCAAGGCAGTTTTTCTGTGACCATCTCTAATGTTATATTAATAAATATTTGCCATTATGTGCAAATGTTGTACATTTTTCCCTGCATGTTCAGTAATAGTTAACCTACAGTGCTTAATGAAGAAATGTTTGAATCAGCGTATTTTGTTTTAGTTATTAACTTTTATTTAACGGTGTTCCATTTTTGGAACACTAGGCAAATCCACTACTATTATGCGTGCATTCATGCGCACTGAAAAATTCACTTTAATTTTAAATCAAGTAAGTAATTAGGCGTGTAACAATTAATTATCTTCCCAGTACATTGCAGCGCGCTTCTGATCATCACATTCATGGATCTTCTGATGAGAAGTTTTACCATTTTCTGATACCGGATGGCAGTTGCGGCTGGTGGTAATTTATCTAGGGTGTGCATTAGAGCAGATATATAGGATGATTTAATTATGTTATGCGGAAATGTTGGCCGCCGCGTGACCCGTGGAATGGTCCATAAGGTGATGGAGAGAGAGAAGGGAGTGACAAATGGACTGTAGGGGAAAGACTGTGATGGAGGGGAGTGACCAGTGGACTGGAGGGGGAAGGATTGTGATGGAGGGGAAGGAGGGGAGTGACTGTGGACACGAGGGGAATGACGGTGACGGGGGGCGGGAAGAGGGGAAGGGCAGTGAGAGAAAGAGTGAGCTGGTGTACGGATGTAAAAAGGAAGTCTGAATATTAAATGGGTGAAAAGGTGTTTCTGGGATTCATTTCGTAACAATTATATTATGTTAATCCTAATCCATGAGCATCATATTTCGTCGTAATAGAATACATAGCAAGCAAAACATATCACTGGTACATTCTACCCTTAAAATTGCACGAACAAAAATAATATTAGCATGCATGAAAATAATTATTCTCAACACACCTTTACAAGTGACGGTAGTTGAAATTCATTCTGTTTTCCTTACACCCTATGAGGAAGTAGTGTAGAAAACGGCCGTACAGATGGCTCTGTAGACGGACTAGGATCCTGGGCACAGGTAGTGTAGGTGGCGGCTACACCACTACACTACCTGCTAGTCAGTCACCAAAAATATGCGCGTGCGCATCGTTTTGAGTCGGCTCCCATCACCCATTTGAACAGCACATACCCCCCCGCTTACCTCGTCCCGCCAGAGCACCCTCAAGCGATCGCACAGACCGAAAATGTGCCCGGCATGATGCCACAGGATCGCACACTTGTAGAGCGGTGAATTCGAAAGGGAGATAGCTGTAGCGTTCGGAGGCTCATGTTTCTTGCATTTGCAGACAGTATATTTTATCCTTCTCGTTGCAAAGTAATAGTTTACTTTTATAATTTATTCATCTTTGGGTGTGCACTTGCTAACATGCGTATACGCACGCGCCGCCACTGTCGTATGGTAATACTATTGCAAATTGCGGTGCATCGGCTTCAGCTTTGCCTCAACCTCTTATTACTCAAAGAAAAAACGTAACCAAAGTTGTGCGCAAATGAAAGAAAGCCTATCTGGCTGCCCAGCCACTAGAAGGTAGAGTTTCAGAAGAACAAATCACGAAAATGAAAACCCCTACAGAATATTTAGAACTCTTTCTGGACATTGAAGGGAACCTTGAACTGGCTGTCAGTGTTTTTTGGGAATAATTTTCCTGAGTGGTTATGTCTCTGTTCCGAGAAGAAGTATGCTTTGGGAGCAAAGACCAGACTCGCGTAATTCTCTAGTTAGTGGTGCAATGAGACGTGACCGATTTGAAACAATATTTTCAAATTTTCATTTTGCTGACAACTCTAACTTGAACCACACGGACAAGTTTTCCAAGTTGCGGCCTCTAACTGAGCGTCTGAATGACAGATGTATGAAATTTGTGCCAAATGAAATATACTTCATCAGATTTGATGAGGCCATGATTCCCTATTTCGGTCGTGATGGGTGCAAACAGTTCATTCCGGGTAAGCCTATTCGGTTTGGGTATAAATTCTGGTGCGTCTAGGCTACATTTGCTGGTTTCAGCCTTATCAAGGAAAAAACCGAACACTCAATACCAATAATATGGTGTAAGTGCTTCAATTGTTTTGCAATTCACTGAGGTACTCACAACGCAGCATCCCGATAAATACCATTTTGTGTTCGACAACTTGTTTACAAACATTGCACTCCTTGATAAACTTCATTCAATGGTCCACCAAGCAACTGGCATAGCGAGAAAAGATCGCATAGACAAACCTCCTTTACTATCTGATGCTACCCTAAATAAAAAATATTGGGGCACATTCGATTACCAAATTGATGGGAAAGACAATATTGTTTGTAGATGAAATGATAAAAGTGTTGTAACTGCTGCATCTTCTGGAGCCGGTGTCAATCCTTTGTAACAGTCAGTCGTTATTCTCAAAAGCAGAAAGAAGAAGAAAGATACAAGTTACTCATCCAAATTCAATCAAGGTCTATAATCAGTAAATGGTAGGAGTGGGCCGAGCTGATGAAAATATTGACAAGTTTCAAGCATCAAACCATGGAAAGAAATGGTACTCGAGCCCTCCGGTTATTCTGCTTTGAGCTGGCTTTACAAAATGCTTGGCAATTGCATAAAATAAACGATGTGAAGCCAATGCATCTTCTTGAATTTCGTCACCGTTTGACCTGTCAATATACCTATAGAGACATACGGTAATTCTATTGAGCCTGGTGGGAGAGGGAGACCTTGAAATCATGAAATCTATGATTCGTAAACTTGACTCACGTCATGACCTCATGAATCATGAGAATGTAACACAGGGAAAGCAAACTCGCTGTGTCCAAAGCCTAAAAAATACCACTTTTCAATGTAAAAACTGCAATGTATCCTTCCATGTTAAGTGTTAACCTGGATATCATTCTTAATAGTGAGTTAATAAAAGTCTGAATCAAATTTTTTGCATGCTATCAATGAGTACGTCTTAGTAGTGGATTTGCCTAGTGTTCCATTTTTGGAACACCTCGTAATTAATAATTGGCAAGAGATACATTGTTTTTTCTTTCAGATATTGTTTTCATACATATTTTTATCGACAATATGTAAAAATCAGGGTAAAATTCGCATTTTTCAAACCTTCGGCATAAATGGGTTAAACTGAACCTTGACAGGTCTGGCCTTATTTATTTTTGTAACAAAAATAAAGCACCTGAAGTAATACGAATTGTTGTAGAGGGAAAACAACTCCCACAAATTTCCAGTCCAGAGTTCCTAGGAGTTACCTTGAACAAAAATATAACATGGGTCGAGCACATCAGTAAATTGCGCAACAAGCTTAGTTCAACATGCTTTCTCATAAGAAGCATCAGGAACACCGTAAATGATGATGTCTTATTGTCTATTTACTACAGTGAATTTTATTCTCACATTATTTTCAGTATCCTGTTTTGGGGTTCCTCTGCCCATGCTCCTGAAATCTTCAAAATTCAGAAGTGCATTATCAGGCTGATGTGCAATGCCCCCTATGATGCACCTTGTCTTCCACTTCTTAAAAAACTGTGCATCCTGCCACTTTCGTGCACATATATTGTGACGATGCGTACTATCAGACGAATTCGCCAGCTCGCCAATGTTGGACGATTTCGATCCCCGGCCACACTGGCTGGAAACCAGCGGCGATAGTGCATACCTTCACAGAGTCCACTGATGGTGGACGGATCTTATTTAAAAGGAAAACCACATGGGTTCTATGGCTTTCGATAGTGAAAGAAAAGGAAAATATGGGAATTTTGAACCTCAATGCAAAGCACAGCAAAAACGAAATGACCTTGTTCAGATTGTGAATGGTTTTAGACATTTATTGGCAAAAAAAATTAAATAAGCAAAAGCAACTTCCTTCTTAACTCTAATGAGGGATGTAATGATTATCTGTTTGGATGACACACTGATGGAAAGAGAACACAAAAATTCAATACCCACAAAAAAAAAAATAATACTAATGCATAACAAAATTCATAATGGCCTCTGTAGGAATCTCTACTACAATTATGAATGACGGTTTGATTGCCCACCTTGAATTTTACATGCTCCAAGTCCACTTGTACTAAAGTGTCCAGCATTATTGGAATTTAAAGCATAAATCGCAAGGACGGGAGAATAATTATACAGATTTTTGCTTTGTGACAAGCTTTTTGACGTTAAGTGAAATTGTTCTTGAGTCACTATTACAAGCGATCACCTCCACACGAGGTGTCGCAGAAGAAATGCTGGTTGCAGCAGGGAGAGTGGATAATTCACTATCCAGGGAGAAGGGGATTTGAAGAGTACTTATGTGTCGAGATCTGGCTCCTCGTCGAAACCACCACTGGGCACGTCATCAACCCACGGGCTTTTGGGTGCCTATCACCTCGACGCCTTGCGCCGGGACCATTTTATTCTGTCGTTCACGTGACACAATAGACAAATGACATGTGAAACCCTGGTGTAGTTGAGAGTAAGGCCGCTTGGCTAATGCTGTGCCCGCATATTATGAGCTAGCAAAAGCTCGAGACAGGGAACGTGTGGAGCGAAAGATAGAATAACAAAAACAAAAAGTTACTTGTGCACGTCATTCCGTCACAATATTTATGTCATTAGTATGCATGCAAAAAATAACATTCTTCAGTATACATCAAATGACCTATACCACGGCCACAACACTAGAACTTGTAAAGACCTGCAACAAAACTTTATCAGGACTCAAAATACTGCCCTAGGTCCTATACCTATGGGACTGAAGATTTTTAATGGGTTGCCTCTAGAGGTGAAAAATGAGACGAGGACTTTGGTCTTTCAGAAGAAATTACTGAAGTTTCAGAATAAAAATTATGTTACTTGGTTAATGATCTTCTGCATTTCTAACACATATTTATATTCTCCAATTTAATTTTATTGATTATGTATCTAAATTGACGTGTCCTAAATTTGTATTTTGTGCACAGCCTACAGATCTCTGGACAAATAAAAAATATTATTATTATTCCCCCTAAAAGCTCAAATTTGAATTTTTAAAATTAGGCTTGGACATTCTAGACATAGGAAATGATAAATTTAAAGAGAGAGTTAAAAATTGTCCCTAAGATGTACACCAAACTGTGTGGCCAGACTAGCATCATTCAAAGGCAAGTGCCAGGCATGAGAACCAAAGCTGTATATACTGTGTTGCATTGGCAGAAGGGATGCGACAGAGACCAGTACAAACCAGGAAGTGGATGAAGGCCAGGTTGGTGCAGGCAATGCTGGTGATGCGACCTGCTTCTCCCCTCTTGACAAACGCCTGGAGGGTGGCGACAGGCACCTGTAGGGAGCCACCCTCCCCCTTCAGACACACCACCACCTTGTGCACCTCTAGCTCGTCAGCCAGCATCGAGTGGAAGCCACTGCGCACAACCGACGACCCACTCCCCGAGTTACTCCAGCCGGTATGCTGCGGTGCAACTGTGCGCAGCACTTGAATGCACCAGTCATAGCCCTCACTAGGCGTGTCCGCAATGGCGGGCGCAATTATGCGTGCAGCAGTGAGGATGCAAACCCCCGCCTCCTGCTTCAGCCTTGCCTCCAATGCACTCAGTGCATCTGTGCGAATGGCTTCCATGAGAAGGACCCAACTGGGCGCCGCCTCCTGCGAGAGAGAGAGAAAGAGCCTACTTAGGAAAGATTTGCCCTCAGGCATCTTGTATGATGTTAGGCACGATGTGGTGGAAGTTCTTAAAATTGGACATTGTAATATTTCCACTGAGTTTTATTTTGACAATATATACATTTTGTTGCAACAAACAACATTTTCAAGTGTAACATAAGTCTTAAGAGTTCTTTCTTATATACTTGTACCAACCCTTTAAACACAAGCTCACCAAAATGCTGTTTCACTACTCCCCCTGCACACCATAGAAGAGCAATAGGAGGAGGACACAGGGTCAACCACCCCCCAGGGGAAGAAGATCATCTGGACGACCACAACACAAAAGAAGACAGAGAAGGCATGCGTGGAACCCTCACCCACCCTGGAACCTTTCCCTTCCCCCCTCCCCCACCCTGCTCCTCTTCTGAAATCCTAAAAAAACGACCCTTTCTCCCACATCCCTCAATATCCCCACTTCTCGACACCCACACCCCATCCCTCCACCTCACCCCTCCCCTTCAAGCACCAAGACCAGTATAAGGAAAAAAGAAAAAAGATTTATGTTACACTTGATAATGCTGTTTGTAGCAACGAAATGTGTAGTGTCAAAATGAAACTCAGTGGAAATATTGCAATGTCCAATTTTGCTTATACTATGACATGACACTCAAAATGGGGTCCTTGAATGATTTTTTTTATTTGACAGGCAGACAGAAAATTATTTTCTGAATACAACAAAGAAAACTGCATGTAGATCTGAGTTCTCCTTCGCGAGATATTCAATGATTAATGTAACGAATTTTAAAGCGCACCAATAAATCCCTCACCCATCCAAACCACTGCCCACTAAGCCTCGATGACATCAAAGGTGCCTAAACATCACACGAAGCAATTGTTGTGATTGTTTGTAATAGTTGCCAGCAGTTGTGAGAGCTTCGTTTGTGAGACGTGTGGATTATTTTCTATTTAAAGATAAATATCCGACTATAGAGGCTCGGAACCCCTCATATTTTGTATTATATATAATATTAATACCTATTTGAGTAAGGGCATAAAATATAAAACTGGAGCAGGTAAACCAAAAATTTTATAATACCTAAATAACATCGTTGTAGGATCTGAGCCACGGCCGTTGAAAGGGGGATACGTTAATTGTAAGTTGATGTTATCGACGGCATAGCATTCATTGAAGTATGTAATTAGAACAATTTTTATGCTTACCAATGTCCGCTATGCTTTTATATACAATAGCTTCATCCATTTATTCGTAGGTACTGGAGAATTCGTCATTTAGGACTGCCTGTGCTTGTTTTAAGAGGTGAATTCCAGTCAATGCAACTTTTGCTCGCTGATTGGAGCCATCTAGGAACATTTTTTTTGTGCCAAAATAGTGTTATTTTCAACGTGACATCTCCTGCTAAGCTACCGCTTATAATCACAGTGCCAGTGGTTGTAATGCAGAAAGTTTGACAAGGTTGAAAAATATCGGCCAAGAGTTATTAGTGTTCCATCGTGATTGAATTGTAAAAAGTGCTATTACGCTTTTGATAAATGTCTAACAGTAGTGTAAAAACTAGAGATGGGTCGAATAGCAGATTTCTCGAATTCGAATATCGAATTCGAATATTAAATCATTGCTCAAATATTCGAATACCTCGAATTTCGAATACCTCCAATACTAAACGATGGAAGCTGGAATGTTTGACTCGGTTGCATATGCAGAAGGCAACACAAGATTTTGGGGAGTAATTTTGATTTCCTTTAAGGGATTCGAACAGGAATTTAGCTGATTAATGGAATATTTTAATTTTATGGAAACAATTGGGCATATAATTAATTCAACTAACATCGCTTTACCCCCACTACTGCTGCCAAGTGCTAGCTGACAATCTGAGGCATTTTGCAAAATACAAGCTCTTCTCCACCGGATTTTCTTCAATTATTTTCAGTCCATCTTTGGGAGTTCTCACGAGATAAGAAGATGAATTGGAATTGCTATCAGGGAGAAACCAAATATCCTGAGAAAATATCCCTTCATCTGGGACTGTAACAATAAAGATTTATAGCACCACTCATAAATTGTAACTTGATATATGTTTTCGGAAAAAAAATAATGCATCAACTTCTGAGAAGCTCTGCTGCTCATATCGAGTCTTGACAGAATGCCAAGTCTCCGTCCAATTTTGACATTTATTTCCTCGCGTAAAATGCTTAAATAAAGTCAGAAATGCGTCGCGTTTGGTCTTGTTCTTTTTTAAATTACGCGCACATTACTAATATTTCAATCCAACAAAGGTATAATATCAACTGACGAAAGTCATTGTTGGACACCTTTTGTGCTAATAGATGACTCATGCAGTGGTTGACCTCCAAAGAAATGGGGAACTTCGAAGCTGGTAGGAAATAAAAGGTCAGTGGGGGAGAAAAGGGAGAGCCTGAAACACGTTTCTATTGTTCTCGTGTAACTTGGTATTTTTTCGAAGCTAAGGTCTTCGTAATATGATCCCTGCGTGAGCTGTGACCTTTTTTTTATTTCGAAGAAGAGGAAAGCCTCAGAGCTAGTGCTGAATGGGTGGGGTTACCGGATCTTGGGAAATGCGCTAATGTAAGTATCCCTCGGTACTCATGCGGCAGTTGACCTCCAGAAATGGGGAACTTCGAAGCAGGTAGCCAGAAAAAGGTCCGTGGGTGAGAAAAGGGGGGAGGGCGTGAAACACGTTTTCATTGTTCTCGTAACTCGATATTTTTTTCGAAGCTAAGGCCTTCGTAATACGATCCTTGCGCGAGCGAGGACCTTTTTGTTTGATTTCGGAGAAGAGGAAAGCGTCAGAGTGGGTGAGGCGAGTGCTGAATGGAGGGGGAGAGCAGATCGTGGGAAATGCGCCAATGTTACTATCCCACGGCACTGAGTTTCTCCCTGAGGTAGTATCATCTCCTGGAAAAGATTCAAACTAAGTGCCTGTGCTTATTAGCCATAAATGACACATGATAAACACTTCGTCTCATTTATACGAAACCTGCGCGAGCTGGGGTCTTTTGTTTGATTTTGAAGAGGAGGTAAGCGTCGGAGGAGGGGCCGAGGGCTGATGGATGGAGGGGGAAGCGGATTTTGGGAATTGTACTACGTAGTTACTATCCCAAGGCACCGAGGTTTTCCTGGTGGAGGAAACCGGGGATTTTCGGATTTTTTCACCCGGATCAATTTAGGTTCCACACGTCGAACTCTTTTCACTGCTCTAACCCACGCATTTGATGTAGTTCGTCAACTTGCCTAAAACAGCGCTGCAAGACTAGAGTTCTCAACATTTTTCCGAGTCAACTACCAACGACGTGCGTGCGACAGTGTACGACGCGAAATTCAAAGTATTTGAGGCGGTACTTGTTGCATAACTATTCGAGACCTCGAATATCGAATACTTCCTAGTATTTGAGGTATTTGAGTATTTGCGGATACTATTCGCACATCTCTAGTAAAAACATGGCGTGTTAACCTCCGCTATGCACCGTAGATATAACGTTTCACGATCAAGCTATTAAAATCAAAACTGTGTGTGAAGTTTGTTATTCTATTATTTCCACGAATAGTAGTGAGAAAAGTCACTTGTGTCACTTGCCTGGGCTAATTTAAGGCTTTATATCAGTGAATAAATAAATTGTTGTTTTCATCATACTGAGCTCTGTTATTGTAAGTTGTACGTGATGAATATAAGAATGGTAGTGACTTCCAGTTTTTGATAATTGCATTTACCTATTTCCCACTATATTTTTATGATATATGCTAGTATGTGTAAGTATTTACTAGTGATGGGTCGATTCCAAAATTTTATCGATTCCGATCCCGATTCCGATATTTCGATTCTAACGATACCGATTCCATCGATTCTGATGCCATAGGCTCCAAGAAAAATATGACTTAATGCCAGGCAACAAGAAAACCACTTTAAAAAATATTACTCTGTAAAAGAGTCAGTTGACAAAAGCATCTTTCATATCATCACTATGTAATTAAAATACAATAGCTATATTTCAAAAAAGCAAATAACTGAAAAGTGGTGTTACATGATAGGTATTACTTTAGAATACTGGCACTCATAATATGTCGACCATATGTATGTATCCAAACTACAAGGGAGAGCCCTGAGTACAGAAATTTTCATAGCTATAATAAAGATTACATACTAAATATATGAATCATGTAATATTTGGCCCTTTCAAATTCTCAAGCAGAAAAACCAATTATTCTACATGCTCAGCCAGCAGGTTTTGACGTCTCCATGTTGCAGTATTACTGCCTGTAGAAAATTGCCTTTTGCTACACACTTGTGTGATTGGGCAAGTACTTTCCTACCAAAATTGCAAGATTATGGAGACTTTGGAATTTTTATTAATAATTATATCAACGATTTTTTTGGATCTTGAATCTTCATGGAATTCAAGTGGACGAAGCGAATGAACTATAGAACTAAACTTCAGTTCTGTAGAGCCAAAAAAATTCTATACTTCTCACGTCATTTAATCAACCTTAAAATCTCTTGCTTTTTTTAAGTTCAAGAAAGAAACTAAACGCTACAAATGAATATCATATCGGACGGACGCAGTAATAAAGAAGGCTAAAAGAGGCTTGTGGTGTGAAAACTCCCCCTTCCGCGCGACTCACCTCGGCGAAGGTGGCAAGGGAAAGAGGGTATCGGTTGTTGCCTTTCACGGATACAGTTCATTTTTCTCTCTCTTAAGCATGCTGACTTAATCTCTTCACTTTACTTCAATACCCGAGGCATATCTCTTATGCGTGGGATAGTTCCGAAAAATATCCAATCCTTATAATTTTCACTCGAGTAATGCGCTAAATGTTCTACTCGATCTATACATAATCCTTTTTAACGTCCTCAGTTTATTGTTTTAAGTCAATTAAGATGATTATCCATGCTTTACATGACGATTTTCAAGACTAATGTTTTTAAAAACTCGAAAAATTGGCCTCAGTTACCGAGCCTTAGAGTACAGCGTGGTGTAGCTGAGCCTTGACGTGCGATTGAAAAATTGCTCTTATTTCCCTCTTCGCAGACTTTTTTTCCAAGATTTCTAATTAGTACTCTTCAGAAATCTCTACTTTATATTGTGGTTCAAATTTTCCGAGTTATATTTTTCATAAACGAAAGATAATGTCTACTATCCCAGATAGCACAAAGTAAGAGAGTTAACCGTTTCTTATGGTTTTCTTACGGAAAAAATTGATAAGCAGCTTGTCCTAAGCTAAGGGACTTATATAAGGCAAGGGTAAGATGTTAGGGAAGATTAGATAAGGAATGCTGTCAAATATCCTCAGACAACGCAAGTCACTTTTGTTGGAGCGCCAAAGGCGGCTGAACAGCATACTACACATGCTACGTGGCTCATCTCAACATGAATTTTAAGGCTATCGGTGAAATTAAGCGAGTTTTTATAAGGACTTAACAACTGATAACAGATTTTCCCGTAAATAGAAAAAAATTAATAGCTGCAAGAGACCGGCTAGTGAAAATATAAAGCATAAAACTAGTACACTATCCATGCGGCGGAAAGAAAAAAAAAACATTGAGGTGAACCGAACGTTCAATCTACGTGACCGAAATCCTGCACACTAACCACTACACCATGGCAGATGTTAAAAATGAGAGGCGTAGTTACCAATTAAATACCAATTATGTAAAAAAACTTGTTTGGCATGCGCATGAAAAACTGAAATTATTCAAGGTCCATACATTTTAACATTCATGAATTTTAAATTATGGCTTGATAACCCGATGACTACCGTATAAGCGCGTGTAAGAGGCGCAACTTTTTTCCCAGATATTGCAGCCGAAAATGGGGGTTCGCCTCTTACACAAACTTCTTATCTTCCCCCCTCCCCTTCACCGGTTACAAGTCTAAGGGGAACTGAGTGGCCTTGGTTTTCAGCGTGAGTCAGTCATCTGAAACCCTGGGTCAAAATCAAGCGGCAGGCAGGGGAGTTTCTCCCTTAGTGATGTATTTTTAAAATGCTCCTGTTTGAATTTCTTGCAAGCATCGCGCCATCACCTTGGTACCCCAGAGGTGAACATTGAAAAGATCGCGCGGGGTGATTCGCTCCGGAGCGTGCTAAATTTAATGCCACGAGTGGGCATCCTGCCGCATTTATACTGCATAGAGTAATCGCTTATCACACGTAGATAAACGCGTAGTTTTGAAGGACATACCTGGTTAATAGTCAACATCTGTCTTGCTGAGCAATTTCTATTACGCTGAGCACCTGATATTTTCAAAGTGGGAATCCCGCGGCATTTATACTGCATATAGTAATATTGGTGTCAAAACCTGCGGTTGAAAAAATTCGAACGAGTGTGCTCATTGTTGGACTTAATAGTGGATAGAAGAAATCGGAAATGCTTATAAGTGAAGAGCGCTGAAGGAGAGGTCGAGGGGAAGAGGGCTCCCTCCCCTCCGTATTTAAAGCTACGAGCGAAGGAGCAAGGGAAGAACACGTCCGATCTTGCATGTGACGTCGTTGCCTTTAAAGCGAAGGGGCGAAGGCCCAGCAATGTGATATACGCAGTTTGCGTTGCCTGAGTTTCCAGTCCGTCTCGTCTTGTTTGAATGCGCTTATGCTACGCTTGTTTCTTCCGAAATTGTGCTGTTTGGACTATGTTGAATATTAGTAGCCTTATTTTAGCTATAAATCTTTGTGTCAATCAATTAGAGCTCAGAAAACTTAAATGCTGTAAGATATACGTCGCGTTAGGTCTAATTCTTTTTAGAACCTCGTGCGTGTCATACAATTGCTGAAAGATATCGAGATATCTTCGAGCTCAGAAGGTGACTCACGTAGCATTTGACCTCCAGAAACTCGGGGAATTGAACCTGGTAGACCGAAAAAGGTCAGTTGGTGGAATGGGGTAGGGATGAAACACGTTTCCATTGTTCCCCTGTAACTTGATATTTTCCTGTGGAGTCTCGGAAAGGAAAAAAACGGCAGAGGCATTAGCTGATGGAGAGCCGAGTGTAGTTCCGTTAGGCCCCTTGCACACACACCAATTTTGGCCAAAAATATTGGCCGATATTTTACCGGCGAAGCGATGCTTGCACACACGCCGGATTTTTACCGGTCAAATGATACGTTGCTAAGTTTTTGAGCCGGCGTCGGCGATCCACAGTCACAATAGCCGGCAGCTAACCGGCATTTTGCCGGTGCCGGCGTGTGGTCGGTACGTGTGCAAGCTCCAATGCTCTCCCATTGGAATGTGGACGGCCGATATTTTACCGGCCGTCCAAAATCGGTGCGTGTGCAAGGGGCCTTAAATCTACGACGTGGTTATTATCCTACAGCGCTGAGATTGCCCCGATTGTTGTTCAATCTCTTGGGAAAGCTCATGCCATTTGCCTGTCGTGTTTTGCCTTAAAATTTTCCATGGCTGCAATTCTATTGCAATACTCCTGCGAGAGCTTTTAAACAAAATTGTTCGTGAGTAGGACAAGCAACGTAGAGCGTTGGCGTATGCAAAGAGAGGATCGGAACTCTTTCTACTCCCTCTTATGCCGCCGCAGTTATCAAAATTTCCTTTTTCAAATAGTACTGAAAGAGGACATTTCGATAACTGTCGAAATTCCAGGCATACGTCTGCAACACCGCATGATAGAACAAAAAAAGTCGCAAAAATTTTTTTCTTCATAGCTTCGATGCTCAAAATAGGGGTGCGCCTCTTACACAAGCTTATACCGTACTATACGTATAATAGATGTTCCTTCCGGCATTTTTATATTATTCTATGTTGCTATTCTTGTGAAATTGTGTGTTTTTCTTACGACCTTCGTTTCGCTGTCAGTTCATATATGTGAATGATTTTCAAATTATGGCGGTATGATGTTATTTCTCCTCATAATATAGAAGCGCCAATAATAAAAACATTATTTTAATACATAAAGACCTTAATAAACACTGAAATGCTGGGATAAATAACAGCATCTACGGAAGTGCTGAAAGTTTGGCATCTATTTTGCCATTACTCTGGATGTTTGTCGCCCTGACCCTAAGAAACCCATAACAAGCTTACTTGAGAAGCGACTACCTTATTACTTCCTTTCACCTTATCTCAATGACTTATAATGTGCTGGCTGTGATATGTCAAATTTCACGTGAAAAACGGGTCGGCCATTTTGCGTCGTAAAACCAGAGAAATGAGAGCCAAAATCTTCAAAAGTCATTGAAAGTATAGGCAAATACCAGATCAAGGAATATTGCGTTTTTTATTCCATAAAACTCATACCAACGCAAAACCACTTGGATAAATTCAAAGATTTTTTGAGGAAAAACGATATCTCGCGTGGCATTGAAAAATTGGTCATGTTTGGGCCTCTGTATCTCACTAAAGGTTTGTATATATGTAAAATGGCATATAAATCTATATCTGGCAATGATCTATGATTATTCACGCTAAGTTTCAAGTCTCTATCCCCAAAAAGGTCATTTTTGACTTAATTCCAGCTTTTTCCGATTTCGGACCAGTGTGTGCCGGGTAGAGAGACAATCGGCCGCCGCGGCTGGCGTAAAGGTATTCGGCGCCCACGTCGACAACTATAGTGTATTCGGCAAGCAGAAACTACCTGGCCAAGGCATTAGAATGACTTATCGGCTTTAAAAACTGCATTATTACATGAGTTTCGTGATAGTGCTTCCTGTCGGCAGATTGCTGGACCTACTAGCCTCGAAAGCTCTGTAACCTTAACTACTCGACTCGACATTCGTAATGCTACTCGAAACGCTCGAATCGAGTACCACTCGATTCGAGCGTTTCGAGTCGACTCGACTCGAACTTTCAAGTACTCGCACATCCCTAGGAGATATGTGTTTTGTCATTATGATTACGTGGTGCGAAAATTCAATTGACTGTTGGAAACGCGGTCGTATATTTTAATGTTTGAAGTGCTATTGGAATCGGAATCGATTTTTCACCTAGGCAAGTACTCGTTTTTGATTCCGGTTCTTGGTCGAGAATCGAGGAATCGAAGAATCCAACCGACCCATCACTAGTATTTACCTATATAGTTGAAAGAGTTTGTAGCTTGTGTGTGTGTGTTGGCAGCGGAACCGATTCGCAATCTCACATGTGGATTGGGTGCAGACTGTTTTGCTGTGAATTCGTACTGTAGGACGGATAGGACTACCTTCTCGGCTAACAAATTCAACAGCACAGCTCGTAAGCTGACGATCGTTATCCTCCAGGATTTCAAGTTTCTTTTACATCTCGATTTGCCACTGACATATAGCAATGATTTGTCATAACAAATTCTATGGGGGTCGTGGCATCAATTTTTGGTGTCCTAACACCCCATGCCACATGCCTTTTTGGCGGCTTGCGGTCTATTATGTAGATGTAGATGAATTTTAGATGTACTATTTGTATGAGCAGCAACGTTATCATCCATTTTTCTCATAACTAAAACATACGAAGTGAAGTAGTCTTTTTATTTATTGTATTTTATGCGAATGCAACGCGGTGTATGTTGGGCAAATGGGACGACAATTTCAAGAATGGGTGAAAGAACACCAAGCCTGTCTGAGAAAGAAAAAGACAACTTCACAATTTGCTATACATTTGTTAGATAACAATCATCAAAGTGAGTTTGTTTTTGAAGTGCTTCATTATGAACCTAAAGGACCTAGATTAGACGCTTCGGAACAGATGGAAATTTTGCAGCACGTACGTTCCAATGACATCATAGAAAAAAATTTTTGTATGACTCCCACTCCCCTCTTTTAAGCCTCCCACTCCTAAATTCCTGGGCTAATGACATGACGAACTCTTCGGCCTCTCTCTCACCTGAACCATCCCCCCTCCACTTGCCATGCCCCCCCTAAGGGAGCCTCCTCCCCCTAACTTCTTTCATACCATATGACCAAGTTCCTTCCCCCTCCCTCTTCTCTGTTGACCAATCCGTTCAACCTAATTACCTTCCTCCCTACCCCTCCTAGCCTGGTATAAAAGGATGTGATGGACCTCTGTAGAGTTCACCTGATGAAGACGTCTAACGTTGAAGCCATGGTCGTGAATAAATATTAATGTAAAAGCACAAAGTTCTCCTTTTTAATTTAATGAGGAATTAGGAAGTAAAGAGGCAATCTAAAACGGCTACGTACTCTTTTCAACTCGGTCTCTAACATAGCCGGAGGCACCGGCACACTGCTGAGCTTACTGTGCACTCTGTTTTCGATCGCTGACCTGAAATTCACCAAATCTATTCTAGCGCTAACTAATGCATGGCCTATTTGCCTCAAATGCCCTTCCCCCAGTTAAAATCCATCAAAGCATCGCTCAATTCCAAGAAATTCTTAACTTTCATATTAACATCACCGCTAAGATTCACCAGCTCGTTTAACATTCCCCGAATGAATTTCGTATTATTCACCATCATACTCTCCAACTCCTCCATGATGATACCTCCGTTTTGAGCCTCCGCTCGTCCCTTATCAACAGCTGATTCTACGTTTTCAATTCTTTTAGTGATTGTCTCCAAATCACCAGCATCTAAAGTCCCAAAAACTGTTTTTAAAACAGTTTCGGTGTCACCACGTGACCTCCCCGTTGGCGGTCGCCTATTCGCCATCTCCTCATGCATAGGCGACCTGAGCTCCTCAGCCGATCATGCACTGGTAGGACTTGGTGGATGGCAGGAGAGTGGGGAAGAGCTGATAAAGCAGTGTGGGACAGGCAAAGAATGGGAAAGGAGACGGCAAAAGGTGCCAAGTCAACGGGTGCACTTACATTACTCCATTTTTTTCAATATTTTAAGCTGGAACTGGTTTTTAAAGAAGTTGCAACGGAGGTAAAAAATTAAAATGTAAAGAACTACGCAATGGAAAGAAAAGTTCCAAATTATAGAAATCGCCAATAAATAGCTAAAAACCCGGACCAGTATAATAGAAATGAAGAATGCACAATATAAAAGAATGAGTAACATAGCACATTGGACATAAGGAGATCAAATGTAAAAGGAGAGACCAGAGAAAGCAGAGACCCAGTGAAATAGGTCAGCCACTCATGGTGTGCCAATCAATCCTGCCTCAAAACACAAATATGACCCATTTTCACAAGGAGAGAATAGATAATTCTCACATATTTGAATATTTGTCAGAGAAATGACCATTTCGTTAGAACAGTGAGAGAAGTGAGGGAAAGAATCAAGGTCTAATAGCTTACAGAGTTGGTTGAGTACTTTTCCTCCTCATCAAGATCCAATGCAATGTCCAGCATGAGCATAAATGCCTTCCTCATGCTCTCAGGATCACCGAGAGCATAATGGCACAACACAAGATGAAGTCCCGTCTTGAAATTGGGTTTCTCTTGCATGATGTACTCAAAACTAGTGCAAGCATCTTCATACTGCCCCATGCGCACAAACAGAAGACCAATGTTATGGGTGATTTTTATCCTATAGAAAAAAAAGCATAGTTAAATAAATAACTTTTGAAAAGAGTAGTTTGGGTGGAGTGGACAGCCATACTTATTTGTGGCTGGACTTTTAGAAGAAATGAAGGTTGTGCCCTTATAGCCTAGGGTGGGTCGAAAAATTGCCTTTTTTGTGATCAAATATGCCATACTCGAGAAAGTTGTAAACTTACAACAGGGATCAGATCCAAAATTTTTCAAAAATGGTTATTATTAATCATTGCAGTCAAGGCCCCAACTTTAAAGATTTTGCAAATATTGCCAAGTAAAAAAGTTAAATAACACATTGTTAAGAATGCATGATCGACCAATATGTCTCATTACATCAGGCAGCCATTGGTTCTTTCTCCAGGTTTTTTTTGTAACTTCTAAGTCAGATTAAAATACGTTCTGTGATGTAACTAGCTTAAATTGTTACTTTAATTGACAACTGATTTGCATACTTCACTGTCACAGTTCTTATAACCTCAACAATAAACTGCTCAACACGCCGGTACAGAGAGCGGCCATGAATAAACACAAAATTGTAATGCGGTGTTGCATTCTGCAGGATAACCACATTTCTCGACGCCTTGCTTAGGTTTATCAATTTACGAATAGGCTCTCGAAACGCATCTTGCTCGTATATCGCAGAATTGCTGTATATTCACATGAATCAAACTTAACACCACTCTCAGACGAAACGATTTTCCGCTGGTGCCGTTCACGGCACAGCACACGGTGTTGCAGAAAGTCGTTTCGTCAGAAAGCCGCCCGAATTTCACGTGAATTGCGGCCGGTGAAAAGCCGTTTCGTCTGAAAGCAGCCTCAATGTAGCATAGCCTATATTTCATGCCGTAGACGGAGCATCGCCGGGCCGGATTGAAATGGGCGCCTTGCCGTCAACGCAACGGTGTGATTTGACTCGTTTTAAGACATCCATAGACCTATAGTAAGTTGAAAGAGCGTCACCGCGCCGTGGCCGGCGGCAGGCGAAAAGTCCAAGGTGCATATAATAGGAGGTGGTCTCAGCTGAAACTCCGTGCGGGCGTGACGTCACGAAGTTCCCAACGTAGACGTATGCCAGGGAATAACAAGCAGGAACCAGGTCGTGATATCTCCTTTCCGCATCAAATTCTTATGAGTTACAACAAAAATATCGTTATTAGCCATCAGATTACGTTGTATACTCTTCCGGAATGACCCTGTTTCCTTTTCAATCGCATCGTAAGACTAGCAAAGTAAGCAGAATTATCGTTTCCTACATCCTATAGTTTCATTCGTAAAATATCGTTGTGCATCATCATATTTGAAATTCGAAATTCATGAGAGGAATTAGCAACCGCAAAAAATGGGTAAACACGTCTATTTTATTTAAGTATTTCCAGCTTTAAAATTTTAACTTAAAACGGCAACTGCAGATTCATGGCCAATTCAAAATTGCAAACGGAATTCTATTGCAATCGAGAAAAAAGATTTTCATCTAATGTATCACGACTATTATTTTGGCTAAAAATAAATATCCTCTGTTAATTGATGACCGTAATCTGAGATGAATGAGCACCAGCAGTAGTTATTTCGCCAAAAAAAAGGAATGAAGGGAAAACAATAAGCGTGCTTCAGTCAAGTTTTGACGTTTTTACAGAACGTTTTTCGGGGTATGTAACTTACATAGTTACATAGAAAATCATATCTGAAATTTAAAAGTTCTAAAATGAACCCCGTGCCCACAAAGAATCAATAGTTACTATGGAATAATTTGATCTTTAGAAGAGTAAAATATAGGCTGTGAAACAAGATCGAAGGGATTCCAAAAATTTCCATTAACCCTAGAGTGGTGACGTGAATTTTTGGTTCACGAGTGGTGACGTCGGTCTCCTGGACCGATGTGGTCTCTTATGCTGTTTGGAAGATTAATTGAGTTAAATTACCTTGAATTGGCTTCATAACACGATATTGTATTGCTAATTTTAAATATTTATTTAACATTTTCATTACATACACAATTTTTTTCAACTTTTATTCATTTTTATGTTGAAGAACAGGAAGAAATATTTATACATCGGCATCTTTTCAGAAGTGCACAAAAAAACTGACACACAGCATTAATAAACAATAGGGTTAATTTTAATTACATGCCATACATCAAAAACATATTCAATCATACATAATCAGGAATCTGAATTTTTGGCATAACACCTTTCACATAGCAAGGTTACGTGTTCAAGGCAGAGAAATGAGTTGCAAATTTTACAAGAGTATCGTGTTTTACGATTCCTCTTACTGTCACAATATTTGCAGCGCCCAATCTGCCCTTCAGTAGGATTAGGAGGTAATTCTGATGGCTTAATGGTTAGTAGTTCATTTACCCGTAAACGAGTGATTCGTGGTATGTTTTCCATAGATGCACGATTCCTAAGATGTTTTTCAATCAGGGAAAATGCAATTCCTTCAATAAATTTACGCCATACAAGGCTTTCTTTCTTATTGTTTATAGTGTATATTACTTGAGAGTTTATTGTTGATATATTTAATAATGAATAAAACACGACCATTTGCCAACGCCTTGTTGGTCTAGCGCAATTGTAGTTAGCACATAACCTATCCACTACATCTACTCCACCTTTTGTGCTGTCATAGGTCAAAATGATATCAGGTTTTTTAGTTATTGCATCCACTTGGTCATAGTCGTGCATGCTTGAAATCAAAAGAACATTTTTTCCTTTTCTGGGGACATACGAAACTAATGTACAATTTTTCCTAAAACCAAACAGACATGATTTCACTTTACGTCCCTTTTCTTGAACGAATTCTGGTGGTAAGCCGCGTTTATTTTTTCTGATTGTGCCCACTGAAGTCAGCTGATAGACATTCAGCAGTCTCTCAAGAAGCTCAATGCTAGTGAACCAGTTGTCCATGGTAACATTACGGTTAGTGTAATAAATTGGCTTACACAAGCGTTCAACCACGGCAAATGCTCTATTGTCCATTGAATACGGTCCTTCGGGTTGTTTTCCATCGTAAACCTCTAAGTTGGACGTGTAATGCATTTTTGCATCGCAGAGAGCAAATATTTTTATTCCATATTTGGCGGGTTTATTTGGTATATACTGACGAAACCCACAGCCACCTCTAAATGCCTCCAACTTCTCGTCTATGGTAACCTGGGCAGATAAGCTGAAATTATTTTTGCAGTTTTCAACAAACAAATCAAATATCTCTCGCACGGGGGCAAGCTTATCAACTTTACGTCTTTCATTTCTAGTTTCTTTGTCATCAAAAGTTAGATGACGCAAAAGAAATCGGAAATGCTGAAGTGACATGACAAGACGAAATATTTCCATTGAATTGCCTTTGGTACTGAAGAGGTCTTCGGCGTTTTGGTGATTACTTTTATTGATACCACAAAGCAGCAGCAATCCCATTAGTGCTTCAATTTCATGAACATTAGTAGGTCTTGCGTACGTGCTACGCCCGTAATTAGGAGAGACCTTATCAATGACTTTGTTAGTACAATCGGTAATCATATTTATTATTGAACTATCAAAGAAACATCGCCATGATTCTATAGCACTTGTTATTCCTTTCGTTTTCCCTCTAGGCCCAGGTAATTGTGTAATTATATTTTTTGAACGCGTTCTTACGCTTTGTTTTGGTGCCTTCTTTCTCCATATGGTGGTCCCATCTTTCCCGGTGAAGATATCATCCTCTTTCATTGCTTCTCCGTCGTCCATGTCCCAGTCTTGCTCCGAGTCACTGCTCTCTTCTCGCACCTCCAAAAGATCTTCTTCGTCATCGTCGTCGTCGTCATCAAAATGCAGGGACTCTTGTGGTTCTCTCTCTACTTCGGACAGCAACCGTGACACCCGCTGTTGTTCCTCTTCATAACTCATCACTCCAACTAATTTCAGTAATAAAAACATATTTAGAGGAAAATTGGATGCAACATATGGAAGAGTAATATACAGCATGAGGTATAAAAATTCAAAGGTAAAATAGCTGCGTAGCGTACTCACCAAGTTAGATAAGTGCAGTCTGAGCTGTCGCAAGAGTTGCAAAAGGAGATTCACAGAAAAGAGTAGATGGGCAGATTTTACCCTGTCGAGATAATGATAAAATTATAAGTTATTACATATAATGCCATTCATCTCGTTCATTTATTATGAACCAGAGAAAAGTACTAACCAAAATAAATAAATTATTTGCGTGGAGATAATAAGCAATTTCCAATGAATGCACTTCAAAATATATAACGTACCTGTTAGTGTCGTTGTGCTTGGATGTTTTTCCTGGACAGCGGCGTCGTTCCACAAGCAGGTCTAACAACTGCGCGCACACAGTGACTGACTCGTGGAAAAAGGATTCCTTGGCCTTATATAGGGTACATGTAACTTCCAAGACTTGAAATTTGAATCCAAGTGATGGTGAAAGCGTCATCATTGTAATCTATTCTCATGATACATCAATGTTACACTTTCGGTCTGTGAGACCGGGCGTCACCACTCCGGCAACAAAGTAAAATTTCAGAGCATGAGTGGTGACGTGCGGTCTCGCAGACCGAAAGTATCAATAAGTATCAAATTACTCTGACGAAGTGATTTTTTCGGTCATGTATCGGAAGAGCAGCGTGAAATAGGAAGCTACTGAAAAGCATTAACTGTAACATTATATACTTCGCTTGAGACACCGATGAGAATTAATCTTCGGTCTGTGAGACCGGGCGTCACCACTCTAGGGTTAAGGCAGTACAATGAACAGAATAGAGGACGAAACTGGTCAATTTTAAGGGCTGACTAATCAGATATGTTATCATTCCCAGAAAAAGACAAGAACAATAACAGACACCACAACCTAACATGCACTGCATGTGCTTATCATGAAAGTTGCAGCATGGATAACAGCTGCATCAAATGAAATCACTGAGATAGGTATTAAAAAAGGAAAACAATTCACATTTTTCAGCTTATATAATGTCCACACCATTCAAATGTTACATTTTCAGATTTCCGTCAAAGTATATGGTAGCGTTACATTGCAGACACTCATCTCCACGATGATAACCACCTTTTCGTCTCATTCAGCACAAGTTTGGAATGTGTTGTACACATTCCTTATGCACTACAGTCAACTGAGTGCAATACAAAACAGGATGCAGTTAAAACTGGAAAAGAAAGGAACCATTAAAATGGACCTTCATAAGGGCAGTGAATATTCCTATATCAAAACAATACTCACTTATCTTAAAAATATTTTACATAGTTACATCCCTAAATGGAAGGATGAAAATCATGAAGTTGTATCCAAATCCGTTCGGTGGGTGCCATGCCTGAATGAACTAACATGGAATGACCCAAAAAAACTCACATTGTGTAGCACCGATATTTCCAGTACCATAACATAAAAAATTATCCTACACTAACCTGGAAGAGGAAACTTCATCTGGTTCCTTAAGTGAATGTAGCATCTCTTACTCAAATATCGAATTGAAAATGCCCTTCCAATCTCTTCCGAGGTCCAGCATTTCACTTGCTTCTTGTCCGAGAGTAAGAGGGAGAGAGTAAGAGGGAGAGAGTAAGACCTTCAGTGAAAATTTTCGAAAGGACTTCCATCACTCTGGACTCCACCAATGCCTCTCTCTCATCAACCTCCCTCTGATGAGCTTCAATGCAGGCTTTGTGTTCCAGCTTCAAGGCCTGCCGTGATAGTAGATAGCATAATTCGATTAATTCTCAATAATATAAGTGTAACACACAAGCCATCAAAAAGGTAATAAACATCTCCTAAAACTAATCATTATATGAAATACCTTGAATTCCTCGAGTAACTTTGTATGGTCCTCGAGAAGGTTCAGTAAGATGCTCCCGAGTAATTCCACTTGCTTCTTCAAGCATTAGTACTTCCTCGATGATAGCCTTGTTCTCTTTCCTTCTGTGGCGAAATTCTCGAGTGCTCGGCGATTTCGCGCTACACGCTTTTGGAGGCAACAAATACAGCGAAGGCACGTTCCCAGGTTTCAAAATCTTCTTTTGCCTCGAAAAATTCATCTCAGCCATGAGATTTCGCTCGAAATCCCCATCTTTGAAATGCACGGAGCACACGTGGCCGTTTTCAGGATTCCATATATCCTTCATCTTGCAGGCTTCCACCCACTGTATTCTTAGTCGAGGATCTTTCGGGAAACTAAAATATCCTACGTGCTTCTCCCCACTAAGATCCCGAGTTTTTGTAGAAGCTGTTCGTGCACACAGCAACGGAACACCTTTTTCCAGGCATTTTAGCACAATTATAGAATCTTTGGGGTGAATTTCTTCAAATGCCACGCTGATACTTTGCCAGTTGCTAGGAACACTAACGCACGGAAAGGAAATGTGGAACCTTGTGACGTCACGCACTTCCTCCCCCACTTTCAGCTGAGACCACCTCCTATTATACGCACCTTGGGAAAAGTCAGCTTGTTTGAAAGCGGCCTATGTGGCAGCGGCTACAGAATGTTACGATGTTGGCTAGAGCGACAAATTGATGACCCCTTAAATGCGCGTGCTAGGGAGCAACTCTCAAAAGAAAAAAAACATTGACGCCATGCAATCGGAAAGTAATACATATGTTTTCTAATCTTTTTTTTTCACTTTTTGGCCTTGAATACGCAGCGAACCATTTCGGATTTGGGCGCCAAATTCAAATCCTCGCAACAGTACCGAGCCGGTTCCAATGCACTGACTTTATGTGATCGGTTCTTGATACCGGTTTTTTAAGAAAACATAATGTAACGGGGTATTTTTTACCGACAACGGTGGAAAATATCGCACCAAATTCGCAGAAAAAGTGCTTAAACGCGAAATTTCGTGGAACCAAGTGAATTTCGCGCAACCTTGGAAATTTCGTGTTATATTTTGCGTTTCGCAAAAATTTGGTGCCCCAAATCAATGATTCGTGTGAAGTTCGTATGCCTCTTATCCTCGTGCACAAGGGCATGATACTTTTTCCACATTTTCATCAATTCTGGACCTGGAAAGGTGGCCCAGGAGTTTAATGTCTTCGATCGACAAGTTGCCGCATTTGAATTCTGAATATTAATTGTGCACTTCAGTTCTTCCGGCGAACAATTTCACCGGGAGGCGTGTTCTTTATAAGCTCTAGACAAAAGATTAACCGTGCCCAACTAAATTTTACCAAGCAGAGAACAAATTTTCAACGCTGCACGCTGTTCTCGAATATCAACCATTTCAATATCAAAGAGATAAAAAAAAAAAAACTATGTATTCGAAAGTAAATGGTCATAGGGGCTCCCTTAAACCGTCTAAAGCCATGCAGTTTCACTTACTGACTCAGAAATGATGAAATAACACCCGTCTAGTGGGAGAAGCCCAAAATATCAAAGTTGCGTGTGCAGTGATTTCCATCCGGTTATTTTTGGGTCACCTCTTGTAAAGGATATAAAAGAGAAGAAATGTGTATGTCACTATGAAAAGGCAATCGGATAGGAGAGAGGAATGGAGAGCTGTGTCAAACCAATCTTTGGATTGTTGACTAATGACAATGCTTTATTAAAAACAAATTATTGCTACAAAAATAACAAATGTGTGCTTCCACATGTTTGGCCGAACATGTTTGACTTTCTCAACCTCAATGGTTGAAACAGCACAAATGGATTTTTTTTACATGGTCTAGTTATCATTTATTTGTTCACTGTGGGGAGCCCATGGAAAGGCCATGATTTTGTTCGTAGAACTGGTGATTAAATTGAAAGTAATTCTGTTCCATACACACATAATAGTTTTTTGAAGTCACTTCCTCTCTCGCCTATCCCAACTGAGGTCTTCATGGATCATTTGGAGCAAGAACTTTTAAACTCCTGTCAGCCCCTTCCAAAAAGTGTAAGCTATTACTTTAGATGTATTAACGACATCATTTTGTGGACTGGTAGCAAGAGACAACTGACCTCTTTTCTTGAGCTACTCAATGCTCTCCACCAATCAATTTTACTTTGGCACTCGAAGGTGATTCGATCCACTTCCAAGACCAAACAATTTCCCTTAAAGAAGGTAGAGATGGCTTCACAATTTACTGAAAAACTACCTAAACGGAATTACTTATCCCCGCAGAGTCAAACCATCTCTACTCAAAAAACTCAAGTGGATGAATATAAAACGAGTGCAAGATTGAAAGACTAAGTCATATTTTTCCAAACACCTCATTGAATCCTGGCATAAGTGTGATTTTAACATTGAATTTTTACATGTACATATTAGAAAAAAATGTTAAACTGGATGTTTTAGAAATTCTTGAAATAACTAAGTATGTAACTGCTCTCTTGCACCTACTATCACAATTATAAATGACATGACTGAATGTAAATGTTTCCCATTCTTTTCAACTGTTTTAAAATTGGGCTTCTTCCTTGCCAATCCTCCCCTCCCCCCACCCATTAACCTCATCACCACCTGACACCTTCTCTCCGCTCTTCCCTCTACGCTGTTGCACTTTTATGCTTTGACCCTCCCCCTACCTCCCTTCCCTCATCCCGTCTTCCCCCTCCTCCTCTTGTTGGACATATAAGGCTCGATCTTTCTGTTGGCCTTGAGAAGATGCTATGGCTGCCACGGCAACATAAAGTTTGTGGAACTGTTCTGTGTTTTTTGTTCCACCATGAATATCTCCTCGTTTCATCAAGTCATGCCAAAATCAGTTGATTTCATTCTGTTCTACTTTATAAACTGTTTTTTAAATAATCAAACGGATCTTTCAAATAAAACATTTTACCACATTTTTTACTAAAAAAACTTTTTTAGTTTATCCACATAATATTCAAAGAACATTAAGGCCAGTGAATAGAGGCAACCTCCAGCAATAATCGTTTATTTTTTCCAACCTTGGAGTTCACCTGCCCTCATCCCCTCCTTTCAACTGAACAATTCTAATGGCAATGAAAATATGTACACCCATGTCTCGTATAGCGCAAGGGATACATTCCTTGGGGTCTTTGCGCTATACGAATTAGCGTTATACGAGAGCGTTTTAACATTGGGAAGATAGGGATGCGTTCCTGGTAGCATAGGTCTTCGGTATTGAATTTCCTCTATAACATATATATTCCCATAAATAGCCTTAGAAAACATTGTTTATGTAAATTTTTATAGTTTAAAACATCTTTAAAGATAGTATGCACGCATTTGAAGACTTTTATTCACGTTAAAAAAAATTCTTACGTGCTTTTAAAATTCCGTCCTGTCGTGCGGGTGGGCTAACATCTGCTATCTCAGGGGTTTGTAATGCATTGCCGGCAGTTGACGATTTTTCAAACCAGTCGAAAAACAACTATTGTGTCACCCAGGCCCTTTTGTCGCTCATTGAAATGACAGGCAAATGCTACTTTGAATGCCATTTCATAGCTAGCGGAGTTTATGAATGATAAATCATTTTAATTTGAAGTCCTCCGAGTCTTTAGCAGCTACGTGAAACAGTCTTTAAATGCCTTGAAACCTGACCCAGGTTTTCCTTCCCTGAAAATGAATGAACGAGAATGCATTCTTTTCCAAAAGAATATCGTCTCGTCAACACTAAAAACTAGTTGAGGGGGAAAGGAGCCACTTTCAATCACAGCTTGGAGTTCATAAGAAAATGTTGTGGTGACCGCGCTATCAACACTTGCAGATTCACCTGATATCGCCGCATTGAAAATACCAGCTTGCCGTTTAAATTCTGGAACCAACCGGAGCTTTCACTAAATGTCTCGGAGCGATTACCACTCGTCTTTTTGTACTGATTCACTATGAACTTTCCGTATGTGTAGACCGCTTGGTTGAAGTTGGTGCGGCTGAGGTCACTGATGTTTAAACTTCGTCTTTATTCAGAATAAGGCATCGTGAGTTTAAACTTCCGCGCAATATCGCTTTGACGTTCTCCATTTTCAAAGCAATTGACCTTTATCAATTTCTCTTCTAGGTTAATGGTTTTTCTTGATAAATTCTTGATTTTTCTACCCGCACTCCTATTTTTTGCCATTTTCTCTTGGTTTTTACTCTGCATGGCTCTATCGAATCACCTTCTACTGCTGAACTGTATTCTTGAGACGCAGAGGGCCTACGACTGCGGGGAGGAAAGGAAGCTATTGTGTTTGAGACTCTATAGCGGACCCTCTTATATGTTGATGCTATTCATGCGCAACTCGGGCACTGCTCCATTTCTCCCCCGTGAATACCGATGACCTTGAAGGCTTTAGCGTAGACCCTCTACCTGGAAGTCAATCACCCGATAACCTACGACGGCAAAAAATACGTCTCAACCAGTATTGCTTAAAAAAAACTCATTTCCACTAGCCCCACGCTTAATTAATGATCTAAATTAACTCATTCTGTTAAGGAGACGAGATAAATTACTTCGGTAGGCCGGCTATCTGGACCCAATGACGAGTAATACTTTTGGCCATTGCACAGCAATGGATTTCGATTAATATATATAAACAAAAAAGAAAATTTGAGGCAAGCAATAATATTAATATGCGTAAAATGATAGAAATTTCGTGTGTACTTAGCGCAAGTTCACGTTTTATCACGAGAGCGTTTAAGATTTTTGATTAGGCTACACTGCGTTGCAATGTTTCCCCGAGGAACGAATTTGCGCTATATCGAAATTGCGCTATACGAGACATGGGTGTATATTGATGCCTTATCTTATTACATTTACCTCATTCCTGTAAAGCAAAAACCTTTGATATTCAACAAATCCCAATTTTTCCCCTCTGGTGGGCACTGAAACAGGTTTAGTCTACTTTCATAGAATTACTGATCAATGGTACACAGACCATGAGGAAGTTCAATCATGAAGTTGGTTAGAAAAGGATGTATTCATCAAGTTACCATAGCAGCAAATAAGCATTGTTCGTCAAGATGTACATAGATGAATCAAAGAGAACAATACTCAGTAAAACAATAATAACTAACAAGGGGAGACCACGTACCTTGCTCCTTTATGACACTATACTTTAAATACCTAAACGCCGTAGTGACGATAAAAATTTTTTCTCATGCCTATGCTTGCTGCAATTAACATTAGTGAAAAACTGTATGATCCAAATGAAAACTACAAAATATACTGCCGTGACAAAGCATCGAACCTGAGCCCCTCGGGTGAGAGCCAGACAAACTGATGCTGTTGGAGGGATGGCGCTATTTTCGGATTATATAAAACTTGTTAAAAATACTGCTTGGAAATTAATTAATTATAGCCAAACTAAGGCCCATTCAATGGAACCACTATCAGTTCAGAGATGTGTTCGCCATTCCGAATGCTATAAAATATACAGCATTGAAAAAGGTTGAGCAAGATGCGTGGTCTCCCCTTATAAGATTTCCCATGGTTGACTCTATTATATTAAAAATCTTGATTTAAAATTACTCAAAATCTTATTTCTATAGCTTCACACTCATTATGGACAAAAAAGAAAACAAAAAAATTTCACCAAGGTATATAGGATACAAACCGAAGATTCTTGTATATTTCAGGCACGTGATCCAGAGCCATTTGGTAAAACTTCAAAGTCTTCATGTACTGTCCCATCTTCAAGTAGATGTTGGCCATGTTGACCAGCAGTCTTTTGACATTTGGAAGCAGCTTGTTGCGAGTAATCGACTGGTAAGTATTCAGGGCCTCGCTATACATCTCATTCACTTCATACTGGTTGGCGAGATTGAACAGAGTCTAGAATAGAGAGAGCATTGAGAGAGATGAGGTGAGGAAGAAGAATTTCCTCATCAAGCACTCCATACTGACTAACTAAGATGCACACTTTTTGCAACAGCTGAGTGACTGAGGAGTATGACCAAAAGGAGTGAATGTGCGCAAAGAGAGAGGACGTATACAAATACACCCCCCGACTTGAGGCAATGACTATCATCACACGCATTCACACACTTTAGGTTGAAACCTGTTTTCAAAGCGGAAATGAACAAATAATTGGACATAAGAAATATTTCAGATCCTACACAAAAAAAATATAAGCAACAAATGAAGGAAACTCTCAAGGTGAACATTCCATTCATATAGATAAGAATGAGGTTGTTGGTGTTGGTGAGTCCCTATTCTTGTTCCTTTTAACCCTAATATGTACAGGCAGGTGAGTCTCTCAAACTCATCGCATGAAATTTTTCCATTTTATTTTGTAATTGAAATGTCAGTGTGGTGCAAAGTTCTGACTTCCTCTTATTATAAATTTCCTATAAAATACAGAGTAACTTAGAAGTCAAATCAGACAAAAGTAGCTTAGAAACTTTTTTTCTTGATTGCATCAAATTCCGGCAATGCGACTCATGATGCCTCTTACTTTCTTCAGCACTTATATTTCCTTTGCCTTTTCTCCGCGACTACATTTGAGGAATCATTGTTTTACTACAATGTACCCAAATCATGGCAAATATTTTACACAAATTATACTTGATCGTTATTTTTACAAGCCCACAGCAAACAATAATTTGTTTAGGTGATGTCTGATTTGCGTTGTGTTTATTCTTTTGTAAATTTGACGTGCAATGCAAATTTTGCAACTCCAAGAGAGAATAAAACACTGGCGTAAAAAGTTTATATTTTGCAATTTTTAGCTCAATAACTGGCAAATACTTCATATCATGGCGAAAGTATTTGGGATCACATGGGGATTATCGAGGATTGTCATCATTACGTATGCTTGAGCGAGTTGGAAGGGGGTGCTAAACAGCCTGATTTCACGGGAGCATGTGTAATTTTTTATATTTCTTCTCATTTACATTTCCTGTGAGCAGACTGCTAACATTGTCTCTATGAATAATGTAATTTTGTTACCACAGTGAGTTAATTTTTATCTTTCGCCTGTCATTCCTTCGTCCATTCTTCAAACATCTACAATATAGTCCTCCATGTTACATAGTTTATCCATTTTGGTATTGTGCTCTTTGCATGTCTCCTGGAATGTGATCAAGACGTGAAGAAATCACTCCTGCCAAGAATTAAAGACTGCATTTGATGCGGAAAGTTGCGATTTCTACTGCATTTTACCATTATGGTTTTATACTTAAATTTTGAGTGCTTATTAATTCGCTTTATTTCTTCTTGTGCTTTCAGTTATAAAGTAAGAAGATTGCTGCAGTAGTTTCCGCTCATTCAGCAACTGCTTGAGCTTTAGCTTACGGCATTTCAAACAAACGTGGCTGGATGAGAAGGCATTTTCTTTGGGGAAGATACTTCTTTTTCTTCTCATGAGGAAGATACTCCATTTGTAGTTTATAAAACCGGAGACATGACCATTCATAAAATATTTGCGTGTTTTTTTAATAGGATGTTGCACATTAGCTAACAAGAAACAAGAAAGATTTTAGAAAATTCTTCAGATGCAGAAGTGCCCCTTGTACGTTCATTGCCTCTTCAGACTCTAAAAGTGACCATGAAAGTGAGGCATCAGAACACAAACCACCTGTCAGGAAGGTACAGGCACTGATGATCATAATTTAGCCTCGTCTGTAGTACTACCACTCACAGGAAATTACATCAGGAGTAATCATAATGTTACTTGTGACAACTATTTGCCAGACCTTGAACTGGCACAGACACTCTTTTCAAATAGATTTACTTTAGTTGGAACATTTTGAATGAATAAGACATTTCTTCCATCTGCGTTTATTTCAAATAGGTCTAAACTAGAAGGTTAAGCACTCTTTGGTTTTAGGGAGAACGCCACATTAGTTTCTTTTGTTCTGAAAAAAAAAAAATATTTTAATACTTCTTTCCACAATGCAGTATTCTGGTGAAATTAGTCAGGATGGGAAACCAGAAATAATCTCTTACTACAATGAAACAAAGGGAGGAGTAGATTCCTTAGACCAATTTGTTCGCGAATATACATGCAAAAGAAAAACAAATAGCTGACCAATCGCATGACTAATGAATAGATATTTGTGGAGTTATGGCAAATGCAACCTTGTGGGTGCTCAATCCGGATTGGGATAAAAATTAGCTCAATAGGAGGCAAATATGTATTAACCCTTTGCCTTGTAGGAAGGCACATAAAAAGCACAATTAATTCTTGCACGTTACAAGGTTTCTGGCAATGGACACACGCAGCAATTGCAATTTTTCATGCTGTTGCAGAAAACAATTCAAACACAGAATACTAAAGAAAAGGAAGAGATGTACTTGTTTCTTGTATGCTGTAAATGTAAAAGTAAAGTTTGTGCAACTAACAAATATTTGGATTATATTGTCATTAAAAAACAAACACAAAGAACGTATGAAGACAAACATTTTATATTTTTATGTTGTGTAAACAAAAAGAATGTAAGTTAAAACAGTCTGGACTCGATTTTCAACAATACAGGAAATTAATATGCAATGTAAAACTTTTTTTGAGTGAAATTAATAATTTTTATGCAAACGATTCTTTAATGTACAATAAATATTAGGTGATGTGAAAACCAACATTTTTCACTGCTAATTTGTTGAAATGAAAAGAAAACAGTTAACAGAGCCCAATAGACTCACCTTACCCAATTAAGTCATAAAAATCTTGCCTGCATTAGCGTTAAACTTCCCAACATCATCTTTCCCTTGTTCTCCTTACTTTGTCCCTCTACTGCTGTACTTAAGAGGGCGATCAAGAAGATTATGCCTCATTCAGACTACTATCATGCCAGTGACCGTCCGAACAATAGTTGGTGGAACTTGTGTGTGAATGCAAGTCCAGACAGTAGAGCACATAGTTCCGAACATTGCCACTTTACAATGGCTAGGTGCTGTGCAACTGGAAGAGGGAGCGACAAGAGAAAGACGAAAAGTTTGTGAAGCTTGCATTTTGAATCATGGAGTTTTCCAAGTAAGGAAGAATCTGGGCAGAAGAAGAAGTATACATGAAATGCATGTTGAACACAGTAATATCTTAACCCTACTTACCTCAACAGCTTTGCTAACCGTCAGTCTCTAGCTCACTTTAGATTTCCACAGTTTTCGCCGTCGTAGTGTGAATGCACGCAAATTCGTACGATTGCTTGTCTGATAATAGTCTGAACCAGGCATTAGCAACCAGGAGGGCATTACGTATGTACCTGAGGGCAGAGAGAGACTTGATCGCCCTGGGACAGCATTGACATTGTGTGAGAGTGTGGGCATTTGAGAAGTGTGTGTTCTCCGATGATAGTTTGCTGGAGGTGTGGCAATATAAGGTGAGCATTATCTCATTCCCAATTCTTTTTCCTTCCCTTGGTTAATCATTCCATTTCCTCTTTGTCACGTAGAGCGTGGTCCTGTACGCAGAAACATTCAGAGGTTGTTTAAACTAAACCGTACAATGTGACATAAAACGCATAAAGAAACACTGACAAATAAGGAAAACTGTAGTGGGTGCACCAGCACCTCAGGTTTACATAGGCATAGCACCATCTCTAGATAAAACAAACTATGGGCTGCAGTGGCATGCCATCAAAATATCAAGAAAAGTGATCATGTTTTAAAAGCATAAAAAAAAGTCACCCAGTTATTAAATGCATGTGACATGAGAGTGAGAAAAGCTTGTCAGTGGAAGCTCTGAAAAATGTTCTAAGATGATCAAGATGATGTGCATTATTAATTAACAGAGTACATAGAGACACATTTCACGGTGTGATAGTGAGGCAGAAGGTGACAATGTACAGAAATGAAGATGAGAAGTTCATATGCTTTGGACTGTGATGGCAATACATCTCCCAGTGTTAACAAGGAGGGATTCAATTCAATGACTCTTTCAATTCCTCTCAAGCACCCGGCCACCTTAGTGGCCAGATCTGGAATGGGATAAACCCTAGTCCCATAAGGGCTATGGAGGACAGGAGCTCACTCCAGGTCACAGCCAGGGCCAGCACCCAGCCAAAGGGAGTTTCCAGAACCTGGAGGAGACAACACAACTCACAGGAGGGAAGGGACACAGGTCGATCGATAGCCTCTCTCGCATTTAGGGCCATTTTTGCCATCTTGCATCTCACCAGGGAAATATACTTTATGTGCATACGAATTCACAGGCAAAAATATATAAATTGCCTGGATATAGAAAATCTTCCATTACCACTATAACAAAGGATTACTAATTAGATGAAGTCGCAGTTTCCCAAACAAATTTCGAAAGAGCTGTACACATTTTTCCTAACTTCAATATGTATTATCACATCTGATGCAATAAGCATTAAAATAATTTTTTACACTTTTAATCACCATTTCTTTGACTGGGCTCCTGTCAAGATGACTTTTTCATACACAGGCAAATCTTTCCAAAGCTCGTAGAACAGTCATTCCACAACTGACAATAAGAAGTTCCTTTGGCCAATGATGGCTGCAGGATATGACTTATTCAAGCATTTCACGATGAAACTCTAACCTTCCTTCCACTACTGGTCTGCCTTAGTACTTCTGCCTCCATCAGATGTTTGTTCCCTATGCAATGACCCACCAATGGATCACCACACGTTTTCCTGCAAGCTGTCACTACATCACCAGGGACTTTGACTACATTTTTTTAAGCAATTACCATCAGTCTCCAGCTCTTCAATAAAAGAAATACTTTTCCCAGCAAGGTTGTCATATTGGTTTGAATTTGCTTTAGCTAAGATTCAATAAACTGATTTTTCATTTCTATGAAGTATACACCAACTGCATTGGCCCTGCACAATCAACTCCTTCAATATATTTTGTGGTAAAAAGAAAATTGAAAGGGATATCTATCACTCAAATTTCAGGGTATGAACAGAGAACAGTACACGAAGATATCTCAAACAGCATTTTCTTGCAGAGCAAAAGATACTTTAAATACCAGCATTTTAATGTGGCCATTTTATTATCAATTTATAATATGTAATGCAGATCCACGAGATAAATACCACATATGTCTGAATATAGTCCCCCTTTTTTTTCCAAAAATGCCTACGGTAAAAGTGAAGGGGGGGACTATGTTCAAATGCATTTTTTTAACTTTTCACGAAACTGAAGTCTCAAAATTAGGGGGGGAGGGACTTAATTCAGAGGGGGACTATTTTCGGATAAATACGGTATGTAGACCATACATTTACATGTATTGTATTATTAAGGGATTTTTTTACCACCTTCACTTATTGCTTTAACTAACATGATTATATTTGACTGTTTGCCTGATATTTTTGGAATAGTTTTTATCTATTCTTTTCCATTTTTTCCAAGTTGTTACATACTGTAGCACATTTCTATTTATTCCTACTACGGCATGTATTTTTAATGTGGTGTCCAAAGGGACCTTGTCCCAAAAACAATAAAATTGTTTTCTAAACTAACGTAGGTAACACTCAATTTGCCAAGATGGATCACCAGTTGAGCCTACAACAACCACTTCAGCACATTGAATATCTGAAATGCATGGCACAATCACAAGGACATCACAAAGAGACAGGCTAAGTTGTAAGGGTGTTTCATGACAACACAGCCGTGCCAAAAAGACAAGTTGATCTTCAATGGGTGTGCAGTGCTATGCAATACTATAAGAGTACTTTACATGCAGACACAGGGAGCCACTTTCAGTTCTTGAGCCAAATAAGGATGAAACGCCCACACATACAAATATAATACCCTCACACTTGCACATCTCGTGACTTTATCTCAAGGAAAAAGAATCCACCTCAGCAAAGGAAAATCAATGCTCAAGGACAAATTCATCAGGCTTTAAACAGAACAAACTAAGCTTGCAACAGTCAGTGTGCATAAGAGTCCAAGAAGGAAATCTCATTTACTTGCTGGTACTTTTCATAAATGCACGTCCACACCTTCACCTACACATGTATGTACCACTAATTCCAATGATTTTGCACCCGATTTTACTTTTTTATAACGATTGCAGAAAATATTCAGTGAGAGTGAAAATGATGCACGGATAATCCGCAATGCACGTATATAATGCAGCCGGATAATCGGGAGTCTGCTGCACACGATTAAGCATTCTAATTAAGGATAAGTCCATTCTTAAATTTTTTCAGTTCTCAGACTTGTCTGGTTCTCCCCCATCGGTTCTCGGTTCTCAATACTCGGTTCTAAAGATGAACTCTTACTTGTATCTGAATTAATAGCAAATTTAAATGAACAACCACAAGAATTTAATGAAAATAATTTCACTAAAGATATAAATTAGCAGGAAAGCTCTGTAAAAAAATCTTAAGATCGTCTCCATAATTTTATTTGGCAAGTAAAAAAGTTTACATAAAATGCTGTCAAAGAATGCATCAGTGACCAATATGTCACATTACATCAGGCAGCCACATTCTTTCTCCACATTTTGATTTCAAAAATTTAACATTTTTACGCTATCTATTCTTTTTTTGGCAGAAATATTGCCTGCATTACTGAACGGGTGTTCACTAATACCAGTAGAGGTGGATGTTGATTTTGAAGAGCCGCGCGAAATATGCTTGGAGCACAGTTTACATACTGCATAGGTGGTTAGTATAGTATCAGGATCAATAGTGAAACCCTCCAACATCTGGCGTCATTATCTGTTAATGTGTTGTAATTTGTGAGTCATTCCAAAATATATTCTGCATTCTTAGATGTAGGTAACTTATATTTTTATTTTTATTGACAACTTATTGGCATGCTTCACTGTCACAGTTCTTATAGCCTCAACAATAATCTGCCCAACATGCCAGCATGATAAACAGAGCGGCCATGAGCTAACGCAAATGGTTACGCAGTGTTGCATTCTGCAGGATAGCCACACTTTTCGATGCCTTGTATAGTAGGGCAGATTAGAAAAATCGATTTTTTTCAATTCCATCTGGCCCAGTGAAAAAAATTTGTGGGACCGAACAAAAGTAAGGCCTGAAAAATTTGAGACCTCTACGTGAACCCCTGACCCTCGCTCAAATGCAATTTAGGGGAGGATGATCGAAATTCTAAAAATGTAATATTTTATGGTCATTCCCTATAAATTTTGCCGAGTTACTCTCCTTTCCATTCAAAGATTTCGTGCATTTTGACGTATCTGCCGTTGTTTAGCCACAAAATGACTTATTTGAGTCTGTGTCCGCGAAGAAAATATTCTAACGCCCACACAGCGTCACGGATATAAGAGCGGCAGGCCGATCCCCTCCCCTCTTGCTTCTCCCCCTCACACGCCTCGAATACAGCAAAATTCATCCCGCTTGTTCTGCTAGGAGAGAGTTCATATTTGATAATATAAATCGGAAGATGGTAGAAGGTAAAAAAGGATGCGTAGTGAGACGACTTGTCCTTTATTTGGTGCCTCGTCTGCATTAAACAAATCGATGTTACCAACTTTTAGAGAAGTGATGAAATATTAAAGATACAAGAAGTCGATAATTGGAAAGACATAAGTGGCAAGAAAAATCAACAGAATCAGTAGATTCACTAGAATAAGTCATTGATATTTGTAATAATTTAATAATTGCAATAATTTGTTGATGTAGTTGAAGGATGAGTAAATTAGAGGAAAGCTTAGGATTTCACGTCATTCTCAGTGAAAAAAAGTGCCACAGGTGTGGAGTTGACACATCACTTTCCCTCTTCCACTCTCTTTTCTTCAATACTGCGATAATTTCCCACACCATTACTACATTGCGAATTTCCCAAAATCCACCATCCCCCCTCTCCCATCAGCCTTCCGCCCCCCTCTGATGCTTTCCTTCTCTCCAAAACCAACCAAAAGACCCCCAAGATCATGGCTCACGCAGGGTTCACGTTACAAAGACCACAAATCATTGGCTTTGAAAGAAAATATCAAGTTACTAGAGAATTATAGAAACATGTCTCATCTTCCCCTTTCTCGCCCACTGAACTTTTTCAGTCTACCTTGTTCGAAGTTCTTTTTCTGGAGCTTTATTTACCAATGCAGAGCACAAAGGCAGATCATACAATTGATTTTGAAAGGGCAAAAATTTGGTAAAGGAGAGCTGCTTCTGTCCAACGCACATTGGAGAAGCCTCGGAAATCTACAAGATAGAAACATTCCATACTCTTGAGTTGACTTCAAACCAGCAGTGTTTTAGTGTTGGTTTAATAAAGTCAGGTTTCATTTATATTAGTTCTATTTTTGATTTTGACTCATAGCCCTACTGAAGAAGCTGGAACTTTAAAACAATAAATAATTGAAGAAGACAAATGAATCTGGGGGAGAAGCGCCTGAGTACAACAAAATGCCGCCAGCACATCATGTTAGAGGTGGAGGTAGAGGTAGAGCAAGCTACCTGGTGAAAACAAGACGTTGGTTAAAGCCGAGGATCAGGTGGGCATGCCGCTGCCAATTAACGCAAATTGATCATGCTCTACAGGATAGCCTCAATTACATATATTAAATAAATACCTATTAGAAGGCAACATTTCAGATAGCAGACTAATTTTGGCCCATATGATCCATCTCAAAACCAATCACCGTGCCGGCGAAAACAGTTATTTTGGACATAACATCCATATTGCTCTCACAAATATATCTACTTGAAATGGCATTTGATAGATAAGAATTTTTACATCATACAGAAATCCATCATAGCATTGAAAATGCCAAGACTGCCTGTATTTTTTGCGAGGCATCGTATACCCCTAGGGAATTTGAAGGTGTTTTTCAAATCAACAATATGCCTAAAGGGTTTCCATTAAATTCAAATATTCCTGTAAACAACTAATTGATGTAAGAATCTTTTTAAGAATATCACTATTACTCGCAAAAATCCTGCGATTCCTGATACATAGGCAACCCAGTAAAATATTCCTGGATTTATTGTTTTCCCACATTCATCATTTTTTTTTTCGTCCATGCCCTTGAAAAACGATAGATTGAGGTTCCACTGTATTGAAATTCTCCATTTCAAACCAATAATTCACATAAATTATTTGAATCTGAAAATTCAAGAGGAAATAATTCAAAGAAAAAATTTAAGGTTTCAATCTTGGGTTAGTGAACATTCAGGCAACATATACTTTAGGTCTACAGAGGAGATCAACGACAGCTAACAACTGATGCATTTGAGACTTAGAACAACTACTTCAGACTGCAGAGGGCAAAGGTGAATGCAGAGAGAAGATGCTTTATTAACTATTAATGAATGTTGCACACACTACTTATGTAATACATATGTATTACATTCATATTTCCTCACAGCTTTCATCTGACTACCCCGAAGCAATTTGTAACATGAAAGAAAGATGTGAATGCGATTATTACTCTAGTTTCCAGCGAGAAGTTTTCAATACCTATGGTTTAAATAATCTCAAATAACCTAAGGCCATGGAAGTATCAGTATCCTTCCAATGAACATGAGAAGTGCCTTAAAAGTGTCAGCATCAGGGCAGCTATTAATCAAAATCATAAGGTTAACAAATTATTGTGCAAGGTGAGCGGCTCCTCCTGATGACTGGAGACCAGGTTAAAAATTACTACTGTGACTGTTTGCATACCACAACTTTCAGGCATTAAGATTATTAGATTAGTTATAAAAATAGTTACAGAGAAACAAAGGTCCTCATTGCGTGCACTGACAAGTCCAGCTTGCTCCTGAAAGCGGACCATACTCCTTTCCTTGTGGCAAGCATCCTTGGCTTTCTCCAATGCTATCTTCAGATTACCAATGCTCTTAGCCACATACGACTCATCCAAGAGCATACGAATCTGTTTCTCCAATTGCTTGACTCTTAACTGAGGCCTAGATTGGCAAGATTAGAAAGATTTACACAGATGACGAAAGGACATGCATTTGCTCAATTTAAAGATTGAATCACAGTTATGTCAGCAGATGAGCATGGAAGCCATGGTACTCAAAGAAAAGTGAGTCTTTAAACCTCAAATGTATCTCTCCAGGTAAATGGACAATCTGTGTAGCCAATAGGGTAGTTTCCTTCATCAAAGAAAACGAAAGGTATTGATTGCGATTCTTTATCCACCATTAGTGTATTCATAATATACAAATTATTTGGTTTTAGAAATACCCGTTTAGACAAATGGCAAGGGTCAATTTTATCCTCATTTGAAAAAGGCCAGATTGGCGCCCATGCGATGCCACTCCACGTGACATCACAGGGACCTAGTTTCTATACAAGTAGATAGGAGTTATACATCGTCCGAGGTTACCAATGCATGCATGAGGCACGGAGCACAGGGAAACATCTTAATAATCACCTATTAAAACTGGCTAAGGTTGGAAAGTTTTCTTCGTTTGATAAGTTATTAATAATCCTTATTCAAGCCAAGTGCTACCAGCTAGCATGGTACTCAGCTACCTGCTAGCATGGTACTCAGCTACCTGCTAGCATCCTGTGTCATATCAGTGCTCAGAGCCTCACCCCAAGGTCACCTCACTTGCAGCAGTGGGAACCAGAATGACATCACACGGAGATTACCTGGCATTAATACTTACCCGTCACGTTTTCACGAGCTTAAAAATTTTCACTTTTCATTTAATTAGGAAAAATAGATATCGTCATTTAAAAATCTAAAAGCGTGAGATACGTACTCCAGGAGTAATAATCTTTCGATTTAGGCAATAAAAAAAATAGGAAACGACCCTATTGGCCCCTTTTTAAGCACAAATTTCAACATGCATTCTCTATAAATTGTGACTGCATGCAAAACACTGAAATGCTTGCACATTGAATCAAAGACCAATTGCAGTGTGCCAAGGTCAATGGATATCATATAAGGACCAACAGTTATACAGTGGAACGAAAAAATGCTCAAAGGTAATCTAACAACGCCAGAAGGCTTTGAGAATATTTGATGAATACTATACTGTCTGTATGCTTAAGCCCTCGTAGTTGTTAAGGTGGTACAGAAAGCCATGAAATATTTATTTAGCATTAGCTGCAGAGCAACAATCACTAATGCCACGTCAGTAAAATAATTTTCTGAGGAATTTCAGAAAGTGATTTCACTTCCATAAAACAGTATGTTGAGCTTTTGTACTAATATCTAATACATAATTCTATTATCTCTACCTGCTGCTATATGTAAGATGACCTCTCTAAAGAGATACATTTGGTGGAGATGAAAATTATGATGCAAAATTTCTGTCAATAAAAAAGGCACTTCAACTCATCCTCCAATTTTTCTGTATTTCAGGTAGAAACAGATTACGGTACCCAAAGGCAGAACATGAGTCTGCCATCGCAGACACGTCTTATGGAAAGAATGAGGTAAAAAACTTTTCCTCTGGAATAATCCAAAGGCTGCACTGATGGAGCTTCACCTCCAACCACCCCTTGACAGTGTGTGCTATGGAATCACCCTTCTTCTCACAGAATGAGGCCAATGCTCTTAATCACTAGGTCACAGAAAACAACTACATCCATAATGCTTTCCTTCTCTGCCAATATTTAGCTGCAGTATTTTGCTTTCAATTGGAGAAGGCACATGACTAGGTATGGTGACAAAACATTTTCATGAGAGCAGAAGTGGGGACTGGAAGGCAATTAGCCCATTGACATTTTTTATGAGATTGAGTTTTTAGCGTTAGGAAGGACAAACATTTTACTAATACGCAAGAAAAGAGAGTACCTTAAGGCTCAGTGTTAAGTTTCACACTTCTCACAATTGAAATAAATGATGCCAGAGCCCGTATAAAGCTCCAACTATCATATCATATGCATTTCTGTGGACGGCCAAGCCATTTTCTGTTGATTATATACATACAAATTGATTCAGCTAGGAGAATACAAATAACTGTATTACACCAGATTTATGACATTAAACAAATGGAAATCCTACAAGGAGTAGGCGTGCTTAGACATCAAATTTGACTCCCAAATCATACCCACAGATTTGGGAGTGGACGAATTTATGAAAGGAATCAAAGGGAAAATGGAGCCAGGAATAATGGATTACAGAAAAAGGATGGCACACTTTCCTCTCTCACTCACCACTATGGAAATAAGGGAAAATTTTAAAACTCACCACATCCTACAGACCAAATAAATCCTCAGTGGCCACAGAAACTTCCAGAAGTGATAAAGAAAACATGGGAAGGAGAGGGGATGCACATGATCCATGCATGACTGCATATAGAATTGTGCAGTGCTCCATGTTCCAATGCTAGAGTCACAATATATGGAACCATATGAAATTTAAAGAACTGGACCTTGGTTCTATGATGTGCTAACCTTCTCCCTACAGACACCTGACAAACTCACGGCACAGTTCCCCAATGAAGACAGCCCTATAATTGTGGGGAGGGGAGGATTCAGATGATTCGAATTCAGATGATTCAGATTCAGTGGCTCCCATGTGAGTAAATGCAGTAGGTACTTACATACACGAGAAAATGACTAGAAAATGAATTCGAATATGAAAAGAAGGAGACTTCATTGACTTCCACTGATTTATTTCGTCCATATTTCAAACCATAGAGGTCATCATCAAGTACTTGAAGAGTATAGTATTATCAACTATGACATTATCAAGTACTTGATAATGACCTCTATGGTTCGAAATATGGACGAAATAAATCAGTGGAAATCAACGAAGTCTCCTTTTCATTTTCGAATATTAACTTCCACATAGATGAGCCTAATACCATTGAGTGAAAATGGATTTTTGATTGAAGTAAAAACTCAATATTGCTATTTCTAAGTGCAGCTTAAATTTTCTCTCACCTGGACCTTTCGGCCTTTGAATTTTAGGATGGAAGTAAGTATCAAGTCATCTGACATGGACCCCCGTGTATTTCTAATTTAATCTAGCATACAAAATTGAAGATTACACCATTTCCTCACCATTGGAGGTGGGACTGTTGGTAAATTGATTTTTAGTCCTTGGTCCTGGAAACTAAGTGCATCCATTTCGTCGGTCAAGGTGCGGTTACAGAGCAGCCTCAAGGATAACGGTAAAAATAATGAACGTTAAAATGTATAATTAATATGAAATCACTGCTTTAGATATTAATACACCTGAAACATTACATATATCTGTAGCTCATATCAAATCAATCATGAATGGATTCCAACGAAGGTTTTCGTGGATTTGTGTCCGCAGGTTCTTGGGTTCATCGTATCACAGTGTATACCCAGAGTGCGTACCCACAGTGGGTATACTGGGCCACAGTATCCATTCTGCTGATGTTTAAATACTCTAGTTGATTGTTGTCCTTAAGACAGAGGTGAGTGCCATGTCGATACTTGATTATCTTCATATTCCCCAGGGGCTGATCAGGCACGAAGTGGGTGGGAGGGTTTTCATTTTGCCTACTATGATGACATGAGTGTTTGGATGCATGCTTTCTGTTGCTGAGAGTATGTACTAGTATAAATTTTTTTTGGATATGGCTAGCTCCAATATTCCGCAGATTTCTTTATTTGCTTGGTTCCATAACTTTTGGGTACTAGATAAAATCTCAAGACGTGTGAGCCCCAAAGACAGAAAGAAGAGAAAATTAATGCGGCCCTTAGAATTAACATTATCAACTTTTTTCTTCAACAAAATTCCTATTTCTGGGCATAAAATATGGATAAACTCATGTTTTAGATGAATTTTTCCACTGTAATAGATTTTAAAGTATGAAATAGTCAATTAACTCTGTTCCTGCCCTGGCCTTTTATTTGGCCAATTACGTTTTGCCCTTGCCATTGCAAAATTTGATCATCTCTCCATTTCACTCCATTCGAACAACACATTCTTGCTCCTTGAAAAGCTTAACAATTTTCTTGAGGCAGATATTGCAAATCTGCATCTCAATATCTCCTCTGTATGCCAGGTAAATTGTATACTACACCATTAAGACACCTTTCTCACTGTTTTTTCCTATCACTTCTGGTGTGTATAAGTATGACCTGCGGATAAAATCAACCATTACATGTGACGATACTAGAAAAGTGGATGGCAGCAAACTAAAATATTTATTTACATGACAAGGTAAAGAAATATCATACATTTTTCATGAATGAGAATATTGGTTGGCATTGTGACCCATAGCAGCTGTAGTTGTTAGACATTACTGAAATTTTAATTTAACTCAAAGGGGTGTCTAGGGGCTGCACATTTATTGCTATACCTTCAAGAACAATTTGTACAAATATGAAAATGTTGTAGAGCTATGCACAATTCATTAAAAGAATTGTTATTGAAAAAATGTCAATATATTGTCTCTTTAAAAATGCATAGATTACAAAATGTCAAGGTAATCAATGACAATTTAAGCTTAAACTTAAAATCTACTTACACTCCTGAGTTGGTTTGATTTAAGATATCCAAATTGGACCAATTAATAACCAGTGCCCTTCATAAAAACGCTTCCTAACCTAGTGTCCACACCAGTGTAAACTGCAATCTAGAAAGTTATCAACAAACAAGTGCACTGGTCAAAGGCACACACTTATCCACGCATCTCATACATAATACATACATACGCATTACTGTAGCTCAGAGATTGACTCATAGCTGTCTCAATGTATTCGGTCGGTTGTTGAGTTTTGGAATTAAAAAGTGTGGAAATTACTACTTGTGTTCTTTCAACATGGAAACAATTCATGGATTCATATTCCATTTTGTAAAATTATAAAATCTACTCAGCTGCTAAGATAACAGCAAAATTCATATAATACACGATACATACATTCAATTTACAATCATAACTGTGAAGGAGAAAAAAAATTACACATGAAAAAATAGTAATTTTCATTACGCTAAGGGCCTGATTTTTCAAAAATCATCTTCAGACACTATTATGAGGATTACTGCAATTGAAAATAATATTGGTGTTAAAACCAGCATTGTGCATCTCCCCCATCGAAAATGACGCCTCGGTAACTTAACTGGCTAAAGCACTCAACCGGATTTGGACAACTATTCTGATATAAAAGAAAATGTAGGATCTGAAAAGGATACATATAAATTTCAACATTTTTGGATGGACATGGGGATGAAGGACAGACACTGGGAGATCATTTTATATGTATTCATATGCTTAGGCACTAGTGATGGATCGTTCGTGATTGATTTGTTCAAAATGATTGAATCACCAACTGACTCAAATGACTCATGATTTATTGTGCAAAATAAAGTTGATCATTAATTAGTCCTGGTTTATTCAGTGATCCATTCTGAGTATTTACTTATTGTGTGAATAGGTATGCTGTTGTGCGTTTATGAAATTGGTTGTGTCCATCCAAATACATAATTGCAGATGATTGCTTTTTTCACCCACTTCCCAGCGTAGTTGTAAGCTGTAGTGGCAGCCACTTTGTCAAAAATAAATCAATTTGATTTGGAAATATGCTCATGCACACAAATACCATAAAGGTATTATTTAAAGTTTTTGTAGAACTATATTGGTGTTTTGATTCAGTTTCCATTTGGTTTTTGCAGAACTACATTGGTGTTTTGATTCAGTTTCCATTTGCGTCCTGCTTAAAATCTCAAAATCAACTTGTATAACTTATTGTTATGTGGGTGTAATCAAAGCGATAATCTCAAAGTTTGTTGCATGTGAATTATCTTTGAAATTGAAGGTAGGAGAGTAAAATTTGCTACATATTGAAAAAAGTGTGTATTTTGGGTTTGCCTCTATTTCTGCAAATCTTATTTTCATTTGATCAGTTATTTTTGTTGACATTTTTTTATGCCTTCAGGCAAGTTTGTCTCACTATTTACACTCTCTACATGCTTTTGCAGAGCTTTACTCACTAGCATCACTTTTAATATTGTCACTTTAGTCTCACTACCCAATTCCACTGTCACTTCATAGAACAGCCTTAACAGCCCACAGGATACAGTGAGTACAACCCACTCTTCCTCACTCACTGGTTATGTGTCTGTAGTGAACAAGGCCAAATGTGGATAGCACAGGTCCCATCAGTGCAATTAATCTCAGGAACATATCATATGTTGAGTTCCACCTTGTAGGGACCTCCTGTTTTAATTTTTATTCAATCACCCAGATTGCTTCTGGAGAGATCTAAACTTAGCAGAAGCATCTGGCCGACGCTTAAAAAATTCAACTACATATCTGCTTCACCTTAATTTGTAGTGCAGAAATTTCCTGCACCCCTGGTTAAACAATTAAATTATTGGTGAGAGCAAAGAAAGGCATGAGCTTCCAGTGACACTTTTTAATGGCAGCCTTTACATTTGCCGCATTGTCACTCACTACCACAGGTATTTTCTCAACTACTTCCCACTCTGCAGCCATTCTTATATGTAATTTCAGCAGCCAAATTATCACTTGTGTGCTCGCCTGACAGCTCAAAACAGTAGGAATTCAGGTCACATCCAACTTGAAAGTGTACTGTCACACTGAGAAAGCTATCATTGAACTGGAAGAGGAAACAACTCCAATGGCCAAATATGGGGACCTCGTCGCAGGTACAAACAAAACATTGTGTTGGTTTGCTGGAATGGGAAGATTCTAAGCAGTGACCAATCCCAGCCTCTCCACCGGAAACCCTTCACAATCACTCGCTCAACTCTAAGGGGAACCTTTGCGAGGGTTTGGAGGCCTCACTAAGGCTGCTTCCGTTGAGTAATCACTAGAGATCCGTGAAAGTGGTTTTATTTTTTGCTAAAATTCATTTTAAAACTATGTGATTTCAGTGTTATAGAAAATCCTGGCAGTGTTAATATAATGTTAAAATTTTTGTACATTTCTAGGTGTTTTATTATTTTTTGGTGCACACTTTACAACTACAGTAGAATCCTGATTTAAGGTTTTTCAGGGGGGACAAAATTTAAAACACTAAATGCGGAAAAACACTAAATGAGGACCTGCCATTTTTTTCAGGTTTTAGGGTCTGTAATGATTGGAATGGCTTTTCATGAATAAAAAATATTATTTTAAGTAACTAAAAGGTGCTGAATGCAGCAAAAAATTCTTTAATGAAATGTTCTCTGCCCTATGAATGTTGGATAATACTTTTCAGGAATCAGCTAAAAAAATGGGTAGTAAAAATAAGTAATGAGTGGATGACAATTGTTTTAATGAAATATTTTAAGAAAATTCTGATAAACATCAACTTAAAAGCATTCCCACACGGATTATTATCATGGACATTAGTGATTCCATTTTTATGCATATTTCAGTGGTCTCGATGAAATTTAGAATTTATTCTGTAAAAGTGACATGTAGGTGACTATAGCATTTCTAATATAATAAGAAAAGTAGGTACTCAAAAAATCATGAGGAATGAGTGAAATAAAGGAACAGCAGAAGATCGCTAATCCCGAATTCTCAACTACCGAATATCTAGTATAAGGGAGGTTTTCTGGAATTTTGCCAACTTAACGTTTTCTGTTGCCTCGGCGAAACAAGGGATTTATGAGCCTTTAAAAAGCCTCCTATGCGCACATTTTGGATTTCGAGGTCATCCAAAAAAGTAGAATCTTATTTCTAGTATGCGTACAAGTCGATGGTGATTCAACTCGATGGTAACACCAGATTCGTTGTCATATATCCGCGGCCTTATGCAGGTCGAATGGAGCCGGGAGAAGTTGCTTACGCGGCGCGCTGATCACCTTGACTCCGACTCGCCTTGTTTCTCGGCAGCTTTTAATAAATTTTGGTTGGACCTTGAATAACGATTAGCTAAACTCTGTTAAGTGAAAAGGTTTAATCTTCAACAGAACTGGATTTCATCCGAAAAATTGTCAGTGCTTCTGGAGTTTGGCAATTTCGTCAGGGTTATGATGTCGAAGTCAACCACCAAGGGATACCTTCCGGATTTTCGTATTTTTCCGCGCTCATCTATTCTACCGTGAGTATGCGGTGATTATTTTTCCAGCATGAGCGATTTATTTAGAGTCATGGGCCGTGATAGTTCGTCAAAACTCCGATTGTCATTCTCTTTTGACATTAATTAGCACCAGATAAATATTTTTGAATCGACAGCTATATCAACCAGCCGCATGTCGATAAATTGGCTCCGGGATATCTAAATTACGATGTAAAATAATGTTGTTCCGTAGGGAAAGAATGCTCTCACTCACGCTCATGACAGGGGAAACACTTCCTCTGTTCTTTCGCTGTTCCTCCGTGGAAACTGACCTTGGAATGGATTATAGAAAGAATCTTCTAGTTAACTGCACAATTGATATTGGGCCTCCTCTTTTGAAAAGAGAAAGTAGCTGACTGAAAAAATGTTGGGCTAATAATCGACTGCCCGTAGGTAGTAGAGTTGAAAGGGGCATAAGCCATCAATTGAAAACATAACGAAAAAACCATTATTGTAGCGGCCCTTGGAGGATAACTCGTGTCATCAGTCGTCACGTATCATCGAAGTCAAGTTCAAGAAGTGAAGGATAAGGTAGTTCGAGGTTATTAAGGGATGACTTTGCTCCATTAGATCGGATCTGATACAAAAAGTGCCTGGTGTTTGGATCAGAAGGGGAGCGAAACATTACGAGAAGACAAATCATCCAGCTTGCAAGTCGAAGGTCGCAGCGCTGCGCTCGCGGAAGAAAGCAGTTGAAGAAGCGTTGCCCGGTAGATTCTATCGACTCTTGGTAAACTTTCATGAGACTGTTCTTGTTGATGACCATAAATTCGAAGATTTGGATGAACCGTCATGAAAAAACGTTAAATCGGGCAAAAAAATCTTGAGCGGGACAAATTTTTACGACCATAAATGCGGAAAAACGCAAAATGCGGAAACACTATATACGGATAATTTTTACATTGCCCTAATAGGGAATGAATCGGGACCCAAAAAAATAAACGCTAAATGCGGAAAAACGTTAAATGCGAAGACGTTAAATCTGGACCCGACTGTACTTACACTTTTTTAAGCATTTTAATTAACATTAAATACAATTTCAACAATACAAAATTTCTGATAAAACCAAATGATGGAAATGGTTCAAGGTACATATGTATATCAATGGTTCAAGCATTAATATTATAGAGTGAGCAAGAAAAGGTGCACCATGAATACTTCACTTGATTAATTGTCTTTGTGAGGAAGACACAATCAGATACAAATAAACTTGAGCCGAAGGTGTGTTGAAATGGTTTTTATTTTTTGCATTGAAGCTCAGTGGAGCACCGAAGATTCGTCCGCTAATAATTAGCACCCCCTCTCCTCCTATCCTTTCTGTTCCTTCCTTCCCTTTCCCAACTGCTAACGCTTCTTGCTTTCAAATAACAATAGGTCTTTATGGATGTCTTCAAATGAGACGAATCGCGCCGTTGACGGCAAGGCGCTGTTGAGGCCGCTTTCTGACAAAACTGCTTTTAGCCAGCCGCCGTTCACGGCACGACGGCGTGAAATTCAGGTCGCTTTGAGACACTTAAGTTTTTCCTGCAACAAGTTATCAAATAACGCTGTTCACTGTGTCATGCTGAGTCACCGGAATTACACATTGACGCATGCCGGGTGTGTGAGCTTATATTTATGTTCCATGTCCCGGCCGTGTTGCATTTCTTTCTAGTTCTCAGGTTCAGGTTCATTTCAGAATTTCAGGTTCTTATTGATTCGGGATACAGCAGACTCCCGATTATCTGGCTGCGGTTTATCCGTGCATGAGTTTTAAACTTTTTCGATGTTTCCGGGAACTTTAAAAAAATAAAAATGACGCAAAAGCACCAAGACATTTGCATTTTAATGCTGGGCTACACCAGACTCATTATTTTTATTACAATACCCTTTGTAAAATGGAATTATTTTATTTACTTGCTGAGTAGGAATGTTTCAAGTCTACTTGGACGTCTGCCCTAGCAGTGCTGACGATGATCAGCGGTGGGAAAAAAAATTCTTGATTAATTTTTAAAGATTCTTCAATGCTTAATCAACCATAAAGTAGGAAAACTGTTATTAACGATCTCTAATTGCATATTTCACTTTGCAAATTTGAAATTATTGCCGTTGCCTCACATGTGGTAGATTATGGATCCACATCCTGCAGCAGTTACATCACAGACAACTTGTGTGAGACGCAACTACATGGCGTCATGTCTGACAGTGTAGTTTCCGACGTCACACAGTGGTTTTGATGCATTCATGGAAACCACTTTCCTGAATCCGTGATCTTGCAGCCATGGATGCCAGGTTATCGGAAACCAGGCGTGACACGAAGCAGTAGGAATGCGAGTGGAATAACATTTTCGCTGCTAAAAAGATTGCGGTCGGGAAAATAAAACTCATTATGATTCCGGAAAGCAATATAAAATAATAGGCAATGTGCATTGATAGTATTTATTCATTTAATTTATATGAATTATGAAAATTAAATGATGTTCAAGTGAAAGTTTGGATTATTTGTGTTTTCCGATTATTCGTAGTGCCTCTCCCAATCATTGGTCCGGATAATCGGGAGAGAGTGTGCTGTGTCTAATTCTTCATTTGAGAGAAAGCGCTTCATTTTAGACAATTCCGAATAATTTCACGATTGATTAATGTGAAGCGAAGAGAGAGGCTGTTATTAATTTAATGGCAAATTCAGATGGAGACATCACTACAGTGCGCAATAGAACGCGAATTCAATATGCACGAGGCAAAACAAGCCAACTGACCTTGGAATCGTAATGAGATAGATCGCATGAACGTCAGCAGGGTTAAACAATAGAGGCTTAGGCTTACATAGATTATGAATCAGTAGAAGTGATTTTTTGCTAATTCACCTAAAATTACAAAAATAGGTGAGATTTTGTTTTCATTTAATGATTTCACGTCATTTCATGTTTTGTTGCGATATCACATCTTGTGAATTTCACGGATCTCTAGTAATCACACACACAATCACTCGCCCACACTCAACCAACACTTACTCTGTGGGCTAAACTCCAGGACACCTGGACGGGAAAAGCATACATGTTTCGAAATCCAAGATTCCCTTCTCAACACAACAGAGGATACATATGTATAAGATTCAACATTCAGTTGAGTGATGGAGAAACAAAAGATACTGCTCTAAAGAAAGAAAATAATCCAATATCTCCTCTGTGTTTGGATATTGGTGGATATCTAGAATATCGTAACTGCATTGAGTACTCTAAAATCTGTGCAGAAACAGTACAAGGGAATTCCATCAAAAGATTTTCTAGGAACCATAATAATGGGAATTGCTCAAGGGCTTGAACAGGAGCTGATGGATTTGTACAGATAAGTGCAAACACCAAATTCTTAACTATTGTCAAGTGGGGCTAAAACTACAGAAGAAGCCTGGTTTTACAAGTGATAATAATCCCTCAGAAATCACTCGCAAAACCAAGCTCTCATTGCATCCAAAGGTGTTACTTCTTCTTTGTCGTGTGAAAGGGTGCATCCAGTCGACGGGATGGCAGAAGTTTTTCATTTGCTCTCTTCTGCTGAATGCTGAGGCCCCATCAGCCCTCTGCGTTGGATCGTGCTCAAAGGATTGGGTGCATTGAGTTCACCCCTTTAAATAGTCCGTCCGCCAAAAATAGTCAGAAGACAGCCAGAAGGGCCTAGTCTGAGTGAGGGGTAATGTTGCCAGGTAAGAAAGGGAAATGCCCATGTTGCTTGTAAACAAAATGCTTCCGTGAAGAAAAGAGGTGGAAGGGACGATGACCTTGTTTTGGTGATTCCAAGGAAGGGCTTGTTTTGGGTTTTCAGGCTTGTTTCTTTGCTTCATATGTATGCGACAACTGTTGTAGGACTAGGTGAGGGTGTGAGGTGCATTCTGGGGGCAGTGATTGGCTGCAATCCGTAAAGAGGTAAAGGACCTGTGAGGAAGAGAACCGGCCGGAGTCAGAAGCGTACGCCACAATTCCCTTCGTGGCGGGTACATCAGAAAAGATTGCCAGAGTGCTCAGAAAGCACAACGTCAAAACACGTTTCAATTGAGTGACAAAAATATCAGACAAACTACCCGGAGCAAAGGACAAAATCCCAATGGACCTTTACAAGTGAATATATCGAGTGCTTTGCTCAAGTGGAAAATAATACATCAGCGAGACTTGCGGATTGATGAAAATCCGATTGCAGGAACATCGAAGGGCTACTAAAAACAAACAGCAACTCTCAGCAATATCTGAGCGTGCTTGGAATGTACCTGGACACAACATACTCTTTGAAGACACCAAAATAATAGCAAAAGAAAATAAATACTTCCCTCACCTTATCAAAGAAGCTATTGAAATAGCAAAAATGCCGGCGAATTTTAACAGGGATCAAGGCTACCACCTGCATAACGCATGTAAAAGGATTCTTCAACCACCAACCAATGGGAGACCAGCAATGAGAGGTGGACAACCACCGACCAATGAGAGAGCAGCAGCGGGATGAAGAGGCCTATATAAGGCGGAAATTTTCCGAGTTACTTGATCTTCGACCTGAAGACGCTGACTGCAATGTCAGCCAAACTGTTGTCGCCAAAACCCGACAGACGCAGTGAAAACCGGAAGAGAATGCAGAGATCATCTTTTTTACAGTTGTTCACTCAGCGGTGCTGAGTCCTCACTCGCTAACCTAAGATTGATTTTTATTTTACCAACTTGGTAACAACTGTGATTTTCCTACATGGCAATAGCTGACAATGCCTTGATCAAACTACATTCCCATGCAAATGAAATAAGTATTAAAAGAATACAGGGATGCCACTTTTCCACAGGTATATTGAGAGTACAACGCGTTTTAACCGTTAGGTCATTATTAAGTACAAGTATCAAGTACCTCTGCCTTGAATCGTGCTCAAAGGATTGCATGCATTGAGTTCACCCCTCTATATAGTCTGGCCGCCAAGAATAGTCGGTAGACAGCCAGAAGGGCCTAGTTTGGGGTAGGGGGTAAGGTTGCCAGGCAAGAAAGTTTGATTGTACAGTGGCGGAAAAAATTAACGCAAAGCTCGTTGGCGTCTGAGAGCGGCCAGTTCAGGAACTACTTGTCTTCCAAAATTTTGCCCTCGTAATGCTCTCATACAACCGGGAGTTTTAAAAGCAATATATCCCTTATACCGGGGAAGTAATCATACCCGTCGCATTATGACAAGGCTCAAAAGATCCAGCTACGAATTCTTCGCCATATTCTCCGAAGCATGCTTCGCCCTCGATTCACCTAGAATGGAATCTACTCTCGTCGGGACGTCAGTGGACACAGCCGACATATTGGGCATTGAGACTGACTTAGAACCCAATCGTTCCGGTGGTGTAGTGGGTAAAGTATCATGCTACGAATCAGAGGTTCCACGGATCAAGTCCCAGTGACGGATGACTTGATGCTGCACACACACATACACTGTAAATATTTTCTGATCTTAAAACTTTGCAGTAGCTATCAATAGGTCCATAGGATGTTGCATGGCTATTGAATTCTTACGCGCTTATTTATTTGTTGAAATTCAACCACCATTTTGCATAGCCATTTGGGCAGTTGACTGAGGAGTGAATTTTGACTACCATTTCCGCGTCGTCCAACCCAGCTTCAAGGCCCCTAACATTAGCTGTATGTGCGATGTGTCACGGCCTACTTCTCCTCCCTCATTTCAAGGGAAAATTCCTCAGTAGTTCTGCAGAGCTGAGCGAAGGCAGAACATCAGGCCGCCCAAACTCAGTAGTTCTCAATCGGGTAAATTTGGGCGTCTGCTTATGTATTTCATCAGAGCAAATGGTTAAGTTTACAGTGGTTAGACTTACACTTAAATTTTCGAACAAAATGAGCATTATGCATACATTTTAAAAATATTTCATCATTATTATGGAACTTATGTTATTTCGAAGTCATAGAAATATTGGACTGTTCACGTTTTCTGCAATTTATTTAATCCCTATGTCGAACTTTGGATTACTTTTAGCTCTCAAGATAGGTTAACCCATTCAGTGCGGATGACAGCCCAGGGCTGTCATCCGCTCCCAGCCACTGGCGCGGATGACAGCCGAGGGCTGTCACGGCCTTGGGTCTCAGATGAATGGGCGTAACGGGACTACGCGCCTCTCTTCTGACTTGCTTCCTTTTCTCCGCTCTGCAGTTGGTTTCTAGCCGTCGTGTAGTGCGCTCCGTTTCCGTTTCCGTCGAAAACTGATTTTTTTGCGAGTTTTGGAAAATCGGTGTTTTTTTTTCAAGATTTTCCAAGTGATAATCACCTTGGGTCGTTGTTAGACAGTTGTTTTTGTGCTATTTGGACCCCTGAAATATCGGATTATATTTAAAAATATTATTATATAGTGTTTGTGCTCGCCAAAATTTTTCTGTGACATTTCCGGATATTTTTATAGTGCTTATATTGCTGTCACCTGAACTTCCGAAGACAACTTTTTCTCAACGGATTCACCTTTGTATCTCAAGAGGTAAGCGAAAGTATCTTTTATTAGCACGTTTTTCCATCGTTAGAAAAAAATATTCATACATTTTATTTTTGTGTTGCAATGATTTTATGAGGTATCAAATTTAGTTTTCTTATTGGTTATAAAATGATTGACCTCGAAAGGTCATTTTCTTCTGAAATTAAAATTTCAAATATCCATAATACTTAGTTATACACTGCCTAATATTATTAGTTTTTTGCTTTCATTTCTTCCCGTTCCATCTTACTTGTATTCGGAACTGAGGCTTTTATTAAATTTTTCTTCAGTGTATTTACCTCCTCACTGAAGATGAAGAGAAGAGTCTCGCAGGGTACGAGCCGAAGAGAAAATAACCCTACGATGAACCCAGTTGACGATGAAACACCCGGTCCCTCTGGTCTTTCTGGTAAGTGGCTGCATTTATATACACTTGCAAATTAATATAGAGTGAGTTATTCGCAGGATAAAAAAATGATTAAAATGTTTTTCTTTTTATTTAATAGCCTCGAAGAAAAAACAACCGAGGAAAACGCTAAGGGAGGATGAAATTCGTGCTCTCGCCATGGACTCTTCGGATGACAATTTTTCTAGCGGGTCTTCATTTGTTATCGACTCTGACGGTTCTAACTCAGGAGAAAGTGACTCAGAAAGTGGTGGTGAATCTTGTACGACCGAGGCGGCAAGGGGTACCGAAACGGCTAGGGGTACCGTTACATCTGAAGCTGTTTGGGCTGCTAATCCCCCAGTGAATAGGAATACCCTTTCCTTTGTTGGATCCCCTGGTCTAAAGAAACTTCCAAGTGGCTCGACCGCCAAAGACTACTTTTCCCTCGTGTTTACCGACGAGTTTTTTGACCTAGTCATAAGGGAAACAGAAAGGAATGCAGAGTGCATATTTCTGGGAAATCCATCGCCCCGTGCAAGGATAACAGACTGGCGGCCACTGACCAGAGAGGAGTTCGAGGTTTGGTTGGGCCTGCTTTTTCACATGGGGACGGTCCGCACAAATAGAATATCGGACTATTGGAAAAAGTCGATATTTTTCAGCTTTCGGTTATTTCGCCAATCCATGGCAAGGGATCGCTTTCTTGGAATATTGCAAGCCCTTCATTTTGCAAAAAATGCAGATGAAAATGAACCTGTTCCATCTGATCGGCTACATAAAGTTAGGCCACTAATGAATTGCTTTCATAGAACAATGGCTTCCTGTGTTTCCCCTGGAAGAGAACTATGCATAGACGAATCAATGCTGCTTTGGCGAGGGCGATTGAATTTCCGGCAGTATATGCAGGGGAAAAGGCACAAACATGGCATAAAAATGTACATGCTCTGTGAGCCAGCGGGGTTGGTGCATCGTATGATCGTTTATGCGGGCTCTGGGGATAGCGATGTGGGTGGACGTGGACATGGGGACAAAGTGGTGCACAAACTTTTGGAAGACTTTAAAAATAAGGGGCATAGTGTATTTTTAAATAATTATTATAATAACGTTCCACTATCTAGGAATCTAATTAAATGCAAAACTTACTGCACAGGGACCCTCCGTGCGGCAAGAAAAGAGAACCCGAGAGAGGTTTTTGGGCACAAACTGGCAAAAAACCAGATTGTTGCTTGTTGGAGTGAGGAGGGGATTTGCGTCTTCCGCTGGAGGGATAAAAGGGATGTGTCTCTGATATCCTCTGAGTTTGGGTGTAACCTCGTACCCACTGAAAGGTCGGGGAGAGGTAAACCCGAAGCAGTGGTGGAGTATAATAAGTTTATGGGTGGTGTCGATCACTGCGACCAGTTGCTGTCGTACTACACCTGCCAGCACTAGTCCCTCAAGTGGTACAAAAAACTTGCCATTCATTTATTCCAAATAATGTAGGTAAATAGCTACATAGTCTACAATAAATTCAGTGGCAACAAAAAGAGCTTATATGAGTATAGAATGGAGGTAATAGAGTCCCTATTGTCCTCAAAAATAAGTGCCTTGCCCCCATCCCCTCAACCAAAAAAGGGTCTCTCCCACTTTTCGGCGATAGCTGGTGACGGGACGAAGGGTAAAAAACCTCAAAAAAGATGTAGAGTGTGCTATGCAAAGGGAGTGCGAAAAGCAGTAATTTACATCTGTCCTGACTGTGAAGGTGAGCCTGGACTTTGCTTGTACCCTTGCTTCCAAGAATTTCATGAAAGGGTATAAACGTTTTTAACCCATTAGTGCCCATTGGCAACCTGAGTTGCCAAAATTTTTGCTCGTTTTTGAAAATTATTTTCTCCAGCAATATTCGTCGCACGTTCCCAATTCTTTCTTCTCTATGCTCTCTACCCTCTTTTTTGTTGAGCAAGGTCAAACTTTTACCCTGCCATAAAAGCTTACGGTATCTATGAGGGAGAGACTGCGAAGGGTACACAAGTGGTCATTTCGGAGGTTGACATTGTAGTGTTCACACGTGCTTCTCGTGATACATTGTGCATATTTCTCAACGCTGTATGGTTTGCGCATGCGTAATATATGTGTGATGCCACTGTGAAAAAATATCGGTGTTTGGGTATTGCGCTTGTGATTTATACACTGTGGAACTTTGCTGGCAACTGAAGTTGCCACTGGGCATTCGTCGTGTCTCTTGGTGGGTAGCGTGATTTCGCCGGTGAGATTTTTTTCTGTCGACAAATATTGAAATGTAAGTACCACAATGTATCATGATGACTATTAATGGGATAATATTACTTTATACGGTCATTTTTAATTTTTTTCTAATTACCACACCAGGTCTTCTCAGACGTATTCGGTGAATGAGCTCATTGACTTGCTGGAATCCTCGGACAAAGATTTGGGGCAAAAGACAATTTTATTTATGCCACCTATGGAAGGACCTGATGTCGTCACCGATGAAGATTCCGATGTGTCAGATGGGGAGGTGACAGGCGATCCAACGCATCTTCCACGGGTGATTTTGGCTAATGCGGCGGTCACGGAAGATTCAAATGATCTAGACGAAAAAGACAATGACCCATCTACTTCATTCGATACGCCCAAGTGCCCTAAACGACGTAGGAAAACTGATCGCACAGTCTTTGAAGAGAGCCCTTGGAAGTACAATCCAAAGAAGGTACACTTTCATTTCCCTCCTCTTCTCCCAATGCTGGGGCCCACTTCAGAAGACTTCTTCGGTCAGTCAGTGAAGAGTGCTTTTGATTGCTTTTCCGTGTTCTTTAGCCCTGATATTTTCGACCTGTTGTTACAACAATCTTGTATTTATGCAGGTTCGAAGGGTTTGCATAATTATGATGTCAGTCGAGAGGAGATGTACTGCGTAGTGGGTATTTTGCTTTTGTCGGGTTATCATACGTTACCCAATAAAAGACTATATTGGAGTAAAGACAGTGATTGTGGGGTAGAAATTGTTCAAAATGCCATGGCCAGAAATAGATTTGAAATGATTCTCAAGTTCCTACACCTAGCTGACAATAGCATGATAGATGGGTCCGACCGTCTGTTCAAAATTCGGCCTTATTTTGAACTTCTAAACAAAAACTTCAAAGCAATACTTCCAGGAGACAGATGCTCTGTTGATGAGACTATGATACCTTATTACGGCAGGCACGGATCCAAACAGTTCATCCGTGGAAAACCTATTCGGTTCGGATTCAAATTATGGACTATAGCTGATCCCTCTGGATATGTTTTTCATGCAGAGCCTTATGCTGGATCTCATACACGCCTTCCGAAAACGAACCTAGGTCAGGGAGCGGATGTTGTCCTGGGCTTGTGCGAAAAAATTGCTTTACGGCAGGGCACAAAACTGTATTTTGATAATTTTTTCACTTCCGAAAAGCTCCTTACATGCTTATCAGAAAAAGGCTTAGGAGGAACAGGAACTCTTCGAGAAAATAGGGTGAAAAAAATATATCAACTGACTGAAAAAAATCTTTTCAGTAAAAAGAAGAGGGGTGATTTTGAATGTACATCGAATGGTACATTGCTAATAGCAAGGTGGAATGACAATGCTGTGGTCACTGCAATGACTAACTGCATTTCTGAAATAGGCACAAAGCAGGTGAAAAGATATTCTTCCATTGAAAAGAAGAGAATATCTCTTCCAATGCCAACCATTATCTCCGAGTATAATGAGAATATGGGTGGCGTGGACTTGCACGATCAATTTGTTGCGAAGTATCGCACAAATATAAGGACCAAAAAGTGGTGGTGGGCATTTTTTGCTTGGGGACTTGATGCATCGTGCACTCAGGGATGGCTGCTATACAGAAAACTGGGGCACAATATACCCCTTCTACAGTTTCGAAGGGAAATAGTTACATACATATTGGGGCATTATGGCGGCAAGGAAAGACAGTCGCATTCACGTGGTCCAATGGAAGACCTTCGCAGTGACAAAACTGACCACATCATTGTTCGAGGTGAAACAAAGTATAGAAGGTGCAAGGTGTGTGGTAACCGTACAATATATATGTGTAAAAAATGCCAGAGTGCCCTCCATCCGGAGTGTTTCGAGGCATTTCATTGATGAGATTGGCCAATAAAAACAATGTAATAATTCCTGTGACTTGAAGTAAAAATAAAATACTTTGTATGAAACTCAGTAGGTACTGTCTAATTTTCATTAAATATTCATTAATCACCCTATTTTAAAACTTTTCACCTATAATTTTCCATTATTTATGTATTATAGCATGATGTCTCAGGGTAAACGGAAATACACGGCCACTGCCCAGTGGCAACTTCAGTTGCCAGCATAAAAAACAGTGTTCCACAAGCATATGATTTTTTTAATTATTTTTCCCTAAACAAGGTACCTATGGAGAGACAAATACTAAAATTTAGTGAAAATTGTAAAAAAAAATTTTCATTGGGCATTAATGGGTTAATGATTACTAATTAGAAATATATATTTCGAGATTTTTATTGTTTTTCATTTTCACTGTGCATATAATTATGACTTTTTTCAATTGATTTCAAAATTTCAAATGCCAAATTTTTGCTAATGATATTTTTGTAAAAATAAAATACTTTTTACCACAGAATTTCTTAGATTTCAAAATTTTTTAACCAAACCATTGTTTATACCCAAAGCGCCAAAAGATTACAGTAAGGGAGCAAATTTTTCTGTTACGATGACTAATACTAAGTTTTCAATTCCTTTTGTATTATTGCGTATTAAATACGAAAAAATATTCATAAACGTATGTAGTACGTAGAGAAACCCTTATAAAAGCACTCTAATTGATTTGTGGATAAAAACCAACAAAATTACTTGGCTTTAAAGCTCTTAAAATAAATGGACTTAATATCTTTTGATTCCGAATAAATAATGCAGATGAATGTGTCGAACAACTAGAGTTTACACAAAAAATTCCATCAAGAGATAGAAAAGCGGGTTTGGCAATGCGGGTTGCATACCACAGAAGTCATCCTACGACGCGGGTGACATCCATAAATGTCAAAATAAAAAATATTTATTTTTCAGCAAAAAAGTGTACAATAAGAATAAAAGTAACATATTAAGCCAAAATAATGCAGAAATAATCGTATTGTACAAAAAAAAAACTTTCCGCTACCGGCAAAATTATCATCTCACGTTGCCGCATTGAAAGGGTTAAGGAATAGAATAAATCTCACAATCAATTATTCGAGGTAATTTTGCGTCAGAAATGCAGTTGTAAGACATTTATGTTAATTTACAAACTAATTTTTTAAAAAATATGAATGATTTCTCATTACCTTTACAAATCAATGAAGAAATTTTATTCTTGTAATTACATGAATTATCATTCATTGCGACATCTTCATTTTTTGGCCGAATTTCCAGTATTCTCTATTCATCGAAGAGGAGCGATGGAGTTTTTTTGACCATCCCGTGAATTATAGTGTGTGGTCGAATTTTCCCATTGTCTTAGCAAAAAATATATTTCCAGTAAGCCATGTAATGCTTACAAAAAATTTACCTCATATGCAGCAGACATTTTCTTTTCACTTTCTTACGAAGGATTTACTCCCATGACTGTTGCATAATTGAAATGTACAAAGATGGACTTCTGAAGGAGTCTATGTAGCAAAAGAAAAGTAAATGAGTTTAATTGTGGACGTTGCGATGGTGGTTGGCATAACATGGTGAAACTCCTTCATGATGCACAAAGGTTAAGAAAAGACTTCGCTGTTTCACAAAATAATATATATTTGCGACCGGTTTCGATATAGCGTATCATCATCTGGCAGATGATGATACGCTGTATCGAAACCGTTCGCAAATATATTTTATTTTGTGAAACAGCGAAGTCTTTTCTTAACCTTTGTGCATCATTAATTGTGGACATTAAATATTTTGCGGAAAACGATTCGGACACAAAAACGGAGTAGACAGGTAAATGACTGCAAGGTACAGCATGTGTGTTTCAGAGAAGAGGAGAATTATGCAGGAATTGATAAAGAAAGCTAGCATCAATGATCGGATTTGAAGAAAAGAAATATTCACTAGAATTAGAAGAAATAAATTCGAGAATCAATTGATTGATTATGCCTGAACAAGAAATGCACAAGGAAAAATATATCAGTCCGTGAAATTTATCAACTTGTAGCAAGGAAATATCCATAATAATTCGATCCATTCAAATTTCCGTAATCTTTCCAGTTTCCTAAATAACTTTTCAATAAGTGAAAATTATAATACTGTTCTGATTCTCAATTTATGTCAGTTTATAAAATTGAAAAAAAATTTAATGCTTAGTTTAGATACATCTGTTTTAGTAAAGATCAAATTTTTAATTGATGTTGTTAATCAAATATGCGTTCATATGGATCATCTTTGTGATTAAAAATCAAGTTTTAAAGATATTATGAAGTTCAAAAACCTCTATTTACTTATCTCATTTCAGTATGAAAGAAATAGTTTACTGACCATATTAATCAATTTCTTCGGATAACTACATGGAAGAAATTATTGAACCTTAAAATGGCCATAGCATATTCCGTTACCTAAATCGGCTTTGCATTTCTTTTCAATTGCAGTATGTTACAAGTTGTTCCAATAAAATCCTCGGGAAACTATTATTGGGCGTAGAATATTGAGCAAAGCATTGCAATACTGAACCAAAAACAAACAACTGATTTCTCGGAGGTGGCTCAAAAAAGTAGCTCACATTCTGCTTTGAGGAACTCTATAGGAGTTTTCCCTTGAAGGGGAGATGAAGCGTAGGCCGTGACACATCGCACATGCAGCTAATGGTTAGGGGCCTTGAAGCGGTGCTGGACGACGCGGAAATGGTAGTCAAAATTCACTCCACAGTCAACTGCCCAAACGGCTATGCAAAATGGGTGAGAATATGGCGAAGAATTCGTAGCTGGATCTTTTGAGCCTTGTCATAATGCGAAGGGTATGATTACATCCCTATAATATTAAAACCCACAAAATATTAAAAAATTTTTGCATATCACTTATCTTCATCAAAAATTAAACTCATTAATTCAGTTGAGATGCATACAAAAATTCTTCTTGCCATGAGTGCTTGCATACCTCTGATAAAAACAATTAAATAACTAAGGATTCATGAAAATATAATGGAAATATCCACTATATCATGTCATCAACAGAAAGGATACCAAACAACCTGACATCTAAGCAACTAACAAGAATGATACTAATATATATGGATGAATATAAATGTAACGGAAAATAAACAATATTAATAGTAATTACAGTTAAGGGGGTGCCCTAGCATTTGAATTTCCCAATTTAACGGCTCACGAAACCCTCTAGCCGCAGCGCCGGGACATTCAGACCGAAGTCGAAGCACCGCGAGAGAGATAAAGGGGGAGGGGGAGAAAAAAAACACCTCCTCTCCCAACTTCGCCCGCGACAACTCCGAGGAGAAATTTGATACAGAGGTCGCAGAGGGAGTTGATACGTGATACCTAGCAGGTGGCGAGATAGTAAAAACTAATTGGGGTCTAGTTTCACTGCCATGCTCTGAAAAAATAAGCCTCTGAATTCGAGAGTCCGTTTGAGCAAGCACCTTTTCTGAAAAAGATCCAGCGATGGTATCTTCATTACGTAAGCAGGCACTACGTAGAAATCACAACATCAAAAACAACTTCAGTATTGAATTGTGGTTGATGACATTATTTTAACGTCATGTAGGGTCTGCTTACGCAATGAAGATACCACCGCTCGCAGTTTTCGAAACGGGAGGAGAAACTGGTGGCGTACAAAAAATGAACAAGTTTATCATAAGATATATACGTGCGAAATATATTCAAATAACATAATAAATCATCAATAAAATGTTACAATAAATGTTACATAGAATGCTTGAAAATCGCATTTGGATGAGAAAAACAATGGTTTTCAAATTTCAGTCAGAAATATTTTTTTATTTACCTCCATCAAAAGAAGCACAGTAACAGAACGCGATGAAAAAATACTGTGGGAGAACTGAGACTTGCGTTTCCAAAAAATAATAAATAAATAAACAAAGTTATGGAAAAAATAGAAACACTTAAAGAGAACTTAGAACCCTTCTCACTCAGAGGTGCGGCTGCCAAAATGTAAATGTGCGTAAAAAATCATTATTTAGCGCTAATTAGGTGACCGCCTAATCTTTCTCACGTCATTTTCTACCATTCACGAGGAAGCTTTCAAATGTGTAGCAAAATTTCTGGCAAAAGTGACTCCATATAAAAATTTGTTAATTTATCCTCCATGCATTGTTCCCAAAACTCGTCATCTTTGACAATTCGCACAGTTTCTATGCCCAACGGACTCCATAAAATAAAATCACAGTATTTCATTTCTGTGATGTGCAGCTGCCCCTGTATTTGATAATAGTAATTGCCCTTTAAATTAAGAGCCACATGATCCTCCTTTATCTCACATGACTCTACTCTCTTCTGAGATACAGCATCCTTTGGGTGCATTTCCCTGCATGTGTATGGACACTTCACTTCCACTATACCATCACCATCTGACAAGACACCATCTGGTGATGCTGCGAGGTAGGGAATCCTCCTGCCAACAAAAAGCCCTGACGGGTTTACTTTGTTTCCGCTGACTCTCTCATACTCAGTTATGGCCAATGCTTCACTCGCTATCCCATATTCCGTGGCTTTGTTTCCACGGAATGATGGGTAGAGCAAAGACTGAACTACCTTCTACCGAGAAGTTCCGGCTCTTAGTTTACAAATGCGTGCGAACAAAGGGCAGTGAGCCTTTTTCGTCGCTCAACGTGCCACGTTTGACAGAGGCGTTGTACCCTAGTGCATTTTCCAACTTACGCCTCTGTACTTCATCTAAACTCAACGAAATAAAGAAAGCCTCTCGCACGGTGGGGTCAATTTCTATCCTCTTTTCGGAATTTTCAGCTTCACGCTGTCCATAATGCTGGTCAGGACCAGAGACACATCTTCGCTTGCATTTTGTGGGACCTTTGTATGCAAGTCGCCGCTTGGCTCGCATAGTTTTCTTTTTTGTCGAAGCCAGTTTAAACTTTTTTGTATAGAATCCTGGGCTCTTGTTGGTGATGCTCTTATGTATGAGGGCATGTACATCTGGTCCGGCATTGAAGGCAGAAGCGGCCACTTCACATCTTGCTTGGTATGACCCTCTCGATGCGTTATTTACCCTTTTGCCTCCCACGTACTTTGCCACGTGAGAATTAAACGACTCTGCTTGATTGTTGGTAACATTCAAGATCAAGCTGGACGAGTGAATGGCCAACAATTTATTCGCAGCCATTATATCATCCCATATACCAAAATTAATCAACAAAGGGACTCGGTTCTCCTCACCAGCCTTTGGCCCATGACAAAAGTACTCAGCACATTTAGAATGGTCTCCGAAAACATGCCATGGACCATTAATACTGCAGACTTGCGGAGTCAGGAGTTGGGGCATTTTTTTGGAATTTTATGGCCGAAGATACCACATTTCTCAATGGGGGTAAATTATCTCCAACATTCTTCCTAATAGTTGCAGGTACATGGCCTTTCCAGTTATTCGGCTTCTTCACAACTTCTCTAATGCGGTTACAATAATTCCGCAGCAAATGGTTCGAGCATTCAACCTTTTGAACAGGAAGGTCGATTCCATATGGTATTACTCTCCCGAGCCTTTGCATGATGCTGCTGTCTCCATCACCTGAAATAATCATGAAATTTAGCGGGACTATTGGTAAAAATGTATTACTTATTTGGAATACTTTATCTTAATAGTTCTCATTATGGCACAACGGCTTATTACTTTGGTTAGACCAACATACAAATAAGTTATAGGAAATAACGAAGCGTGAAAACATTTAAAAAAATAATAGAAATAACGGATTCGCTTTGAATTAGGTATTTACAGTGGGTAAAGAGGGTATTAGTATGCATTATTTACGAAAGAGGATTTAAAAGCCAGACTAGGTGCAGACAACAGGTCAAGGGAGGTTGATTACCGACCGTGGATTTGAATATTTTAAGGGAATAGAATTTTTGGGATATTTAGAGCCAAAGTTTCTGAATGGGTATGTAGAAGAAATCTGTTGCGTTAGGCATGAGTAGCAAAACTTAGGGGAAATGAGGAATAACTATGCGATTAGTACGGAGAGTACCAAATTCTATTTTCTAACTTCATGCCACAAATTATCTAACGGCTGGAGAGTTGGGAATTCCAAGTGAAGAATGAAATCCAATGGCGAACAATTGCGAATGCTCTCTCACTTGAGAAAATGACACACAGTAGATTTATCCTTACCTAAGAGTCTGTTGTACTTTAAATTATACATTGTAACGCTGTTTTTGAATCCTTCGGCAATGATATCTGCTTCCATAGCCGTCGAAGAAGAATTCCAGTTCTTAAAACAGATATGAGGCCTCGCTTCAGTTGTGGGGTCTTTTGAAATAGCTTGTGAACATATACAGCAGTATTTATTTCGCACTCCAATAAATATAACTTTTTTGGATCTAAATCCAACAATACAAGCCTGAAAATGAGGTTCTGATAGTTAGAGACATTCTGCGGAAAATTTCATGTGAAGTTTTTTAGTGCCATGATAGTGGCCAATTTTGCCTCTATGAAAAAGAACCTACCACTCCTGATAAAGAGTTATAATTTGTGCAGTACGATCTTTTTGCCCATGATCCATCACACACTACTGTTATAAGAGGTATACCGTCTTTATCCACTTCATTTGCTTTTATCGCAAGCTCACTTTCTTCCATAGCCGCTTTTTTCATCTCTTCCCATGCAACATCGTGTATGGCAGAAGCGAGGTTGGCTTGCGTGTTTAAAAATGTTTGGTTGGCCATAGGCGGTATGTTTAAAATAGCACTCATTTCCGCCAGTTGAGCGTAACCTTGTCCAGTACATATCATGCTGGAGACCTGTAATTGAGATCGGAAAGCAATTACATCTGAGAACGATGAAGTGATGACCAAATTATTTTTAAAACAAAAGATGGTAACGAAGGTATGACCGTGGCCGAAAACAGAGTAAAAAACTGAATGTATTTCCCGGCAAATAAATTTAATATAAAGTAGTAAAATAAGGCAGGTTTTGTTTCCAGCGAAGAATGGTGATATCATCTTCTTTGTCGTCCACTTACCATTGCGGTATTTATGTCCATGTCTTCTTTGGAGGGACACTCTGTGTGCAACTTCGATATTATTCCACATGCACTACATTTTAAGATAAAAGTGCTGAAAAATCCTTTTCAATTTTCCTTTACCACATCCATGTCAGAGATACCACACCCAAAAGGTCTATGGCTTCCTAATTCCTTGAGTGAGCGGAAGAGGTATTCCACATCAAAATATCTTCTGCCTCTCGGCGATTTGATCTCATTGTCAGTGACAAACGCTGGAGAGTGAGTTGAAGAAGCTCTGAAACAGAAATCATAATTATCACTACATGGAGCAGGAGAGAATTTTCAGGATAATTATGAATGAATACTTCATTGTTTTGAGTGCTGACCACTATTGGGGGATGAATAATCTCTCCGTGTCATTTTATATTTTACATTAAAAATTGATTCGGTTCGTCTTCCAAGGATAATTTCAATATGCTTGTTACATTGCCATGCATCAAATATAAAGTTATGGAACACGATCGTAGAATTAAATTTAGAGAAATTTAGCAGAGATGGAAGGGATGTGAAAGGGCAAAACGGTTATAGAATGTTTTATCGCGTGAAATCAAGTGAAATCGTAAGCCTCTTACACGATTTCCTCATTACTTGAAAGACGGAAAGTAAGTTCACCAGATAATAAGTTGAGTTGATTTTTGAGGTAAGTCCTGTACTGACTGACGCCTGTCATCCGATGTATGACATATGTCCTTGGCCCTATACTTCTCGTATATATAAGTTATCGACCCCGCCAAAAACGCAAACAATCGAATCAAACATTTTGTGGATAACTATATTTTCAACAGTTTTAGGGATCTCGGCTGCTGTCATATTTATTATATTCGTTAGACTGTATAGAAAATAAACATATAAATGAAAGTCAAAACCAATTTCGTATGACCTAGAAGGGTAAGGCAAACAGAGCATTGATATATTTTAGGGGATACGTATTAATTTTTTTGTAGTTATAAAATAGTTAAGTGGTTTTGTTAAGCTTCTACAGCAAGAAAATCAAGGGTAATGGTAAATCATAATAATAAAAGGCAAAATAAAACAAATAAAGGTAAAATAGCATGGTAGGTAGAGATGAAATGAAAATAGCACGTTCCCTACCATTGATTTTAGACGAATTCACCCACTGCGCCCAAGTGTTTATCCTTTTTTTAATACTTGGATCCTTTTAAAAAGAATGAATGAGAAGAAGTCTGCTGATCTAAAAATTATTAGTGAATAGCTTTCAGTCATAATGATCGACGCGGCGAGGCGCTGCTGCTTTTAGCAGCATCGCTCATCCTGCACTACGTCGGTCACTTTTTTGGTCGTCATGATGTTTTTGTATTTTATTACTATCATAATTTTGCAGCTATCATGTAAACCAAGCAATTGGAGGTCCTCTTATTCAGTGGAGTAGGGTTTGAAAAACCGAATGGCATATCACTGAATCAGGTGGATTTTCTGTGTAAAAGAAACAGCTGGAATCAGTGGCGGATACATATTGCGGCGGGCGCATGGGGCACGCACCCCCCTTGCGGGGCCGCCCGCATTACCGAACATTGCAGAACCATAATTGTAACTGTTTTATACCATAAGATGGCATTGTCTTGTACATGCGTATCATCAGTTTAAGTAAAACTGCCTTAAACTTTGCATGTGAATTAATTATTTGTCATTACTAACAAAGTAAAGGTGGCTCAAGATATTGAGCCCTTGAGTTTTTTTTCTGTATCCGCTACTGGCTGGAATGTATCTCATTCCAGCCAGTTGCCACTCATACGTTGCCACTCAGGGGTTTTAAATCGCAGGCTATGCATATTGATACAACTTTGTAGTATCTTCTAATGAGGGGTATGATGTGGGAGAGGAAAACTGCTATGACTGACTTCGCAGGGATTTTTAGTAGTGACACGTACCTGATCACCTCTCTCCTTCAGCCACTCTTGGCTGGTTCATTCTCGCAAAAGAGTAGTCACTATTTACTCGGTGAAATCGTCAGCGTGCCATATCTAATCTCTAAACGGAAATATTATTTTCGGGAAGGGAGAAAGCTTTGAGGTGAAGAGGTTGTAAAATCTTTAGAAATCTCCGATTTGACAGGGGAAATGAAAGTTTTCCAACTTTGACTTTCAAATTTTGTGTCATTCTACACCTGATCATAATCTATTTCAGAAGCAGACACGTGAATTATAAATGATTACTCATATTATATTTAGTTTGTACAATTGTTAAAAGACCTTAATCCTATATTTATCTTTGCAATTGATTTCATGATAATAATGTACAAGTTACAAGGCAGTGTCTATTATACTCACTCATTGTTAGTAGAATCATCTCTTCTGCACACTTCATGTGCGACGTGATGGACCACATATGATTCCATGCACTCATTTGGTGTTTCCGTAGGCCGGTAGCTACATCCTGGCTCTGGAGATACGCTTTTGTGGCTTTCGTAGGAAAAAGGACGACCCGCACACTCTTCAGGCTTTCCCATATCGTCACCAGGGACTTGGTGCCTGATTTGGGACTTTGCGTCGACCTCAGATGATTTATCGGGCCAATTCCTTAGAACTCAGAGGAATCCACTCTGTAGTACAAAAAAGCACCTAATTAGATAGGAAAACACTAAGGGATGTAATTAGCAAAGCAGAACCAAATAATTGAGGAAAATGAAGAGAGGTTACTAATCCCATTCCCTATATAAATGAATCGCACCTATTCTTACCTTTGTTTTTCACTTTTCCACTCTTCAGCATGCAAGGTTGTGGCGACCCTTTCAGTTTCCGATTCGAAAACACCTGAAACTAAGAGTGTCTAATATTATTTTCAATTTTAATTTCATTAATCGCTAGCCAGCGTAAAAAGCAATCAAGTTTGTAAAAGTATTCATACATATATCACTAAATATGTTCTGACCTTCTTCGGATTTTTTCCATTGCAGTAAGTTCTTTTTGTTATACGTCTTCCTTTTCTTGGGCTTGTATCCTTTTCGATAGCGCCATTTCCTGTAGGGCTTGCTAGACTCTTTCATCGCACCAGTAAAAAAACGCAGAAAGAAAGAACGACGACGAGACCTCTAAATCAAGCGGGTCGTGATCCAGCGAAGTAAGCGTGCGACAGGCCGGCCCGGCCAGAGAGCGGTGAGCCTTTGAGGGGAGGGCCAGGAGGGGAGGCAAAGAAGTGAAGGATGACTCACGGAAGGAGGAAAGGTCTTTAGGATGACTCGAAACGACTGCACGTTATCGAAAAACCGGCTGCAAGGTCTCACAATTTCCCAAATTGTAGCTTTGATTTACGACATGTGGCATACGTGCAGCCTTTGCTTGTAGTTGAAGGATTATATTATGCTTTGGCTGATTGGATTTTCTTTACGTGATTTTGCGCCGTGGTGATAGTCATTGAAAAAATCGAAATTCGTGAAATTTAGTATCAAGGATCTCCTGTAGGAAACCTGGTAAAAGACCCGTCTTTGACTCAAGGCACAGATTTAAGCTTTATAAATATTCTGAGTCAAGAAACCGCTATGTACCTATAACGAGCGAAGCACAAACTGGTTAATAGAGAGGGTCTGCATAGCCTTCCGCGACAGTGCTAGGGCACCCCCTTAAAGGGTAAAATTAATAAAACATCCCAGGCAGCACAGGAATTTTACGTATCTGAATACGAGGGTAGACCATCAAGATATAAGTGGATACAATAAATCGTGCTTAGGAAGTTACTAAAAAAGTTTTGTTCCTTATTTCCTTTAATGAAGAAAAAAGATACAAGAGGACTGGCAAATTCATATGCATCGATAAAACTGTATTCGGTCTAGGACTATTTTCTTTTGCGAGTGGTGCCATATCCTCCTAAAGAAGGCCCGATCACAAGCATGCGCAAAACTTTGGAGATCACGTTGTTTACATTTCATCTCACCACATTTCAGGGATTTTTGTGGTTAAGTTGGTGAGAAATAGAGTGTCTGGTAATGGTGAAGTTTCCCTTATTCTTTAATTTCATTCACTGGGCTTCAGAAACGTGTTTGTGAGTTATTTTTGTAAAAAATGCCTTTCGTGTGTGTATTGTCGGGCTGTAAAGGGAACTCCGGGATATGGTTCAAGTTTTTACCTTTCCAAAAGATCCTGAGTTGAAGAAGAAGTGCATTTGGGCGATAAGAAGAAAACATTTCACCCCTACGAAAAACAGTAAGGTATGTACTCTTTCTCGCTGTAATTATTTGGATGTAATTTTAAGTGGCTTTGGGATATTGATGCATCACTTCAGTACTGAAATGGTGATTCAAAATATTGTAGCAGCAATTAATTTGAAAATTCTTGCATTTTAGTTGTCTTTTTTGTATTAATTCATTTGGTAAATTCGTGTGGTTAAAGGAGAAACTAGGAATAAGCAGCCAAGTTTATAGAATCGAATATTGTTTCTTAGCTTGCCCTATGGTGTGTTATATGTCGTCTTTCATCATTTCAAATTATCTTAGGCTATAATTTAAAATAAAAAAATTTCAGGTATACAATTATTTACTATATTTACGAGCCCAGTAATTTAATTTCTCATGCAGAAATACCAAAAATTGGAAATGATGTGACCTAGTAAGTGACATGGTATTTTATTATGTATTAATTTTAGGTGTGTGAGGTTCACATCACACTGTTACCTGTGGTCAAGAAGACATACAGATCATTATGGCAGAAGTGACATACAGATCTATAGTGGATGTGGATTTGTTTTGAGCAAGTGGATGCTGTGATAGTGGACATTCATCTGAGAAAGTAATGAAGGTAGTTAGTATGTATCGGCCAGTCCTCTTTTAAATAATTTTCTATTCGAAAGAGAATAAAAGTAATTGCTTCGCCAAAGTAGATGTGGGTTAGAAGAGAAAATTGGAAATATTATTGTGATTGACTAAAGAAAATACATAATATCTGTATTGTATTTCTGTGGTTTTTTTCTTTCCTGCCTCTTAAAATTTCTTGTGGTGATAACTTCATGCAAAGTAACTATATAATCGGAGGTGTATTCTTAGAGATATCATGTTTTACTTTACAAATGTTTATGCTGGTGATTTGGCAGGATTTTCATATTTTTAATAGGTTGATACATTTACCGCAGTGACATAGAGACTTTTACTCATCCCAAATTATTTTTCAAATACTTAAGCGCCTGGTACAGGTATGTTTTAGTAGCTGAGACTGAACTATTCGTTAATTTTTGCTTGCATATTGATGAATTCGATCATAACAATAGCAGATGTGTCAGCAATCCTGTTTCATCTGCAATTTTTATTGAAAAAAATCTTATTTCGTCAGGCTATAGGGTAAGCTTTTCAATGCTCATGGGCTATATGATGTCTCATTTAGTGTCAAAATTATTAAGAATTTACTCTCATTAACATCTCAAAGTTTCCAAGTAAGTACAAGCCACTTATGAATGCTGCATCCTGGGGATGCGTGAATTAGCCGTAAGAATCTCATTTTTCGCTGAGTTATTTAAGTGGCCGAGTAAGTTTTGTAAGTTCTCAATAGGTAAATAATACTATATCATGAATTCTAATTGCCATGAAAAACTCACGAGCGACAAAAACTTTGTTGGTCGTGAGTTTTTCATGGTAATTTGAATTCATGATATAGTATTATTTACCTTTTGAGAACTTACAATTCATAACGTTCTCGCTACAGTCGGTAGCTATTGATTGTGTTGCGTTCGATACATATTTCGATCGTGCCAGTTACGATATATCTAACTTTTGACCCAATCGATTGAGATTAGCCTGAGTGCTGTATGTTCCTGCGTGCTTCGTATCCTTGCGTACGCGCTTCGTAGCGGACATTGACATGCTTCGTATGTGCTAAGTCGACAGGCCGTGAATGGATATTATCCATTGACAAAAAGCGACTGAGCTGCATAGTATCCCCGTAGTCAATGGATACTATCTACATACGAATTAGATACGGAGGGTTCTGTGCCGTCTGGGATATAGCCAGAGATATTTCCCAGACGGCACAGGAATTTTACGTATCTGAATACGAAGGTGGGCCATCAAGATATAAGTGGATACAAGAAATCGCGATTAGGAAGTTACTAAAAAAGTTTTCTTTCTTATTTCCTTTAATGAAGAAAAAAGATACAAGAGGACTGGCAAATTCATTTGCGCCTATAAAAGTGTATCTCATCAATAAAACTGTATTCGGCCTGGGACTATTTTCTTTCGTGGGTGGTGCCATATTCCCCTAAAGAAGGCCCGATCACAAGCCAGCACAAGGCTTTGGAGATCGCATGGTTTACGTTACGTCTCACCACATTTCAGGGATTTTTGCGGTTAAGTTGGTGAATAATAGTGTGTCTGGTAATGGTGAAGTTCCCTTATTTTTTAATTTCATTCACTGGGCTTCAGAAACGTGTTTGTGCGGTATTTTTGTTTAAAATGCCTTTCGTGCGTGACAGTTTCTCTAGGTGGCTGTGGTATTGTCGGGGTGTAAAGGATCAACTCCGGGACATGGTTCAAGTTTTAGCTTTCCAAAAGATTCTGAATTGAAGAAGTGTATTCGGGCAATAAGAAGAAAACATTTCACCCCTAAGAAAAACAGTAACGTATGTACTCTTTCTCGCTGTAATTATTTGGATGTAATTTTAAGTTAGTGGCTTCGGGATGTTGATGCATAACTTCAGTATTTAAAATGGTGATTCAAAATTTTATAGCAGCAATTCATTTGAAAATTCTTGCATTTTAGTTGTCTTTTTTGCATTAATTCATTCGGTGAACGTGTGGCTAAAGGAGAAAAAAGGAATTAGCAGCCGAGTTTATAGAATCGAAAATTGTTTCTTAGACCAATGGTTTGTTATACGTCGGCTTTCATCATTTCAAATTATCTTATGCTATAGTTTAAAAAATATTCAGGTATACAACTATTTACTATATTTACGAGCCTAGTAATTTGATTTCTCATGCAGAAATACCAAAAATTGGAAATGATGTTTTTGGAATGTATTTTAGGTTGGCAATAACCTCAGTGGATAATTTTGTATAAGTAGGGTTGGTAGCACTATTTTAGTGTGTGTTTTGTTTTACAATGTTTATCAGTGCGTGTTTTCAAATAAAGGAAGTACACTAGTGAGTTGCTCTCTATAAGTGTGTTGTGATTATTGCCCTACCTTTATACAATAACTGTGACAATTATCAATAATACGACAGATGTGACCTAGTAAATTACATTGTATTTTATTATTTATTAGTTTCAGGTGTGCGAGCTTCACATCACACCTTGTGATATCAGAAAATAATCTGTGGTCTTGGACAAGAAGACGGGGAGAAAATTCTTGTTGAATTGAAGGCGCCCAGATTGGAGGAAGGTGCCATTGCTTCGCTGTAACCTGTCGTCAAGAAGAAAGACGTCGTGGCAGTAGTGACATGTAGATCTAAAGTGGATGTGGGTTTGTTTTGTGCAAATGGATGCTGTGATACTGAACGTTCATCAGAGGAAGCACTGAAGATAGTTATTATGTATCGGCCGGTCCTCTTTTAAATAATTTTCATTTCGAAGAGAATAAGAGTAGGTAATTGTTTCATCAAATTAGATGTGGGTTAGAAGAGAAAATTGGAAATATTATTGTGATTGACTAAAGAAAATAAATAATATCTGTAATGTATTTCTGTGTTTTCTTTCTTTCCTGCCTCGTAAAAGGGCCAAGGGTATATAAGGGCTATCGTGATAAGGGCCATGGTAGGTAGTTATCGATTGTGCTACGTTCGATACATTTTTCGATCGTGCCAGTTACGATATATCTAATTTTCGACTTGAACGATTGAGATTAGCCTAAGCGCTGTGTTCCTGCGTGCTTCGTATTAGTGATGAGCGGAACTGTGATTTTCGGATCACTTCGTTACCTGTGACTGCTACTCATCAGTAACGGTGATTCTTAACTGTGATTGCGATCACCGAGGTGAATCACTCTTTAAAGTCATCGGTGATTTGTGGCGCTGCTATTCCTGCTACTTTGTCCAATTCCAAGGAATGAGCTCTCCTCAATAGGAAAAAATAAACTTATAGAAAATTGTAAAATTAGGCAAAATATTTTTTTTGAGGGAATAGTTCTAATTCCGAGTTTATATTACAATAATTAAGGAAGTTTGAAGTGGTAAAAGAATTGATAAGGGGCAATCATTTTTTTATACATATTTATAATCAAACCATCACAATTCAAAGCTTTAGCTGTATATTTCGCACAGAATGTCTTATTTATCATACAAGATGAATAAGACATCCTTATTTTACTATTGGTAGCATCATGGAAGCTGCCGAAGCTAACTTCACCGTATTCACAGTCGCAGTGATTTAGAGTATTTGGTGATTTAGTCACCGGCAGTGATCGGCTACTTCTCTTCAATCACAGGTTGCGATATATCGCATATCACTTGGTAGCAGCCAGAGCTATCTTCACCGAATCCAGTGATACAATCACCGATCACAGTGATTTCGAATATTGAATCACCGACAGTGACTGCTACTTTTCAGTAACGGTGATTCAATCACAGTTAGCGATATATCGCTTATCGCTACTTCGTATCCTTTCGAAAGCACTTCGTAGCGGACATTCACATGCTCCGTACGCGCTTCGTCGACAGGCCGTGAACGGAAATTATCCATGACGAAAAGCGACGGAGCGGCATAGTAACACCGTAGTCAATGGGTACTATGCACATACGAATTAGATAAGGAGGTTTCTGTGCCATCTGGGTTCGCTTTAGGTCTGCACTACATGTTACTCTGAGAATGAAGTACTGAGAGAAAAGAAACATTAAGAAAAACATAGAAACGTAAAATGTCCTCCATTATACTGAATGGAAAAAATATTGGAAGGTTAACATTAATGAAACTTACGAGTCTTCAAGTTTTGAATCAACCGATGAAGCACCTTTGGTAGCATGACTCGAAGGGTCAAACATTGATGCACTTGAAGTATATCCAGCTCCGTGCACTGCAGTCATCGGACGAGTGCCTCCATCACCACCACGAGAATGTCTGGTGTGTCCTCTGGATGAAACCAAGCTGGTTCCTTGACGATACTGGTAGAATTTTTATTGAAATTACAATCAGCTATTTCCCCAACAAATCGCCCATTATTGAATATAAATGAACGTTGGATGAACAGCATCCAACTAATAAAAAGCATATGGTACAGCACCAAAGAGAAAATTATAACCACCTTTTCTAGGCTTAAAGAGCCAAACGAACTTCGAAAACTTCACTGAGGCCTGCTTGAATTCAATCAATAAATAGTGGTGATCATGGCCCTTATATACGAGCTATATAAGGGCGTATATAAGGGCCATGGTGGTGATATTACTTTAATTCAGTAAAATAACAATTGAATACTTCACTACTAAAGACCACTGAGATTATAAAACGTTTAAAATGCTGGTATTTATGCATTTTCCGGGCTCCCGACTTTTTGCAATTTTTTTTCGTCCAATACATTCATAACAGTGTCCAGATTACGAAAATGATAATTTTTTGTGGCGGAAAAGCCGGGAAATTACCTAAAAAGCGAAAAAATTGGAGAGAAAAATTCCAAATAAAGTGGTCATTTGAGTACTCAAAATGTTTGTAATATTATAGCAAACACATTCGTGCAAATATTTTTAAAATCGAATGTAAAATAAGCTCATTACCACGTTTTACAAGCCGGAACTATTTTTTGGTAACGTACCGCGCGCAGCGATTCCTCTATTACACCGCGAAATACGATACCCACTTCTACCTCCCACTTTGTTATGTATTGGACCAGCTCGAGGGATATTTTTTTCTAGTTGACCAGCCCGTACATGTGCCCGGAAAGTGATTTACCCACTTCTACCTCCCACTTTGTTATGTATTGGACCAGCTCGAGGGATATTTTTTTCTAGTTGACCAGCCCGTACATGTGCCCGGAAAGTGATTTACCCACTTCTACCTCCCGCTTTGTTATGTATTGGACCAGCTCGAGGGATATTTTTTTCTAGTTGACCAGCCCGTACATGTGCCCGGAAAGTGATTTACCCACTTCTACCACCCACTTTGTTATGTATTGGACCAGCTCGAGGGATATTTTTTTCTAGTTGACCAGCCCGTACATGTGCCCGGAAAGTGATTTACCCACTTCTACCTCCCACTTTGTTATGTATTGGACCAGCTCGAGGGATATTTTTTTCTAGTTGACCAGCCCGTACATGTGCCCGGAAAGTGATTTACCCACTTCTACCTCCCACTTTGTTATGTATTGGACCAGCTCGAGGGATATTTTTTTCTAGTTGACCAGCCCGTACATGTGCCCGGAAAGTGATTTACCCACTTCTACCTCCCGCTTTGTTATGTATTGGACCAGCTCGAGGGATATTTTTTTCTAGTTGACCAGCCCGTAAATGTGCCCGGAAAGTGATTTACCCACTTCTACCTCCCACTTTGTTATGTATTGGACCAGCTCGAGGGATTTTTTTTCTAGTTGACCAGCCCGTTAATGTGCCCGGAAAGTGATACAAGTCCGAAATACGGTGATTTCTACGTGAAAACCTTGCCCTGATCCAACCCAAACCCACCTCGGCTTATTCGCATTTCGCGGTGTACGCGAGGAATCGCTGCGCGCGGTGCAGTACCAGAAAGTAGTTCCAGCTTGTAATTCGTAATAATGAGCTTATTTTACATTCGATTTTAAAAATATTTGCACGAATGTGTTTGCTATAATATTACAAACATTTTGAGTACTCAAATGACCACTTTATTTGGAATTTTTTCTCTCCGATTTTTTCGCTTTTTAGGTAATTTCCCGGCTTTTCCGCCACAAAAAATTATCATTTTCGTAATCAGGACACTGTTATGAATGTATTGGACGAAAAAAAAACACAAAAAGTCGGGAGCCCGGAAAATGCATAATTACCAAAATGCTTTTGAAAAAACTATCCTCAAAGCGTATATGAATGAAATAAAATTAAGTACCCCTGACGGAGTGCCAAGTCTTGTAGCAATTCCAGGTCTCGCCAATAACTGTAAATGAGGTAACAGTAAATTAAATTCAAAACTTAATGCAAGAGGTTATGTAGTATGCGATAATCATATTTCAACGCCGATATTAAATTCAGGCATAAAATATATAATGATAAAAGTAATACCGTTGGACGCTTTTCATAACTAGTGCGGAGAGCATGAAGAAATTCCTCATCCTCTTGCAAATCGTTCGTACTGAAAACTGAAGGATACTCATTGAAGCCAGAATAAAGATCGTCCTCATCCACCGGGTTAAAGAAAGACCGATCCATTTTAACTAGCCACCAACAGATAAAATTCTAAATGCTCCTGAAAGCACAAATCGATGCTGGTCAACAACCTGAGCAACATTCAAATGCATAGAGCTAGAAGCTCTATGTTCAAATCAAGGATCTTAGAAGAATAAGCTTCTTCTAAGCTTAGAAGAATAAGCTATAGGAATTCTTCCAAGCTCCTTGGTTCAAATGCGTCTTCTGTAAAAGTTGAGCAACGAAATATTTCACAAACAACACAACATCGTAATTATGTGACGTAATGAAATCGATATTATCATACATAAATGTTTAAAACTATAAAGTTAATTTTTTATCATTTACGAGTGTATAATAAAAGGAAATCAAGTTTCTGGAAGACGTGAATTACAACAATACCGTGTAAATAATCGAGAGTCGCAAACGTCGCAAAGAACACCAATCGATTTGGTACCCATAATCCTTCATCGATGGTGGTTTCGACGTCTGGCATGCATCGAAGTTTATGTCATCAACTTTTAGAGAAAGTGAATATTTGCAGATAATTTATACTCCCATTGTAATCATCATCTGAGAAGTTATGCCGAAGAATAAGGGTAGGTGTTTTCCACTCAAAAAACTTTCCTGTCTTTTCTTCGTCATTCCTTTGTGTTTGCTGCAGGTAGGCATACCAGACGGCCATGTCTCCCCATGACAGATTGTAGTTGTTTTACCTAAATTCCGCCTTTCCTTGAGTATTGAGGATATGATTTCATGGCCGTCCGTAAAAGTTATGCATGCTATGTGGAACATAAGTTCTGAAGTGGCTGTTTACCTATTGTAATTTCAGGAAAGGGAGGTAAGAACAGGAGGAGAGGAAAGAACGAGAATGAAACAGAGAAGCGAGAGTTGGTATTTAAAGAAGATGGTCAAGGTATTTAATTTAAAGTATTACACATCAGTTGTTTGGTCCCATTTTAGCGGGAGTTTACGCTGTAAATTTATTTTTCAGAGTATGCCCAAGTCACGAAAATGCTGGGCAATGGGAGACTGGAAGCTATGTGTTTCGATGGTGTGAAACGATTGTGTCACATTAGAGGGAAATTAAGAAAAAAGGTATGTCGACGTTGCTTTTCAGTATAGCCTCTTGTAATTGCTGGGAATATTTGTTTTTACGAGATTTTTAAATCCTTCCTCATTAGGTATGGATAAACCAGGGTGATATAATTCTAATCGGTTTGCGAGATTATCAGGACGCTAAAGCCGATGTTATCCTCAAGTATACCGCGGATGAGGCCAGAAACCTGAAGACATATGGTGAATTCCCAGAAACAGGTGTGTTGTTAGCTCGTTGGTGTACTTGTCATGTTATTTTTTGCCCTGCGATCGTTTCTTAATAAATAATTTTGCATTCCAGTGAGGATAAACGACACCGTTACTTTCGTTGAGGATGGTTTCGATGAGGATATCGAGTTCGGCGATGATGTCAACGACGGGGAAGAATCGGATATTGTTGAAAATGTAAGTATTCGTGGTCACGCTACTTGGGATCTACTTGACCTACTGGGGATTTAAAATGTGGTCAGTGTGTCATTTTCGACCGTAATAATGATTATATGTCGCACTCATTAATCAATGGCCACGACACAAGTATTAGATTTTATATATGTTTTTGGCATCAGAATTTTCCTTTCTGAATGACCCTCTTTAGTCTTGCATCTCGCTCTCACAAATTTGTTAGCCTTTGAGACTTTGTTTCCCTGTCGATGAAAGCCGTATACGTCAAGGACGACTAATTTTCTCATCAATTCTCTCCCTTTTTCAGATCTGATGATCCATTTAGCTCCTAGCTTGGGAGTTAAGCTGTAGAGTATTCAGTTACGTTGTCTTGATTGTTACTTGGTTTTTTCCACTTGAATTTTCCGGTGGATATTTTCCAACGAGAATTGTGAAACAGGACAGCTAAGAACTTTGAATTATTTTGTGAAGATCGTTTTTTTTATTCTCATTTCGGTTCTGGTTTTAAATGGACTTAAGAAATTAAATAGTACAATAAATTGGATATCGAATAAAATTTATTTGTGAAATTCGAGTGTACTCATTCTCATATTTATTGTACTGCATTAGTTCATCAGGACATTCAGAGGCTACAAGTGCAAGAAGTGCGTGATGTGTTGGAAAACCTCCCTTTTGTGTGTGAATTTTCACTGCTTCAGTCGCCGTGCAGTGAAATTACTTGTGCAAAGCTCTACTCTAATCCATCCATTAACTCCTGGCCAATTGTTTTGTACTGAAATCACCCTGCCTTTCCATATTTACTATTTGAATACCAGCTTTAGAATTCGGTTTATTCCCTTATTTCTCATTCATTTGCTTCAATGTTTCAACTATGTCTTTGGTACTTCATGCTTAATGGTTAGGAAGTTGTTTTCTTGTCATTGGAGTATGTGTGCAATGGATCTTCATTATGAATTTCATAGTAATTAGTGCCATTATCATTATTAAATTCATATGCACAAATACGAAATTGATCTATCCTTAACTTCTGTAAAGGAATTTCCATTGTTAATTCATTGTATGACAGTGGTTATTATAGAAATGGAAAATAAAAGTTGGAATGCGTAGCTTATTTTTTAATTCAGCTGGAAGATTTTATTTTACCATAGTAGATATGTGGGATGACATTTTCATGTTAACATATAATCCATCATACTCTGGTTGTATAACCCTACGTGCAGGGTGATAAATGGACAGTGAGTCAACAAAGTTAGGTTGATTTCTTGAGGCACATATTTCAGGCACTCATCTTCTTAACTCTGTAACACTGAAAGTAGGTGGTTCTATATGTGACTGGCAGTTAAAAAAAATGTGCTGAAATGTTAAGAATCCATCATGTACTACAGAACTTAGACCGTGGGGCGAAATATTATTGATAATTTAATAACGTGGCAATTGTGCTTTCCTCAAATCCTTTCATTTCATTTATTACCTATTTACTAAATTCAATTCAGCAGAAAAGCCTCTTGACCACAGAGGTTAACCAGGGTTCCCACTCAACCGTGAAAACCTTAAAACCGTGAATAAGCCGTGAATTTCGTCTACCGTGAAAAAACCTGGAAAAAGCCGTGAATTTTGCCATGAAACCTTAGAAATCTCTCAAACCTATTTGTAGAGCTACGATTGGCGGATTAAAAGAAAAATCTATCTTTCGACCATGTTTCAAAGCGGAGTCACGTGCAGATACAGTCCACACACATTTTTCTGCACACTAGTATTCGAAGCACAATTATTAATTGGTCCGTGTGCCATGACAGCACATTTAAGCCTGCGATTGGAAGACATTAACCCTGGCAACAAAATCAGGCACTTCTTCTTCACTTCCCTGCTCCCTCCATTTTCCCACTCACACCCTTTAGCCGGACCTGAATTGTGCTAACGATAGGTGACATCATAAGAGATAGCACTTTCATTGCTGCATTCAAGGCATCAGTTGCGTTTGTTACATTTTTAGTTAGCGGGTGGCCGATGATTGTTACGCGATCAATATTTCTGCCTAAAATGCCTGATCTACTAACCGTGAATTTGATGACATTTAGACCGTGAAAACCTGGAAAAAACCGTGAATTTTGTGATGTAGTTAGAGTGGGAACCCTGTTAACGTATTGCCCAGAGTTATTAGAATGAATATAAAGCCATCTCACATTCATCAGACAAATCCGAAAACAAAGGATTATGTGCTTTGAGCCTTTCAAATCACTGTATCCATATTCAAACTGGTGATTCAAGGTGCTAACGGTCAGCTTTTTCATCTGAAGGACTTGTGATTAAAACTCGTTGAGGTTCACAGGGTTGGCTATTCACTACTGTAGTATTTTTAACCTGGGAGCCTCCCTTTCCTTTCAGCACTGTCCTCTTCAATTCACGAAAGCAGAGAATAAAGGTCATACAAGGGACAGTACTCCTCAGTAAATATTGCCAATTTTGATGACCTACAATGTGTATTTAAATAAAGCAACTGTAGCCACTAAGAGCCATTGTGGCCAGGTTAAAAAAAAATAAAAGTAAAGTAAGACCAAAATGTAACAATTTTTCAAAAGAATAATGAAAACAACCTGCGAAATAAGTTGTAAAAATAATGAGGGATCAAAATGCCCCCTAAAAAGCTTAATGCTGTACAAAAAAGAATGTGCAGAATAACTTGGGTGTGACATTTATAGTTGAAATCGCTTGAATCCCATCACAAGTTAATTCTGTGATGTAAATACATATTTCTACAAAATTAACAAAAAACAAGAGGATAACATGCGATCGCTCGCTTGCTCACACACTTTGCGCCAATGAGTTTCCACACCTGGGACTCCGGCATGCACACACTTTCCAGTTTGCAACCTATGCTCTGTTCCCACACTACACTCAAATAAATATATGTACATGGTCTTATCCTGTAGACTGTGTGGCATTTTTTTGTGTACCCCCCAAAAATTTCTGGTACCTCCCCAGAAATTCCTTTCGCAGAACTTTTCCCGCAAAGAATTTTTTCCAAAGGCCCTTCGACTTGGAGACTCAGAACTCCAGGTCTCTGAACTCTGTCCTTCAAACAATGCCCTCTGACGCAGCCCTTCGATGCCAGCCCTCCAAGCAAGTCCACCTGGAGATCAAGACTTATATATGTAGCACGGCAGAGGAATGAGAATGCAGTTTGGAGTGAGAAGTACTCCACATGTCTATCACAACTCTCTCTCCTTCCAACACCTCACCCTACCATGTCATTCCCCTCCTTGACTTCCAATGGCTTGCCTCTACTAGCTATCACACTACTTGGCTATGTCTCCAACCCAGGAGATAGAGGAGAGGAAACCCGGCGGTACACTGTTCTCCCCCAACCCCACATTGGATGACAAGACGTTTTCCAGAGGTTCCAGTCAACGCGGGTGCCTACCGGGAGTTTTACACCGACGCAGCTAACTTGGACATGGCTGTATTCCCCCCACTCCTTTGCAAAATTCCCCCCCTCCACTCTGCCACTGTTAGGGGCTCGGCCAGCTCTCTTGCTCATTGGCAGTTTTGGGTTTGAGCACTTTGGTCGACTGAGAGAGTGATGAGTGATTTCTTAACAATCATTTTTGGTGCTGGCAGGCAAATACAGCTTATACTCAGTTTTTTGTAATGTTTCTTATGAGATTATAAGGTAACATTGTTGTTTTCCGTAATTAATTTTGATTTTGAATTTTTCTACTTGTAGTAGATATTGATTAAAAATGGCTCGTCATTATGTGAAAATTGTTTCTTTGAGTGCTAATTATTCTTGTTTGTGGAGTCTTTCCCTCATCCAGCTAGTGACAGATGATCAGAGTTCCCTATATCTGGGGCTTCGTTCAGAATCTGGAAGATTTAAATACGTAACACCACAACTGATAAAAATTATAGCAATTAAATGAAAGCCAGTAAATTCTAATAAAAGTCCTCACCAACTTAAATATGTAATTGTAAAATTAATATGTAATACTTAAATGCTCCATTTCATTAAAACCAAGCCATTTTGCGTCCGATGAAATATTTGATTATTACTTCATTTCAGTTGGGATACAAAATACATTGCCAATACTTGATATTGATTTATTGACTCGAAAACTAGTACACAGTGTGAACATTAGAGTAGAAAGAACATTATAAGAAAAATTAGCAATGAACATTATAATGCAAGCACACACTACATGACAAATGTGCATGCTCGAGACAATACACTTTCCACAATTTTCGCAGATGTATGTATCTGGTTAATCTATTTTTCCTGTACCCACAGTCCGCACACCTTTTTCTAATTCCAGTGCACTTTGGGTTCTCTATATTTTTATAGTTTTTCTATTGTTCGTCTATTCTGTTAGTCTTGATAGGCTCATCCAATATTTTCCCCTAACTCTGTAGGGAATTTTTTTTAATAGTCCCCCTACTTTTCACATGTCCATCTAGAGTTCAACAGACAATGGCCGTCGATACCCTCTCCGAGATTTTACTTCCAAGTTTTTGTTTTCGAGGTAAACAATATAGGAATTTACCCCAGCAATATTTAACATTGTGTAAAGAACTGTCAGGCCAACTTGTCTAGACACATTTTATGCCTTGAATAACTAATCTGGTGTAACTAACACCTGATTTTGCCATGTTATAAAAAGTTATCATTTCTTGCTTTCTTTTGCTGCTAGTACAATCGTCAATTTTATTGTCATCATGCATGGAAGAAATCATATTCTTATTCTTTCTTGGAATGTTTGACACCAAGAGCAATCCTTATGGAAAGCAAATAAACTGGATTTTTTTGTTTTAACGAAACTAGGAGTCACTTCCCTCTTATTTTTGCAAATAGTTCCAACCATGGTAAGTTGGCATTTAAGGCATCATTTGACAAACCAAGTCTGGTGAACCAATAGTCAATTGAAATATTTCTACCAGTACTGCTGTTAGGGGAGCATAACCTCTTCACATTATCAGGACTGTTGCTGACTGAATACTATGTATCAGTTTTTTTTTCAGCATAAACTTCTGAGTTGTAAGTATAAAAAACTCGAGCATCTACCAAAGCTAAAATTTTTATCCCGTATTTCTACGCTCTCTTGAGATGTTGCCATAATGCGCAACAAACGCGAAAACCCTCAAGTTTCCCATCAATAGTTGTGTATAGCAGAGTTTAGGCGATTCATTTTGCAGACACCAGACAAATAAAGAAGGCCAAATGATGCCCTAATTTCATTAGCATCTGTCTCCTTAGTGCCTCAATCTCAGGTATAATGAACTCCAACCGATTGAATTTGGATATTTGTATTTTCTGTAATTGTTTCAAGCATTTCATTATCATAAAAACACTACCAGCAAGCTAAAACAGAATCACCATTTTTAGCCTGACCTTTTACCCCAGGAAGTTGCAAAAATATGTTATGCGCTCTTGTTCAAACGTTTTTAGGTGGTGAATCTGTAACCCAATATCTTACTGTCTTTACCGAGTAGTTGAGCTGAAGCACTATTCTCAGAGCCACTGTCACTCTAGTTCTCCTCACTGCTGTCCATTTCCCGTTCAGTTTGTGAGCACCTTCCCTTACCTTCATGTTGTCCTCTTCCGACTCTCCTACGACGACTCTGGTGCAGATGAGTCAAGACACTGAGTAAGCAACCGCATGATTTCTTGTATGTCTGATGGCTTATTATGATCGTACTTCATTTCCTTTCCCATTACTGAAATATGAAAAAAAATACCAAAGTGAATATAGTTGTGCCTTGAAAGTAAAGAATTATTATTGTACATGTAAATAAATGGCATTGAAAAAGTATGACATGGTAAGTTTTTGCCATAAAAATTTTCTAATTTCAATTATGATTCATCAATCAATTTTTAGATGAAAGGATACTCATGGTTTTGTGGTGGAAACTCTGGCACAGTTGCAACTTCAGCCAGGAAAGCACCTCAAATTCCTGCACACACACTAGTCGGAATGACCGCGTCCTTACTCCTTAGAGCCTCCAGGTTACGAAGCGATTTCTTGCTGGTGAGTTGCGAAGTGAATACACTTTTCAAGAAGAGGTCTATTTATACAAGACATCACTGCTAACATTGTGTCAAACCATAACATGTAGCTTAGCTTATAATGTGTCAACTCAAGCACCGTTGAAATTATAGCAGGAAGAGTAACAATGACTTCTCAAACATACTCCTACTAAAAGACTAAGGCCCGTATCATAAAAGTCCCCTCGAAGCCGGCCTCCACCTCATTGTCGTCAGAAGGAGGAGATGCGATATCATAAAACCGACCTCAACCTCAAAAACGTCGAATTTTGAAGCCAGCCTCGACTCAAACTTTGAGGTTAGATTGTTGTCGGCTCAAAGCGTTTGAGGTGTCTTCCGCCATTGTGAGAAGATGGATGCTTTCCCGAATGTGAAGGATTAATACGATCTGGAAGAGTTTTTGGGTCATATTGAGGAAGATGCCTTCGTATATGCACCCAGAATCCGTCTAGCGGATGGAGACAATCCACTAGATTGGTACACGAACGAGGAATTCTTCGTCAGGTACAGGTTTCAAAAAGTAAATATAACCGACGTGTTACTTCCGATGCTACGGCCGGGATAACGCCGACTTGAGAGGCGTTCCTGACCCAAGGTTATTATAATTGCTTGCTTTCCTAAGGTTTTATTCCACGGACAGTTTTCAGGTGAGTGATTTAAATACTTTTCCTAACATATTTGTAGTGGTGTAGTTGTGCATTGATATTTTTTGTTACGTACATCATTGCTTTTATTCTTCTCGCGGTCACTGTATAACTAATAATCATGAAACACGTACCAGGCGCAAATTATATTAGTTGACGAAAGCATTTATATATTAACTTATTATAAGCTAAAGGTGTTACATACGTGCAACTCTCTACGAATTTCAGATAAATGTTTACATAGTATATCATTTATATTCTTCGAAACGCCATAGATAATTATCATGTGTTTCTGTCATTGTTGTAGATAGTCTCTGGCGATTTCCACGAACTGGCTCAGTCGACAATGTCGAAGTTAATTAAGGCATGCGGTTTTGTTTATTTAAGCTCAATCATGGGCGTACCCAGCGGGGGGCAGCTTCCCTCCCCCCCCCAGAAGAAAAAATCGCAAGTCTTTAAACAAAATCTATTCTGAATTTAAACGAAAGCATTCAACAAATTTTATTTAAACCGGTGAAAAATTATACGCACAATACATGTAACTAAAGTAAAACTATTTTTTCATGGAAATAATCTCATACACTAATATTACATCTTGGTTCCCCCCCATTTAGACCATGGCTTGCCCCCCTAGTCATTATCCTGGGTACGCCCTTGTGCACAAATCTGAATCATCTCTCTACATTTATCTTTTGCCTTGGTCAAAGAGAACAATAGAGTTGGAAACCTAATTAAATTTAACTTGTGTTACTACGTCGTAAATGTAATGATTAATACTTCTTTAAAAATATACAATACATTGGTTTGATGATTTGACCCAATTAAATTGCAGGTTATTAGTACAGAAATTACAGGGAAGCTGCCAAAGGTAGTGAAGATTCTTCAATCACACGAGGAATTAGCCACTGCAAGAAGACTTTTGTATCGAGTGGCACACTTTCCTGGGGTTGATTTGATATGATTATTTACCTTAGTATTAGAACAAATACAAGTGATATTTGCTTTGCTCCGCATGTAACAGGTGGTTGCTGGTCCCAGGCTGGAGATTTTGGATATTGTTTGTCAATGGCCTGGGTCTACACACGATGCTGGGATCTTCCACAACAGCTGACTGTGTCTCCGCTTCGACAGAGATGAAGTCAATGGCTTATTGCTGGGAGATAGCATAGCTAAGATACCTTTACACACCAGTGCGCAACCCAGCCACACCAGCTGAGCATAGGTTGGTTAGAGGAAAAAATAAATTGTCTAACTTTTATTGAAAAGGGTGATGTGCAGTGACAAAATGATTTCATGGAAATGATAGCGGTTGTATACATATTATTTATTTTTTTCAGGTACAATGCATCACACATTGCAACCAGATCTGCAGTGGAGAGGGCATTTGGGATATGGAAGAGGCGATTTCCCTGCCTCTCAATGAAAATGAGAACAGCCACTCAAACATCAGCTAAAATAATACTGGCTTGAGCTGTGCTCCACAATGTGGCCATCAGCCAGAGGGAGCCAGTTCCAGAGCACATACAATTGCAAGATCCCCATGCTGATGTTCCAATACCTGCCGTGCAAAATAGAAATCTCAGTGCCATAGTTGAAAGAAGGGCTTTCACTAATCGCTACTTTACCTTCATCCAAGGATAACTGCATGCTGTAAGGTGAAAGAGGGAGGTGGGGAAACTTCTCACAACATGATTGAAAATAGGAGAATGGGATGAATGGGCTCTGAATAGGAAATGAAATTGTCAGGAGGGTAATGAAGCAATGCAATGTATGCAAGACATCAAGAGACCGCAAAAGCATAGCATAGAGTGCACAATGTCACGCCATGATCATTTTGTTACATACATACATGAAAACAGAGATAAATCAGGTTTTAAATTATGACAAATAATGGTTGGCTGCTGATAGTGGTAAATGATATTTTTGAGGGGTTAAACAATATTAGCATGTCTATATTGTGGTGCATGTAAACTTTTGAGATCCAGTTTCAAATTAAATTGGCTTTTGGTAGCATAATCCCTGATATACTATATCATGTTCCACAAAACCTTATAATAGTCTGACCTAGGTTTCGACTTGGTACAATATGTCATTCTCAAAAGATAAAATACATGTTTTATGTTCTTATACTGTTTTGGAAAGGTGAAGGGGGGTAAAGACAAGTCATTTGAAGGTATAAGATCAAACAGTATAAGGTATAAGAAAACAGTATAAGATCACCAAACATGTATTTTAACTTTTGAGAATGACGTATTGTACCAAGTCGAAACCTAGGTCAGATTATTAAAAGGTTTTGTGGAACATGAAATAGTGTATCAGTGATTATGTTTCAGCTGTCAAACACCTCCACCACCCACCAATATCACCACCCACCCTTGGATTGGAAATTGGTTTTTACTTAAAATACTCCCAAGTACAGTGTTTGTTTAAATAAATGTTGTGACTAATTACAGCTTTTCTTATTATAACTAGGTGATGCTGCCTTTGACATTAGTGGACATGCTGCACCGTCTGCTCCTTGGCTCATAATAATTATCACTGGATATTAACTGATTAGATTATGTAATTATTTTAACAAATGAAAATTCTCTAAAATCATATGCTTTCCTACTACCTGTAACTGTGTATTACATCATATTACATTATTTTCTTTTCCAGATAATATGTTATTGTTAACTTGTTATACCTGCTAAAGTATATGATTACTGAGGTTTCTGCCAAAATTTATGTATTTTATCCCTGCTCTTGCAATTATTAAAAAAATATCAAGCAACTGATGCCTTTTTTTTTCTAATATATTATTGAATAAAATCTTAGGTGATTACTTTCCAGATAAATTTAAATTCTAACCAAAAAATAATTTTATTACTAACTATATTGTAAAAATCAAAGAGTGCAGATAGTGATGCAAGCAATGATTTAGTTAGATAATGATTCAAAATTTCCTATTTAGCTTTGCATGAAAATGTATATTTTTTCCAAGGTCACTACTTGACAATGTTTATTGTGGTTTTTACCAACTAATGACAAATCAATTGATTGAATGACCCAGAGGAAAATTCTGCAAATTCCATACCCCCGAAATTAATAACTTTCTTAAATAAATACAGTTAAAAGAAGCAACACCAATTGACCAGCATGCATATTAAGGGATAAACAGGCATTGTAAAGAAAACAATTTCATGCCATATCAGATAAATATATTTCAGGCCATGCAGGCAGAAGCAGATTATTTTGTGCAATTTGGTAGTACAAGGACATAATTGAGTGTATGCAGTCCGTCATAAGCAATGCAAGATGTTGGCAGAAATAATCATGGACATGCAGCAATTGAGGAAGGCGTTGGAGTGAGGAAAAGGGTGCTTGGAGCGAAAGCAAGCGACAAGCACCACCCAGAGCTATAGGCACATGGAGTGAATCACAGCAGTGGAGGTAAACCAACAGCACCAAGGGCACTCAGGAGAGATGGATGCAAGGTTGTAGCACTCGAGGAATTGCAAGTAGAATATAAGCAGCACCTTTCACTTACTATATTGTTGCTAGAAAGAAAAGAAAATTAACAATTAATCATCTAAAATTCCAAGGCACTCTTCCACTATGCCCCTGCAAGTACAAATTGTCATTATTAAATGTAACTAAAAATGCAGCTCCTGTTATTTATATTATTCAAGTATTATCATGAATTTGTGTAGGTACATGAATGCCATTTTATGAATTATAAGTTACTCAGGAATCAGTCAAATCCACATGGAAGACAGGAGAGATAAAAAACATACTATTATTTAAATGATGCAAGTAAGATATAAAAACAATAAGCATACATTAACATAAGAGTTCCTAAAGTGACTAAGTTATATAAGGATCTACAAACAGAGATACCATACCCGCTTATGTTCTACTTCCATTGCAAGCAATGTTCTTTGATGCTCCAATTCCTCGAGTGCTGCCTGAATCCTTATCTGCCGCAGAAGAGCTTCATCCTCTGCGGCAGCCTGCCTCATCTTCGCTTCATCATCCGAGGCAGTCTGGATTCTGGCTAACCTTGCATCCAACTCCCTTCGATGAGCTTCAGCTCTTGTGAGAGCCCTTGGTGCTGTGGTGTTTCTGGTTCCCCCCACACAGTCTGTTGGCTGCTGTGGAGAGGGACCAGGTCCCATAGGGGACTGTAGGGTATCCACAGCCTGCCTTGGCTCCGAAGCAGAGCCAGAGACAACAGCTGTGGATCCCACAGCTTCCACTATGGGTGTCTCCTCCAACTGGTGGGGTTCACTCCATGACCCAGCGGCATCTTCATTTTGAAAAATAAAATGGATAAACGAATTTAATTTTTCGTGGTGAATACTTCTGATGAATATTTCTTGGGCTTGCAACCAGGTTAAATCTTGAAATTGGACTTCCATTAAATAACACAGCCTTGAGGATGGGAGACAAATAGTCTTCCGAAACGTTGGCTTGCATAAAAGCTTTAACCTGGTTGCAAACATGAGAAATAATTGTCATAAAATGGATACTTTCAGATATGACTACATGGAATTATTACTTATGAAAGTTATGTTACAAGTTTCATAGTATCATGGAAAATCTTTGAAAATCAATAACTGATTATTTTAAAGGCCATTGCACAGCACAACACCCAAGATCCCCGGCAAAAATATCCATTGACCTAGGCAGTGGCAGCCTGTGACTTAGCCAGTGATTCTTGATTTTAAAACAAATCACTGGTCATGTTGAAATATGGCGAGATAAACTATTCTTAAATTGACTGATTTGTTCAATTTTTGACTTAATATATCTATGTTTTAACTTAAAATATCAATTACATATTGATCACTGTCAAGCCCACTGGCCCAATGTCACTGGGCAAATCACGGTCTCACTGAGTAGTCACTGAATTCACTGTGTACATCACTGAAAAGTCACTGTATATTTTTGCCAGGGATAAGAAAAATAGTGCATGGGTATTTAGGTATCCTTGAACATTCCACTCATTAGTGCAATCTAATTATGTCTTGATAAACTTTGAGGTGTACAGTTGACAGAATTTTGTTCGACAAAAATATTAAATAATATAATCAACAGATTTAGGCGTTACTTGGTGGAACGATGAAATATTCATGGTTAAATAAAAAACACAGTTAACTAGTAGACTACAAAAATATAAGGTTGTGGAATAGTACTGTGTTTTTTATTTAACCATGAATATTAAATAAGTAATCAACATTATTAATGAATACATTTCAATGACCCGTTGAACTTACCTTCTCCTCCGAGGTCTCCATCAATGATAACAAAGTCTTCAGGGCCGCTGGGTGCTTCCATCAATCGATCACTATCCCCAACTGACAACAGATGGTGATCGATCGATGGAATTGCCACTTCCAACTCTGGGATGGTGCTGTCTTTCGACGTGGATGGGCAAGGTCCTCCGCCTGTACCCATCCGACGTCGTGCTTCCTCTGCTAGCACCCTTTTCCTCCTCATTTTTATATTATCCCACGCCTTCCTCAATTGTCTACAGTTTCGCTAAATAAATGGAAAACAAAGAAACATTTCGTGAAAGATATAACGGCTAAGTAATAACAAATTATAAGTTACACGAATAAAATAAAACCGAAATACATCATAAGATAAGCACAGTTGAACTGATTTACATATATATTCCAGAACCGATCTCGAAAGCGTTATATATCAAAAACTATTTGATTATTAGATCATTCTATATGATGTCGACTTACCTGTCTTACACATCCGTGATTATTAAATTCTTCAGTTAATTTCTGCCAACATCTTGCCTTGCTCAAAACGGACTCCGCATCCGTGCGCTTGCACTCAATTACGTCCTTGTACTTGACCACCAAATTGCACAAAGTTTCCTGCTCCTGCCTGGCCATCCGCTCCGACTTAGCCATTTCTGTTTATATTGTTGATATTGGCGGGTATATCCCCGGTCGCATTCGGTGTATCGCTACTGCGCATGTCTGCGAAATTACGATTCGAAAAATTTAACGTGGAACAATACTGGAAGACTGTCAACTCTGAAACCCGAAACATCGTCGACAACAATGCGTCATTTCCGCTGGCTCAAACCCCTCCTCCTATGAACCGAGCTGGAGGAGGGTTTTATGATATGATGCGATCGAGGGATCTCCTCGTCGAGCTAGGCCGGCTTCAAACGAGGCCCTCCTCAGCTCAAACTTCGAGGGGACTTTTATGATACGGGCCTAAGAGTGAGAATCAAAAATGTAACATGAGTGCTCCTGAAGAGTCTGACGAACTCAGAATGTGTGCATATGAAGCAAAAGTATCCTACTTCAGCCTTATGATAGATTGATCAGGACAAACCGCGCATCTAAAATGTTACTAAAAGAGTAAGGAAAAGGTAGAGAAAATCTGAGTGCATCGTTGAGAATTGGTCGGAATACTATAATGAAAATATTAACAATGTGAGCCTAGCACAAGTTCCGCAGAGTTAATAGTTGTTACATCATATTAGCAGTCATTGATAAATAAATAACTCAAAACTATGGAAAAGCAATGTATTGTAAATAAATAGTTAAAAGTTACACAAGTGCATAAAAATTTGTGCCCACAAAAAGTAACATCCGGCATACGATTGAGGTAAAGAGTTGATGACTAGAAAAAAATGCATGAGTGTGCACTGACATCAATACAGTACTCAAAGAGGGCAAAATCATAAAAATACAAATATACCTCTAGGAAAATAGAGCTATAAATAAAGCCAGATCTTTTGTTCTCTTCTAGGTAATATACCATTCATATTTCATTATTTCACTAGAAGAAATAACTCACCTGACATTGGAATTCAGTCTGGTGTTTGTAAAATGACATTTGCTACTGAAATGGACTCATATAACTTAACAAAGGAAATACTATAGACAATGCCAATCTCTAACAATGAAGTCAATTACACAGGTAAACTTCCAAACAGGGGGATACAGCTTCCCTCTCAGGCAAAAGTCACAAAAAATACCACACATGCCACCACACAATCCATTAAATCCAAAATTTGACAAGGACAACAATTGGACAAGAGTGTGTCCAAAATACTTAGCCAACAGCAACATTACATCTGAATAAAATACACATCAAAATAATCTCAGGATAGGATCCAGGCTTTTGATGGATTTTGCGGTTTCTCAAAACTTCATTCTAAACATCATCCACTGGGGCTAATTCCTCGGTAGCTAAGTCTTCCCATTTTCAGAATGAGAGAATGTTAATGGTGGCCCAGAAATGCACCCTACCAACAGAAGAAGAGAGCCTCAATGCTGGACCGCTCCGTGCGGTTGGATCACACACTTCCCTCAGGCCCCTCCTCCTCGGGGACGACTGCCTTGAGCACGCCGTCCACCAGTCCGTCCACATAGTGCTGCATCTCACGCGACACGTCCTCTTCATCCTCGTCATCCTTGGGGGGAGGGGGAGACGACTCCGCCGCCGGCATGGTGGCCGCCTCCCCACCAAATATGGGCAGGTATGAGGGTCTGGCATCCCCGTCCCCCCCTCCCTTGGGCGGCACCACAAAGGGGAAGGCGCCCCCGGGGGGCAGGCCCTGCGGAGTCATCACAGCCGAGATGTACGTCTGGATGGCCACCTCCCCACGACTCGCTCCCTGGCCCCCTGCCACCCCACTCGACATGTACTGCATCACCTGCTTCAGGAAGTCCTGCAGGTGCTGAACCTGCAAATATCGTCACACCAAAAACATCACACGTGATGTCTTGAACCAGATGACCACTCCGTGAGCCGTAACAATAAAATACATACTTACAGATGAGTGAAATTGCATTACTTTTCTATTTTTGACCTTTTCCTTATGTACGCTTTAAGACTTGTTAATCAACTTGTAGTTCAATCCCTTTTCGTCAATGCTTCACTATATCAAGCACTAGCCCAACACCTCTTCCTTGGAATAAGAAATTTGATACCTAACTGTGGAAGAATTAAAAGCTTCCTCGCCCCTTCCATGTAATTGTTCTGGAGAATCACCACAATGCTTCACTGTAATATGCGTGATTTAAGAACCTGCTATAGGAAAGCCTTGTGTTTAAGCGAATGTTACAATTTTGTGAACCGTTAAATGGCTATGTAAAGTACACTATAGAGCTCGCTGCAGACCACTGTTTCTGAGATTAAATCTAATAACAGTACCTTCTATTTATGTTTATCACTCTGTAATTTACGATAAAAAGCACACATCAGATTTTGTAAAGAATAATGAAATCCATTCCTACGACACTAGGCTAAAATATGATATGCATGTGATGTCATCCTGCTCCACTAAACATCTAAGGAGTCCGAGAAACATGTGCACAATACAAATTACCAGCCGATATAAAACAAGAGGACAGATACAATGTGTTTACGAGAAAGTTATTTAACTTCCTTGTCACGAGGTGTTTTTACAGTGTGAAGAATATCTTTTGTGATTTCCTCACTCTTTTTTTTGACGTGTCCTATACACTTACTCTATACTTTTATTTTGTACAGTGTCTTTTGGACTAATAAATTATTCTATTCTATTTATGAGGCAGTGGTGGGAGGGGAGAGGACGAGGGAAAGAGGGCTTCTTCCTAAGGACTGAGAATTGGTGTTTAACTTCTTTGTCTTTCAGGTCTTTCCATTTTTTTAGCACGTGACAATTCACAGGTTATTTATCCAGTTATTTATAGAAGTCTTGTCATTTATTTTTGGGCGATTAAAAAGCTACTTCTATTCACAATTTTTTATATTTTTATGATACATATATGTATTGTCACTATAAATACTTTGCTGCCCAACACAACATAGCTGAGGGTAAAAATGTATAGTATGTATTTGTGATTTGATACTCTTCTGTTTACCATTTGTTTTCATTTGGATGTTCCTGTACTTTTTAATTCACCGGTTTCAGCCTTCAACATTTTCTGAGTCGTATGAAAATTTTATTACAGAGTAATAAAATATTCCATTAATAAGTGAACTTTCGGTGAATTTTCAGGGAATTTTAAAATTACATGTCATGACCCACCCAGATATTCTACATCAATAATAAAGTTCAAATGTACGTAATTTGTGCGAAGACTGATGACTTGGGTAATGATTCAGTTATTTGAGTTAAAAAGAAGTTTAGGGTAGGTTAAGTTTAACCCTTTTAGTGCGGCGGGCCGATATATCGGCTTTTGCTGGTTGGGCGAAAAGTGCGGCGGGCCGATATATCGGCTCTTACATAGTACATTAATTAATTTGCTATATCTTATAACATTGATATATTTTTTTTCAGTAAACGGAAAAATATTTTTTTTGATTAACCAGTTTAACCTCAATAATTAAAAAAAACTGCTTATGGATATATAATAAAATAGCTTTGTATTGTTTTTTTTTCCAAGTTGCTACATTTTATGAAAATACCCTCCGCATTTCTCGCCAGTAACCCAGGAAGAAGGATAGCACTAAGAGGGTTAAATTGTGTTATATAGTCAAAGAGATTTGAGGGGGAAGCATAAACCAGTGGAACCGTATTAAACCGAGTACAGGCTACTACGAGACCCCCACCATTACGAGAGATAGCCGCGGCACCGTTATTTGCTTAGCATGTAAAAAAATTTGTTTTTACAAGGCACTTGTGGCACTCACCATAGCGAGAGTTTCCATCTCTGGAAAAACCTTCACCAAGAGTGCCTAATTTCAAATTCATGTGGTAAACTGTTATTCGATAAGCAAGTAGTTCATTTTTGTGAAAATATTGCAGCATTAACATTCACGAGTGCTCGATCTTCTTTTGTTCCTTGGGCAGCAGAAAGCAGTCGACAGCTTACCCGTGAGTTACATGAAAAGAGAGCATTTGAAGGTAGGCACCACGGCCAAAATATGCAAAACATTCCTAAGTGAGGAAATAAAAATAATAGGGAAATACAAGAGTGGTGTAATTAATACCTACCAATTCGCTCTTAACAATGCAACCAACAAAGAGAAGGTTAGGTCTACCTTGGTGTGGGAGGGCAAACTATCACAGCAAAAGCACCCAAGGAATGCAGAAAATGAACAGTTAAGCGAGAAGCTTAGCATAGCAATTATTCCAGGTGGTTTTGCCAACTTAAGTCTGCTGGAACTAAACTGAGAAAGGGGATACTCTTATGCCTAAAGCGGAGTATTTCAGTGATACAGTAGAACCTCGGATATACAACCCTCACTTATATGATGACCTCACTTATACACTGATTTTTTTGGTCCCATGAATAACCGCATATGAACCCAGGTATTTCCAACCTCAGTCATGAAACTTTTCATTTATACGACAATGTCGGTTATGAAACCTACTTTTCCAGTCCTATTGAGTGAAATACCTCACTTGTTCGACTTTTCAGAGAACTGTTATACCAGACGATCGCATCACAGGCACCCGGTTTTAGTCACATAAGCAGGCGTGCTGTGCACACGTTACACGGAGACAGTGGCGGATCTATGGGGGGAGTCCTAAGGGGCTATAGCCCCCTCCCCACCCTTTGGGAATCCAATTTACCCTAAATAGAAGTTAGAATGGTAATTTTTTTATTACTATTCTATCTAGGGTTTTAATAAAAAAATTTTCTGGTGTTGTTATGAGGAATGGGAAAGAAAAATATTACGTGAAGAAAGATGGTGCAGCTTGTGAGTCGAGGGTCCCGGCGCTGTATTCGTGGAAGGATGCCGAAAGAGAGGCACTACCCGGCTAATGAGCAGACATTCAAAGTGGGGAGATTTTTCTGGGCTCTTAAGATATTTTTGAAAATTCATCACTCGCAGCAGTAACGGAGGTTATATGATTTATTAAATTTCTCACGAAGGAAAAGTGATGTAAACACCAAAAAATCTTAATTTCGTGATATCCAGGGTCCGGTGAGTTCTGAATTATCTATGGTATGGTATTTTGAGGAGGTAACTGACTGTTAAAGTCATTTGCACCATGAGGTAAGGATAGGGTGGGAATGGTTGATAGAAACCCTGCGTAGGCATTAGCCAGCTCGTAACGAAAGGCACCAAGGGGACCACGTCTCAGCGTCCCTTCTGCTGGACTGAGCATCGCACTTGAAGTGCCCTTCGCGCGACACTCATGCAGGGATAGGGCCATCTCTGAAAAGTTCTGCCACTACCAGGACTTGAACCCCTGCCCACAATCAACAACAACATTAAAAACTAATTGAGAGGAAATTTAATCACAGCTTGGAGTTCATCAGAAAATGCTGCGCTATCAGCACTTGCAGATCAGCTGATATCGCCGCACTGAAATTACCTGCTCACCATTTAAAATTTTGGAACCAACTGAAGCTTCCACTAAATGTCACAGAGTGATTATCACCCTCGTCTTATTTTACAGATTCTAATTAAGCCACAGCCATGGGCTAAGCGTTTATTTTTAACGGAACGGGAGTTAATGCCCTCGGAGAATAACTCGCGTCGTCAATCGCCATGTAATCATTGAAGTCAAATCCAAGACCTGAATGATAAGGCAGTCCCTTTAAACTCAGGAATTGCATAGCACCATTAAATCAAAATACAAAAAGTGTCCGGTGTTGTTATTAGATATGAGGAAGCAAAATATTACGTGAAGACGAGTCGCACGGCTTGTGAGTCGAAGGTCCCGGAGCTGAATTCACGGAAGAATGCCGACAGAGAAGCTATTCCCCGTAGATTCAATCTACTAATGCTAAAATTTCATGTGGAAATGCTTTTTTAATGCGTAAAAATTATAAAGAGGGAAAATTGTTCCGGACTATTAATCATTTTTTATTCATCACTGGCGGCATGACAGCAGTTGCGCGGTTATTTAATAGCTCACTTAAAAAGAGTGATCTTAACACCGGAAAAATCTGAATTTCTGAATATCTCGGGTCCTGTGTGTGCTCCATATTATCTTTGGTATGCTATTTGGAAGGAGGTAACCAACAGCTGGGGTCATTAGCACCATGAAGTAAGGGCTGGGGGGATAGGAACCCTATGCTGGCATTAGTCAGTAGGGTGGTGCGAAAAAACTCAAGTTCCAAATTTCGTGTCGTAATAGTGCGGAAAAGTTGCGATACGTTAGTACAAGAAAAACAAAAAAAGAATTATTAAAATCGGACGTCATCTTCCGATCCCGCAAAGCACCTGAAAAAATAACAAAAATGAAAAAAATTGTTTTTTTTTCGTTGTAAAAAAATTAAATTAAATTAATATCTTTTAACGCTGTAGCAAAAAATGATTACAAATAGCATAGGTTATTATTTATATATGCATATTTATGACTTTTAACTGTTATTACCGATCGCACAAGATTAAAAATGTATAAATTTTGCAATTTAGCCGGTTTTTCAGAGTTGTGTCATAATAACTTAAGGTAATATTTTAGTCCAAAATAGATGTTTGATTATGCAGCTCTTCCTTTGTTTATATATTATTTAATAATATTTAAACAACCCAGAACTCACCGCGGAGAGGTGGCTGCACTTTGAGTTCTACCCACACCCTCCATTCATCCAACCAATGAGGGTTACTGCTTCTACGATATTTAAATTTTTTGTCCTTCTTTTAAATTTTAACTTTTGAAAACTACTTTGTACTACGATTTAGTGGTAAGGTCTGGCATAATGGACCTTGATTTGAATTAGCCCTAGCCCTAGAATCGATAGCCACAAAGCTTAAGGGATGCCTCCGTTACCAATTTCACACACGGCTCCATTACTTGCGTTTGATATGGGAAGTTATAATGTCCCAATCTTGTTTATCGCCAGATTCAATGAAAGAAGCTATTTTTTCATTAGTAATTATTCTCATAGGAAGAGGTGGAGTAGATAGTTTGACTACATTCCAGTCAATCAATTCTATATGGTCAGTTATTTAGAAGTTCGTGGTAGGAGTAATGAAGTTTACGATAGGTTTGCCTTTTGGTTAAGTCTGTCGGGCTTTAAATACTCTTTTTAGCCCTAGCTCTCTAATGTGCCTTCTGTAATCAAAAACCATCGCCATCAATACATTCTCTTCGTGATCAAAGTTAGAGTTCCGTTCAATAACAGGGAAAACTACTTTCTTTTAATATCCAGGCATGTATCGAGAGGTTTCCTTTGCTCTGTTCACACGGGCCACCTAGCATGTGAAAATGGTCCAGTATCCCGGTTTGCTAAGTCATTTGGAAAGTCGCCACTTGTGATTGCTTGACTGATGTCAATAAGGTATCTTTGGTCCTTGCTCAAAATTTATCTATCAACTTGTAGAATTTCACATTCAATTGTTTGGAAATGCAGTTTGGAAGCTTTCCATAACCATTCATATTAGTCCAATTGGCCCAATAAATGATTTTTGGCCACTTGTTTCACCATCTAAATACTGAAAAATATGACAAAAGTAATTCAATGAAATGAAGTAACCCAACTGCCCACTGCAGCGGGTGTCATTGGTGTTTTACGAGCTTTCTAATAGTGCAACCTTTCCATCTAATGTTGATGCTCGTGCCATCACAGCAAACTAACTCTAAGAACTCTAATGATACTCCTTGATCAGAGAGATAAGATAGTATGGAGACCACTATATCTTTAGCAGACCCGGAGCTTGGAGAAACATAACTCAAATACACAAAATCCGGTTCTTTTATTAGAGAATGGTGTTCCACTATAACTGTCCGACAGTACTCCTTCGATTCAATCATTTCTATGACTATGGTATTGTCTACCCTTCCGTCAAAGTACAACCGAGTAGCTCACCTAAATCAAGATGGATTTGCTGTAAATCGCTTATAATATTTTTATTTTCCCTTTTAATTCTACATCGGTCAATGAACTTAGAAGTATATTCTTCAGTTATAACTCCAATGTCTACAAGTGCACTTGATGCTATGGCAGCAGCTGTACGGTGAGACACCCTTATCATCGTATTGATCACAATGAAAAGTTGTACTTTGGAATTTTACCGTCATTTGCCATTATGATTTATATATTTTTGGATGTACTAGGCATGTAATCTTCCTAGTCAACAAATTTCTCCTTGATTGTTGAACTTCGCGTTGCGTCATTTAAAACCTCAACATCTTCACTTTCGGTTTCAATAGGGTTAACATGCTGACTTTTTAAAGTGCAATTTTGCCTTTCAATTCTAGTGGCCAGTTTTATAGTCATTTTTGATCTAAATGGCTAATTAAAACTTCTCAAAAATTATCCTCAAGTAATTATTACAAAACTCTGAAAAATAGGCGAAACTGCAAAATTTATACATTTTTAATGATCTTGTGTGATCGGTAATAACAGTTAAAAGTCATAAATATGCATATATAAATAATAACCTATGCTGTTTGTAATCATTTTTTGCTACAGCGTTAAATGATATTAATTTAATTTAATTTTTTTACAACGAAAAAAAAAACAATTTTTTTCATTTTTGTCATTTTTTCAGGTGCTTTGCGGGATCGGAAGATGACGTCCGATTTTAATAATTCTTTTTTTGTTCTTCTTGTATTAACGCATCGCAACTTTTCCGCACTATTACGACACGAAATTTGGAACTTGAGTTTTTTCGCACCACCCTATTAGACAGGTTGTAATGATAGGCTCCAAAGGGACCAGGACTTAACGTCCCATCTGCTGGACAGAGTGGTGCACTGGAAGTGCCCTCCACATTACTCTCAAGTAGGGATAGGGCCATCTCCGATAAGTTTCTGCTACTGCCAGAACTTGAACCTAGGCCCACAGGGTGTGAAGCCTTTGTGATATATTAGCAAAATTTTGCTCCCTGTTAATGGGGTTAATTTGGATGACTATCCTCAGATATCTCATTTCTTAAATCTCCAATCTTTGTTTGTCTGCAGGTGGTTAAACGGAGTTCCTGAAAACTGCTTTTAATGAGAATATTTTCAAAAATTAGCTTCTCTGCGAGCATTTAGTATCACCATTCCAAAATTTCTCCTGGGTAACAGAAGTCATATATCTTAGTGCCAGAAATGCTAGCAAATTCAACCATGTTGTTCAACCATGGGAAACATTGTTCAGGAATGCAATGTTGTTTCTCTTTAGGTAACACGTCATCTGTGGTGTTGCTTGTGAGTAAATAAGATTATTAGGCTTCATTTTCTTGCCTCCAAATGAGTAATTGAATCCGGGAAACATATATCTGATGCGATTGAAAAGGATTTCACACTTTATTACCATGAAAACTCGCATACGAGACTTTTTCTGGTTCCGGTTCTGGCTTAAATCAGAACTATACAAAAGTGTATGACTAAGCCTTCTAAAAATAATGAGCAAGTGTTATCCTGAAAACTATACTCCTCCTCAATACCAACTCTTGATTTTACACACTTTCATTTTTCACAGTGCCCATGTCCCTTCGGTCCCTCCAACTGCGTAAAATCAAAGTTTCACTGTAGAAGGGCAACAGAGGGAGGGTGTCCACTCACCCACCATCACTGTGGCTGTGTCAAGGCCACTGGGCAAGGCCTTGTTTACTCATCGGAGGTGACCTAAAACAATACAAGCATACATCCTCTGGTGTTCAACAGGAGAACCAGTGCAAACACTGCATGCATACCTGGCCTTGAAGGGAGGCGCATGTCCTGCTCAGCTCTGCAACAACATTGGCGTCAACCACAGCTGCAGGTGTGGACTGTGATGCCACAACCTCGGAAGACGATGCCTTGACGCCTTCGACTGGAGACTGTATGCAGTTGGGGGCACCTTTGTTTTGCATGGAATATACCTGCATGGAAGAATAGAAACGCATACATCATAATCCTAACATCGTAACGGTAACAGCACACTGACAAAAATGTGAGTTCATATTTAAGATTATTCGAAATGAAGGGTTGTCGTAAAGGGGAGTGGTTTTCGTGTGCATATTGCACAGGTGAAAAATTAAAATATCACAGTTCACTAAAACATTAATTTATCATTTAGAATACAAATTTGGAGTCAATGAACCACCCCATGCCACATATTTTAGAGATGTTCTAAATCTTAAAAAAGGCATTTTGACAAGTAGTTGATATTTATACTAAAGATGTAAAATATTCAATACTAATAACACGGAAGTATATGTTTTAACTTAGACAGTAATAAACACACACATACATATACATATTTATGTAGAAATTTTTGTTAACATTACAACTTAAAGATAATAACTTTAATGAGTTTAGGAGAATGAATTTAGCCCAGACTTCAAATACGAGTACAGGCTTCTTTTAAACGACTGAAGTGATTGTGACGACTTTACATTTGGCGGAAGAGAATTCCAGAATCTAGACGCAGTTGGATGAAAAGATTTGAAATATATATTGGTGCAGGCTTGGGGAATTTGAAGGTCAGAAACATGGCGGGTGGAAATTCCAGTAACTTTTTTGCGGGGGATGAATAATTCGTACGGGTATGCAGGAGTCTGTTTTTGGAATAAGGAGAACAGAAAAGATCCCATGATATATACCCTTCGGCTGTGAAGAGGTAACCAATTCAGATCAGTGTAGAATTTGGAAAAATGTTCATCTCTACGTAAATCAAATATAAATCTAACACAGGAGTTAATTAACCGTTGCAAACACATTTCAAGTACAATAGGTAAGTCATTATAGACTAGTATACAATAATCAAGGGGGAAGATAACACATGTGACAAGCATAATTCTCGTGGAAATAGGGAGATTTTTCTTTTGTAGTTTCAATAAATAAAGAGCCTTATTCCCTTTATTACATACTTCAAGCACATGCTGATCCCATGATAGATTGCAGGTGAGCGTGAGTCCAAGATATCTTACAGTCTTGGTAACCGGAACAGTGGTGGAAGCGACACTTAAATTTGGGAGGCTGTCATAAGCAATTGTGTTTAGAAGTCTTTTATTACCAAAAATTATAGCTTGGGTTTTGTTTGGGTTTAACTGAAGGCAGTTCAATTCAGCCCAGCTGCTTTTGAGCGAATTTCTGAGTTAATCATATGGATTTTGTATGAAAGCTCTTCTACGGTAGAATGAACATATATTTGTAAGTCATCTGCGTAGAGTATATATTTACAGTGAGTGATGCTCTTAGTCAAGAGTATACAGAGTGAACAAGAGAGGTCCGAGGACGGAGCCTTGTGGGACACCGCATGAGACTGGGAGCCAAGAAGATATGTCACTACCCTGGTCCTTGACTGCTTGAGTTCTGCCTGTCAATTAGGAATGGAACCAGTTCAGGGCGGAACTAGAGAAACTGAGGGATTTCAGTTTACGTAAGAGCAGAGAATGGTTCACTCGATCGAATGCCTTGCTGAAATCAAATAATATCATAAGTGTGATCAGTTTCTTGTCGGTGGCGAGACGAATGTCGAGTGTGACTTTGAGCAAGGCAGTCTGAGTACTAAAGCCTTTACGGAAGCCCGACTGATAAGAATCAAGTTTACCGTGCAGTTTGAGATATTCAAAAACTTGAGTATGAACAATTCTCTCCAGTGTTTTTGATAGGCCGCAAAGAATTGAGATAGGTCGAAAATCTGAGGGATTTACGGGTTTACTGACCTTGCGTATATGTGAAATAAGGCCCTTTTTCCACACAGCTGGAAACTGAGAGTAAGATAAAGAATGGTTGAAAATTTCGAGAATAGATGGCAGTAGAACATGTGTGGCCTTGTGAACGAACATCATTGAAATTTGGTCGTACCCTAGGGAGTTCGATTTGGTGAGCTTCAGGTGCTTCAAAGCACATTCTGGGGTGATGTATTGAAAGAAGAAAATTTTATCATCGAATGGGAGAGAAAAATCGACAGAATTTAAGGCAGATATTGTCTCGGTGCTTCCACTGGTGGGCAAGGAATTGAAAAATTGGTTTATTTGATCCATAGAAATATGGTTAGGCAGTACATTTGAACGCTTTCGTACCAGCCCCAGATTCCTTAGTTCACGCCATGCAGTCTGTTGATTTCTAACTTGCGAAAATTTTGAGCTAAAATACTGGCATTTAGCTTCCGAAATGCGAGTTTTAAGCAAGTTCCGTGAGAAATTTTTGAACGTTCGTATCACTGAAAGTTCGCAAATAGAATCTTTGCTTTTGCAGTATTATTAAAAATATAATCCATGCAGACCGATTAAGTTGAAATATCAGGGTTCTTGCAGAAGAATTCACTTTGTTAGCAGTTCTTTATGGCATAAAAGTATCAGTCTCAATCTCAATTAACTCGCATATGAAGGGTTTTTCTTGAAAATGAATAACCATTGGGAATTCGTCGAAGAATTATAGTAATTAAAAAGCTGTTAAAAATTAATAGTAATTAAAAAGCTGTTCAAAAATTAATAGTAATTAAAAAGCTGTTCAAAACATAGCCATCAATTCACTCTCTCTGATCATTATCATTTAGGTATTGATTTGTGCTTCAGTACATTTTTCACAAATGCCTTACAGCTGAAAGAGGATGCAGAAAACTACATGAACTGTGAAAGGCCCTTTGAGAATAAAGGTTCTAGACAGGATCAAGACATCCCAGTCTCCATAGATCGCCCCATAATTAAGAAGAGAAAAATTCTATTGTTGGTTTGTCAACAATCCGTGGTTTATCATATTCATCACAGGAATTACATTGGTATAATTTGCACATGGATCACAGGGGAATTTTCTCTCAAGTGGCACTGAATTGAACAAATTCCAGGAATATATTAATGCTCACAGGTGGATGGTTACTGGGAAATATATATCACTGTAAAAGTTGCTTTATGTGGTTGTAAAAGAGGGGGGATTCATTTCTGGGAATTCATTATCCTATGGCCGAATAGTCAACGCCCAGACCCCTGAAGTGCCATTTACTGTTGTGCTCTGTGTCCTCGGCAATCCTTCCTTTCTCCTCCTGCACTCCTACCCTCATTAGCCCCTCGGTTACTCACCTACTTCTCCCTCTGCTGGTCAAAGATGCATCAAAACTGAGAAATCCACCCAACCTAAGGCTGCTCCGTCCCCATCTATCTATTAACTCTCGACTAACTCCACCTTTTCCTGATGCAAATAAATAAAATCTCCTAAGTTGAAACCCAGAGCTTGGAGGGGGGCAATGGGATGTGGCAAGAAGAAATATCCATAACAAATTTGTCCAGCAAATAATCTTAGGAAGGGAATACGGTATCTCTGCGGATCCTGCAAGGTTCCCCTGCACCAAGGGCCATGTTTCATCAAATACTAAACAAAAACAATGTACCTAAAATCTCCAGTAAGTAAAACACTTCAAATTCTATTAAAATATGTTAAAAATCAAACATGCTAAATCAATTATCATGTATCAACGTCATTTAGGTTAAAGGCCCACCCAAAGAGATGGGAATTAAATACAAAACGTGTGGCATGAAGCATTTACTTCCATCCCACTCACCTCCTTCCACAGGGACTTTATGGCCTCCATCTGCTGCAGACGCAGCTTACGCTCCTTTCCCAGCTCACCCCTTGTCACCTCCAACTCCTTGGACAGCACCCTGTGATATAGAGGAGAGAAGACTGCTCAAGCACAACGCCACTCACTCTCACAGCGGACGAGGAATTCCCTCACAAAAATTTCATCATTCCAAAGCAGATTGACATCCAGACAGCAGCACAAATCAAAAATGCAAATGAATACACTCATGAGAAATCTCACCAAGGTAACTTTTACCCATTGAAAGAGTAGGAATGTAATATGAGCAGAAATCTATCTTTTCAATGATGAAGTTGGGGTATGTTGGATACAGACAAATCTATTGACCATTGAACTCACTCGCCAATACTCCCCTCATACTTTGAATTTCCCCAGACGTTTCCTTGCTCACCATTCACAAGCAACTTCTGTGACCCACCAAAGGCCATTCTTGAATTCATTTTTTTCAAACAGATCTCACATGTACATTGGTTTTACAACAGCCCACAGAAATGCAGATGTTACCTAGTATATAGAAGGCAAGAAAACGTGCAATATTTAAAGGCTTAGGATCCCAGGGTCACAACCAATAAGGTTCGAAATGTTGAGGCAGAATCAAAGGTGCAAAACCCCATCTGGTGGGAAAAGGAATGAATGCAACCAATTAACTTGAAAAAGCACACTATTTCCTGAAACAAAATCATACTTTAAGTTTCAGATCAAACTGTGCCACTATTACAGGATTATTCACAACTAGATTGGAGGATCTTAGCCTTGGGCTAACATGATAACTAATCCATTAAATGCAGTTCACAATAATCTATCCAAATTATCTTACCTCTTGGTGCGAGTATAAAGAGCATTATATGGTTGTGAAAACCAAAAATGAGTATTTTGAAACGATTGGGCACACTTCAAAGCTTAGAGCTCCTTGGCCATTGATCGTTTTGCTCTGCTGTCATGTGAGGGGGAGCCAACAAATTGGGTGCCAGCAATTGTGCACATGTATTGCTCTTCCTTGTTCAATTCTCCTTGTGGCAACAATCCATCAACAGCAATGCCACAAAATCAAAGGTGTGCCTCTCATGGAAGCAAGAGTTGACAGTGATATGGTCATCCATAAAATAAATTCCATTTTGGTTAGTAAGTCGCTAGCGGTGCTTTTTGACAAATGTGGCAACATTGGACAAAAGAGGATATTCTTCTGAATAGAATGAGATGGAGATGGGCTCAGTAGCCTTGAAGACATAGTCACAGCAAGTCGTTGAAAAGGGAGCCCTCAATGTCGTGTCCCGCCACCTCCGTGCCTGTTCCATAAGTTGTTGTGCACGGAGTGATTCAATTTCTTCATGCCTGTGGTTTAAAATCGGCTGAAATTCATCAACGGCTTGTTTCTGTGCATGAAGATAATGTAATGAGTGAGTCAATGGTGAGGAGCTGGGTTCATGAATTTAAGGTGGGAGGACATTCACTTGAGGACAAAAGTGGAAGAGGCAGACCCTCAGTTGTCACGGACAAAATGGAGAACTTGCAAGGATTTTGTACAAGCAATTTAACTCATGCATGGTATAGAAAATCAAAAAATCTTTAATATGTATACTTCTCTTTCACCTGAGTGATGCATATTAATTGAACAATAGCTCCCAGAAAATAATGATATCGTTTTACGGCATTTATGACGCGTGACGTCATATATGCCGTTCCGTGGCATGGTAACCAGGCATAACAAAGTGTTTATCAGTTCGAGACGCTGGAAAGTGGATTTAACTTGAGATATAAATCTCCTACGCTGTAGTACAAGTTTAAAGAAGTACGCTAGCTGTTTTTATTTCACACTTAAGAGAATTATCGGCATGGAAGCTGGATATATTCGTGCGGAGTCCGGAAATCTGCCCGAAGTCGATTCTTCCAAAATGATGGAGTACTTAATGAGCTGTGACAAGTAAACATCTGCTGAAATACGAAATGTAAAGGCTTTGCGGTAAGTATTTTATGTTATTTACAAGATAAATGAATATATTAATTGTTTTCATGTGAATTCTGTTGCAATAGGTCGTCATTATTAGCAAAGTTGTGACAATACACCTTTTCGCAATGTTTACATTATGAATCTCTATTTCAGATCTATGAGAAAAGAATATATTGAGAGGGCGATTTGACGTGTGCGATTACAAAGATCTAATAATTTATGCCGGGAGAAGTGTTTTTCTGGAACGTAAAGTTACAGCCAAAAATTATAATGCCACCATGGTGTTCGACGAAGAATCGAAGACGATTTTGAGCCTTGACTGTCACGATTGCACAGCATCGTCAAGTAATTATAATGCTTCGGCATAATGATTCATTAATACTAGTTATTAACTAATTCATGCATATCTTTATTAGTAGCTGAGTCTACAGTTAATGGCTTTATAAGTACCTATATGTTATGATGTTTATTTGTAATGGTTTCAAGTAACTCTTAAATTTATTGTAATTTCATCAAAGTTTAGATGTATACCGACGTTTTTCATTGACGAAATATGCAAGTAGAATCGATGGTAATATGTAAAATAATAATTTGTAAAAAATAAAATGTAAATTATTTTTCTGGAAGATGACTAATGATGCAATGTTTACCACTTCATGTTTAAGGGGGATGCAAGCATGCCTTGGCTTTCCTTGTGTGACTCCAAAATAAGAGCTTAGAGCCTTCCCCAACTGAAGTTGAGTGCTATTGGCGCAAACCACCTTTGTCTGGTATGAGAAACCAACTCCTGAAGGCCACTGATCTATGAAATTTGAAGCCTGAGTACCCAAGTCTTGTAATTGATGATTTCAAGGACTGGGTATAGATGGACTGCAGGGAAAATAACGATCAATGTGTTGTGTTGGCTTACAACTCTCCCTCTCACTCCCTTGAGCAGTTGGACTTATTTCATTTTGGCATTTTATTTAAAACTCAAAATTTGACCAATAAGCTCTATGAGGATTCAGCAGACAGGTTTTCGGAGTTATTGCCACGCAGATTCATCTCAGCAGACGACAGTTTCACCGGCATTACAGCAGGCTTCTTCAGGTCAATGAAGTGGAGATCCGTGGTATCGCCCGTCTCTTAAACACCCCGTCGGAGGCCGGTGCAAGAAGCATGCTGCAATGCCGGCGAAACTGTCGTCTGCAGAGATGAATCTATGCGGTAGTAACTCCGAAAACCTGTCTGCTGAATCCTCACAACACCGCAAAAGCCTACACAAGGAGCTCTATGAGGACTTGATTCAATTTTCTAAGTCAAAATTGACCCTGCCCCTTTGTTTACAAGCATCATCATTGACTGTTGGGCAGGCATCATGTCACCTGTGGCATAAGTTGAGGTATGCACGAGTGGGTGCCTCAATGATTTATGCAGTGGCCAACTGTAAGATGGATGGTGGTGGTGCTCTGGCAGAGCAGTTGTTGGGTGCTCGACCCTTTGAAATCACAGGGCCAATGAAGAGGGGGAAAGACCTAGAAGGTGATGTAATTAAGACATTAAGACGAGAGTTGGGTGTTAGTTTTGAAAATACAGGACTTTTATTGAAGGCTGAACTCCCTGAATTTGTGGCATCGCCTGATTAGTTCTGAATATGTGGTAAATGCGAAATGTCCCACATCTGAAACATGCAAGAATTATATTAGCAAATGTGGGAAAGTGGGCAGTAGATGCCATGCACAACTGCAACTCCACATCCTCGTAGCAGAGCTTCTTGGCAGTTTATGTGGCATTTTCTCCGAAAACAGGATATCAGGTTATTATCAGTTATCAATTTACAAGTTATACTATAAGTCTCACTTGTCAGAGTTACTGAGGAAGGGATATTTTCTCAGGATATTTAGTTTCTCCCTACTAACAATCCGAATTCAACTCCTCATCTGGCGCTACGCTAATTAGAAAAGAACGGGTATGTTTAGAGTAAAAATTTCATGGCGCAGTCATTTGGTAATGCTTCACCCTCTGCAGTATGCTCTGAGTACGCCATACATGATAGCATCACTTCCGAACTTCACCTCGTACGAGTGGTTCTGTACTTTCCAGGGTGGGTTGACTTCAAACTAGCGAGTGTTTTCCGTGTGAGTTTAATAAAATCAGGTTTCGTTTTTATTAGTTTTATTTTTATCCGTCTTCGGACCAAGGCCATTCCGAAGAAACATGCGAGAACTTTAAAAGATGGACTGAAAATAATTGAAGATGAAGAAAACAATCCGGGATAGAAGCACATGAATACTGGAGAACGCCTTGGGTTGTCCGCTAGCTCATGACAGCAGGGGTGGGGGTAGAGCGAGATACCGCATGAAAACAAGTAAAGAGATGAAGACAAGGATCAGGTGGGCGTGCTGCTGATGATTAACCCTATTCGGTTCACGATTTACACATTGCCCAAATTACATGAAAAATATATTTATTAGACAGGAACATTACAAATAATTGACTATTTTTGGCCTTTGTGATCCATCTCACTACCAATCACTACACCGGCGAAAGCGGTTGTATTTGGCATAACAAGCACATCGCTCTTGTGAATATGTGTATTGGAAATGGCGTTTGATGGATAAGGATTTTTACATCTGAGAGAAATCCATAATAGCAGTGTAAATGCGGAGTGGAGAGCAAGCATTTCTTAGCGAGGTGGCCCGTTCCTGTAAAAGATAGCGGCTGAGCTATTATGATGAAGATGCTATTTGTGGCGCAATGTTACGCCCCTATGATTCTCTATCTCAAAATAGCTGCCCCAAGTGGAATTTGGGGTTGCTTTATAGCATTGACAATAACACCAGCATTTGGCTGGCGTAATTCACGTTGTGCATTTAGTTCACCCCTCTATCGTCTGAGAGTATTTTGGGGAGCGATTGCGATGATATAAATATTTTACTTGACATACAAAATCTGTTCCTCTGAAAAAAAAATAACCCTGAGTGATTTACATACCTATAGTAAAAGCACTGCTAGGGAACAGATTAGCGAGGATGCATATGATGCATCGCAAAATTCGAACCTGATTATAACTTTTGACATAGGAATCTGTGTATAGGAACTTTCAATCATTGCCATCAAGAGATTGAAAGGTCCTGGTGTAGAAATCAGCATTTCTTAATCCTGCTCGCATAGTACATAGCCCTTGATGATAACCCCCTTCAAAGTTGGCCATTCATTTAAACAAATTTAAGGGATTGTGCAGAAGTACGTCACAGTTTTGCATGTTATATCATGTGAAACTTTGAATCATACAGAATTTTGGAGAGTATAAGGAAGAAATAATGAATATTCACTACAATTGGTCGCTTAACAGATGATTTCTGCTATCAGCTTTCACAAATTTTTTTTAGTTGTTTACTTGGTGGTGCTGCATCCCTGCTTTCAAACCTAAGGTTGATTGTTATTGTACCATCTTGGTAATAACTGCGATTTTCCTACATGGCAATAGGTGACGATGTCTTGATCGAACTACAATCCTAAGCATAAATGAAATATCGAAATATACATCACTGGATAGCATGCAGCAACAGGTAACATTGCTCTAACTTTCCATAAGTCAAAAGTCAATGTAAGGGCACGGATCTAACTACGACTATGTTGCACTTTCAACTTCAATGCCTAAAACGGGAAAAGATTGGGGAGGGATTTTCACTACAATGTAAGTTCCTGCGCTTAATACGGAGCCTAACGTATTAATAAAGCGACGAAGCCAGCCAAAGAGGATGGGGTGGGAACTAACTCCCTCTCCCACTGTAATCTTCCTTCCATTCCCCTTCCCCTAATAACTGGGCCTAACAAAATAAGATCAAACAATGAGAGTGCCCAGAGTGTACTCAAGGCCGTAAATCCCATAAATGCTTAGACATAACTGGCTGCAAGTGTTGTAGATTGGACACTGATCTTGTATTTTTAAATTAATAAAAAGGTAATACAAAACAAAATAGTTAATGCTTGCTGAGTGGTGCATCGCCCTCGTGAAATATCTGTCATAATACCGTACACAGTGGAAGGAATTTTTTGACCTCGCTTTATCCGATTTATTTTACATGCAAAACATAGGCCAATTGGCAGCACATAGACTATCACTTCCAAAAACGCGATTCTCGTGAAGAGCCGCACTTCCACTGAATTAACATTTGTGCTGAGGCATAAATATTGGCAAAACGATAAGTGCACCACCTACAAAGACAACATACCGGATGTGATCTTCCATCCTCATTGCTCGGATGTCTTCCTTCAACTCCTTGGCATCAAACGTGTCCTCTCCACCTCCCTTCTTGGACGTCTTGGGCTCAAGGCTGCGACACCGGTATCCACGCCACAGGCTCTGAATCTTGAGGACGGCCCTCTCCTGCGCCTTGGCCTTCTTCCTCTCCTCCTCCTCATCTGCTGTTCCTCCACCACCCCCCCCCTCTTTCTCCTCCGCACCCCCCCCCTCCTCCTCCTTCTGCCGACGTCCCACTGCCACGCATTTAATTGCCTCCAGCTTTGAGATGGACATCTCACTGTCCGAGTTATCCCCGCTGCTGTCGTCCTCGTCCGCCGCCCCTGCCACCTTTGCCCTCGCCCCTCCGCCCCTCGTTGCCCTCCCGCCCTTCCCCCCTCCCCCCACCGCCTCAGCTGGGGTGGGCGCCTTGCGAATCTTGGCTCCTCGGCTCGGGGCTCTGGACACACGGCTCATGGCAGGGGAGTGGGGTGCGTCACTGCGTGCGCTGCCCCTGCGCCCACTACCACTCCTGCTCAGAGACCCCTGCCCTGTGCCCACAGACTGCTGCTGCACGCCAAGAGAAATGCATGCATCAGAACGCTTCACCAACTACATCTAATTTCATTCACACACTAAATTACTGGACAAGTACAAATATACTTGCGAGTAGTCATAGACTTATGAAAGCTCAATCAATGGGTTATTCAAAGCTGGTAGACTAGAAATGCTGCAACATAGCTGGCATGATGGTGACTAACAGGGCATGCTAGTATTCATCATTATTGCATTTTATTTCCAACAAGACCTGGGAGCCCTCGTCCAATCGAGTTTGCTCTTTGTTACATTTGCATGGTGACGTCAATTGTGTACATCTGTCAGGGTACATACAATAGCATAAAGATTTTTGGAACTTAGAGTGTTTTAATTTTATTTTTTATTAATCTTGTTTCTATTCCCATTATATTATGTTACATTCCTTACAGTTTAAGTATTTCCTCGCTGTCCTCCAAAAAACAAAGCTTACCATGGTAGCATACTAGCAAATCCAAACAAACCAGGAATATCAGCCCAAGTACGTATAGTGCAATTCAAGCAAGGACTGATTCAAGCACTCTTTGTCTGTCTCCAGAAATCCCATGCCCAAAAATTTCCTTTGACTTGTCCAAAATCTACTATTGTTGCGACTAATGGCCAGTAAATAAGAAGATATTGCACTTGCATTGATCACAATTTAATACTATTGAATTTCTTAGAAAATTCAACACCACAACAGTACTTATCTCCATGTAAATACATATAGAAATGTAAACATCCATAACATAAACATTTAATCACATTATTTGAAGACAACATAGTCTTCAAGATAGGCCGGCTTCTGCTGGTTCCCAGCAGGGTGTGGGTCGAACCACTTGCAAAGGAGAAGGCGCCAGTAGCGATTGGTGGGTTGGCAGCAATTGACAATCAGGAGGCAACCCTGCAGCTCCTGCTGAGGATGGCACACCCATTATGTGCTGTGGAAACGGAGGAGAGAATGTGACTTGTTTCTTCCAAACCAATGTGGCAATCAGCTGATTGATGTGGCATTTTATGATGCAATTGTTATCCATCTCAACGATGTAATGGCAATTGCCAAGCTTCTTCAAGATGGAACCAAACTGCCAACTGAGATGATTTCCTGCATACATCTTTGCCTGCACTCTCTCCTTCACTTGGAGACTTCGAATATGCGAGTCAGTAGGCTTTGTTGGGGCAAGAGCTTGTCAGTTGGGAAGCAGAGTGTTGAGACGAGTGCGGATTCTCCTCTTCAAGTACAGCTCTGCAGGAGTCTGACCTGGGCGGTGATTCTCGTTCTTCTTTCGCTCGGGTCCTCGCTTCGCTATGGCAACTCGAAGCGAAGCGAAAAATTTTTCCGCGATTATTCTCGTTCTTTTCGCTCCGCCTATCGCTTCAGTTTGGGTGACTTCGTTCTCTTAGCGAAATACTGTGACGTAGGTAATAAAGAACACCCGTAAGTCAATAATTCTCATACCAACAATTGAACGCGAAAAGTGAAACAAACAAAAGTCGAAATTGGAAAATCGAGTGTGGAGTATGGTTAAAGGTTTGTTTACGTTAGTTTTGAAGTGATGGTTAGCCTTGAAAGCGTAGATGAAGCCAATACTTTTGGTTTTAATCGTTGACGATTAATATGGTCAATCATCTGTGTGTCGTTAAAATAAAAGTACTCGCGTCGATTTGTGAATATTTGGCAAGTACAAGTGTTAATTGAATGAGTGCTGCGATACGAGTAAACCATAAATTACACAGAGATAATGATTGACCATTTGTGAATGGATTGAATCAAAGTGGAGTCCCTTTGCAATAAATAGTGGTAAATGAACCCTGTTTGTGCTTATTACACGGGAACGAAGATTCTCATTTGTATTGTGAAACCAATTGAAATGGCTTTCTATTTAGTAGACCACCAGAGCGATTTTAGGAACATTTTGAGGCTACAATGTAATCATAATGACGATAAATTTTAATCATACTTTTGCAGTAAGATATATCTTCTTAGCGTTAGTTTGGCCCCTACGCTATCATATCATCATCTCTGCGTTCCTTACGGAATTAAGAACACCTTGCAAGTTGTGAATAGTCAAAGCCTTTCCTGTTTTCAAAGTACTCACCATGGCCATTATTTCAATAACAGAATTTATAACCAACCACCGTCTAATAGAAAAATTAATCTGTGTTCATTATAAACGATAACGTGCAGAATGACTTCTGTCACACTGAAGATGTCATTGTTATTGATCAATTAATTCATAAATAATTCATGGTAATTCCTTTGATGATTTTTGTGTTTTTATAGAAGTATTTCCATTTTTATTAAAATATTCACAATAAGGAGGTATCTTCAGCCATATGCCACTCATGTAACAGACACAAAAAGAATTGAGCCATATAATTGTCAGCTAGCAGCAGATATTTCATAACTTTAAATTATCTCATCTTATTTATGACTATTGATATACTGTTGAGAAGCAATATGTTTCATGAAATCCATAATCTCTGGCAAATAAAATTTCAATAAGGGACAGAACTAAGTTTGAATTTATTCATTAGAGATACAAAAACCTCTTGCATGACACCAATTAGCCCTTACCATCGAAATATAAGGTGAAACATATTTTGATACTGGCTGTCAATAGTGTAGTTGATATTGTAATAGGGAGGACTGTGAGTCTTAAAGGTAATGCCATTGAGAATGTATTCATTTCCATCATAAAATTGAATTGATGTTCAGAAATCACTTATTATGAACATACCCAGACGGCACAGGAAGTTTTCGTACCTAAATACGAGGGTGGACAATCAAGATACAAAAATCGCGCTTAGGAAGTTACTTAGAAGGTTTTGTTTCTTTATTTCCTTTAATGACGAAAAAAGATGCAAGAGGACTGGCAAATTCATATGCATCGATAAAATTGTATCTCATCGATAAAACTGTATTCGGTCTGGGACTATTTTCTTTCGCGGGTGGTGCCATCTGGTGCCATCGTGCCATATCCTCCAAGAAAGATCACATGCCTTCACAAGCCGTTGGAGATGACATGGTTAACGTCACGTCTCACCACATTTCAGGGATTTTTGTGGTTAAGTTTGTGAAAAATAGTGTCTGGTAATGGTGAAGTTTCCCTTATTCTTTAATTTCATTCTCTGGGCTTCAGAAACGTGTTTGTGAGATATTTTTGTTAAAAATGCCTTCCGTGTGTGTAATGTCGGGATGTAATGGAAACTCCGGGACATGGCTCAAGTTTTTAGCTTTCCAAAAGATCCTGAGTTGAAGAAGAAGTGCATTTGGGCGATAAGAAGAAAACATTTCACCCCCACGAAAAACTGTGAGGTATGTACTCTTTCTCACTGTAATTATTTGGATGTAATTTTAAGTTAGAAGTGGCTTCGGGATGTTGATGCATCAACATCCCGAACTATTCAGTACTGAAGTACTATAGTACTATTCAGTACTAAAAATGGTGATTCAAAATATTGTAGCAGCAATTCTTTTGAAAATTCTTGCATTTTAGTTGTCTTTTTTGTATTAATTCATTCGGTAAACGTGTGGTTAAAGGAGAAACTAGGAATAAGCTGCCAAGTTTATAGGATCGAATATTGCTTCTTAGCTTGCCCTATGGTGTATTACACGTCGGCTTTCATCATTTCAAATTATCTTATGCAATAGTTTAAAACAATAAAAATATCAGGCATACAAATATTTACGAGCCTATAGTAATTTGATTTCTCATGCAGAAATACCAAAAATTGGAAATGATTTGACCTAATAAGTTACATGGTATTTTATTATTTATTAATTTTAGGTGTGTGAGATTCACATCGCACCTTGTGATATCAGAAAATAATCTGTGGCCTTGGACGAGAAGACGAGGAGAAAATTCTTGCTGAATTGAAGTTACCCAGATTGGAGGAAGGTGCCATTGCTTCACTGTTACCTGTCGCCAAGAAGACAGACATTGTGGCAGAAGTGACATATTTGTGGATGTGGATTTGATTTGTGCAAGTTGGTGCAGTGATAGTGGATGTTTATCGGAGAAAGTATTGACGATAGTTTGTATGTATCGACCAGTCCTCTTTTAAATAATTTTCTATTCGAAAGAGAATAAGAGTAATTGTTTCGCTAAATTAGATGTGGGATAGAAGAGAAAATTGGAAATATTATTGTGGTTGACAATAGAAAATACATAATATATGTATTGTATTTCTGTGGGTTTTTTCTTTCCTGCCTCTTTAAAATTTCTTGCGGTGGTGACTTCATGCAAAGTAAGTATAAAATCGGAGGTGTGATCTAAGAGATAACATGTTTTATTTTACAAGTGTTTATGCTGGTGATTTGGCAGGACTTTCATATTTTTAATAGGTTGATACATTTACTGCAGTGACCTAGAGACTTTTACTCATCCCAAATAATTTTTCAAATACTTTAGCGCCTGATATGGGTAAGTTTTAGTAGCTGAGACTGAACTTTACATTAATTTTTGCTTGCATTTTGATGAATTCGATCATACTAATAGCAGATGTGTCAGCAATCCTGTTTCATCGGCAATTTTTATTTAAAACTTTTATTTCGTCAGGCTTTAGGGTAAGCTTTTTAATGCTCGTGGGTTATGTGATGTCTTATTTAGTGTCAAAATTAATAAGAATTTACTCTCATTAACATCTCAAGGTTTCCATGTAAGTACGAGCCACTTAAGAATTCTGGATGCTGGGGATGCGTGAATTAGCCGTGAGAATCTCATTTTTCGCAGAGTTATTTAAGTGGCCGAGTAAGTTTTGTAAGTTCTCAATGGGTAAATAATACTATATCATGAATTCTAATTACCATGAAAAACTCACAACCGACAAAAACTTTGTCGGTCGTGAGTCTTTCATGGTAATTAGAATTCATGATATGGTGTTATTTACCTATTGAGAACTTACAATTCATAATGATTCGTATCAAGGTTCTCGCTACGGTCGGTAGTTATCGATTGTGTTGCGTTCGATACATTTTTCGATCGTGCGAGTTACGATATAACTAATTTCGACCTAATCGATTGAGATTAGCCTGAGTGCCGTGTTCCTGCGCGCTTTGTATCCAATCGTACGTGCTTAGTAGCGGACATTCACATGCTGCGTACGCGCTTCGTCGACAGGCCGCGAATGGAATGTATCCATTGACGAAAAGCGACGGAGCGGCATAGTATCCCCTTAGTCAATGGGTACATACGAATTAGATACGGAGGGTTCTGTGCCGTCTGGGTAACTTCACAGTCTAAAATTAAAATTAGAGAAGATTGAGTAAAGTTTGAATACTTATGCATAAACCTACAGCAGTTACTTCAAGGGCTCATGGCCTAGTAAACTTGCCATCCAATTATTAAATAAATGAAAATTTTGCAGCAAACCTTTCATACATTACAAGTAGGCTGCATGTTGTCACAACAATATGCTTCTGTAACAAAATATTGCTACTCTTTTTGGCTCATAGCTTGGGATGGGGGATCTATTGTTTATGTAAAGACTATTTTTGCAAACCTTGTGTTAGAATATGTTTTAAGTGCTATCGTAACTAGACTTCATATCTTATCAACAGGCTTGTATTCTATTAAAGATTTAAGGAAAAGAGATGGGGTGCAAAGATATTAAATATAAGACACGGTCTCTGGCGTTATTTTGTGGAATTGCTTCATTGCAGAATAAATTAAATAACTTTGTTTTATTCCACACTTAATTTTAAATAGCATGACCCCGGTTCCAGCATCTAACGTTATCATCAGGTGAAAGCACCTGCTTTCACCTTATGATAGCATGAGATGCTGGAACCCGGGTCATGCTATTTAAAATAAAGTGTGGAATAAAACAAAGTTATTTAATTTATTCTATAAGATATTAAAGTTGCTGGGTTCAATTTATTAAAAAATCTGTTGAAAAACATATCTAATCAGAATGAAAGCATGAAATTTCAACTCTCAGTGGTGTTTATGGATACTATACTATACATGTGATCCATATTTTCTTTTATTCTCAGCCCATATATATGAAGCTTTCATTGAGCATGTTTGAAATATTTAGCTGAGTACTAAATTATACAAAGACAGTAGTGGATCCAGGATAGGGACAACAGGTGGAGGGTCTAGGTGAGGTTAAAATCCAGCTGTAGCGGGGGTCAGAAAAAAATCACCATTCCCTCTAGTGCAAATTGGATACCCAAGTGGAGTAAATTGGATAGCCCCCCTCCCCCCATAGATCCGCCTCTGTACAAAGATACACTTATTTATATAGCATTTGAAGAATTTATTTGTATCAAATGTAAAGCATAAGGATTCCATCATGATGACTCCTTCATTGCACCTGTCTTTTTGGGATGTGGGTTTTCAAAGGAATTATGTTGTTACCTGGTGTTACAGTAAATAATTTTTTTTTTACTACCCACTTCTGGAGTCATTCTTCCAAATACTGCACCAAGTAATCTCTGAATGCACCACATTGACATCACTCACTTATAATTAATGTATGTGCATCCCCTATACTAACGAGGGCTAGAAACGGTATAATGAAAGGGAAACAAAAATGACTACATGGTAGTCATCCCAGAGGATCGAGTGTTAATTCACTAACTGTATACAGCCATAATGTGCAGTGCTTACGAAACAAAGTACATTTACTTGACTCTCTTTGCTTAAATAATAAATATGACATCCTTTGTCTTAATGAGCATTGGCTTAAATCTCCTGAAGTCAACGTATACACTATTTCTGGCTACCAAATAGCAAGTGTATTCTGCAGGGAAGTTAACAAGAATGGTGGTGTGGCAATATATGTGAAAAGCAGCCTTTGTTTCTCTGTAATCGATGTATCTAGCTACTGTATGGAGCTTGACTTTGAGATGGTTGCAATCTACGTTAAAAAATATAGAGTAATTGTAGCTTCATTGTACCGCTCTCCCAATGGAGACTTCCAAGTTTTTTGTGATAAACTGTATCAAGCTCTAGAATTATTTCTGTGTAAAGGGAAGAATGTTAACATAATTTTATGTGGTGATCTCAATGTTGACATGTCTCTAGCCTCCAATAGTGCCGGTACATTGTCTAATCTTCTTAGCTCATTCAACCTTCACTGCTCTAACAATAAACCTACCAGACTTGCTGCATGCCTAGACAACATTATGACTGATCTGGATGTTGGGAAATATGATTTAAAGACAATTGATCCAATTTTCTCAGACCATTTAGCTCTGGCATTTGAGTTGCACGTTTCCTCATCTGACAGCACCTCTATAAAAGGCTCTCACTGTACTTTAGTCAGACCCATCACACCTGCTGGTGTTCTAAATCTTAAAAGTCTTCTATCTAATGTCAGCTGGTTCTCTCTTCTAAAACATAATGGGGAGGAAAATTTTAAACTCTTCTTCTCTGAATTTATGGGTCTTTTCAAGCTGTGTTTCCCAAAGAAGTTTATTAATACTTGTGCAAGAACACCTAAGAGGGCCTGTTTCACTCCTGCCATCCTCCAAATGAAGGAGAAACTTGTCTTGGTCCATAAGTCATATAGTTTGAATCGTAACAAACTTAATAAAGAACTCCTTACCAAAGCACAGAATGAATATAATATGCTTGTAACCCAAGCCAAAAGAGCAGCAAACCTTGAATACATTTCCAATTCTGGCAATAAACTTAAGGCAGCATGGACGGTCATTAAAAAAGAGGCTGGTATAACAAAAACTTCTCCTCATCTCTCAATCTCTCCAGATGACCTCAACAAATTCTTTATTGAAACAGTTGAGAACATTACTTCAACCACACCCTCTGATAACATTAAAGCTATGTCTCTGTTAAGCAAACACACAATTGATAAAAGGTACTTTAAGTGGAAATGGGTAACACCATATGAGATCTTTAAAGTACAGTGGAAGCCCCTTATAACGAGTACGGGATATAGCGACAAGCTCGAATTAGCGACAGCTACCCAAGGAACCATTTTAAACCCTATAATTTAAATGTAAAATAAATTCGTATTAGCGATAATGGCTCGATTCCTCTCTTGCGCCATTCGTAATTACGACAGGTTGACTTTTTGACCACGTGCCTCATCTCTGGAATTCAATGCTTTTAAAACGGCATTTTTTCCGCCAACGTCGACGTCTACATGTTCCGTATTCTCCTATTCTTCTTTCCTTAATAAATTTCTCGAGTACACATTTCATTGCTCTTTTGTCATCTCCCTCCCGCGCCTCCGCAGTGAGGTTAAAAATTATTCCGCCCGTCTGCTGGCACCATGGCTGGTAAACGCAAGTCCTTGGATTTAAAAACCAAAATGAGAATTATTGCAGATCGTGAAAGTGGAGAGTGTTCAAAGAGTGAAATAGCGAGGCGATTTGGAATTAATACATCGACATTGTTCACTATTTTAATGAAAAAAGAACAAATTCGTTCGAGAGTGCTTAAAGAAGTGCGTCCAAGCACTCAAAAACACCTGCGGCCCGGAGAGCATCCGCAGCTAGAAACTGCTCTTTTCACGTGGTTTTGCCAGCAAAGAGCCGCAGGGATTCCTATCACCGGCCCAATGATGAAGGCTAAAGCTGAGTATTTGTGTGAGAGGCTTGGTGAAGACAATTTTAAGTGCTCGGATGGATGGTTTGCACGATTTAAAAATAGGAAGGGGATATCCCTTCACAAACAATCCGGTGAATCATCAAGTGTTGACGTTAATGCTGTGGAAGGCTGGGCTCCGGTCCTTAAAGACTATTTGGACAATTAAAGCCCCTGCGATATTTACAACGCGGATGAGACGGGCATATATTTTAACCTTCTCCCGTACAAAACTCTCGCCACTCGAACGGACCCCTGCAAAGGAGGGAAGAAAAGTAAAGACCGCGTAACTGTTCTTTTATGCGCCAATATGGATGGTTCAGATAAGTTAAAACCGTTCGTGGTGGGGAAATCCGCCCATCCCCGATGTTTTAAGGGAGTTAATACTCTCCCTTGCACTTACGAAGCAAATTAAAATGTTTGGATGACGGCTGCTGTCTTCACGCAGTGGTTACGAGCGTTTGATGCCAGGATTGGTGGAAGGAATAAAAAAGTACTATTATTCATTGACAATTGCCCAGCCCACCCACCAATAGAACTAAGAAACGTTAAAATTGTGTTATTGCCGCCTAACACTACGAGCGTTCTTCAGTTCCAGTCAGCATTCCTATCAAAACGTGTGCGCTACTGCCGCTAGAGGTCTCTACGTCCGCTGATATTGCGTCTGATTGCGTGAATCTCTACGAAACATAAATATTGCTAACAGACAGACAAAGAGTGGACTTCATTTATAATTTGTCCTTCTATTTATTTGAAACAGTTTTTCACCCTTTCCACCGAAGATAATTGATATGACTAATATGCTTTTAGATGCCGTATTGCTGTTCGGTTTCATGATTCCGATAGCATTTGAGTCGGCTGTTTTGAAACACGATAGTAAACCATTCATACAGGCAGACTTGAAGCATAAGAAGATTACTTCCACCTTCATTCCGCCGTTAACCTGAAAAAGATAGAATTGCAATGCTCGTGTGGAACCCTAAAATTTTATCACGCTCCTTTCGTCACCCAATAGACCTCTGGACAAAATTTTAATTTGCCTTCAAATATGTTCTAAAAAATCAATAAGGATAAATATATACGTAAAACGTTTATTATATGTAATAATTTTCCATGGAATGTTTTTTAATCGCAAGAAAAGGAAGCTTTTTTCATCAGCAGACACTCCCACCTCAATACGTATTTCCATTGGCTGACGGAAATATGACGTCAGCTCATGCAACCATGCGGCGGTCCCATGAAATTCATGGGGGTTCGGCGTATTTGCAAGGTCTTCAGCACGGATCGGCACTTCGTTAGCGTTTCTCTTTGCGAAGTGTACATATTATCGCCGTGACGTGCTTTTCCGAAGAGTGAAAAAGTTACTAGGGATATTATTTTGCTTCTGTGGGCATCATGGATCCTGGTTTCGATAAGGGAGACGCGAGAAACTTGCCTAAAATTTCAATTGCCTCAATGTTTACATTCATAAGTAGAAATAGTAACTACATAAATTCTGAGACCCGGGGAGTGAAGATGGCTAGGTGAGTATATCGCCACGATTGGAAATTGATTTTCTTAGGGTATTAGTTGATGTTAACGTTTCTAAATCCTTTTTTCACATAGAGTCGGACGAGAAGAATACGGCGATGATGCTATAGGTTATGTGCAAGTTAAGCGTGATAAAAATTAATGCAACGTCCGTGCTCGTATTCGTAGGTTCGATTGAAGGCCTATGTTGTTGAAGCCCGTCTTTTGGAGGAGAGCGGCGAAAGCGAAGTTGTGACTCTTTCGTGTAAGGATTGCATAGCCAGTTTGGGTACGGAAGACTTTACTCTTAAGTGGTATTGTATCTTTTTTATTTGGCATTTTAAGGTAAACAAATTTTCCCGTTATTTATTTGTGTAGAACAACCTGATGAAATTTTTAAGCGGTGAAATCTCCGATTTAATAGACCTAGCAATTAGTATTTCCTGAAGTGTGGAAAATAAAATATGGAACTTCTTCGAAGTAGCCCACTTGCTCAAAATTTCATAATCGGATAAACAATATCCCTTTTTCTGTTGCTGTTCCTTACATTCTTTACCTGCAGCAAAAATATAGGAGATAAAACTATCCGCTTATTATTATTACATTTGTTACCTATCAAAGAGCTATAGGGTTCTACGGCACTTATTAATTTGGTTTTGAAATCATATATTCGAGTTACTCTGACATTGTTAACTCCAGTCTTTCCCTAGTTTCAAGAGAGAATTACTTCAGTTAATGATATTAGAGTTTTCTTAGTAAGTACCAATAAATCAAGAAACTGAAATTCGTCGGCACTTTTACATCCGAACAGTTCGTCGTTCACCGTCTTGGGGGACCGTGTGAAAATACTTATTTGAGGCATTTCCACTAGTATTACTGCACATAGGCACAATGCAGTACTTATAGCTGCGCTTCGACAAATCGACGAAATACGTACGACAACAAAAACGGCGTAATATCCACAATATCACTAATTATTTACCTCCTCTACAGTAATGCGCACGAACGCGAACAACACTATTGCATGAGCTGACGTCATTCAAGATGGCAGTGGTGCGAATTACGTTCTTCTTGCATGGCAAGTGACAGCTATTTTAAATGCTCGAAATAAAAAAATGCAAGATTATACGGCCAAAGTGTTATACCACTTAGGTTAATATTTACACGTACTTTTCAGAAAGGTCTTTACCTTGATAGGTGTCCAGAGGGCAGCAGCCACCCATCATTTTCATTACTACTCGGAAAGATAGAAGGTATGAATTTTTGAACAGATTCCGAAGTTTTAGCATTTAATAGTCTGATGCACCGCCATAACTGGTAGTTATGTCATGTATATTTGGAGCATCCAAGTAATAAGGATAATAACAGCTCATAATGCACAGTTCAGTAACGAGTGAGTCTGAAGCTGGCACTTTTAAAATCGACTTCTTAATGCCTCGGCATATAGCATCCTGCATAATTACATATGATTTGATCATAGATTGCAAGTGAATATGATCATTAGTGAATTAAATGTTCAAAATAATGATTTAAAACGGCTATCATGCTGCAATTTTCGCCTCTCGGCAGAAACAGCTGTGGTGACGCCTGATGAGTGATTTTTTTGTGACGATGTAATTGCATTCGGTAACAACGACAACTCACTATAGCGACAGATTTCTCTGTTCCCAACAGCTGTCGTTATAAGGGGCTTCCACTGTAATAAAATCTCTTAAAAACTCAAGCAGCAAAGACATTTATGGCCTCTCAAATAACCTCTTAAAGACCTTAAATGAATCTCTCATTGAGCCTCTCAGTATAATAATCAATACTTGTCTTCAATCTGGTGTCTTTCCGCATCATCTTAAATACTCCAAAGTAACTCCTGTATACAAAAAAGGCCCTAAAGAAGATCCTAACTCATATCGCCCTATTTCTGTCATACCAATCATTGGTAAAGTCTTTGAGGTAATTATTAAATCTCAGCTATATGACTATTTAGAAAGTAATGGTTTCTTCAGTTCATCTCAGTATGGTTTCCGTAAAGGTAAAACCACCACAAAAGCTCTACAATTTATCACCAATATTATCCACAACTCTTTTGAAGATCAATCATCAGTGGCTTTAACCCTATGTGATCTCACCAAGGCTTTTGATTGTGTCTCTCACTCCATATTACTTGAAAAATTAAAATACTATGGTATCTCAGGAGTTGAGTTGTCTCTTTTCCGATCATATCTAGTTAATCGTCAACAATTTGTTGAAATGGAGGGAGTGCAGTCCTCCTCCCTCCCTACCCAATACGGTGTTCCCCAGGGGTCTGTCCTGGGACCCATTTTATTCTTAGTAATGATCAATGATCTACCATGCAGTATACCTTCAAAATCCATTCTTTATGCTGATGATACGACCTTAATAGATGTCTGCAAAACTACTACCTATGCTGCTCAAAGTGCAGACAATCATCTAGTATTGGCCAATGATTGGTTTAGATTCAATGGCTTTATACTTAACATAGAAAAAACTCAAAAGCTTATCTGTAACCTGAAGCCTGCCAACAAAGTCAAGCCAACAAAGTTACTTGGGTTTTATCTGGACTCTAAACTCAGTTGGAGCTATCACACCACTGAGGTTAATAAAAAGCTTTCCAAAGCTCTCTTTATTTTAAGAAAGCTAAGTCCGATAGTCCCTTCTGATTATATGCAATCTACCTATCATCATATTATGCTTTTTTTAACAGCCACATAGATTACGGCCTAGAAATATATGGGGTAGTGCCCCTGATATAAAATCAGTGTTTCTTTTGCAAAAAAAGGCAGTTAGAATACTAACTAATTCTCCATCTCGTGAACACTGTCGCCCACTATTTATTAGATTGAACATTTTAACTATTTACAGTATGTACGTGTACAGAGTTTTACTATATATGAAAGAAAACCTTGATATTTTCCCTATAAGAAGTACAACTCATAACCATAGCCTAAGAAATAAGAATTCCTTATCACTAAATCAGTGCAGATTAACCAAAACCCAATTCTCCATACATAATTTAGGTATCAAGCTATTTACCATCTCCCTATCTCAGCCAGAATGGCTAGCTTGACCAAATTCAAGAGTGTGATTCACTCATGGCTAGCCTCACAGCCATTGTATTCTGTCAGTGAATATTTTACTCTTAACACATGTGATATTGTATTCTAATATATTCATATACTTTCTATTATATTTCATTTATTTTTATTATTTTTATTAATTGTACACTGCCTATGAACTGCGACTATCTTTTCTTGTACATTCTATATGTATGTGCAATTGAATTTCATCTGTGACGAGGTCTGTGTATCTAATGAATACTATTGACCAATAAAGATTATTATTATTATTATTATCATAAATGCGATAATATGAATTCCTCAAACAATTTTATCGCACCATGTTCTATTTATGAAGTGATTATAGAAGCAATTTCCCTCACATCCACTCCACTTTCATAAATCTATTAAGAAAATTTGCCTTTAGTGACAATGATCATAGACTGATTCTCATTACATGCATTGCAGCTATGCATGTTAAAATATATCTCTAGCAATGCAGATCAGAGCGAGACAGATAGGGAATAAATAAAAAGAGGAGAATCACAGGGAAAATCACAGCACCAAAGTGCAAATAGAAGTCTGATTAAGAGATATGGAGTAAGGTTTAGTATGAAACTGGTATTTTTGACCCAGAAGAAGGATAAGAATAGAGGTAAAGAGGAATGTATAGATAAGATTGACATAGGAAAAGAAAGTAGGGAGTGCTAGACCTGATAATGAGGCAAGGGAATTATTGCAGGAGATAAATTAGATATAAATGATGAAGATGAAGTGTGCATCAAGCTTGAAATGCTGACAACAGTGATTAAGGTAAGGATTTTGAGTAACAAGCAAGGGCAGGGAGACAATGGTTCTGGAATTAATGGAAGAACTATGTATGTTACAAAGAACTATGTCAACCTTAATGAGTAGATCACTTTAACAGTATGTAATGGAATGAGATATCTAGTCATACATTGTTATAAGTGTTGAAGATATTATAGCTAATGGATTTTTGAACTTTTGCACTCATTAGTGATAGTCCAATGGATGGAAAATGAAAAAATTAATAAAAGCTATGTATGGGATTGAAATCCCAAGAAACTAACATGTGTACCAGATACGTGATGTAAAATGACTGTTATAGGAATATGTCTTCACTTATCCTTTTGAAACTTATTAAACATATTAGTTAGTTAAATGTCGACAAGTAGTAGTAAAGGTTAATATTTTAGGAAGAAACCACGCCAAGAATTCCATTCAAGACTTTGAAAGAGTTATTAGTAAAATTAGATATTCCAATATTTCCACTGAGTTTATTACGATAAAACTCAGTAGAAATATTGCAAAGTCTAATTTTACTAATATGAAGAACTTCCACCATATCTTGCCCAACATCATACGACATACTTTGAAAGAGCTTATTGATGAAAAATTTTCAGTGGTCACTGATGAGCATGGAAAATAATGGGTGGTGAATGCAGTCATTTCCTGTAAATTCAGCCTCATTAGCAAATACATAGGTACACGGACAACAGCTTCCCCCAATTGCCAGAGTAGCCCAGCTGGCTCAATATTATAAGAAATACAACTGACCCTGATTGTTTCGAACATTCCATTAGCAGACAAGGATTGAGAACCTTAATATAATATTTCTTTGATTAATCTGGCTTTGATGTTCTATGATTCTTCAGGTGTAAGGGTCCAAATTCTCTCCTTGAATTAAGGCTCAACTGTGTGGAATAAAATCAAACCTTTTCAGGATAAAGTATCAATTTGTTTACTTTCACTATATTAAAATATTCAAACCTGAAATAAGATAACTAAGTATTGGTAACCAAACTGGCATTCTTATATATTAATCTGAGGTATCTAGATAGGCACCACTGATTCTATGACTCTGAAGCTACTTTTGATGGAAGAAAATTTTCTAGGAGGTTTTAACAGTAGTACATAACCTGTGTTTGGCTACGAACAACACTAAGGTTATGAAGTTACTATTTTTTCCGTTGAAGGCAATATATTATAACAGAAAATTTTCACAGAAGGGAAGACTTCTCTTGCTTAAAGTGCCTTTCTAAGTCTTTTTCCATCAAAAGGATGAGAGGTCATTACTTTAGTCACAAAAGGTACAATAATTAGTAAACTTCAACACTCTAAATGCTCATTTGCCAAACGAGTTCATTTATAATTAATATGTCCAACCATCTTATGAGGAAATCAGTCATTCTTACTTTTTTTACCCACACGAGCTGTATTGACTGCATCAATTTGCATTTCTCAACTTCCAAGGGAAACTCAAACAGCATCTACTATAAACTACGTACGAAATGTGCTAATTCCTTTCTTTTTCAAGCAATCTTTCACTAGCCCCACTCATTCCCATATATTTATCACCAATAAATACCAAGCCGTATGCCACATATAGTTATTGGATTTACCTGCAATTTATATTTTAGCACTTTGACAAACATATCCTTGGGAAAAGGCATTACGAAAACATTTTTACAGCTTACCCCCTTTCACTTCATAACATATATCCTCACAATTAATTATGAATTCTATAGTTACATCTCATGCTAGTAAATCAGAATGCAAATAGTAGGTACGATCTTTTTCTCACTTTCGATTGCCAATTCGAAACTTGGCTGTTCTTCTAATTCAAGATGTCTTCGTAAACACAGTCACATTTTGAATTCGTTGATGAAGTCAGCAAAACCAACTAATAATGGATTTCTAAACCTACACTCCTGTTTCACCTCCTATCTTTCCTCTCGGCTGGCACAAATCATAACAAACGCCTCCTTCGGCACAAATATTGCAAAACTTCAACATTTTCAGGGGTTGAGCACACGATCTCCGACTGCAGTCCACCAAATAGACAATCATTTATTGGATGGTGATTATTATCAAAGTTGAGAGGCTTGTAAGGATCTAGTAGCGTATAACCGTAGCCACCGATACGGTATAACCCACTTAAGATCCCATCTATTGAATTACGTAGAACGACAAGACGGGTTAAACAACACACAGGTTGTATGCTGAGCATTTGAATAACAATTAAACTAATTGGGATCAAAAATATTACATAATAATGGTGTATGGCTGTAATTAAAACACGAGTCGTTCTCTCACCAATTCTTTCGCCAAGTCGCTAGAGCGACTTCACTGTCGTCGCTAGCAAAATTCGCTCTTGGCAAATGTTTACATTCGATAATTGCTCGCCAGACAGAACGAGAATAACTTTTTCGTCGCCAGAGGAACGAAGCGAAGCGTATCTGGCAAAATAGCTAACGAATGAAAACGAGAATACGAATTCAGTCACAGTTCTCCAATTTTTTCGACAAATCACGGTTGCTATAGCCAGAAAGAACCAGAATAGACCCCCAGAGGCCAGAGGTGATGCCCTATAGCGGAACATAATGCCCCGTACTTGGTGGTGGGTGGAGTGGGATCATCAGTGGCAGCCTTGAGTCTCCTCTTCAGCATCTGCATTCCATTTGTGGTTCTGGGTGATTAGGTGCACTGAACTTGTGAAATATCCCACGGTCATGGCAATATTTTAAGAACTCTTCACTCCTGAAGATGCTAGCATTGTCCGTAACCATTACGGAAGGGTAGCCATGTACCGAAAAGATTCCTTCCAGTGTAACAATTGTGGCAGCAGAGGATGAAGCGTCACAAATCATGCGGACTTCTGCCCACCTCGACCTTGCCTGGAAAAAATGGACCCACACCTGGAAAAAATGGCTCACAAATGGCCCTGCAAAGTTGATATGCACCCTCTCCTGATTCTCATCAGTCTGATCCCAGGGATGAATCTGCACTTTCTGAGGACTGTGGTGGACCTCTGCACAGGGCTCACAACCCTTCACAAGACGCTCTATGTCTTTGTCGAAGCCTTCCCAATACACATATCTACTGGCAAGCTGCTTCATCTGCGTGACTCCCAAATGTGACATATGAAGCTCTTTAAGAATTTGTGAGAATTGAAGAGACTATGGAATTACTGCACGATCAGAGCGGAAGAGCATGTAGCCAGAGATAGTGCATGGGCTAACCTTGCGGCTTGTCTTGAGCTCCTGTAGAAGCGCTTGCAACTCTGGATCCTTTGAGGTTTCCTCAGCAACAATATCTGCAGTGATTGATGAGCTGGAGTTTTGGAGCAGGGTTTCAGCATGCAGAGCGTTGATTTCTTGATCGACTGAGATCTCTAGAGAATGACTAGATGAAGAGGCTGGGGTGGGATATAAACAGTCTACATTCTCATTCTCTCTCCCCTTCTTGAATCCAACTGTGTAATGAAGACCACTGAGAAAAGATGCATACCTCAGTAAAAACGCAAAGAGTTCATCTGTGGTAGTGGACGATGTGGGTGAAAAATCCTCGAAAGTGGCTGATTATCTGTGATGAGAATGAAATGCTTTCCAAAAACGTAGTTGAAGAAGTGAGTTGTTGCATATACGATGGGCAATGCCTCTCTATCTAGCTGACTATAATTAGACTCCGCCTGCGTCAGAGCTCGTGAGGCATGAGCGATTGGGTGCTCATGACCATCAATTTCGTGGCTGAGCAATGTAGCTATCCAGTTGGCAAGGCATCAGTTGTGAGTATGACTTGCTTTAATGGATCAAACGGAATGAGTAGCCTATCCGAGCACAACTCTGATTTGAGATTTACAAAGGCAGCTTCTTCAGCAATAGACTAAACAAAGCGTTCACCCATTCTTAGCAAGCAGCGTAGCGGATAGGACTTTGAAGAGAAATCTGAAATAATATGTGACTAAGCTCCTCAAATCACCCACATCCTTTGGTCGTGGCTTTTGAGAAACTGCTTGAATTTTAGCTGGGCACTTTTGAATCTGATTGTGCAGCACTACATTGATCAAGATAACTGATGCTTTCCTTGAAGAATGAACATTTGGCACCGTTGAGGTGAAGATCATTTTCTTTGAGGCGTTCCAAACATGCAATTAGATTTCTGGTACATTCTTCAATATCTGAGCCATGACAGAGAATGTCGTCGAAGTGTGCCTCAACCATTGATAAGCCATTCAACAATTGACCTAGGATGCGATTGAACTCCACTAGAGCGGTCTTAACCCATTTATGCCTAGTGTTCCATTTTTGGAACACCTGACGCGACTTTCTAATTTAATTACTACGACTCATTATACAGCAATATGCCACGGTTTTTCTTTCTGACCCTCTTTATAAAGATACATTTTATTACGGGGCGCAAAGAATTAGTCAGTTTTGCCAACCCATCGCGGTCATTGTGTTGATAAATATTGGTCTTTTTTTTTCAAGGCAGTTTCTCTGAGACCATCTCAAATGTTATATTAATAACTATTTGCCATTATGTCCAAATTTTGTAAATTGTTCCCTGCATGTTCAGTAATAGATAACCTATAGTGTTATAGGAAGAAAATTTTGAAACAATGTATTTTGTTTTAGTTATAAGCTTTTATTTAACAGTGTTCCATTTTTGGAACACTAGGCAAATCCACTACTATCATGTGTGCATTCAGGCGCACTGAAATATTCACTTTAATTTAAAAAAAAGTCAGCAATTAGATTTTATGCGACAGAGGGAAACTATGATATGTCTTGGCTATAATCAAATTCCATTTCAGTGAAAGAAAAAATACATCGATATCTGATCAATTATGAACAGAGAGATGAAAACATATGAGTCACCCTGTGCACTCTTCCATTCGGGACCAAGCCCCCTGGGTCATATTGGCATCGTGAGCATTAATCAGTGAGCGAAGCGCGGCTGCTTGCACCCAATATGCATCTCCTTTTCTTTTTAGCAGAAAGTTTATCGTAAGTGTTTGGGATACGCACTTGTCCTGCCCCCCCCCCCCCCCCCCCCCCCTTCTGCCGTATCGGCCATTAGAGTAATGCTTATATTCCTTTCCCTCTCCGTGTCTGAAGGCTGATGATGATGATGACTATACACAGTGAATGATCATGCTGAATGATGATGACTTCTCCGTTACACACGGGAATGAAATCATTCGCCGTGTATAGCGGAAAAATTCGCGAATGAACCGCCATGCGCATGATCATTCAGTGAATACTAGAACATGTTCTATTTTACTCGCATCATCCTATATCATAGATCTCTTGATCACTCAATACGATCATTAGCATGTTCATTCACCATGTATAGCCGTCTTAGCAATGGGAATTTTAGCCTTTTAGTTGTGCGCAAATGGAAGAAAAGCGATATGACTGCCCAGTCAGTAGGAGGTAGAGTTTCAGAAGAACAAATCACAAAAATGAAAACCCCTACAGAATATTTAGGACTCCTTTAGGGAACTGAAGTGATTGATATGATTATCAAATATTCCAATTTATATGCTGCAAGTAAGGGCGTAAACCTTGAACTGACTGTCAGTGATTTTCGGGAATGATTTTCCTGAGTGGCTACGTCTCTGCTCCAAGACGGCGTATGTTTTTGAAGCAAAGACCAGATTCGCATAATTCTCTAGCTACTGATGCAATGAGACGTTACCGATTTCAAACCATATTTTTAAATTTGCATGTTGCTGACAATTCTAACTTGAACCATATGGACAAGTTTTCCAAGCTGTGACCTCTCATAGAGCAACTGAATATTTGCTGGTTTCAGCCTTATCAAGGAAAAAACCCGGACACTCAATACCAAGAATATGGTGTAGGTGCTTCAATTGTTTTGAAATTTACTGAGGCACTCACAACGCAGCATCCTGGTAAATACCATTTTTTGTTTGACAACTTTTTCACAAAAATTTCACTCCTTGCTAAACTTCATTCAATGGGCCATCAAGAAACAAGTACAGCAAGAAAAGATCACATTGACAAACCTCCTTTAATACCGAATGCTACCCTAAAGGAAAAAAAAGATGAGGGCACATTTGATTACCGAATCGATAGTAAAGGCAATATTGTTTGCAGATGGAATGATAACAGTTATGTGACTAATGCATCTTCTGGTGACGGTATCAATCCTTTGCAACGGGTCAGTCGTTATTCTCAAAATCAGAAAAAAAGATAAAAGTTACTCAGTCAAATTTAATCAAGGTCTATAATCAGTGTATGGGAGGAGTGGACAGAGCTGATGAAAATATTGACAAGTATCTGTGGAAAGAAATGGTACTAGTGCCCTCTGTTATTCTGCTTTGAGCTGGCTTTACAAAATGCTTGGCAATTGCATAAAATAAGCGATGGGAAGCCAATTTATCTACTTTAATTTCATCGCCGTGTTGCTACATATTCACTATGTAGACATATGTTAATACTGCAGAGCCTGGTAGGAAAAGGAGACCATTCATGAAGACCATCCATATAACCTTGACTCACGTCAAGAAGGCATGAATCATACGATTGTAAAGCAAGAAAAGCAAACTTGTTGTGTCCACTGTCACAAAAATATCACTTAACAATGTAAAAAATGCAATGCATCCTTTCATGTTAGGTGTTCACCTGAGAATCACTCTTAATCGTGAGTTAATAAATGACTGAATCAAATGATTTGCATGTTATCATTAAGTACGTCATAGTAGTGGATTTGCCTAGTGTTCCATTTTTGGAACACCTCGTAATTAATAATTGGCAAGAGATACATTGATTTTTCTATCAGATATTGTTTTCATACGTATTTTTATCTATAATATGTAAAAACCAGGGTAAAATTCGCATTTTTCAAACCTTCAGCATAAATGGGTTAATCCTGAAGCTGAGGCAGTTCATTCCGAATGTGCCTTTATGAATTAAAATTGTTTGAATCTTGCTCCCTTCTTAATTGACACTTAAATGCAGGTAAGCCTCGTATGAGTCCAATTTGCAAAAGCACTTGGAACGTCTGAGACTGTGGAGAACGTAGTCTATTCTGCGGATGGGATAATATGAGGCAACGAGTCTAGAATTCACCCCACATTTATAATCTACACATAGCCTCACTTCTCCGTAGTGCTTAGGTATTAAGACGAGTGGCGATCCCTAGTCACTTGATACTCAAATGAGAGAGAGATGACTCCTTATGTTTCCTATGTGGATCCCTCTCTTTTTCAACTCTCTCTCGCTCTCTCTCAATGAAAAAAGAACATCTTGTTCACGGGTAAAAATGGGTTTTATACCTTCTCTAAGTTGATGATGTACTTTGATGTTCGGAACACATCCGATTCTTTTTTCCAAAATGTGCTCATATTTCTTGTCGATGTCTTCAAGTGATGTGACTACTTTCACGTTGACTGTGCTAAGAAATGATTTTTCATGGCTATCTATTTTGATTACGCTAAAGCCAAGTCCACGAATATACATGTGTCTGAGCAAAGTGTCATGCCCTGCTGGCACTATAAATACATCAGCATCCATTGAATCCCTTTTGTAGGCAACTGAGACAGTGACTTTGCCTTTGGGCTTAATGATGTGGTCTCAGTAAGAGCGGAAAGAGACTGATGTCAGTTGAAGAGGTACATTGAGTCCAAGTTTGTTGAAAGCGGTTTCTGAGAGCAAAGAGTAACGTGCACCTGAATCCACTTCCTAAGACTGCGGCTTGTTGTTGAGAGTGACGGTTACGATGTATTTATTGGTGCCTCGTACAACTTCGTACAAATCCTTGGTGCCTTCGATGCGAGTGATACCATATTTGTTATTTGAGTAGCAATCTTCTTCCTGTTCTTGAGAGCGTTGAGACGTGGAGTGTTGGTCTTCGATTTACGGAGCAGGGTGGAGATGCAGGCTTTAGAAATGTGACCGATTTTCCCACAGAAATGCACTTTAGAGATTCGCAAATTGTTCTGCAATTATGAGATTTATGGTTTGAGCGACCACACTTGAGGCAAATACCATCGAGACCTAATGACCAATAGTCCACATGCCCCCTAGAATTGTGGGAATGGGAAAAATGACGTGGATCAGACCTGGACTCACGGTGATCATCTTGAGACTTGGAACTCAGGTGACGGCGACGTTTTCCTTCTTGACAACGATAAATCTTATTTGTACATATCTGCGGCTTGATCCGGTGTCTTCTCTGGCAATTTACTCAACTGTCCCGATTCGAATCAAGATGCTTCTAGTGCTGTCGCTTTCGTCAGAATTCCGTCAAAATCCTTGAGGTTTGTCTCTCGCAGCATCGCTTCTCGTACCCAGCTGTCCTTCAGGCCTCTGATAAACTGAGCACCGAGGTATATATCAGCTATTGAAAACTTATTTTTGCACGTGGTATCAGGACAAGTAGTGTAGAAATCACAGTCTTTCAAATTTCCCTTCAGCGATGCAACAAAATCCGAGATTGATAGATGCGGCTGTTGAGTGATGCTGAGAAAGTGATCAACAAATACTGAGAGAATGCAACCCGCGTGCCACCAAAATTGTCAGACTGGGGAGGTGCACGCTCACTCTTAGTGCGATATATCGAGAACCAAACGGCAAAAATGAAAAAATTTGAGGTGATACTCTGAAAATGTCCAATGAGTCACTGTAGAGGACAAAAAAGTGACAGAATACCGTACAAGCATGTGTAAGAGCATGCGCACCCCTATTTTGCGCATCGGAGCTAAAGAAAAATAACTTTTTATCCTATCGCGCGGTGTTGCAGACTTATGCCTGGACTTTCGACAGTCATCACAATTTCCACTTTCAATGTTAATAATTCACACGGCATTTTTCAGCTAAATTTACACGATATGTATGGTGCTCGGAGATGAGTAGGTAGATTCTCTTGTAGTCTTAACCTTATGATGCGTACTAGGGACGGTCGGATCGGATAACTTAGATCCAAATATCCACGAATAATGCCCTTCACCTTAATGTACTTCGGATCCAAATTCGTCGAAGAAATTGAATCTGCATCTGAAATTTTCAATCATTGCTTTCGTGAATGCAACATCCCATAAGAGGGAATAGAAAGAGTTTCGATCCTCTCTTCGCATATGCCGTTGTGCTATAATGCTTGTCCTACTCAAGTGCAATGTTTTTTAAAGCTCTCGTAGGAATATTGCAATAGAATTTCAGCGGTGAAACATTTTAAATCTAAACACAACAGGCACATAGCGTGAATCTTCCCAAGAGATTGGACAACAATCGGGGAAATCCCAGCTCCGTTAGAAAATAACCATGGCGTAGATTTCACAAAATCAACCCCGGTCCTCCATCAGCCCATGCCTATGACATTTTTTTTTCCTTTCTGAGACCCCACGGGCCATAAATTACTTGCCTCAAAGGAAAATATTACGTTACACAGGAACAATCGAAACTTGTTCCGTCCCTTCCCCTCTCACCAACTGACCTTGATCAATCTCCCAGTTTCTGAGGGCCAAATGCTAGGTGAGTCACCTACTGAGCCCAAAGATATCTCGATATCTTTCAATAATTGTATGACACACACGAGGTTCAAAAAAAGAAAGATCTAACGCGACGCATATCTGACACAATTTAAGTTTTTTTTAAGAACTAATTGATTGATTGATATCCCTATCTTCCCAATGTTAAAACGCTCTCGTATAACGCAAATTCGTATAGCGCAAAGACCCCAAGGAACGCATCCCTTGCGCTATACGAGACATGGGTGTAATTGCCAACAGTTAGTTGGCAGGGTAAAATTCAAATGCTGACCCTGGCCCCTTTATCTTAGTCTAGGAAAAGGATTATTAGTGAATTTTGTATATCAGACCACACTGTGAGACAGTCAAAAAAGTTACTTGATGAGAAGGGAATTCCTGCTATGCCATCGCCATGTACTGGGAAACCACGTCTAAACTCCACAGAAGAGCTGGAGAAAAATTTTTACCAGCTTGACAAGAATCCTAGACAGATTCCTGGAGTCAAAGATAAAGTCAATGTGAGTAAGAATGAGTAGGTATATGGAGAAGAGGTTGATTTTATATAACCTCAAGAAACTTTATTTGCTCTTCAAAGAGCAATATCCACAAGAAAAAATTGGGTTCTCCAAATTTTGTTCACTTCAGCCAAAATGGTATGTGATGGATGGTGCTTCTAGGACTCATTCACTTTGTGTTTGTGTCATACATCAAAATGTGAAACTGCTAATTAGTGCCTTGCAATTGAAGGAAACATAAGAAGTTGATCGCTATCATCATCTGTGACAAAAACAATACAGATTGTATGCTAAGAAAATGTTTTTACTATCCAGATCCTTCCAGGCTAAAGGGTATCATCATTTATAAATTTTGTGAATATGACCCTTCTGATAAAGTGAAATACAGGCAGTGGGTTTCCACTGATAGAACAGAACTTCAGTTGTTTACATCATCCATTGATGAACTCTTGGACATTCTATGCCTCAAAATGAATAAACTGATACCACATTATTACGTCACCTAAGAACAATCCTAGTTTTTTAAAATAAGAAAAGAAACCCTCAGTCATGAAAAGGCAGCTATCGTAATGGATTTTAGAGAAAAATTTTCATTTTTAATTCAGGATGAAGTTCAAAAATATCAATGGACCAATCTCTCATGCATCATACACCCTTGCTTGATTTACCAGAAGAAAGATGGTGCACTCACTACCTCATCTCATTGTTTCATATTTGATGACCTTAACTATAATGTGGCCTTGGTTATGGAAGTGCAACGTCACCTAGTAAAATTTTTAAAGAGAAATTCGCCTATGATCCAAGAGGTTCAGTACTTCACAGATGGATGTGCTGGGCAATATAAAAACTGCAAGTCTTTTATAAATTTGTGCCATTATTGTAATGACTATGGAATGAATGCAACCCGGTCTATTTTTCCAGAAGCCATGGAGAGTCCTCTTGTGATGGTATAGGTGGTACCATTAAACGAATGGCACAGCAAATAACAAACAGCACCGGGATGCATGAATTCTGTAGAGATAATATGAAAAACATCAAAATCCATTACATTAAGTTTAGTGATGTGGCTTGGTCACGTAGAAAACTTCTTGAAAGATCCACCAAGGCAAAAACAATTCCAGGAACAAGAAATTTCCATCATTTTGTGCTTTTATCAGATAAAAAAGTCGCTGCGAAGTTCACTGGCCTGGATGATGAGTACAGCATTATATTTGATTTTTGTTCTGAAACAGTGGATTTCCCAGATAATTTGGCTGTTGGTTCATATGCAGTGTGTATTTATAGCAGGAAGTGGTACATTGCAGCAATGAAAGCTCTCAACCATGAAGATGGTGATATTTCAGTTAAATTCATGACACCTAAAGGGCCCTCACCTTCATTCCCTTGGCCAGAGAGATATTATGCTTGCTAAGTGCCACAAGGACACTTATTGTGTGTGCTTAATTCTCATGCAACCACAAGCTCTAGGAGGTCATACTACTTCTTGAGGGAGGAAGTGAACAATATTTAAAAAAAATATTTAAACTTCGTGAAAAACAATGAGACATCTTAGCATGTGGTCAGCCAGTTAAAAAAGAAGGCTCACTTTCAAATCAATTGTAAGGTCGTTAATTTAATTTTACTGTTTTTGCCTAAATTTCCAATGATATAGAATGACTAAATGAAACATTGAAAATAAGCATTAGGATGAAGTACCTGAGAAATTTCTCAATTCAAATGATTTGATGACGGTTCACTTTGACATTTGATAATGTACATTCCTGTGATGTCAATACATCTGGATATGAAATGTATTTGGTCTTTGGACTCAGATTAAAAGATATGTAGAATGTAGTAGTGTACAATGGATCATGCAGTTTTTTTTTTTTAACTCCCTCTGCTCGAATAGTTCTGATAGCACGAAATTAGCAGTAAGTGGGGGAGTACATTCACATGATTGCCTTTGTGTTTCCTACTCTAAGAACCAGTAGCATACACTATAATGAGATAATGCATGATCTGATATTGTTTAACCCTTTCGCATCCGCGCCTGACGCGCTTTTCTCTGCAGTAGTGGCGCATAGCTGATGTGGGTTAGCTCAGTGGTGAGGTACTTGCGCTCACTTTTTCGTAGCTAGCTCAGCTAAATTAAAACTTAGAATAATGATTTATGTATCACAATAATCCTTTGACTCAGGGCTTTTGCCCTGATATAATAATCGTTGTATGTTATTAGTTAAAATATTTTTTTTTCGGGTCAAAGAAAAATATTTTTTAGCTTTTTAGTTTTTTTGTGATTCATGCGCATTTTTGTCTCTACAAAGTTTACGGAAATAAACTATCGTATCTACAGTTTTATTTGGCTATGTATTACCTTTCAAATGGTATGCTCGATTTTGTTCTGTAGCAAGAGGTTTATTTTAGAGCAATAAAACCAAAACAAGGCATAATGAGACTTTTAATGACAATGGCACATTTGGAAACAATTTGGCACACCTACTTTTGCATGTGTGTCCATTGATCTAAGGGACTAAAAACGTACAAATGGCCTTTTATATTAAATAAAATACTACACGGAACAAATTTTTTTCGAAACCTTGATTTTATATATTTTTACGGTATTTTGATAGTGTGTGATATACATTATAACAATCTCCAGGACAGAGCACTGGATTTGACGGGCACGTCGCGCAGAAGATGCCTGACTGCTTCCTGCCTCCTGGCTTATTTCTATCGCTGCAAACAGCGCAATCCCGGGGTTTTCCTTTTCCTAGTTTATGGAAAAGCCCATCCATTCTGTTAATGTCCCCTTCTGAGGACCTGGGGCGTTTCTTAGTGACCGGAGTCCGCCAATCACCGATCAGCTGCTTCATCAGCTGTTCTCGAAATTTGAGGTGCGATATCTGCACAGAAATAAATATTTATTTATTAGTAAAATTTGCTTTATAGCTTACACATGAAATAACTATTTCAATAATTTGAAAAAATATCGTTTACCGGGGTCGCCATTTTTTTCTCCTGGACGAGATTGAAGAGTAGGTATGCGTTTACAATACTGACTTCCAGGATCCAGAAGAATACCTTATGCCACCATTTCTTTGACTTGCGCGAAAAATTATATGAAGCGCAGTAATGATCAGCGCGATCGACTCCCCCCATTTTTGCCGTGTAGTTTAGCACAGCAACCGGCTTAGTGACTTCTTCGGTCGAGCCATCTGCTTTATAGCGCATCGATTGCGCTGTAGCGGCGCCGTGATACGTGCTGAGAAGTAGAACCACCCGTTTGTCTTTCCAGGCAATGACAACGGTGTTGTTTTTCTTGAAAGCCAGGATTTCACCCTTCTTGAGTTTCTTGGTTTGCTTTCCTTTCACCTGATAGAAAAGGATTCTTTTCATTATATATGTCCAATAAAAATTGACAATAATTTGCAAAAGTAAGCTTACCTCAGGAGGAAGATTTTGTCGGTTAGCCATCACAGTTCCCGTAGTGTGCGTTGATATTAGCAGCAATTCGCTAGCGAGGTTCGGACTTGTGTAAAAGCGATCAGTGAAGACGTGGCGCCCCTTCGCCCCGCAATCAGACTGAAGTTTTTGCATCAAATGTAGAACAATCCGGGAGGTAAAAGGCAATTCTGGTCGAACCAGGCTATCAGTTGTCGGTTTGCCAAAGTACGGCACGAACCCCACGATGTATCCCGTTGCAGAATCTGCGACAGTATGGACGCGGATCCCCCACTTTGTTGGCTTCTGAGGGTTATACATCTTGAATATAATCCTTCCCTTGAAGCCGATAGTAGATTCGTCTATGGAAATGTCCTCTTTGGGTGAGAACATTTCCCGAAATTTCCGGTCAACATGATCCACTATATTCTGGACCTTATGTCCTCTCGTTTTCAAAGAACGGTCACGGGGAGGAAGGGGTGGTGCCAAGTGAAAAGAGCGATAAATCTGATAAAACCTGCGTCGGGTAAACATGGCCGTGAAAAAGTCCTGTTTGTACAGACCCTCCTGGTTGAGGTAGTGATCGATGGTAGGTTTTTCGTTCAGGGACATGTTCATAATGACCGCAAAAAATACTTTCAGCTCTTGGATTGTTACGTCAATCCACCCGTACCACTGCGAATGCCTACCGATTGGAGCTGCCTTTTGAATTATTTCGTTGGCATAGCGATTTGTTTCTTCCACTATTGTAACTAATAAACTGTTATCAAAAAAAAGTTCAAAAAAGTCCTTCGCCTCTTTACATGCTCCAACACGCGCAGTAAACCCAACACGTTGAGGTTGAAAGGGAATTTTGTCCGGTTCCTCATTTGTATTGAGGATGCCCCTCCACGTACCGGCTGCAATTGGTTGTGGGTTGTCTTCATCCTCTTGATCACTTTCATCCACTTCATCATCTTCGTTCTGTTCAAAATCCCTATCCGAAGATTCGTCATCATCTAATTCCAATTCACTTTCGGAATCCCCTTCCAGAACGAAACTACCATCGTTTACAAGTCTTTCAATCTCCCTCGGAGAGAGCGCCATCGTCGAAAATAACAAGAATAACCACGCAAATCAACACACTTAGGTAATAAAGTCACTAGAAGCACAAAGAGGCACAGTATAGGCAAGCGCGTACGTTCCTCCTTCCAAAAAGCTCGGTGGGCAACTGACTTCTAAGTATGCTCCTCACTCTTTCCCCACCTCTCCCAGTGCCCGGGAAAGTCGCGACAGCCACGTGTTAAGCCACTAACATGTAGATCATATTTTTCTCAACGAAGTAGTGTTTGCCGCAGGTTACTAGCTCCACGGATGACCGAGTAACTAACAATCAAAAAGACGCTTGTCGCTGGGCAACACAGATCGCCTGCGGTCTATAAGCACAAGGCGCGCATGGCAACATATGTCGCCTGCGGCCGCGAAAGGGTTAATCATGAGTACTAGCTTATATGTCCTCTAAATTGTGTAATTTCTAGGTGCCTTGGAAAAGAGCCATTTTTTTCCCGTGAACATGAACGAGTATTTTTTTTTACTAAAAGGAACGCCGGACTCACGATTTTTTTTCATCAGGATCTTTGCTCATACATTAGTGATTACTTTAAACTAAACCATGAGTCTGTATTCGCATGGCCTTTCCCTGTGGATGCTGATAATGAAAAATAGTGCAAGGGAGATTTTTTTGTAAACTTTATTTTTTTGCAGCTGAATTACTTCATGCAGTGAATATTTAATGATAATAGTGGGATCATTGTGGACCACTTAGCATTAGGAAAAAAAATCATGGCTTTTCATCTCACAGGAATGGAGTTATGGATGAAAATAAAAATCACCATGTGTTGCACGTTGCGGCACTTTAGGGGTCACGCCCAAATTTCAATTGCTCATATTGCATTAACAAATGACAATTGGAGGATAAAATTGAACACAATTTCTAATCATACCAAAATGTATGACCATGGTAAGTTTCATGAAAATCCGAGTCGGTGGGTGTCATTTGGTCAAAATATTGGTTGATTTGACATGGAATGACCCCGCAGTAAATTTAGCGTGCCCTCCAGGGCGAAATACCCTGCGCGATCTTTTCCATGTTCACATCTGAGGTACTGACGTGACAGCGCCATCCTTACGAGTAAGAAACAAAACAGAAGCATTGTAAAAATACGTCATTAAGGGAGAAACTCCCCTGCCTGCCGCTTGTTTATGACCTTGGTTTTGTTTGGACCTAGATGACTGACTCTTGCAGAAAACCAAGGCCACTCAGTTCCTCTTGGGCTTGCGACCGGGGAAAGGGAGGAGGGGAAGATAAGAAGTTTCTTTAAGAGGCACACCCCCATTTTCGCCTGCAAATTCTGGGAAAAAAGGTGCGTTTCTTGCATGCCCTTATACGGTAATCTGAGTGTGACATCATCTTCAGTTATGTTCGAAAAACACCCAAAAATACCAAAATATCAAAACTTTAAGTGGGACACGACACGCTTTCCCAATATCCAACTACAAAAATTATTTTCATCATTTATTTTCTCACCAAATAGAACAAATCTGGGGCGGTGTCCCAAAAGAAATTCGAAAACTTTAAAATTAAGGACCACCCTAATCAGCATTTAATACTATTGAATTTCTTGGAAAGATCAACAAAACAACAATACTTATCTCCACGATGCACAAAGGTTAAGAAAAGACTTAGCTGTTTCACAAAATAAAATATATTTGCGACCGATTTCGATACAGCGTATCATCATCTGGCAATTACAAGTATCAGTACATAGAATTTATACCCTTGAAGGTGTTAGAGGGGTGGGCACAAGGGTATAAATTCTATGTACTGATACTTGTAATTGCCAGATGATGATACGCTGTATCGAAACCGGTCGCAAATATATTTTATTTTGTGAAACAGCTAAGTCTTTTCTTAACCTTTGTGCATCATGAAGGAGTTTCACCATGTTACGCCAACCACCATCGCACTTATCTCCACGTAATTATAGAAATGTAAACATCCACAATATAAACAATTAACCACATAAACTATCCTGTGACATTTATTTCATTAAGAGGCTCACCTGCACTGGGTTGTGGTGGAAGGAGCTGACGTGGCACGCATGCCTCGTGCTCAAAGGACTCCCACTGCTGTTTGGAATGGACGTCGGGTAGTAGGATGGAATGGGAGGGGGTCCTCTGGCGCCGGCTGCTGCAGCTGGTGCACTGGCAGCCGATGGAACTACCGCACTGCTGCCATGCACCATGGCTCCAGAGCTATTGGAGTGGCGGCTGGCGCAGCGCTCAGTGAGAGGGGGAGTGGGCGCATGGTGATAGTGATGGTGGTGGACGTACGCTCCCGACGAATGGTGGTGCCCCACGTTGGCGCGCCTCGTCCCAGGACTCTGCAATGGAAACCAGAGTCGTTGGTTGACATCCAACCAAATGCCAACTAGATGGGCACACGACTGCCATATTCCTCTCCTGGCCTACTACTAACACGATAGCAATGCAGTACAAAAGGTCAACATAATGTCGTTTGACCTGTTGTATCCAAGCCACTATGAAATGGGTTGTAATGAGATAAACTGGAAATGAAAGGCATTTAATCAATACTTCTTTATTTCCCCAATATTGATATAAACCCACCTGCAGATTAACAATTTTTTTATTTGCTTTTGTACAAAAATATATATGGTTACATATTAAGGGTGTTCTATCCTAATTCAAAAATCCAAATTCAACCGTCGCCGGATTTTAGTTGTGAAGTCGGCCGCAACGGCCAGTGGAATGGGAAGCCTCCTTGGGTGGAGGGGAGTAGTCGCTGACCGAAGGAAAAAAAGGAAAGGACGAGGGGTCGAGCTTCGCTCCGACCGAAAAAAACACCCGGCGCTGTATCAAATTTCACTGCGGAGGTGCGATATTGAGAGTGGTCGGGATTCGGAGGTTGATTTTTGCTCTCTGGTGGCATTAGTCCCATCTCAGCCACTCGGTTGACGTTTCTTGGAAGAATCCAAATACGCACGCTCTCGACGAGGCTGGGAAGTAAGGCCTGCTTCTATGAAGAAAGGCGATTACTTGCATTGATCTCTCCTTATGCACTCTCCTCGAAGGGGAGAGCTGGTCAACGTTCTCATCTCAAAATTGTTAAGTGTTCTTCAAAGCATCGTAAAAGTCAATTACGCAAATCAAAATGCGTGTACTACGTGAAACTTTTTTTTAACGTACAACTTTACATTTTTACGTTATTCCTCAGTATGAATGAAATAATAACCACCCACGTCCATTTGAAAACGTGTATTCAATACAGTTACTTTCCGAAACATGTTTATTCAGTAATCATAGTGCTACAGGGAGAACACTAATGAGAAATATGACAAATAATGAATGAATGAAAACTGATTTTCAATCATCTTTAATATTTATTGATGTATATGGTAAGAACATCATAAATTGCATATTGCATCAGACATCACATACAGCTTTAATAAAGCCAATAACCCTGAATATATCGCATCGGGTCATATTGACTTTTTCTTCGATGTTTTTTTAACAAAATGATGCCGTTCGAACTAGAGTTTTTCTGGTCTCAAATTTCTTGTAATTCTGACTGAAGTAACGTTTAATATTCAAAGTGCTCCCTAGTTCTGCTGCGACCGACGTTTTGAACCGATGCGACCGAGAGTGTTACAATTTATTCTCGCTACCGATCCATCGTGGAGACGATTAAAATTCATTGACTCATTGCCGATGACTCATCTTCCTGGAATACACCCATGTGCAAAGTGTGTGTAATGAATCATCAGCATTTCGCCTCTTTTTGCGCAGAATTGTTAGATATAATTGTGAAAATTACAAATCTCTACTTTAATGCTGTTTCTGGAAATTATGCATGAGATCGTGATACAAGCAGTTGAGTGAAGATGAATAACTGGCTCTTATTAGTCTCCTTTTTCTCTCAGGTGCGTATAAAATTTCCCATGTTGATAGTAGGGAGATTTGGAGCTATCAAATTTTTTTCCGTACACTGAACTATCGGATTTTTTTTTCTACGGTGCATTAGTTTTTATGAGCTCAGCACTAGACTAGAAAGTAAGAAAAGTGACTAGTAAGCCGCAGTTACTGACTTCATTAATAAAATATCCAACAAATTTGAATTTGCAAATACACCATCAGAGTACATCACGATCCTTGAGCAACTTATACCATTTCGAGGCCGATGTCCTTTAACGCAGTATCTATCCAAAAGCCAAAGAAATATGGTATTGAAGGCATTGCTGTGGTGGATGATAGGAAATTTTACCTAAAAATTGAAATTTATATGGGCACGCAGCCAGATGCCCTTTCAAAGAATCCAATTCACCTCATGAAATTGTCAAACGCTTAGCAGAGCACATTGAATGCAGAGGAAGAAATATTACCAGTGACAGTTGGTGTACCAGCATGCCTTTAACAGTAGAACTTTATCAAAAAAGATTGGCTATGGTAAGGACGATGAGTAAGAACAAAGCAGACGTTCCTCCTGAATTTCCCCCAAGAAAAAATAGAACCTTACATCATAGGCGAGGGGAAGGGGGGGGCAGCTGCACCCCCTCCAGAAGTAAAAATCGCAGAAGTCCTTAAGCAAAATCAGTACTGAATTGAAACGAAAGTATTCAACAAATTTCCTTTAATCCCACGAAAAATGGTATGCATTAGTAGGCATAAGATATGTACTTAACTAAAATAAAAATATTTTTCCTATGAAATGATATCATAAACTAATAATGCGCTGTTATAATTTTCTTAAAATATTTTTTTCATTCACCTTTTCCATGCTAAAATGTCACAACTTGGCTTGCGCCCCCTTCTAGACTATGGCTTGCCCCCCCTAGTTATGACCCTGGGTATGCCCTTGCCTTACATCCTTCCTTTTTGCTTACTCCCGACATTTCCGCGTTCTAATACCTACGTTTCAATAAAATCCATGTAGTATTTATTTCTGCCATTATCCATGACGCAAGTATTACTGCCTCAAGTGGTAACAAAATGCTTCCTGGCATTATATCATTTTACAATACTATCAAGGGGGTGTGGATTCAAATGATCAGCTTTGCTTAAATTATCACTGGATGGCATGAAAATCGGCCCTGACACCATTCCTGCTATTTCGTTTGTAAAATGACCTCCTAAATCCGAATATGAACTTGTTTTTCTCCATCACCCACCATTTTCGGAAGAGCCTCCAATTTTTACCACTTTTCGGTCATTTGGAGAAATTAAAAGGATTATTTTAGCATTTTAATTTTTTCTAGGGGTTTTGAGGGGTGCAAAATTCTGAAAAAATAATATTAATGGTAAAGATGTAAATTTGAGGGGAATTAGTCTCCATCAATTGTGTAAAAACGCATTAAAAATGACCAATTTTGTCATTTTTTTGCAAATTTTCACGTATTTAAAAAAAATTCCAGCTTCTATTTCACATCATCCTCCCCGAAAGATAATAATACAAAGCAGCAAGAAACAGCAGTATTAATAAAAATATTTTGCTGTTTAGCATAGCAGCAATAATTAAAATATATAGCAATAGCTCGGAAGATTCACTTTACTACTCTGGCCCTCGCAGTGCCTCTCCCGCTCAGGCTTTGACGGCAATTCTCTTGATTTCGCAGCTAAAAAAAAGAAAAGTAATACTTTCTAGTTCCACGAAGAATATAAAACTGAGCTTTTATATTTTCATTGGATTAAAAAAGTATTGCTATGTTTGCGGTGAATTGACTTAAACATCGCAACGATAATCTCTTTCTTTAATTCTTTAAACTGCTTATAAATTTTACTCTGGCTGCCAAATTGGCGGTCAGGGCTAGGATTAAGCTCCAAGTGTTTGCTGCACCACTTGTTACAGTAATTTGACCAAATACTTGGTCAAACCAATGTAACATATGGCACGAAGTTGCGCCTATATGGATGCCAATCTCTTACAAAAGGACATAAAAATCTTTTCCTGTAGGACAAGAGCGCCAACACTGAAATTACTTTTTACGTAAGATGAAGGCTTGTTTTTTTTACTGTAATTAAATGCATTGTTCATAGAAATGATGATGACATGTGACCCAGAAAAATGGAGACCGTTTATGGATTCGTCAAAGACAACGTATGAAGTGGTCTTGTTGGCCAATGGGAATGAGTTACCTTCTGTCCTATCTGCATACTCAGCTTTTATGAAGGATAAGTCCGGAAATATCAGCCGAATGCTTGAAAATACTAATTATCGTGATTATAATTGGCAAGTTTGCGCTAATCTGAAAATTGTCGCTCTACTCACGGGACTGCAATCAGGCTTCACGAAATACTGCTGCTCCCTTAGTGAATACAACAGTCGCGCCTGAGAAAAACATTACATCTTACGGAAATGGCCTCTGCGAGAAAGCTTCACCCATGGTTTTAAAAATGTTGCTCATGTTTCCCTGGTTCCGACAGAATATATTCACTTGCCACCATTGCACATCAAACTAGGACAAATGAAATACTTTGTGAAAGCAATCGACAAGACAGGAGCTGAATTTCAATTTAAAAAAATTTCCTTGCCTTAGTGAGGCTAAAACCAAGGAAAAAATTTGTGGGCCCTAATATTAGGAAACTTTTCCAAGATTCAACGTTTACGAAACACCTGAATCATAAAGAAAGTCGAGCGTGGCTTGATTCTGAAAAGTTTTAGAAATGTATGGGTGACAAAGAAGTGATGATTATGTCGTCCATGTCGAGGAATTGCTGCCAGCGTATTAGGCCATGGGGTGTAACATATCACTAAAAATGCATTTCCTACATTCACACCTGGACTTTTTCATAGAATATTTTGGAGAAGTTTAAAATTAACATTGGGAACGGTTCCATGAAGATATCACCAAAGGAGAGCAGATTTTCAGAGAAGTTGAATGCGGGCATGTTGGTATGTTGTTGGTGGTGTTGGTAAAAACATTACATCTTACGGAAATGGCCTCTGCGAGAAAGCTTCACCCATGGTTTTAAAAATGTTGCTCATGTTTCCCTGGTTCCGACAGAATATATTCACTTGCCACCATTGCACATCAAACTAGGACAAATGAAATACTTTGTGAAAGCAATCGACAAGACAGGAGCTGAATTTCAATTTAAAAAAATTTCCTTGCCTTAGTGAGGCTAAAACCAAGGAAAAAATTTGTGGGCCCTAATATTAGGAAACTTTTCCAAGATTCAACGTTTACGAAACACCTGAATCATAAAGAAAGTCGAGCTTGGCTTGATTCTGAAAAGTTTTAGAAATGTATGGGTGACAAAGAAGTGATGATTATGTCGTCCATGTCGAGGAATTGCTGCCAGCGTATTAGGCCATGGGGTGTAACATATCACTAAAAATGCATTTCCTACATTCACACCTGGACTTTTTCATAGAATATTTTGGAGAAGTTTAAAATTAACATTGGGAACGGTTCCATGAAGATATCACCAAAGGAGAGCAGATTTTCAGAGAAGTTGAATGCGGGCATGTTGGTATGTACATTAGGCCTACTGCTGGTTTTTGTATGAAAACTTCTACCTCAGTGTATAAAAGGAAATCAAATACCAAATTACTTATGTTATTCATCGTTCTTCACATTTTTTATTTTTCTCTTTGTTGATGCGTGTGTGGTATTGAGGGCGCAAGCTCTCCATTCTTCTCTCCTATCAGCTAGCCTCTTCATAGCGACATAATTCTTCCCTTTATCATCCTTTATAAACTGTCCAATGTAACTCATTCGGGACCGTCCCTTGCCATTCTTCCCTTCCACCTGTCCTTCTATGATTGTTTTCATCAGGCCATCGTGGCTAACAATGTCGTTGCCCCGTCTTCTGTCTAAGATTTTTAGACTTATTTTTTCTCCCACTTTCTTAGCACTCAATCATTGCTTATTCATTCGATCAATTTTATCTTCATCATTCTTCGGTAGCAACACATTTCGAATGCTTCCAATCATTGGCTTCTCTGCTGCTATCAACGTCCAAGCCTCACTTCCTTAGAGAATCACACTTCATATGTAGCGTATGATGAATTGCTTCCTTACTTCTATGCTTGTATTCTCAGATGAAAGAAGATTCATCTATTTGTAGTTAGCCCTCTTCGCAAGCGCTATGCTACTGACTATTTATTTCTTGCTTCGTCCATTGTTGGTAATTCGGCTTCCCAGGTAAGAAGATCTCTTCTAGCTTTTGATTTCTTAGCTTAATGTTTGTCCTAGCCTCCTCTCTTTTGCTGCATACTAATATCTAAGTCTTCCTTTTGTTGATTTTCAAGTGATATCTTGCCATATTCCTTTCTATATTTGTCAAAGTCTTCTTAAAATTCTTCTCCGTCTCGGCTATAACTGCTATGTCGTCAGCGAATAATTGCATACTGTTTTTTCTAAGTTAATATTGACACCCAAAGCCTTCTCCTTCCAATCACCTAAAATTATAAGGTTTTCTTCACCTCTTACCTGTTTGATTACTGCCGTGTTATTTTCATAGACGCCTTAAACTTCTTCATCCTAGTAGTCCGTCGTAGGTATGTTAACTTGTACCACTACGGTATCTACCGGCTTAGTCTCTAGCTTTACCATAATTATCCTTTTATTTAGGGCGGAACCTTTTTCCCTGAAATTCGATTGTATGCTCCTTATCTTTTACATAATTAACGGAAGGAGGAATATTTCTCGCAATTTTTCGAAGTAAATTAGTAAAGGCATTAGAAATAATTTATCCCCTACGAAATTAAAGCGGGCCAAATATTGGCAAAGTCGAATCCATTAGTTCGGAATCAGACATAACTTAGTCGCAAGAATTTTTAATGAAATTACATTTATTTGTCATAAATTTCTAGACGCATTATTGTGCCGAAGAATTTCAACAGTTAAATATAATGAGTCTACGTCTGATCCTGCGCACTAGTATTTTACATGAAGTGTCGCATATTTATATCGCAATGTGGTCGTTTACTCTGGCACGAAATCGTAATTTTAGTTAATAATTCGGTCAATGGATGGGTAAAAAAACTAACAACCTCGTTCAGTCATTCTCACAAAAATTAGAATTGAAAAATCGCGGAAGTTGCCGCCCACTTCTGAGAAAAGTTGCATTCATCATCAGAGTTTCGGTTCATTACGACCTGTAGTGAGAACCATTCATTGAGAGAATCAATCGCTTAGAAGAGTGTAAGCAGCACGAGAGACAGGTTGTTGGCGAGAGATATAACGCGAAGTTAGTTTGCATAACTACACTCGAGCGAAATAAATATCCCACATTCGAGTCTTATCCGTGTGTATTGTTTGTTTTCTCGTCACTACTGCTACAAAAGTAAAATTCTTGTCTTATACTTGTAAATCTGGTTCGCAGGTTCATAGGATCTCGTGTATCTATTTTTTGCATACAACAAGCATATTTACGCAAATAGGAGATAGTTAACGATTAAATTCGGTCATCTAGACGTCATCGCTGTATTAAATCGACAAAACATCAACCCCTGCTTAGTGATACGCTGGTTCAAGTTCAAATTCTTTCTTTTGTGTGAATCACGTAATAATTAATAATAGTAATTTTAATAATAAGAATATTTTTATAAGAAAGTAACTTTTCGAAGTTTTCTCCCTCGGTTGCAAGTTATCGAGAAACATATGTCGGAAATGCGAGACAAATAAACCAACGTGATACTTTTCATATCGTGTTTTGATGACATAACGGTTACTTTTGAAAATATTTAGACACGAAATGAAGATACACACGTTATATTAACTACTCGGTGAAATATTTATTTTTGGTTAGCGTCTGCAAGAACAAAAGGCAATGGTGTAACCTAAAATCTAATTGATAATGTGCAGTATATTCTCTATATTCATCTTATTTTCAATGCTTGGCTACAAAAAATTAATATATTATAGTCATAGCCAATACATTATTGAGAGATACTTATTTTAAAGCAGTTTCTCCTTCTGCAGTGTAAATAACATATTTTGTTGCAGGTTTGGAATGACTAAAATGGTTAAAATGATTTGATAGTCTATTTATTAGCTGCATCACGTTTTTACAGATTTTACGTGGATGAAAATACGTGTCTAAAGATACACAAACTGTTAATAATGTAGGACACTTAAAAAGGATTTATATATTCACCATTATTCCTAGTACTTCTTTTCCACCTTCCCACAAAAGATATACTACCTCTTTGGTTTCCTTTCACTTTCCATGCATAAGAACAGAAAACTTGAAAACTCGTGCTAGCTCCGTTTCAAACTTGCCGCAAACAACACAAGAGCTCAGGGCTTCGGATAATAACGAAAAAAAAAAAAAACTGTTGGCTCGCTGGGGCCCGACCACGGGTCAGACGGGCTTCTTTGAGGAAAGCACAGAGGAGAAAAAACAGATGGAGAGGACACAAGAGACGATGGAGGGGAGGTAGTGAGAGAGACTGCTGTGGGGTGAGAAGCTCTTTCGCCGAGAGTGGGGGATCATACAGCAGCGCCATGGAAGAAAAGATCGTAAGCGCTTGAAGTTGAGGAAACACGCTCGGGAATTTGAGCCACAGCGTGGTTATTACAAAGATGACATTCATGAAACGTATCTTATTTCCAAGAAGAAGGATGAATGTTTCCTCATTTCCTGAAAAAAAAATTCAAATCGCGTTTTCTACGTGGTAGAATTACAACGAGAAAACAGGCGTTTTCTTGTGTTTTTCAGCGCCAATAACTAATTAAATGATGATTTTCAAATAATTTTTTTCACTTACCCATAAAAATAATCTTAGCTTAAACCATATCCAAAAGAAGTTCTCTCCAGAGTGTGTAATAAGCGAGCAAATGGCAAGCAAACTGAAGTCTGCAGACCCGTTTTTCGCGGAGGTATAGAACACCCTTAACCTGGATTTGCCCAGAATATTTTTTTTGAGATTAATAATTGATTTTCTAGGGAAATGCCAAGGGTCTCATTTTCACTATATTCTGAAAATATTACATTGATCGGTTGTGTAGTTTCCGAGATACAGGCTGTGACACAAATGTCACATTGGGCGGATCTGTTGTCTTTTCGTGCAAGGTAATATGTATTTCCCCAGATAAAGCAAATATTTTTCGTATTTTTGCCGCAGAGTTCATTTAAATGATAAAAAACATTAATAAAACATTTATTTCGCACATATTATTATTTATGTGCACTACTGTCAAGCTTTTGTTTACATTTAAAGTAAATTATTGAATATTTAGCAATAATTTTCAGTTTCATTGTGTGCAATTCATACATTTTTCGATGTGAAGTGTAATGTTTTAAAAGTGATTAAATTTTCTTGATTTTTTTCAATCTTATTTCAAAATGTGCGGCATATTCAAATGTAAGGTGAGGTGGGGTAAGTGCGACTGCGGAGTAAGTGCGACCCCCCTTCAGGAAAATCGTATTTCCGTTCTTGAAGCAGGAGGCGGTCGTGCAACATATTCTACACATAGTAATGAAACCAGAGCCAACGACTTTGTAATACTTATCCCTTAATTTCTCATTCCACATGCTTAGGAAATATACCCGTCCGTTCATCTCGTAGTCTTAGTTGGTGGTGAGGAGACGCTATACCGTAGTTCCCTCTGAATCAATGCATCGGAGGTGTTAGGTAAGAACTATATCTTGTTTTCTCTTCTTCATGGATTGGTTTTCCTTGCTTTACTTTAAATTTTGGAACTCAAGTCATTATATTTAGTTTAGATGGGGGGTCGCACTTTCCCCGTCGTAACCATCCATTCCTACCTTCCAGGGCAAGTGCGACCCCGTTGCCTGGGGTAAGTGCGACCCCCTGTCGGACTTACCCCAGGCTACGAGGTTGAAGTATGGATTGAATTTTTAGTTTCTGACTAACAGTTCTTGCGTTAAACTTTTAGTTTCTGTCTGGCAGTTCTTGCGTTAAACTTTCTTAAATAAATGTTGCAAAACACCGAAGTTTATAAAACTAGGTCTTTTAATTAGAGTCCTCTCATCAACTTTTATTTTGAAGGTTTATTTGATAAAGATAGCTTACTTCTATTTGTTGATTGATTATGATAGGGCATTGGATATCATGTCTTCTGACGAGGAGGATGTAGACGACATGGTATTAATGCCTGAAACAAGATAGCATGAGTCGAAAAAGCTTAACAAATTCGGTGACTAACATTCACAGTGAAGATTGGATTCTGGCTAGATTCAGCAGCAAAAAGTCAGTTGCTCACTATGTAGGGAAAATTCTGGAGATTAATGAATAAGGTGATGCCGTGGTTTTCTTTTTGAGGATATTTTTTGGAACTGAATTAAGTTTCACCTGTCCCCGGAATGAGGATACCAGCGAAATATCTAGGGAAGATCTCTTCTTATTCTTCTTCCTAGCGTTTGTCCCGCGCTATTGCAGGGTCTGCTGTTCTGCAAAGTCTTCTCCACTTGGCTCGATCCAGGGCTTCTACTGGCGTGGCGTTGATGGTCTTCATGTCCGCCTTAATTTTGTCGAGCCAGCGCATCTTTGGTCGTCCTCGTGGTCGGCGTCCTTCAATACTCAGCTACATTACTGTTTTGGCCACGGAGTTCTCATCACTACGCACCACATGCCCATACCACTGCAGTCGAGCCTCCCGCATCTTGTCTGTGATCGGTGAAACTCCCATTCTTTTCCGAATGTCTTCATTCCTGATGTGATCCAGGCGGGAGATGCCTAGGATCCATCGCAGCATCCTCGTTTCCATGACTTGCATGGCCTGTTCTTGATTTTCTGTGGCTGGCCAACATTCTGCTCCATATAGGGCCACTGGGCGGACAACGGTCTTGTATACTTTGGCCCTGAATCGTTATGGCATTCGACGGTCGCACAATACGCCAGTCACTTGGCGCCATTTCAGCCATGTTGCATTAATTCGAGCTCGTGTGTTGGCGGTTGTGCTTCCATCGTTGCTGATGACAGAGCCCAAATATTTAAACTTCTCGACCTTTTCAATGTCCTCGCCGTCGATGCTTATCGTGCCATCGGTTTGAGGTCCACACTCCATGTACTCAGTCTTCTTGGTGTTTAATCGCAACCCATAGTTGTCGAGTCGTACCTTCCATAGTCGAGTTCGCTGCTGTAATTCGGGTCTGGTGGTGCTGGCAAGGAAGACATCATCGGCGAACAGTAGTGACCAAGGATGTGATTCTTGGAGACAGGCCGTAAGTAAGTCCATGCACAGGATGAAAAGGAGCGGAGAGAGGGCCGATCCTTGGTGGACGCCAACAGTGATTGGGAAAGGCGGTGACATTCCTGATGGGCAACGGACGGAGCTGGTGACGTTGGTGTAGAGAAGCTTCACCCATGACACGTAGACTTCAGGGACGTCGTGAGATCTGAGGGCATGCCAGATAAGGTCGTGTGGCACGCGATCGAAGGCCTTCTCCAGATCAAGGAAAGACATATGCAATGGCTTGTTCTTCTCTCGGTGCCTCTCCAAGATCAGCCTAGCTGCGTGTATTGCGTCTGTTGAGCCACTCCCCTACACAAATCCACACTGGTTGGGTGTGATGTGAACAATGTGTCTGAGCCTAGCATCAATCACTCTTTCGAATATTTTCATGGCGTGGCAGAAAAGCCGGATCGGGCGGTAGTTGGAGCACTCTGCGACGTCGCCTTTACCCTTCCAGATGGGCACAGACACAGGGAAGATGTTGTAAAAATATTACCGAAGCCCTCTGTCGGCCGTCGAGGAAAGTTAACGTTTTGCCTATCTTTCTCGGGGTAAAACTTAAAATAAACAAATAAATATTCAATGTTCAATTGGTTGAAGACCATGAGTTTTTCTTCATTTTGCTTTTTTATATTAATAACGTAAATTACATTAGAGAAGAAATTCTTTGTTCATTACAATCTAGTTTGTATTCAGATTTGTTGTCATGTGCAAGATTTATAATTTTTTATTTTTTATTATTTATTCAGCTTTTATGCACACTAGATATTTTAAATACACTTTTGAATTAATGTTTAACAGTTGAATACTGTTACTATCATTAAAAACACACCTTGAACAACAATTCCTTACTGTGCCATAATTAACCAAAAAACGCGAAAAAAAATCTACTTACTTTACCTAAGATAAAAGTTGATTTCTCAAGAATGGTTAAACATAATTTGGTACTTTAAAAAGCAATGTACAGCTAAATTTCTGGGCAAATCGCACTTACCCCATGTGCCGCGTAATGTATAAATATATTGCACATCAGCCGTGGGACGCACTTGCCCCATGTACGGGGTAAGTGCGATCCCTCTACAAGATTGTAAGTAAAAATTTATAAAAATTACCACTTTACAGAGAGAGGATTTTTAATCTAATTATCATTTTCAGTGGTTCACATACATATTAGACATTGAATCTCCTATTTTTAGCTAGCCTAGAAAATTTTCCTAAGCTAGTTAAAGTTGATGTATGCTATTTAGGGGTCGCACTTACCCCACCTTACCTTATCATGTTTTTATTATAAACTTTTCAAATACATACGAAGAAAAATTATTATAAATTTATGTAAAGTTTTCGTCAAGAGTGTTATGAAATTACAGAATCTTGAATTGACACAATCAATGAATTTGTTGAGGGTACATTTAAATAATTTTTTTTACATGGCAAATAAGTAAGAAAGTTGAAAATGCACTTCCCAAATTTTGGAAAATATATCGAATAAATACATACCGTATAAGCGTGTGTAAGAGGCGCACCCCTATTTTGAGCATCGAAGCTATAAAGAAAAATATTTTGCGGCATTTTTTAATCTTATTGTGCTGTGTTGCAGACGTATGCCTGGAATTTCGACAGTTATCGAAATTTCCTCTTCCAATGCTAATTGAAAGAAGAATTTTTGATAACTGCGGCGGTAATAGCGGCATAAGAGGGAGTAAAAAGCGTTCCGATCCTCTCTTCGCATGCGCCGTTGCTCTAAGATGCTAGTCCAACTCACGAACAATTTTGTTTAAAAGCTCTCGCAGGAGTATTGCAATAGAATGCAGCCGTGGAAAATTTTAAGGCAAAACACGACAGGCACATAGCATGAACCTTCCCAAGAGCTTGGACAACAATCGGGGCAATCTCAGCGCCGTAGGATAATAACCACGTCGTAGATTTAACGGAGCCACACTCGGCCCTCTATAAGCCAATGCCTCTGCCGTTTTTTCCCTTTCCGAGACCCCACACGAAAATAGGAAAATATCAAGTTACAGGGGAACAATGGAAACGTGTTTCATCCCTACCCCGTCTCACCAACTGACCTTTTTCGGTCTCAGGTTCAATTCTCCTAGTTTTTGGAGGCCAAATGCTACGTGACTAACCTGCTGAGCTCGAAGATATCTAGATATCTTTCAGCAATTGTATAACACGCACGAGGTTCTAAAAAGAATGAGACCTAACGTGACATATATCTGACATCATTTAAGCTTTTTTAAGCTCTCATTGAATGACACAAAGGTTTATAGTTAAAACAAGACTACTAATATTCAACAAAGTCCAAACAGCATAATTTCGGAAGAGCGTAGCATAAGCGCATTCAAACATGATGAGACAGACTGGGAACTTCAGGCAACGCAAACTGCATATATCACATTGCTGCGCCTTCGCCCCTTCGCTTTGTAGGCAACGACGTCACATGCAAGATCGGATGTGTTCTTCCCTTACTCCTTCACCCTCAGCCTCGTTGTGTGAAAAATGGAGGGAGTGCGCTCCTTCCCCTCGACCACTCCTTCAGCTCCCTTCACTTATAAGCAATTCCGATTTCTTCTATCCACCATTTAGTCCAACAAAGAACACACTCGTTCATTTTTTTTAAACTGGAGGTTTAGATACCAATATAATTTTCAGTTGCAAAAATCCTCATATTAGCTTCTGAAGATGATTTTTGAAAAATCAGGTCGTCAGAGTAATGGAAATTGCTCGGCAAGACAGATGTTGACTATTAACCAGGTATGTCCTTCAAAACTATGCGTTTCTCTACATTTGATAAGCGATTACTAAATGCAGTATAAATGCCGCGGGATGCCCACTCATGGCAGTAAATTTAGCGCGCCCTCCGGAGCAAAAAACCCCGCGCGATCTTTTCCATGTTCACCTCTCGGGTACCGACGTGACGGCACGTTGCTTACAAGAAAAGCAAACAGGAGCATTTTAAAAATACGTTACCAAGGGAGAAACTACCCTGCCTGCCACTTGTTTTTGACCCAGGATTTCATATGACTGACTCACGCTGAAAACCAAGGTCACTCAGTTTCCCTTGGACTTGTGACCGGGGAAGGGGAGGGGGGGAAGATAAGAAATTTGTGTAAGAGGCCAGGGTTCCCACTCTACCTGAATAATGAAATTCACGGCTTTTTCCAGGTTTTCACGGTTATTTTTCACGTTTTCACGGTGTTTTTCAGGTTTTCACGGTCAATATTTCGCTAAATTCACTGTCCGTTAATAAGCCAACAATAAGAAAATCACTGGCCGTATATCAACAGAAAATTAACGTACGCGGCAAACGCCGTGAATGTTAACGCCGCAATGAAAAGTGATATCTGTTATGACGTGATCTATCGTTTGCAAAATTCAGGGCCGACTAAAGGACCAGCCCAACCGCGCTCTTGCCTGGACGCCGAATACCCTTTGGACCTTCTTCTGTCCGGACACCCGAGGTCCTTTTTTAATTCCTCGCCGAGAGACTGTTTTTTGCGCACGTTGTTATTACTGCACAGTAACCGAATTTCCCCCACCCCAATCTTTCTTATTAAACGGAAAATATTTTATTTAAATTGTTTACAGAATAAAATAAATTGATTTTCTCTTATTTAACGGGAAATATTTTATGAAAATTGTTTATAGAACATAATAAATCGAAAAACAATTTCATACAATTACATACAAAACAATTTCGCACAAATCTAAGACGAACACGATTCTAAGACTACCATCCTTTTTTGGAACTCCACTAGGGGAAATTTTTTTTTCCTAATAACGATACGATTATAAAATGAATGCGGAAAAACAATCAATGCTTTATTTTTTGCTAGGTTGCCTATGTCCCAGGAAACGCAGGATTTTGGCGAGTAATTAATAATAATAATGTTTATATGTCCAGAGATCTAGAAGTACAAGGGGTACACTGATATACGACACGTCAGGTTAAAAAATATATATACAATACATAAATACAAATATACAATGATGCAGGATATGTCAAACTTTGTTTAAGAATTCATCTACAGAATAATACATTCTTAATTTCAAATATTTTAGTAGGTTGGTCTTAAAAGTAGTGACACTTAGGGCCGATTTCACCAACGCCGATCAACGCTTGATCTTGGATCAACTGTACAAATAATCTCAAATCACACTGATCGAGTTTCACCAACGACAATCAGCGCTAATCGGGGATCAAAATCCTTGATCAAGTTGATCATGGATTTTCTCTGATCAAGCCATGATCAACCAAGATGGCCGACGTATTATCATCATCTGGCGAGGAGTTGGACATAATTATAGATTATTTCAACGTACGTGCACACCACGGGTCCTTGGAAGTAAATGCGTATGATATATACGAAGAATAAGGAGTTTAAAAATGAAATTTAGATTATCCAAACTTGCCGTTGATTTCGTACTAGAGCGTATTCATAACAGGACAGAGGAAACAGAAGGAATCACCCATATCACCCGTGGAACAGCTTTTAATAGCTCCGAGATTCTACGTAACGGAAAGCCTGCAGTTAAATTGAGTGGCTTGAACACACGGTATTTAAATTTAGTGGGTTTTCAACATGAGAGTAACGAATATCGAAACGCTGAGATTGATGTTGTTTATGAAGACACCGGTATGTTGTTGGAAGATATTCCTACTGTTGTTCTTGTTTCGTTGATGGTTTTGTATTTACATCATACGTGTTATTATAACTGCTATGTGTGCGGTAATAGTATGTAATATAAAGTATACTTGCATGGAATCAAATGGTAGTTCAATCGGTCAGTCGTTGCGAAGGTTTGTAACGTTAAATTTCAAGTTGTTTGTTTGAAGGATATTATCTTGAGGAAAGAAATTTACTATATTAGCTAGTATTAATATCAGTGCTGCTGTTAGAGTAAATAGCATGTAGAATTATATTGTTTGTATGATAATATCGCATCAAGTTTCGATGTCAGTACATAAGTTAACCTCGATATCAAGATAAGCATTTTGGTACCTCAGCTTACATAAGGAGTACACTTTTACATTTTAGTTTCATGTATGTAAATCAAGTGTAATGGCCATACAAATCAAAACCATTGAAAAAGTAATTTCAAAATTATGTGTCCCTTACCTTCGCTTGATCGATGTTGGCCTTTCGGTGATGTTGGAGATGACACATGTTACCGTATTTCCCGGCCGATAAGACGCACTTTTTTTCTCCTAAATGTGCTGTAAAATTTGCCTGCGTCTTATGCGCCGATGGTATACGGATATCACGGGTATAACTTCGTCCTACAGTAAGCAACCGTTTTGACAGGATAAATAATTACCATTAAGTATTTTTTAGTGTGTCAGGCATTGAAAATAGTTCAATTCATTAAAAATTTTAATAATAGAACTCTTTTGAGCAGGTTGTTACAAATAAATCTTTAATACGTCGATGTCTAACTCTCTTAAAAAAATTCCCGGATAAATCAGAAATGCATACAATGTAGCATGTTTAGTTTAATCTTGCAATGGGTGCTGCTGCAAAACTTACATACATTGAGCCGAAGGAGATGTCATCTATATGCTAATACATTGTATCTCTCACGATAAACTCACGAGTCTACCGGCACCACCGGCACTCAACCTTAGGTAACAAAGTATGAGCTCGGTGTTCAGTCAGTTCAGGCGTAATACGCATCTTTCTATTTAGTCTGCACATGTGCTTCTAAGCACAGAAACTTGGTAATTTCTGTATAAAAAGTCAAAATTGGAATAACCTAATGGGATCCAAAGAGAGAAGATTGTCGTACAGTATTGCGTTTAAACTTGAAGTCGTGAAATATGCTTCGGAACACGGCAACCGGGCAGCTGCAAGGCGTTTCGGCCCACCTCCAACCGAGAAGTAAGAAGAAGAAGAAGAAGAGTAAGAAAACTTTACGTTCATGTTCTCCGAAATGGCCAAAGCTTATTGAGGAGCACGTTAAGACCTGGATAATAAATCACAGGTAGAACGGGATCACTGTTTCAACAAAAATGATTTTAATGGAAGCGAGAAAGTTGGCGATAGATATGTCTATTGCCGATTTTTCTGGGACAACGTCGTGGTGTGAAAGATTTATGAAGAGAAATGGTCTGTGCATGCGTACTAAAACCACAATAGCACAAAAACTGCCACCCGAATACGAAAGAAAAATTATCGAATTCCATAAATACGTACTTAACCTGAGAAAAATGAAGTGTTTTGAAATAGGACAGATAGGAAAAATGGATGAGGTTCCCTTGACATTTGATGTGCCATCAAATAGAACTGTGGACGTTAAAGGTGCAAAGACAGTTACGATAAAGACTTCCGGCAACGAAAAAACACGCTATACTGTTGTCCTTGCGTGTTGTGCTGATGGTTCAAAACTCCCTCCTTTGTTGATCTTTAAACGAAAAACGCTGCCTAAGTGTACAATTCCACATGGAATTTATATTCATGTTCATCCTAAGGGATGGATGGATGGAGAGGGTATGAAACTGTGGTTGCAGAGGGTGCGGTCCCGGCATCCAGGTGGACTTCTGAAGAAATCGTCTTTGTTAGTGTGCGATCAGTTTAAGGCCCATATAACGGACTCCGCAAAAATCCTTGCTACAGAACTGAAGACGCATCTTGCTGTGATTCCTGGTGGATTGACTTCTCAACTGCAGCCTTTGGATGTTTCAATCAATAAACCATTCAAGGGATTTATGCGTGAAGAATGGATAAAGTGGATTGAGGCACCAACTCACGATTTCACACCGACCGGAAGAATGAAACGGCCGTCAATTTCTACCGTTTGTGAGTGGGTGAAAAAGTCCTCGCAGAAAGTAAAAACTGAGACTATCATAAAGTCTTTCAAAAAGTGTGGAATCAGCAATGCGCTGGATGGAAGTGAAGATGACATTTTGTATGAGGAAAGTGACGACTACCGAGAAAATATGTACGCGAATGATTTTAGCAGCAGTGATGAGGAATTTCTGGGGTTCTATGATGAATAAACTCTGATATATTTGCTCATTAATAATTTTAAAATTTTTTAATATTAAAGTTCCGTTATTATGTAAAATTTTATCATTAAAATTCTTTTTTGTATTATCCAAGTATTTTAGTTTTTTTCGTAAATTCTAACCTGATAAATCGAGGTGCGTCTTATGCGCCGGAGCGTCTTATAGGCCGGGAAATACGGTAATTAGAAATTTAATTAGTGAACTAAATATAACCTTTACTGATTATTTTAACAGTGGCAAACATGAAAATAGTTCATGATTTTTAAAGGTAACCGAAGATAATGGTATTGCGGTATGTTTATACTATATTGTGGTACTACAAATTCTGGGTAGATTTTATTAATTAATGGTCAAGAGATAAGAAGTAATGAACGATGTAGTATTATTCATTATACACGCTCAGGTGTTAGTAGTATTCATCTATGTGATGTACTTAGATAACACTGCTGCACAGGATTTGGAGAAAACTGGTAATATTGTTTTTTTAGTTGTATCCTAAAGATTATTAATGTATAGTAATGCACTTTAAAATATCTTACTTCATGAAGGTGATGTTGGTGAGGGGATCACATAACCCACAATGTTATGTAAAAGTTAGATAAATGGCCAATCATAAACCAGTGAAAGAATCCTATTAATTTTCTGAACTACCTATTGAATACTCAGCATAGTAATAAATACATTAAGGTGTAAAATCATGGCATCGACAATTTAATTGCATACATTACATTTACAGCTGTGGTATTAATAAGATATTGGAATGCAAATTAGAGATTTTTAACCATAATCTTCAATGAAGTATATTATGTATCAACGACATTAAATTGTTTTTGAGTAATGTCTTATACTGCTGTTGGATGTATGTCACAATTTATTTTACATGAGTTCTTGGGCATGATGAGTTTGTCGCTCCTAATATAAGGAAGTGATAAATAGATGTCAGTATGTGATGTGAGGTAAGATCGTGGGCGCAAATTCATGAGTTGTGTTAATATAAAACTGTTGTTTAACTGTAGCATGTGATGGTTCACAATAATTTAGATATGGGAAGTATTAAGTTTAACACGCTACATTGTTCACACATTAATTATAGCTTGATATATACTGCAGCTTTGTTAGTACAATAAAATATACTCGATTAGTTTATTTTGTTGTGTCATTATTGTTATCATTCTATCATAACCATCCTCTGTATACATATTCATAAATTAAGTTAAGGATTATCTTTTAAAATCAAAGCATGAAAATGGAGCAATCTCTTTCTTCATTTGGTCTATAATCCTCACATGTTATCATTTTAAAATACGAGTGAATAAAATAAAAAGAAAAAATTGCTGTTGGAATTTTTTGATGCTAGGACCTTTGTAATGCTAGTATGAGTTGATTCGAGTTAGGCCTGGAAATAATTATGTACACCTAAAAGTGATCACATAGCTAGTAGCTGGACTGTTATTAAAATGAATAATACAGATTATTGCAATTATGTATTGCGATAGACTTCTCACTAAACAATAATAAGATACCAAATGTAACTGGTACGTCACAAGAACATCATTTATAGTATTTAACAAAATGCTAAAATTTCCTCCAGGAGGCCGATAAATGGATAAAATTGCAAAAGTTTGGTTTCTCACTTTGAGTAAAGCACCAGATTAAGATATTCATTAAAGGTTTCAAACAATATTTTAGATAATAACAGGAATAGTAGTACTTTATCAAGAAACATAGGTCATATTGTTGATTTGACCCATATCTCTTTCAAAATTCTGAAGGAAAACGCCACCTCACTAAAAAAATGTTTGCTCTCCACTCGGCATTTACACTGCTATTATGGATTTCAGTCTGATGTAAAAATTCTTATCCATCAAACACCATTTCCAGTACACGTATTCACGAGAGCAATGTGCATGTTGTGCCTAAAACAACCGCGTTCGCCGGCACAGTGACTGGTTGTGAGATGGATGACGAACGCCAAAAATAGTCAATTACTTGAATTGTTCCTTTCCAATGAATATATTTTTAATATAATTGAGGTAGTATGTAAAGCGTGAACAATGTTGCGTTAATCGTCAGTGGCACGCCCATCTGGATCTTCGCCTTCATATCTCTACTTGTTTTCTCCAGGTAGCTCACTCTACCCCCACCCCTACCATCATGTGCTAGCGGACAACCCCAGGCGCTCTGCAATATTCACGCGCATCTAGCCCTGATTCTTTTCTTCATGTTCAATTATTTTCAGTCCATCTCTTAAAGTTCTCAATAGTTTCTTCGGAGGGGCCATGGTCCGAAGACGAATAAAATTAAACTAGTGAAAATGAAACCTGACTTTATTAAACCCACATGGAAAACACTCGGTGGTTTGAAGTCCAGCCACCCTGGAAAGTAGGGAACCACTCGTACGAGGTGAAGTTCGGAACTGATGCTATCGCGTACGGGGGTACGCAGAGCATACTGAAGAGGGCGAAGCGTGGCCATATGACTGCGCCATGAAATTTTTTACCCTTAAGATACCCATTCTTTTCTAACTATCATAGCGCCAGATGAGCAGATGAATTCGAATTGTTAGTAGGGGGAAACAAAAATCCTGAGAAGATATCCCTTCGTCAGTAACTCTGACAAGTGAGACTTATAGTATAGCTCGTAAATTGATAACTGATAACAACCTGATATCATATTTTCGGAACAAAATTCCGAATTAACTGCCGAGAAGCTCAGCTACGAGGATATCGCATTTCGCCAAAAATCACCATCGTATTTTTCCATCTATTTCCTTGCTTAAAATACGTCGTGTTTGGTCTAGTTTTTTTTTAATTACGCGCAAATTACTAACATTTCAATCTAATAAAAGCATAATAGCAATTGCTGAATATCATTGTTAGATACCTTTTGGGCTAATAGGTGACTCATGCAGCAGTTGACCTCCAGGAACTGGGAACATTGAAGGAGTTAGGCTGAAAAATGTGAGAAGAGGGGGGAGCGCGAAATACGTTTCTATTGATCTCGTGTAACTCGATATTTTTTTCGAAGCTAAGGTCTTCGTAATACAATCCCTGCGCGAGCTGGGACCTTTTTTTTTATTTTGTAGAGGATGAAAGCGTCGGAAGAGGGGAGGCGAATGCTGAATGGATCTTGGGAAATGCGCTAGTGTTAATTTCCCACGGCACTGAGCTTCTCCCAATGGTATTTCCATCTCTTGGGGAGATTCCAACTATGTGCTATTCGTTATTAGCCATAAATGACACATTGTATTTATTTCATCTAACGATGGATGCGGGAAAATTATGCGTCGGAACCGCAATCTTCAAACGATCAATGCGAGAAACGATACTTCGGGGAACGATACATGCGGGGAAAAATTACATTGTCTATAAGGAACTTTATTTGGGACCAGAAACGGCGAACGATAAATGCGGGAACGATAGATCGAGGTTCCATCGTATAACTTTTCTTTTGAAAGCGGCAGTGTAATGACTTCTTTTCTCTGCTATCGTAATACTCTGAAACCAAAACTGAATCGATCCCTCTAATCAGAGGCAAATCATGTTCCCTTCATACTGTTGCTCTGGGAAAAATGGAACGACTTTGTAGCAGTTTATATCGCGACTGCATTGAGCCTTGAACGTTACAATCCTAGGCGGATCTAGGGAGGGGCACGGGGGCACATACCCCCCAGACACTTAAAAAATATGCAAGATTTTGAATACGGTCACATTATCATTGCGCTCGTTTTGTATCATGAGGTATCCTTGTGCCCCCCCCCTGGATACGGCTTTGCTTGTGCTCCCCACTCCCCAGAAAGAAATCCTGGATCCGCCTCTGGTTAAAATTTAGGTGAATTGTAATCAACCACACAAAAATTTTGTTAGTTGATCTAGCTCTAACTTGAATGGAGCCGAACCCAGGGTAAAGCAGGCGATCTCGCGGACACGGCAGAAGTGCACCCGGCGATTGATTGGCACGCACGCTTTACCTGCTGCCTAAAATGGCAATAGTTTTTCACTTAAACACAAAATTAAATAAGCTAAATTACTGTTCAGGTATTTTTGACGTTTATTTTTCGTTGTATAGCTATATATATATTAGGTGGCAACCTCAGGTATCCATATTTTTTCCGACGAAAATTATACAACCCGATTGACGTCGAGAATTTTGCATTCGATTGTAAGAGGAACCGTCTTTTCTGTAGGAGTTAGGAGGAAAAAAAACCTTGTCTTAGACAGGTGCAAATAGGTACATTATAATTCACTTGGTTTGAAATACATATATAAAGACATAATAAATACCTGCTGAAACATGTTATTTTCACTTTCACTTTACTTTATCACTCGTCAAATATTTCCACACAAACTTTCCGGTTGCGACGTAAAACTGGCAAGTCCCAGGTCGACGCATGCAAAAACCGTGTAATGCTGTGTAGCCATAAGCGGAAATCTCTCTCGTTTTCAGGCCGCAACGCGCGAGAATTAGTAACGTCGCGCCGAAAGCTCGCTGTCGCCCGGTTCAAACGCAGGGAGCGTAGTGTCAGCGCATAGCAGGTTGTCAAGGTTAGCGGTCTTCCAATCACAGGTTTGAGGGTGTTGAATATACGTTCAAATTTTTCGACACAAATGCCATCTAGATTTAGTTTCGAAAGTGGTCGCTGCAGCCAGTGGGAAGCCTAATTGGGTGGAAGGGGGACTAAGCAGTGACCGAGGGAGGGGAAACCAAGCCAGTGGAGGAAAGTAAACAAGCTGATGAGAAGTGGAGTCATATTTCAGGTGGGGGGAGAGAAAAGGCCAGCGCTGGGAAAAGATTTTTTTTTTCTTCAGGCAACATTCGTTCCCACGCTTTTCTGACCCATGCGACGATGCTCGCCACAATGAATAGAAGTGCACTCGCTACGAACGAAGTTGAAAATTTCTGGGAAGGTATTATTATCAAGATTGAGAGATTTTTAAGGTTTTAGGACAAAATTCACGGCTTTTTCACAGTAGACGAAATTCACGGCTAATTCACGGTTTTAAGGTTTTCACGCCGATTTTGGGGGGCGTAATATATCGCCCCCGTGAAATCTGTAGTCGGTATGAAAATTAGTGTAGGGCAAGTAATACAAGTCGAGTAACTCATGAAGTTATTTATAAATATCTAATTATTAGACATAATAATGATTAAATATCTTTTTTTTAATTATTCCATCGTTATCTAGCGGTCAGCGAAAGCCAATTTTAGGTTTTATGATATTACCTGCAAATCCAAGATCTCCGAGAGCAAGATACAAATGACGGTCGAAAACAGTTCCGTGCATTGCAGACGACGAAAATTTCTTACAGTATTTATGATCAAGCTCATCAGCAGAGAATGGGATTTAACATGAAAATATCTCTCCTACCTTAATAAATGCCCTTGCGAGCATTCTATCACACAGCACCGCTGCAATTGACAATGCATACTAATATATACAAATAAGTACGTACCGTGATTTCCAACGGAAGAAAGGGGCAAATGAACAGAATGATTGCTCGAAACAAGGAAACATTTAATGAATTATTCATCATAAAACTGCATACATTTCATTTCAACATCATTCCTCTTGCGGCATATCACAAATTTACACTGTACTAGTATATTTAGTCCGAGTCATATCAACGCCAATAGTTGTTTGTAGTAACATGGAAATGGTATCAAAATGCAAACATGATAACACTTCCATAATTATTGCTCGAGGAATTGGTATTAGAAACCATAAAGTATGTCACACGAGTTCACAATCACAACACTCGCGATGATTCCTTCCATGACATCCGCATAATCTAGAAAACAGCTGTTTTCCTCAACGGATGTATTTTAAATGGCCTAAAATGTGATTTCAAGTGACAAAAATGTTTTATAATTAAATAATTACCCATGTGGACAACTGTGGATTAACTGTGGACATCGTAGAATTACGGTGAGCAATGAGACAAACGATGTAAACAAGCCGTGGCTGAAGATGAACATACTAGTAAAAATAATTTCGTCACCACTAATCATAAGAGTATAATCATTATAGGTGTAGGTGAACGAATAGTGCGTAGCGGACGAAGTCCTCTTCAAGACAATTATACTTGTAAATTCCGATATATTAAGCTCAAAAATTGGCGATATTCTTCCGTCGTCGACTGTTGAACCCTTGAATATAGACGCTTATTTACTTAGGCTAGAAAATATCCGATAGAAAAAGAGCAAAATCTCCAAACACAAGCCACATCGTATTTTTAACTTCTTCCCGGGTTGCCGAGTATCCTGCTGCGTTTTCGGAGTGTCTCATTTGTTTATTGCAAAGAATCGAGAAATATGATTGGACGTGTACAAAACTCCACCCCTGGTATGGGCCACTATCGGAATAACGCCAGCCAAATGCTGGCATTATTGTCGATGCTATAAAGCGACCCCAAATTCCGCTTAGGGGCCGCTATTTTGAGATAGTGAATCGGGGGGGCGTAATATTGCGCCAGAAATAGCATCTTCGTCGTGATAGCGGAGCCGCTATCTGTTACAGAATAGCCCTGATAGTATGTCTCTCTTCTTTTATGCCGACAGGAGCAAGGTTCCAACCGGAAAACAACAGGAGAAACATCTTCCATTATTGGAGAAGTAAAGAGAGAAACCTTATTATCAACATTGATTGTTTTCCTACAAGAGACGTTTCAACATTTCTCAATGTGTGTGAAGTATTGGTTCACTTGCGTGAATTCCCAAAAATGACATGCAAAAACCTGTACCTTGACCTCATTTAGTTTTCGTGTTCTTTTCTCCGCCGTATTGAAAGTTATGCAAAGGATCATTGACATAGAGAAAAGATTTTCTTAGTTTTAGAACTAAAAATAGTCGTGCCATAATCGTAAATAAATATAGTGTGGAAAGAGCAAAGAAAATAATTTCAATTGAAAATTCAGCAGAGAAGAAGAGAGAGAATTATATGCACGGCACCATTTCCCCGATAGTGGAAGATACTTCTTCAGCCTCTCTCCGGTTAAAAACTTACCCCCGTTGCAGGTAAATATGAACCATGCCCTTCTCCACAGTCGGAGAACGTTCCCAGTGGGGGGGGGGGGTTGGAATGAGGAAAGAAGTGTGGTCAGCATAACGAGGGGTGAAGGGGCAGGAGAAAGAAGGGTGGGGAAAGGGCCTTCAGCTCTGCCTCAGTCTACGTTTGGGTGGCGTATTTTTTTACGACGCACTCAAGCTCAGTCACCTTAGGGAGGGAGTGAATGGGAAATGCTGAGGAAGGAGGGGTTTGGGATGCGTAAGGTGGGTGTCAGCAAGATCAGCAGAAGGCTGCGGGAGGGAGTAAACAAAGACTTTGGAAAGAAAGATCTCTCGGCATGAGAGAACGGGGAGGCACGCGAGAGGAAAGTTCATTTTTCATCCGCTGCAGCTTCCTGAAGGTATAACGTAACGAATCAACCATAGCCGTGATATCGTAGCAGTAGAATTTCTAGTATGCTAGTTGTATCAATTACCAACCTCGAGAACATTTTCATGATGCGCTATCAAAGGGAATTCGGCCGATTTCCAGCAATTTGCAATGTAGTGGAGGAAATCAAGTACGTCTTTGAACCGTGTTTCTGCGATGAAAAATAACAATTTTATTAACTTGGCCATTTTATCAATGTTAACAAAATCGTTATTTCTCATCGCAGAAACACGGTTCAGAGACGTACTTGATTGCCTGATTGGCAGGAGTGAGATGCAAACAATTATTTTTTGATGATGGCATTGATTGATAGATTTTCAAAATGCAGTCAGAGCGGTCACTTTTGGGGAGAGAGGCCCCCGCTCAGAGGGTCGAGGCGAGGGGCCAGCAAGGGTGAGCTCGTCGAGGAAAGGGTCCCAGATTAGGGACCCTTCAAAGTGCTTCGGCGAAAAGTAGTCAAGTAGTCTTCGAAGTATGTTCACAGCAGCCTGCCTTGCGAACGTACCAGGTACGTTCACAGCAGTGCAAAGGGTTAAGTAGGAGTGTACGAAATACCCCGCACGACCTTCCTGACACGTTAAACTACGAAGTATTGTCGATGCGATGTTTGCGAATAGGCACGTAAATAGGGGTATTATGGCAGTCGCGATATTTTTACTGAACTCCTACTTCCCTTAAATTCCCTCCATGAGGTTTTAGGCGAACCCTTTCTGTCCAAAGTTGCACTATCATTTACGATTTCACACTTTTGACGGACCACAGTCGGAAGCACTGATTTTCTTTAGCTAACTACGCCGGCGTAACTAGTTTTGTTGACAAATATTTCGCCGTAGTTCGTATAAACGAATGCCATTTGCTCCTGGGGACCGAGCTGAGGTTTGTAATTTCAAAACATTTTGTATTATCGAAACTTCGTATAATCGAATAGTGCCATGTATTTAGCATAGGCTTTTCGCCAGGACCGCAATATCACTTCGTATAATAAAAAACTTGGCAAAATCCTGCTTCTTATAATCGAGAGTTTACTGTACATAGGGCATGTCAAAAAAAAAATATATATATATACATAAATACAATCAATGTGTAGATGCCAGATAGTCTTTTACTGAGTAAAAGCATTTATCTAGAAGATAAGAGCTAACTTTTTGTTTGAACACTGAAAACCTTTCTTCCTTTTTAATATTTAGTGGCAGATTGTTATATAACTTAATACACATTGCATGGGGCCCTTTCGAAGTTGCACTTAGGTTTGACATTAAAACATGCACATCATCACAACTTCTTGTCTTATATGAATGATAAAATGTATTAGTTTTAAAATCAGTAAGGTGTTTCCTAGTATACAGCACAGCCATATAAATATACACAGAATGAAAAGTTAGAATTCCCAGTCTCTGAAAAAGAGGTTTACAATGTGCCCTATAAGACTTGTTACACATGGACCTAGTTAACTTTTTTTGAATTAAGAATATATTCTTTGCTCTAGAGGAATTTCCCCATAGTATGACGCCATAAGAGATTGGGAATAGAAGATACCGTAGTACAGAGTTTTGGGCACATTTAGGCTGACAGTATGCTTCAAAACAGATACAAGATAAAACATTGAGTTCAACTTTTTGGACAATTTTGTGACATGTGCATCCCATTTCAGATGCTGATCCACATGAATTCCTAGGAATTTTAACTCTTCTACCACATTGAAGCAATTATTTATAAAAAGCTGGGAGTGATTCACATGTCTGTTGCTCTCAGCTGAAAAGATAACAGCTTGCGTTTCAGCGTAGCAATTTCAACGTGTTTTCCTTCACATATATGGCGAGTTACGTTTGCACTATTACACGCCTGAACTCTAATTGTGACATGCAATGCCCAGATTTCCGCTTGTGAACAGCTACACCCATAAGCCAAGAAAAAATAGTCCACCACCACCACCAAAACGGATTGACTTCCCACAATTTGTCTTTCATGTCAGGCATTGTATTGTCTGCACAGTGAAGGTATCTACTATCACAAGGGACCTATTCCTACGCTAGGCTACGGTAACCATTGAGTTGTGAACATCCCCTGAATCTTCCCAAGAGCATCGCTTGGATGGACACCTGTTACTACCTCATAACAGTTAAATTCCAATGAAAATTTTCATCTCCTATTTACTGATGCTAGGAGATGAAAAAACAATAGACGTAGCATAATTATCTGATTATTCCATTAGAAAAAAAGAATGTCATCCGAAAAAACTATTTCAAAAATTTCTACACTTGATTTATCCCTCTATTCAGGAAGATCTATTTAGGGGAATAACCTATTTCTTACAAAATGACCTTCCCGTCGCAAATTGGCTGCTTTTTACTTTTTTCCGTTGGAGACGTGATTTAGGCTTCGTTGACTTGGAATCCTTTTCCTTATGTGTAACTGGTACCGAAATTCTTCCAGACTTCTCTTGAAATTCTTAAGAATTATCATTATCAAGCCGCAAAACAAGCTCCACTCTTGCCAGAGGTGGTCTTCCCGTTCAATTTTCCAGAAGTCCACCAGCCTGGTCATCTGCAATGTCCTCATCAGAGACTACTGCTGCTTCTGGCGGCTCAAGGTGTATTGGGTACACTTCATGAAAGTCTTCATTTTCCGGGAGCTCTTTGGCTTCACGCAGTGCAATATGTCCGAGCTATCAATATCACTTAGAATAAAAACTTTAATCAAACGCAATCATCAGAATAAAAGTTAATAAATGCAAATTTATCGATTAATTGATAAATATAAATCTTTTGGCGAGAATGTGAAGGAAAACACATTGAAATTGCAATAAATTCTGACTAGAGCATATAATTTGCAACTTTGAAGATTTGTATAGGGATCCGCCCAATGTGACATTTATGTCACAGTACCATTTATCAGAGAATATTACAGAAATGGAAAGCAATACCAAACATTTTAAAGTATTATTAATAATTTTGCATCATTATGTTGATATATACCAAAAATTGTCGCCGCAGCGCATATAATTGACGAAAAAATTAAATACTTACACAAAGCGAACGTCCATCTTTAGTGTCTAGGGAAGGCGCCTATGTACAGGGGTACTTAAAGGATAGGTCTTCACTCTCACTTGACAATTCTTACCCTAAATTGAAGCACATAGCTTCCTCTTTCTAATGAAGTATATAACACAACAAAGTACCGTGCCTGAGCGATGCAAGAGCCATTACAGTGGAGCGATACAGGGTGTGACATTTTTGTTACATTGGGCGGATCCAGGTTAACACTCGCAAACTGTAGCTCCAATTTATATTATATTTTTTCAAGAGCCTCTCCAAGTGTTGACATTTATAAAGTCAAATACAATATATAAAAAGACTCATATAAATACACTAACCAACTAAAAACTTAATAATGATTACATTCACTCAGCGATTCAACCTGAATATTGGTTTTGCATTGGTATTTTTTTGTATTGTAATTTGGTAATAGGGTAGTTTCCTTCATCAAAGAAAACAAAAGGCATATATTTATGGTAGTAGGAATTTCAGAAATGAAGAGCATATAAAATGTAAATGTTTGTGAACAACAACATGCAAAAAAATTATAGAAATAAATTCACCATCTCAATCGATTTGATTAACACAAACATTCTCCCGCATACTGTATTTGATAAACCCCGAAAATAGGGTATTCTCGTGCCATTCCTAAAGTAATCGACCGAGTTTTTCAGACCACTCGTACAAATGTAAATGTTTTACCTTTCATGGAAATTTTTTACCTTTTGAAAGCATATCACTAGTTTCACTTGTCTGGACAATGTCCCCAAGTCCCCAACAATGGGGGAAATGAGGGCTTTGACTCAGGCACACCATCAATAGATGACATTTCAGCCAATCACAAGAAGTATCTCCGGAAAGGCTCGTCAACGGGTTGGTTGAGGTTCAAAGTTTTGACTTAAAACTTTATGTTGCATACTTGAAACAAATCCTGTATTATTGTTGAAAAGCAATACTGTAATGAATAATGTGTTATCCAAGACAAAAAGTTGGTTTTGGACTGTTACATTCTGTTAGAGAAGCAATAAATATCTAATACACATAACATCAAATATTTTGTAACCATTAATGAATGGATAACTCAAAATCCGTGATAACGTGATGGCGTAACTTTTTCGCATCGTTAGTATCGCATATAATACTAACGAATGTTATCTTATTCCTAGAGGTGCACTGAGTCGCTTTTGTATACACCTTCTTATGTTCTAGCCTAGCAGTAAGTGATTAACATTCTTGATTAACAACTTGATCTTGGTCTCCCATGTCATCGAGGGAAGTGGATGCGGATGACATGGGAGCCCCAATTTTAAGATCGGAATTTGATGCGGCTGTAAGAGACCTCAGGATACATAAAGCGTCTGGCATTGATGACATTCCTGCAGAGCTAATTAAAAATTCAGGAGAGAAGACATTGAACCAGCTATACATAATCATTAGTGAAATGTATACGACAGATGAGATACCAAAGGATTTCGAGAAGAACATTACAATCCCTATTCCTAAGAAGAAAAGAGCGGAGAAGTGCGAAGATTTTAGGACCATAAGCCTTACTACGCATGCATCAAAGATACTGACAAGGATCGTCTATAGAAGAATAGAACGAAAAGCAGAAGAGTACTTGGATGAGGACCAATTTGGATTCAGAAAAAACAAAGGCACAAGGGAAGCAATATTGGCCCTAAGACTGCTCATAGAAAAGAGAATGGAAAAGAACAAGCCAACATTCGTTGCGTTTGTGGACTTAGAGAAAGCATTTGACAACATGGATTGGAGCACAATGCTTGGAATCCTAAAGGAAATTGGGGTTCTTTATAATGACAGAAGAATCATCCACAGTTTATACAAAAACCAAGTAGCCGTGATAAAATCAGGGCCCAGCTGTGAAGAAGCAAGAATTAAGAAAGGAGTGCGACAAGGCTGTACATTGTCACCCGTAATTTTCAACGTTTACATTGAAAAAGCCATTAATGAAATCAAAGAAAAGGAATTGGGAGTGAATATCCATGGAGAAAAAATTAGCATGCTAAGATTTGCCGATGACAAAGCCGTTATAGCAGAAACAGAGAAGGATTTGAAAAATATTCTGGTTAATATGGGTAGGGTAATGAGTAGATATCAACTGAAAATAAGCACGAAGAAAACCAAGATCTTAGTATGCAGCAGAAGAGAAGAAGTCAAGACCAACATTAAAATAGGGAGGCAAAAACTGATAGAGGTGGATGAATTCTGTTATTTGGGAAGCAAGATAACTAGTGATGGGAGAAGCAAGAAAGAAATTATCAGCAGAATAGCCCAGGCGAAGAGAGCATTCCACCAAAAGAGAGACCTGCTTACAGCAGGAAACTTAAATATGAAAGTAAAGAAACAATTCATAAGAACCTACATCTGGAGTATGCTCCTATACGGAAGTGAGGCATGGACAATGACCGCAGCGGAGAAAGCAAGGATAAGGAAAGAAGCCTTTGAAATGTGGTGCTACAGAAGAATGATGAAAATCAAATGGATCGACCGAGTTAGTAACGAGGAAGTCCTAAGAAGGGTAGGAGAGAAGAGAAGCCTCATGAAAACCTTAATAAGAAGACGGAACAACCTTATAGGCCACATCTTGAGACATGATGGCCTGATGAAGACAATCGTCGAAGGACAGGTGGAAGGCAAGAATGGAAAAGGAAGACTCCGAACAAAATATATGGAACAAGTAAAGAGAGATGTGAAAGAGAAGAAATACGTAGGAGTGAAAAGATTAGCTGATAGGAGAACTGAGTGGAGAGCTGCGTCAAACCAATCCTAGAATTGTTGACCAGTGATGATGATGATCACAAGGCATTATGCTCATTCTGAGGAAGCCAATGGACATTATAACGGAATGGGCTATTACTCATCACGCTATAATGCAAACAAATCAAGGTTATCACCACCCTTATTCCCAAAAATATAATCCTCTTGCTGATGAATACCTCTCGTGTTCCTTTGCAGCGACGCACTTAAGAATTGATTACCAAATACTTTTACTGCTATGGTTACCAACTGTGGTAAAGAGGCTATGACCATTATGATATACGATGAGATAAGATGATAGACAAGATGGCGTCCTTGTCATACTCGCCTAACTGTGGCTCCTGCCAAACTTCAATTAATTTGAGCGAAAATTTTATTTCTTGCGGTTTTTGCTGTATCGTTTTCCACCTTAAGTGCTCTAAGTTGAGTGAAATCTACTTCAAGGCCTTATATGAAGCTAACTACTTCTTTTGGAAATGTTTTCGTTGCCGCCTAAGCACGTTTTCTCTCGCCTTCATGGCCGGAGACATTAAACATCTTAAGTCAGAATTGGCTTCTCTGAAAGATGTGTTTGGATCAAAAGAGCACAAAACTGCGGCAAAGGTTGGTAAAAGGGTGACCTTTGCTAATGCTGTTACCTCCTACGCATCTAACGCATACGCTCAAGAATCTTCTGTGCCAGTAATTGTGTTGCCTACCACAGACGCTCGAGAATCTTCTGAGCCTGTAAATGTGTCGTTTGATGCATTATCATCCCAAGTTGTCACGAAAAACACCGGGGACGACGCTAACACCTTGCACAGCGACGCAAACAATATCAGTGACGAAGGTTTTCGTATAGTTTCTTCCAAGAAACAAAGGCGAAAGCGGGCGAACGTTGTTGTCAGCAACAACTCTGTAGCAGGCTCGAACTGCCCGTTTGCTGGAGTTCCTCGTCGTATGAATATTTTTATCGGACGTGTTTCTCCAGGAACTTCTCCTGATGACATACTGAAATTTCTTTCAGTAAAATTCCCTGTGAACGACTTCACGTGTGAGCAATTGCAATCGAATGACGTTCTTAGTTCTTTCAAATTAAATATTCCAGTTACCCTACGAAATGAGGTACATACTACACAGTGCTGTGTGGCCCAAAGATGTTTTATTGGTAACTTTTACCCTCCTAAAATTCCTTTCAACTCTCCAAACGTCAGTGCAACCTTGAAAACGCCGCTTAATGCCTCTGCAGTGGCAAGCCCCAGTGTTCCTAGTGTGTGTAGTAGGCATGTCACAAGGAATCAAGCTGCTGCCTGCTATGTAATAAGGTCCTGACAAGCGGGGATTTCAGCAACTGAGGATCTTAATAGGAATATCGGTCCCCAGCAAACTAAGGAAACCACGCCTCACAATGCCGGAAGGTTAGTGTGTGATGCTGCTTCTGAATTGAACGTTTGTTGCCAGAATGTGCAATCTCTACGGAATAAACATAACAACATTTTATCTGTCAATTTCATCAATATTCAGTGTCTAAGAAATAAGATAGACCAGCTTGAAGTAGCGTTGCATGAACCAGAACCCGACTTTGTGTGTATTGCTGAACATTGGCTAAATAATGAAGAATTGGAGGTAACAAAGGTAATCAATTATGAGTGTATTGCTAATTACTCGCACACTATTCATAAGCATGGAGGGGTAGCTATCTTTGCACATAGTCGTTTAAAAGATTTAAATAATAAAATTCATGTAATAAGTACACCTATGGCAGAAGAAAAGATATTTGAAAGTGCTGCATGCTCATTCAAATCCAATGGTATTGAACTAGTCTTAATTTGTATCTATCGCTCACCAACTAGTGATTTAAATCAATTTATAGAAAAATTGGATGAACTACTCCATTCACTGTACAAGCATGATAGAACATTGGTTGTGACTGGTGATTTTAATTGTGATTTTACCGATCTGCATCAGGCTGCAGATCTCATGAATACTCTACATTCGTATGGTTTGCATTGTTTAATTAATAGTCCAACTCGTATTACCAGTAATTCAAGTTCTCAAATTGACAGTATTATTACAAACTATGATGTATCAAAATGTAAATCTGCAGTAATTGATAAGGGTCTATCAGATCATTGCATGCTAGAAACAAAGTTAATGTTAGATTCAGAAAACAATTCTGATACAAACTACTTCTTCTTCTTCCTTGGCGCTACAGCTTTTTGTCAGCTTTGGCCTTCATTATAATCTTCCTCCATTCCTCCCTCTTAATGGCCTTGTTTCTCCATCCTCTTATCCCCAAAGTAGCCAGGTCTGCTTCCACTCCATCTAGCCATCTTAGGCGTGGACGTCCTCTTCTTTTTACGCTGAATAATTTTCCCTCCCAAACTCTTTTGGCCACACTCTCCTCTGACATTCTTATCAAATGTCCCATCCATCTGAGTCTCTGTGACTTGACAAATCTCACAATGTCTTGGCCCTCTATGAGGTTGTCAAGTTCTTCATTCCATCGTCTTCGAAAAACTCCATTTTCTTGTATGGGTCCATAAATTTTCCTTAGGATCCTACTCTCGAAACATCTAAGTGCGTGCGCCTCTGCTGTTGATAACGTCCAGCATTCACATCCATAAGTGACAACAGGTCTTATTAAAGTTTTATATATTTTATATTTAGTATTTCTTCTTATCAGTCTACTTTTCAACAATTTATGATTTGAGAAGTACGCTCTGTTACCAGCGGTGATTCTGTCTTTTATGCAAGCACTTATTGAGTTATCCGATGTCACCAATGCCCCAAGATATTTAAAGGATGAGACACCCTCAAATTTATCTCCGTCGATATCTAATGTCTGAGGTCGTCTGCGAGCTTCAGATGTGGACAAGCACATGTATTTTGTTTTGCCACAGTTAACTTTCAGTCCAATTCTTCCTGCGCTTTCCTTTAGTGAGCCAAATATTCCTTTCAACTTCCTTGCAGATCTGGCTACAATGACTATATCATCTGCATACGCTAGTATTTGACTGCTCCGATAGAATATTGTTCCACCAGTGTCAACTCCCCTTACTGCCCAGTGCAAGGCCAATATGAACAATGTTGCAGACAAACCATCTCCTTGCTTTACTCCCATATTAAATGGAAAAGCACTACCCATTTTATTGCCGACTTTGACCTTAGCTATGGTTTCCTGCATTGTCATTCTTACCAGTCTGATTAACTTCTTAGGCAAGCCTAATTCGTTTAGTGCTGCAAACAGTGTGCTTCTCTTCACACTATCAAACGCTTGCTTAAAATCTACAAACAGTAAGTGTAAATCTTGGTTGTGCTCGAAGTGCTTCTCCATTATTTGACGCAAAGTAAATATTTGGTCTGTTGTCCCCCTATCTCGTCGAAATCCACCCTGATATTCAGTAATGATGCTTTCAGCTCTTTCGCTAACTCTCATTTGTATAATTCCTGAGAGCACTTTATATGCAATGTTCAACAGCGTAATTCCTCTGTAATTGTTGCAGAGCGTTTTGTCGCCTTTCTTGTGTATGGGACATATAATGCCAGTTCTCCATTTTACAGGCATTATTTCCTGTCTCCAAATGTCTCTGATCAATTCATGCATGCATCTCATGAGTGTATTTCCGCCTTTCTTAATAAGTTCTGGGGCTATTTCATCTTCACCAGGTGACCGATTATTTTTTAATTTCCCGACAACCGCTTCCACTTCCTCCATCGTAGGCTCTTCGATAGCGTCCTCACCATTTCCCTCTTGATATTCATGCACCTCGCTCTCTTCCTCAAACCCTTTATCATTCAACAGGTCGCAGAAATGTTCTGTCCATCTCTCTACTATTTTGTCATCATCTCCCAGTATCTTTCCCTCCTTGTCCCTATACATGCCCAATTGCGCGGTGTACCCCTCTTTTGTCATTCTTTTGACAGCTTTGTAAAATTTTCTTACTTCACTTGTTTGATCACTTAATTCTTCTATTTCTTGTAACTGCTTTTGCATTGCTTCTAATAATAATAATAATAATATCTTTATTGTTCTATGGGTCAAACATGTGACATAGAACATTGTCAGGGAGAACATCAAAACATACATGTTGTCATGAACTATCACACAAAAATTCATTTACATTATAATAACCCTTAGGCTGTAGAAATTTTTTTAATTCTGTCTTAAAAACATTAATATTTGAAATATGTTTTATACTCGTAGGCAATTTGTTAAAAATAAGCGAGGCAGAGTGATGTGGACCTCTTTTGGCACATAATTGTTGTAAGATATGTATATTTTCACTCCCACGGGTCAGATAGGCATGAACCGAGGAGTTTGGTAAAAATAAGGTAGGGTTCTTTTTTACAAATAGTGCACAGTAAAAAATGTACATACTTGGTAGTGTCATTATATTATATTTTAGAAATAATGGCTTTCCAGGAGACCTGATGGACACATTTGCCATAACTTTCAATGCTCTTTTTTGCATAGAGAATGCTCTAGCAGCAGCACTTGTGTTTCCCCATAAAACTACACAATAAGCCAAGTGAGAATGAATTTTGGCATAATATATCAATTTCAGTATTTCTAATGAAGTAGTTGGAGCCAATTTGCGAATCATATATATTCCCGTTGCCATTTTGCTAACTAAATCCTCAATATGATATTGCCAATCAAGGTTTTCAATTAATTTCAACCCTAAAAATTTTGTAGAGCTAGACTGCTGAATGGCTGTTGATGAATTAGTCTTAAGTAGAGGACTCATTTCTGGAGGACTAATTTTGTGATGGAAATTTAAAAAACATGTTTTATTTCCATTCAATTTTAAGTTATTACTTTTACACCAGTCAATCATCTGTGCTACTGATGAGCGTGCCATATCAATCACCTCCCCTGTCTTATTACCAAAACTCAGAGTAGTAGCATCATCAGCATATAAAATGACTTTACTCTGATGCAAATGAGATGGTAGGTCGTTAATAAAAATGATGAATAATAGTGGCCCTAGAATGGATCCTTGGGGCACTCCACAATTTGATATAAGGACATCTGAGTAGTTCTGATTAACATCACCATTACAATTAGTGTTTAATTGCACTACCTGCTTACGATTAGTTAAATAGGATTTTATCCAAGCTAAAGCATTGCCATTAATTCCGATTTGGACAAGTTTACTGTACAATATGCAATGATTGACAGTATCAAATGCCTTTGTTAAATCATAAAAAATCCCAATAATTGCTTTCTGGTTGGCAAGACCTAAGATAATGTCATTAACAAGCTGAAAAACAGCAGACATAGTTGACTTGCCTTTAATAAAGCCATGTTGGGAGAGATTCAATAAATTAAATTTACACAGATAGACAATGATACGGTTGTAAAAGAGTTTTTCAAAGATTTTCGAGAAAACAGAAAGTAGTGCTATGGGTCTATAGTTAGTTGAGTCACTCAAAGATCCCTTTTTATGAATTGGGCATAACACAGAAAATTTTTAATTTGTCGGAAAATGACCATTGCAGATTGATAAATTGAAGATATCCGATAGAGGGGTAGAAATAATTTTAGCAGCTAGCTTAATAATAGGCATAGGTACCCCATCACTTCCGACAGACCATTTATTAGCGAGAGATTTTATGACATCTTCAACCTCGGCAGGATCTGAGGGAAAAAGAAATATTGAGGCAGAAGTACTCATCGCTTTGATAGTGGATGGAATGCTATCATCATTAACTTGACAGAACTGTTTATTAAAACAATTTGCTATGTTTTCGGGCTTTGAAACAGCAATATCCTTAAACTTTATGAAAGGTGGCGACTGTTGGGTGAGTTTATTATTCGTCTGCTGCTTAATAACATTCCATGCTGCTTTGCATGAATTATTAGATAAGGAGATACACTGGCTGTAATAATTTTTCTTAAGCTCCTTGATTTGAGTTTTATAATTGTGCAGAAGTACTTTATACTCATTATAAAGAGATGGATCAGAAAATTTACATTGACGATGTAAATCTCTTACTCTAATACTCATGTCCATCAGCTCCGACGTGAATTTGACATTTTTCCTTTTACAGGTAGACTTTATTGTTTTTAAAGGAAAGGAATGGTTAAAATTTAATAAAAATTTGTTAAGGAAGGAGTTAAATTTAATATCAACATCAGAAATGTAATTCTCGTCCTCCCAAATTACGCATGCCAAACTCTTAAGAAATTCATCAACGCTGCTATCATTATAAAAACGTTTAGTAATATATATTGGTGCAGTAGATTTAAAATCATCAAGCTTCACCTCAATATCAAGGACACAATGGTCAGACATATGACTAAATATGGTATTACACAAAATCCTCTTATTTGGTAAGTTAGTTACAACTAAGTCAATAAGAGTAGAAGATTGAGAAGTTACCCTCGTGGGGACATCGTTAATCACTGCTAAGCCAAAAGATTGAAACAGGGCACCAAGTTCTTCACGTTGGATAGAGGGACTTTTTAAATCAATGTTAAAATCACCAAGGATTATTAGGTAGTTAACATTACAACTTAGCACAAATTGAATTGTGTCACTGAATTCCTGTAAGAAAGAGATGAAAGAGGCACTTGGAGATCTATACGTCACAATTACCCCTAGATTGAGTTTATATGCTCTTAAGATTACTGATGCACATTCATGGACTTTTTCAATGTTATGTTTCGTCTTCTTGCATGAAAAAGACAAGGAAGGTTTGCAATAAATTGCAACACCTCCCCCTCTGTTATCCTGTCTACAAAACGAAGCTGCAAGTTTCATGTCATTGATAGCATAGCATTGTATTTCGTCACTTAACAGCCAATGTTCAGTTAACAATAAAACATCGCTCTTCTTTTCTTGAAGAAGGACCTCTAAATCAGTAGCCTTATTTCTGAGAGATCGAATGTTTAAATAAAGAATCTTGAGCAAGTTTCCATCTTCTCCTAGTCACTTAGATTTCGATCTTGTATTATACGACACAGTGTTCACTGGAATTTCCCGAGGCCCAGTTCCCGAGTAATCCTGCGACAACCACAATTCTCGTACAAAGCCGTTCTCGCTACACCGGGCTTCCACTGTACTTATTTCTTCCAGAACTACATCAAAAATATATACGATTTTTGAAAGTGCGGCGCGCCCTCGTTATACACTTACTCTATGGTGTAATTCAACCAATATCCTAATTTTTGGAGTGCAAATGCTCGGAAGCTCTCAGAAATGAACCCCATTTAACTCTTCTCCTTTTGCACTCACATCCTTTATCACTTTCCAATTTGCCATTTAAATTATTTCCCCCACTGTGTACTTTCAAGGCCTATACTTTCTCTTTCTCATGATAATTGATGTGTGAAAACGAAGTTCACGGCACTGAAAAACCGGAGGTTTGTAATAACGGAGTTCGTATGAACGTTTCTTTTAAGAATCTTCGAAAAAAAAAGTATATAACATATGCGATTAAATTACACACAAATACATAAAAACAAGAGAATTTGTTTCATTTCCTCAATAGAAGAATGCGGCATGATGCAATTGAGGGTTATTATCTTCCGAATACTGTAAGTCCTCGATATACGAACTAGATGCATTCTGAGACCTTGTTTGTAAGTTGATAAACCTACAGTCCGGCCGCCGAGAGTTGTCCTATGACAGGAAGAATGGTGTATTTGAGGGACGGGTGCAAGGTTGTCGGGTAAGAGAGGGAAACGCCTACTTTACTTGTGAATAGGGGTAAGGGTTGTGTAAATAAAGGAGCTGGGAGGGACAACGACCACAAAGGACCCAAACGGAGAACCCATTGTTTTGGTGATTCAAAGAAAGGGCTTGTTTTGGTGGTCCAGATTAATTTCGGTGCTTCATGTGCAGCTGACAACATTGTATGACTAGTGGAGGGTGTGAGGTGCGTTTGGGGGAACGAAATAGGGTTGTTTCCTTCATCAAAGAAAACGAAAGGCATTGATTGGGATTCGTAACCCACCATTAGTGTATTCATAATATACAAATTATTTCGTATTAGATATACCGGTTTAGACGAATGACAATGGTCCATTTTTATCCTAATTTGAAAAGGGCCAGATTGGCGCCCATGCGATGCCACTCCACGTGACGTCACAGGGACCTAGTTTCTATAGGAGAAGATAGGAGTTATACATCGTCTGAGGTTACCAATGCATGCATGAGGCGCAGAGCTCAGGGAAACATGTCTTAATAATCACTTATTAAAACTGGCTAAGGTCGGAAAGTTTTCTTCGTTTGATAAGGTATTAATAATCCTTATTTAAGCCAAGCACTACCAGCCAGCAGGGTACTCGGCTACCCGCTAGCAGCCTGTGTCGTATCAGCGCTAAGCTTCGCCTCAAGGTCACCTCACACGGTCGCAGCGGGAACCAGAAATACGTCACACAGAGAGATTTCCCGGCATTCATACTTACGCGTCGCATTTCCGCGCGCTTGTAAATTTTCACTTTTCATTTAATCGCGAAAAATAGATTTAGTCATTTAAAAATCTAAAAGCATGAAATACGTACTCCAGGAGTAATAATCTTTCGATTTAGGCAATAAAAAAATAATAGGAAACCACCCTATTGGCTGCAGGTGCAGGTTTCTCCGCCCCTCCTTTTGTGCTGTCATCGAGGAGTGCTGTTATCCTGCAGAACTCAACACTACATTACAAGTTTGCGTCAACTCATGATTGTGATGAAAGCGACACAGCCGGATCCGAAAAAAATCGCTCTCTGCAGTAAGGAAGAATGGGCAAAATGCTGAACAGTTCCTAACTTCACACTGGATTCAATGACATTTTGTTCAGATTATACCCGAAGAGCGAGTTCCTCTACGACACACCACATCACAACGGGTAAATGGAAAGGCGCAAATTCGAAATTTGAAATTTTTGAACGTTCGCATCTCAGAAAGTTCCTAAATCAAATGTGCGTAAGAAGAAGACTAACTGTACGTCCAATTTACGAGCAGTTATGAGTGGGTAACCATCATTCCACAGGAATGAAGCTTATTATATGATGTTGAGTGCATACTGAAAATAGAACCATAGTTGATGCTCGTGAGCATAGTGAATAAGGAGAAATTAAACATGGTGCAATTATTAAATCTTAGTGTAGTATAAAGCCACCTAAATGCTGTTGCTTATATACGTGGAACTTTACAATAAGGTTTATTTTGTAACTGCCAGGACTGGGACTGAGGTTTGTAATTTTGTAACGACGAAAATTTCGTAATAACGTTTCTTTTACCATACATTGAATAGGCCTTTTCGTCGGGACCAAAGATTTGCTTTTTAATATCGAGAACTTCGTAATAACATTGTTCGTATTAACAAGAGTCTACAGTATTCCTTCATAGTAGTAACATCATGACCCGAAAGAATTAAACAAAAGCCCTTAGTATTCATGGGTCTTAAAAATCCAAACCTAATGCGTAAGGTGGAGGTTCATGTAAAGTCCATAAAATAAGATGATAGTAGAAAAAATACCAATTTAACTGACTTTTACAGCATCGGCATTCATATCCCGAACATGTCTCCTTATTAGACCCAAGAAAAGTGGCACTGCTACCACTTCTATGTGGATTGAGTACTTCCTTAAAATAAAAAAAGAATGAAACTTACCGACACAGATGACTGGGCGGCATTGGCTGGCCCCACTGAGGAGACATGGTTGGCGTTGGCCGAGGGGGCGGAGGGGTGGTAGTAGCTGGTGGTGGGACAGCACCTCGACGACGACGACCCCCATGGCCCCTGGCCCCCTCTCCTCCTCTCCACCTCCTCCCTCTGCCCCGTCTGCCTCGGGGGGACAGATGCTGACGGCATGTACGACGCTTGTGGGCGGTACTCGGGGCTCACAATGGACTCTGGGACTGGAACTAGTTTAGTAGCCGTTTGCAGCGGATTCTCGTTCCCCTCTGAATTGTGACCAAAAGCATAGAGCCATGAGCAGTGGACTGCCACCATCACTCACATTGAGCAGAATTAATATTTTTCTTTTATCTACGACATCACAAAATTTCTCAAGCCACTTAAGATGAGGGCCATTAACTACATATCTATAGCATTAATTAAATTGTAGTTCCAGCATCATTCTATTTATTGGAACAAAATAAAGCACACAGATGGTATTTTGCATGTTAAGATAACTAATACTTTAAATCGTGAACATTTTTTTAAAAGGAAATCAAACCCCTTCCTGGAGGACTGCTGAAAATGGCAGCATGTTTTGTGGCTGGTCATCCAAAGGAAGCGGCAATGTGGTGACTTGCACGCAGACACAAAATGTTTACCATGCATAAACATTACAGTAGTGAGCCTCAACTCATTCAATGACTCCCACAATATTATCAACAATGTTTTGTCTGTGGACGAACATTTACCCTAAATATCAGTCATTGAATCTAACATAGAGGCGAGTGCCTCCCTCGATTACAACACACCATTGGTCTTTCATGCCCAAAGAAAAATTACTGACTAAGAGCGATATTTGCATTCGTAAAGGAGCCGTTTCACGTACTTCCCCACTAAAAACAGAGGCAACTTCTTTGAACCATCACTAATGGTTAGAGGTCCGTGAAAGTGGTTTTATTTTTTGCTAAAATTCGTTTTAAAACCATGTGATTTCGGTGTTATAGAAAATCTTGGCGGTGTTATTATAATGCTACAATTTTCCCACGTTTATGGGCATTTTATTATTTTATGGTACACATTTCATGAATACTTATACTTTTATTAAGCATTTTACATAACATATAACACAATTTCGATTGTACAAAATTTATGAAAAAACTAAATGAAAGAAATGGTTCAACTTATACTGGTTCAAGGTATATGAATGGTTCAAATATGTAGTCTTGGTGAATACGATTGGCAAATGGCAAATTCCCACTACCTCTTATGTGTATACTTTGAGAGCCATTCCAGAATTTCTGGATTGTCAAGTTTCTTTGCACTAAATAAAGCCTTTAAAAATGCTTCTGTAGTAGCAACAACAAGCTCCTCATTTGCTTTCTTTGACTGAGTGACTGTGTGTTCAAATGATAGGTGTCGTTTTGCGGGTCCCTTTAGAAAATTCTTTCCCATTTATCGATCCTGAAACATCTAGAATGAGGCGCTTTCTCACCTGAAAAATTAGAAATTAGATTTGGCCAATGTCGAAATGATTTTTTCTTTGCATTTTAGCTCAGTGGAGAGCCTAATATCTGACAATCCGTCTGCTAATAAGGAGAACCCCCTCTCCTCCTATCCTTTCTGTTCCTTCCTTCCCTTCCCCCGCTGCTAGCGCTTCGTGCTTCCAAATAACCACACGGGTCTATGGAAGTCTTCAAACGAATCGAATCACGCATTTGACCGCACAGCGCAGTTGACCGCACAGCGCCATTGACGGCCGCCGTGGTCACCACGGCGCCCATTTCAATCCGGCCTGGTGGTGCGCTGTCTACGGCGTGAAATACAGGCAGTGCTACATTGAGGCCGCTTTCTGACGAAACAACTTTTCGCCGACCGCCGTTCAACGACGCCGTAAAATTCAGGCCACTTTCAGACGAGACGACTCTCTGCCACGCTGTGGGTCATGCCGCGAACGGCGGCCCAGTCCCAGCCAGCGGCCGTGTTTAAGTCAACGACATTGATACATTAGACCCACACTTAAGGTTTTCCTGCTACGAGTTATCCAATAACGCTGTCTAATGCGTCGCGGTGAGTCACCGTAATTACTGCTCGGCATTGATGCGTGCCGGGCGCGTGAGCTTGTATTTTCGCTCTTCCGTGGCCGCGTTAAATTTCTCTCCGCACATTTTTAATTCATAATATCTAATTCTTCAGGTGAGAAAGCACCTCATTCTAAATATTTAAGGATTGATGGGTGGGAATCGAAGAGAGAGACTGTGATAAATTTAACGGCAAATTCTGGTGGAGAAATCACTATGGTGAGCGATAATACGCTGATGCGTTATGCGCGAGAAAAACGAGCCAATTGACCTTGGAATCGTAATGAGATAGAGCAAATTAACATCGGCAGCGTTAAACAGTGAAGGCTTAGGCTTTTATGACTCATTAGATGTGTAAGCCTGGTTTCATTTAGATTATTATAAGCTGTGAAACGACGAGGGTCGCCTCGAACGGACTTCCTTTGAGACCCAGCCATTAAGCACGTTCCTGCTGTCATCGAGAGAGTCGCTTGAGAAATGATCTCTCTCGGTGGCCCCAGGGGCGTGGGGCTGGACAGGGCTGGTGGCCGCTAGGAGAGGCAGTTGGTGTTGTGCAGCGAAACAAGGTGTATGGCTTGGGACTGAATAAAGGAAGTTGCTTGTGTGAGAGAATTTGGACTTGTTCCCTGCTTTGCTTCCCCCGAACCCCTTTACTGTCAGCGAAGACGACTTACATTTGGTGTCCGAAGTGGGGGATCTTTGCTAAATATTAGGGGAAGCAACTGCATATCAAGTCACAAATAACGGTGGAGAACAATTAAGAATGACGGGTCGGATCAGCTTATCGGGCCGCGAGATGGACCTCCAGCAGGTGGTGGATGAGCTATCCGCGCAACTGCGGATTCTCAAGGAAGAGAACGAAGGTTTTCGGGCCCGTGCGGATAACACAAAGGGGGAAGGACAAATCACGGGGAAGTCATTCTCAATGGTATCCTCCATTGAGTATTTCTCTGGCGCCGCGGGGGAGAACGTGGAGACGTTCTTCTCGCAAGTGGAGCAGGTGGCGAAACTTAGTGGTTGGAGCGACGACGACAAGCTAAGTGTGATCACCTTACGCACCCGCGGGGGGGCACTAGAGCACCTGCAGGCGAAGGAGAGAGCAGGGGCTGTTAAAATATACGATGACGCTCGGAAGTCTCTGTTAGAAAGGTACCGAGGGGTGAAAAACCGACGGCTCTACAGAGAGATGCTTGCAGGTGTCCGCATGGCACCCAGGGAGCGGATCGAGGAATTTTCGGACCGCATTCGTGAATTGAACAGCCACACGTGGAAGGAGGAGGAAGATGCGGCAGCGGCCGCGATACGCCAATCTGAAGCGGATGAAAGAGCTTTGGACGCGTTTTTAAACGGCCTGCCGGGCAGAGTGGGGGAACATACGCGTCTCGCGATGCCTGAAACCTTCGACGCAGCCGTTAATGTGGCCGTGCGCATACGCGAGGCAGAGAGGAGGGCTCATCCGGAGACGGAAGAGAGAAACGTTTTCACCATGCGTGAGGGAGTCTGTCATGCTTGTGGGCAACCCGGACACTTTGCGAGAGAGTGTGCAAACAGGGATGGAATGCGGTGTTTTAACTGCGGTGGACAGGGACATTGGGCGAGGAATTGCCGAGTGGGGGGGCGGATGCGCGTTGGGGGGCCCGTTGAGCCGTCTTTAAACGTTTCCGGGGCCGAGCAGGCCGCCCGCCAAGGCCCCCGGTAAAGACTTTGGTTCCATGTGTGCACTGTGAAGGGGGAATGGAGGACTTAGCGGTGATTGTCACGTGTGAATATAAGAGGCAGCGTATGTTAGTGGACACTGGGGCCCAGGTGAGCCTAGTGACTAAGGAGTGCTGTGGGGGGCAAGTTCTACGTAGGTCTCGTTTTAGGATAAAGGGTCTGACGGGTAGATGTATTTGGAATTACGGAGAGGTAGTGCTTCCGGTATGGTTCGGAAGCGAGGTGCATAGTCTTCGGGCCCAAGTAGTGGACACCTTGGGCGGGTATGAAGGCCTTATTGGTATTGACTTCCTTCGTGAAACGGGGGCCGTTATTGACGTGAAAAAGGGGGAACTCTCAATTGGGGGGTCAATAATTCCCTTGACCGAGAGAGGAAGAGCGAGATCCGGGGAATTCGCACCGCGGTCGGAGGAGGCATTTGGAGAGGGGCCGCGATGTGCGGTGACATCTGTGAGAGGATTTACGACGGGGGGCGTGGCTTCCACCGCCAGAGGGGGCGGGCCCGGAATCATGTCATGGGAACGACCGAGGGACGCGTCGACGGCCGGCCCGGAAGGGAAGCCAGAGGTCGCCGAGAGAAATTTCGACAGCCCTGGGGCGGGAAAACCAAGGAGGAGAGCAAGGCGGCAGCGCGGAAGGAAGCGGCGGAGGGCGGGCGGAATGGCTATCCTGCCGACGGACTCTTCGGTGGGACAGGCGGAGGGGTCGGAGGGGCTGGAGGGGCCTGATTTCGTGGGTCATGAGGGACCTTGGAGCCGCCGGCCACGTGTGGATGTGCCGGTTCGACTCCCAGCGGCGGAAGTAATCCCAGCCCGTTCATCGAAGCTCGTATCCCTCCCCTTACCCGGGCGGGAGTGGACGGAGGGAGAAGAGTGCGTGCTGGAGCCGGCTCTCGAGATGGAGGAGTGTTTAGTTGCCCGGTGTTTGTGTCGGGTGGACGGGGAAGGAAGCGCGAAGGTGCGCGTGAGTAATTATGGGGAGTCGGCAGTAAATCTATGCAAGGGCACAGTGGTGGCGACAGTGAGCGATGTAGATTTTGTTCCAAATGAAAGATTCTGCGGGGATGATATTGAGGGTGCATGCGATAGGAACGTGCGCTCTGTGGAGAGTACGAGTCTGTGCGAGCTTTCGGATAGTGACATTGAAGGGAAATTGACGCACCTGAATGGGGAGGAAAAAGCTGTTATACGTCCCCTAATAGGAAGGTACAGGCATTTGTTCTCATTAACGGGAACACCCCCTGCGACCCACTCGGTAGAGCACCATATTCCTACAGGTGACGCCCGTCCCATTTACCGGAGACCCTATCGCACTCCGCATCATTTAAAGCCTTTAGTGGAAAATTTTGTGAAGGAACAGTTGGAAGGGGGAATAATATCGCCTAGTCACAGCCCTTGGGCCTCACCCGTTGTGATCGTGCCAAAGAAATCTGAGGACGGAAAGCCTAAGTACCGGTTCTGCATAGACTACCGTGCTTTAAATGCAATTACTAAACCGGATGTATACCCACTTCCAAACATTACGGAAACCTTGGACTATTTGGGGGGGTGCAGGTATTTCTCGACCCTCGATCTAACGGCGGGTTATCACCAAATTCCCATGGCCCCTGAGTCACGCGAGAAGACTGCCTTTATTGTAAATAGCGGATTATACGAATACCAACGTATGCCAATGGGACTAAGAAACGCGCCAAGTGTATTCCAACCTATGATGGACGGAGTCTTCAGGGGAATGACCCCCACAGAGTGCTTGGTGTATCTCGATGACGTTATTGTATTTGCCGGGTCGATTGAAGAGCATGCAGCGCGGTTGGGCCGAGTGTTTGAGAGGCTCTAGTCGGCCAGGTTGTCCTTGAAATTGACAAAATGTCACTTTGCCCTTTCTCAAGTAAGCTATCTAGGCCACATTATCAGCGGAAAGGGTATTCAACCGGACCCAAGTAAGATTTCGGCGGTAATGGACTTCCCCACTCCCAAGACGGTAAAGGAGACACAATCGTTTTTAGGAATGACTAATTATTACCGTCGATTTATTAAAGATTATGCCATCCTCGCTCGCCCGCTTACAATGTTACTGAAAAAGGGAACTGCATTCGTTTGGGCTCCGGAGTGCGACGAAGCAGTGGAAGGGCTAAAACGGGCGTTGACGAGCAGCCCAGTGTTGATATATCCAGATTTCTCCTTGCCTTTCATCATAGCGACGGATGCAAGTAATTTCGCGATAGGTGCCGTCCTATCACAGGTGGTCAATAATGAGGAGCACCCGGTCGCATTCGCATCGAGGCAATTAAAGAAACCGGAAGTGAATTATACGACGACGGAGAAGGAACTTTTGGCCATTACGTGGGCGGTGGGACACTTCCGGTGTAACATCTACGGTCGGAAATTTACCATTTTGACAGACCACGCCGCGCTCACTTGGCTTTTTGGATTAAAAGACCCCAGTAGCAGGTTAATGAGATGGACTTTGAAATTGAGCGAGTACGATTACGAAGTAATTCATAAACCTGGTAAGACCCATGCAAATGCGGATGCCTTAAGCAGGAAGATTCACCAAGTATCCGTGGAAGAGGTTATAGATTTTCGGAAGGAGCAGGAAAAAGATTCCGAGTGTATTGAATGGAAAGGAAGAGAGGGATTCGTGGTCGATGGGGGTATACTATGGAAGGAAACTATAATGGGAAAAAGAGTAGTAGTGCCTCGCAGCTGCCGGGAGAAAGTGCTCCGTCAGTGCCACGACCATATACTGTCAGGACATTTAGGTGTACAGGCAACAGGAAGTAGGGTTAAAAGGGACTTTTGGTGGCCATCCTATTCGCGAGATGTCAAGAAGTATGTAAAGGGCTGCATTGCCTGTAGTCAGAGGAGCCCTTATGGTAGGTGCAAGGCCCCATTACAAGCACTGCCAGCAGCGAATAGGCCTTTCGAGTTTATTGCAATAGACATTGTGGGTCCCCTTCCGAAGACAGAGGAGGGTTATAGGTATATCTTGTCGATACTTGATCATTTCTCGAGATATTTAGTGATGGTACCATTAACAGATCAGAAATCTGAATCCGTTTCAGTGGCACTAGTGAAGCAGTGGATACTGAGGTTCGGAGTGCCGGAAACACTTCTTACTGATCAGGGAACTAATTTCATGTCAGAACTTTTTCGACAGGTCTGTAAGTTGTTACGAATAAATCAGTTGAGGACGTCACCCTTCCACCCAGAATGCAATGGGCGAGTGGAGAGAGTTCACAGAACTATTGCGCAGATCCTCAGTCATTATGTCAATTTAAGAAACAACGAAGTTGGTGCGAAGGCTTCCGCGGTGCGCTGGTACAGTAGGCTGCATTTTCCGGGTTTCACCGCGTCGTGGTTGCGTTGGTGACAACAGTTTCTCCTGCATTCCAGCAGGCGTCTTCAGGTCAAAGTGATTATGCCGTGTTTTGGCTGCTGTTATATAGGCAGCCCAGTGGTGTAGGTTCGCTCTGATTGGTCGCCTTGCGGCCAATAGCGTGGGGGTATGCGGCGAAGAGTCTCTTCCATGTGCTGTGGAGTGCGTAGCTATCCTCTCGATTGCTATAGCTCGTAGCTATAGATATCGAGAGGATATGGAGATATAGCTCGTAGCTATATCTCCATCTCTGACCAACTTTCACTTCCCGCCGAAAAACGACATTTGGTGACGGCCCTGGCCAGCAATGGATATCACAGTGACATGGTCCTTAAAAGGACCGCAAAGATAGAAAGAAAACTCAAGAATAAGACACCAAGTCCAAAAACGGAGAAACCCAAGGCAGCGGGTTATGCGACAATCCCCTATGTGGCTGGCACCAGTGAAAAAATCGCGAGACTCCTCAAAAAATTCGACGTAACAACACGCTTCAACTGTGTTAAGAAGACTGGAGAACTTCTTCCGACTCCTAAGGACCGTATCTCTTCTCACGCCTACGAGGGAGTTTATGAAATTGAATGCAGTTGCGGTATGTCATACATCGGACAGACTAAGAGAGCTGTGAGGTGCCGCATTCAAGAACATAGAAGAGCGGTGAAAAACAAACAATTTCATCTGTCGGCGGTGGCCGAGCACACTCTCAGTGAACCTGGACACGACATCAACTGGGAAGAAACAAAAGTTATCGCCAGAGAATCCCGATATTTTCCGAGGATCATCCGAGAGGCGATTGAAATATCCAAACATCCTCATAATTTCAATCGAGAGGATAGCTACGCACTCCACAGCACATGGAAGTGACTCTTCGCCGCATACCCCCACGCTATTGGCCGCAAGGCGACCAATCAGGGCGAACCTACACCACTGGGCTGCCTATATAACAGCGGCCAAAACACAGCATAATCACTTCGACCTGAAGATGCCTGCTGGAATGCAGGAGAAACTGTTGTCACCAACGCAACCACTACGCGGTGAAACCCGGAAAATGCAGCCTACTTAAGAAACAACGATTGGGGGCGCCATATTGACTTTGCTGTCGCGGCCTACAACTGTAGTTATCATCGTAGCACAGGTTTCACCCCTCATGAATTGGTATTTGGACGTCAAATAGTATCGCCTTTCCAATGCATCGGATTTGGCGTATTAGAGAAAGAGCACCCCGGGGTGTCTGGATTAAGGGACAGATTAAAGGAAATGTGGGAAAAGTGTGCGAATAATGATTGCATAGCAGAAAGGAAACGGAGAGAGGCCGTAAAGGGGAAGGGTAAGCGTTGGCAATACAAGGAAGGAGATTACGTGTTTTTAAGTGATCCCTGTATGAAGGTAGGGCAAGTGAAGAAATTTCATAAACCATGGAAGGGGCCATACCGCATATTAAAAGTGGTGTCGACATGTAACCTAATGTTGGAGCTCCCATTCCGCAACCTATTGGTACACAGGAATCGCGTTAAACCCTATTTTGGCCCCATCCCCACTCCTAGTTTAGGAACAGCTGATCGCAGGCCGAGGAAGGAGCAGGCATCGCCGCCCGAAGACGCCGCTGTTACTTCTGAGGCCAAATGGGAGTGCGAGGGAGTGGGCGTGGTCGCCCCGGCCGTGGGGTTCGACGACGGGTGGGACACAGCTGAGGAGGAATCATCGTGCAGCACAGAGCCTCCTTACAGATGTGATATTTTCGCTAATTCACTGAAAATAGCAAGAAAACGCGAAATTTCGGTTTTATTTACCGATTTCGCGTTATTTCGTTTTATTTCGCGATATCGCATCTCGCGAAATTCACGGACCTCTACTAATGGTGCATAGGAGTACTATAAAATGTTTTTTGCTCATTTTTTCCCCGTGGCACACCTCTTCCTCAACAGTGTGTTGAGGAAGAGGTGTGACAACAACTGAGTTGCAACAGTGATTTCTAAAGTTATAGGAAGGGACATGCAAAAGTCGCAAATGCGATAACGCGAATTTCAACGCGAATTCCGGGATTTTCCCGCGAAATACGCGATTTCCGGGGTTTTCCCGCGAATACGCGAATTTCGTGTTAATTGCGATTTTCTCCAATTCATGGGCGATTTTCACTAACTCAGACGCGATTTTCACCATTTTTTTCTTCTGCTCATGCTCCTCCCACGAAATTATTTTTCGAGACGTACATTTAAGCCGTAATTTTTTCACTGCATTGGCCGCTTTCCGACGCGACGAATTTCCACGGGCCGCCGTTCACGTCACAGCGCCGTGAGATGTCTCCTTTGAAAGTGGCCTGAATTTCACGGAACCGTGCCGTGAACGGCGGCCGGCGAAAAGTCGTCGCGTTTAAAAGTAGCCTCAAGGTAGCACGATGTGTATTTCACGGCATAAACGGCGCACCGCCGGGCCGGATTGAGCCTTGCCTTGCTGACCGTCAACAACGCCGTGCCGTCAACTGCGCGATTCGACTCGCTTGAATACATGCATTGAGACCAATGGTTATTTGAATGCACAGTTCCGTGCCGTTGACGACGGCCGGAGCAAAGCAAAAGTCTGAAAGCGGCAAAAAGTGGCTGTGCGCCGTCTATTCCGTGAAATACACACGGAGCTACATTGTGGCAGCTTTGTGCCAAAACGACTTATCGCCGGCCGCCGTTCCCTGCACAGCGCCGTAAAATTCAGGCCACTTTCCGACAAGACGACTCTCTGGATTTCACGGCGCTGTGGCGGGAACGGCGGCCCGCGGAAATTAGCCGCGTCTGTGAGCGGCCAATGCCGTGAAAAAATTACGGCTTAAATTTACGCATCGAAAAACAATTTCATGCAGAGCAGAAGGAAAAAACGATGAAATTCGCGTCTGAGTTGGTGAAAATCGCCCATGAATTGGAGAAAATTCATGGTTTCCACAAAGAAACACCCTCGAGGAAATAAGGCGACTTGTTTGTCCGGAGGATGTCTAAACCGAATTCACGATGTCTACAAAGTAGCAAAAATGCCATGGGAATCTGATGGTTGACTTAATAAAATTAATGGAGGGTTCAAACTATCCAAATACTCACATTCTATAAAGAGTTAACCCTTTCGCTACTAATGACGAAAATATGCGGCAGGACGTTTCTTGACCCGGGAGACAAATGGCGAAAATGTTCGTCTGAGATTTTCCTACGCAGGCCTAATGCCGAAAATACGTTTCCTTGCTCTCCTCCTTTAATGACATTCGTGGGTTCGCAAAGTCTTAGTTTCGGGACCCAACACAGGCCAACACCATGGACTGGCAAAATCTGTAACTTCCGAAATCCGGAAGCATGAACCTAGACCCTCGTCTCTTATTACCCCTCTTTGTGGCAAGGGACCGCAGTCATACAATTGTTCATTCAGTTAGTTTACGAAATAAATATATGGTTCTTTCTCAAAAAATATAAACGAAGAATTGAATTCTTTGTCTTTTGGCAGCGTTTACAAATTTTTAAACGAAATTCTACCATAAATATTAACTTATATCTCGATTTCAGTATAAAATCAACATGGAAATTGTAAGGCATTACATTCATTAATGCTGACGGTAGAGCTTCTATCAAAATTTTAAAATTCTCAGAATAAATCGAGGAATTCAATTGAAAGTCTGCAATTTACGTGCAAGCAACAATCATCCATATAGCTATCCACATAAACAAAGCATGAGTTGACAGCGAACCAATGCTACTGGTAGGGTTGTAAACCACGAAAGGAGGGAGACCAACTACCCTCAGAGTCCAAGATAATGCAAAATGCCCACTAGGAAGGATCAGAAAAGGTTGGTGTTGAGAGTGTTTGATTATCTGCAAGACCTTTCTTAACAGATGTCCAACATAAATGCTCCATACAGAGGGGACCGAAGAGTCTCATGGAGCGCAGTCCCGCATTCATGTTAAGGAGAGTACTCCACCATTTAGAAAGAGTTAAGGAAGTTAAAAATGAGCCTCGAGAAAATTCATAAAGAGTACTTTTTTTTTAGATAAAACCACTTATTACATCTGCAAAACATGAAAACCTCTAAAGCAGCTGCTGTAAAGTCAATACCTATGCAGATGGCTGAAAAAGCGTCAACCAAACTTAGTTCTCTTATGGTAGAAGACCTAAGCAGAAAAATTGGTATTTGAAAAGATCTCAGTTTTTGATCCCCAAGAAGTTCCGTCTACAGACATGAACCCTGACTTTAAAACAAAAAATTCATGGCCTAGAATCAATGGAGACAGAGAAGTTGATGTTGGGGTTGGGAGAATTACAGAAACTACTACAAAAGCAAAATTCCCACGGTTCAGTGGATGTAATTAAAGCAATCCAGGAGCTCAAATGTCTGAGACATCGTTTGCATCTAAGTGCCTTTAAGCAAATTTGGATCCCTTCTGCAAACATGGACTGAGAAAGATTTCTTTCCTGCTATAGCACTGTGTTAACAGATAAGAGAACAAATGTAAAAGATGACAACTTGATCACAATAGCAATATTTCATTTGAAATTACAGACATATAAAAGTAATTTCTCTCTATGTAAGCTAGATACATGTATACGTGAAGGATAAATATGTAAAATAGGTTAATTCAGTCAATACTCCATGTACATTATTGCTTTAATTATTCTCGATCAGTAATATCCTAAATTTAGGGCAATGGGTGGGCCACTGGAAGGATGGCTCTCAATCAACATAATTACTTTGCTGTTAAAATATCACCGATTTCAGGGCAAAATAACATCGCTTTTGTAGAAAAATAACCCCACCTTTTGCATGTCCCTAGTTATAGGGCATAAAAAAAATTAGCCTTCACATGGTCTTGAACCCAGGACCTACATGTTACAGGATCATGAACTAGAGATTTAACAACCTCGGCTATCGAGGTACTTAACAGGAGTGGTTTCTCAACGGAACTTATACTACAAAATCTTAAGATGAGAATCGCACCCAGGCCTATGTGGAAGAAAGCTGTGACTTTTCTCTGCCACACCTATTTCGTTTCAGAAAATAAGATCGGCATTCTAATACTGAACATCACTCTAGCGATGTCTCATTGTCAGCCACACAAATAGGTTAAGGTAAGGTGGGGTAAGTGCGACCCCTAAATAGCATACATCAACTTTAACTAGCTTAGGAAAATTTTCTAGGATAGCTAAAAACAGGAGATTCAATGTCTAATAGGTATGTGAATCACTGAAAATGATAACTAGATTAAAAATCCTCTCTCTGTAAAGTGGTAATTTTTATAAATTTTTACTTACATTCTTGTAGAGGGATCGCACTTACCCCGTACATGGGGCAAGTGCGTCCCATGGCTGTTGTGCAATATATTTATACATTACGCGGCGCATGGGGTAAGTGCGATTTGCCCAGAAATTTAGCTGTACATTGCTTTTTAAAGTACCAAATTATGTTTAACCATTCTTGAGAAATCAACTTTTATCTTAGGTAAAGTAAGTAGATTTTTTTTCGCGTTTTTTGGTTAATTATGGCACAGTAAGGAATTGTTGTTCAAGGTGTGTTTTTAATGATAGTAACAGTATTCAACTGTTAAACATTAATTCAAAAGTGTATTTAAAATATCTAGTGTTCATAAAAGCCGAATAAATAAAAAAAATTTAAAAAATTATAAATCTTGCATATGACAACAAATCTGAATACAAACTAGATTGTAATGAACAAAGAATTTCTTCTCTAATGTAATTTACGTTATTAATATAAAAAAGCAAAATGAAGAAAAACTTATGGTCTTCAACCAATTGAACATTGAATATTTATTTGTTTATTTTAAGTTTTACCCCGAGAAAGATAGGCAAAACGTTAACTTTCCTCGACGGCCGACAGAGGGCTTCGGTTATATTTTTACAACATCTTCTCTGTGTCTGTGCCCATCTGGAAGGGTAAAGACGACGTCGCAGAATACTCCAACTACCGCCCGATCCGGCTTTTCTGCCACGCCATGAAAATATTCGAAAGAGTGATTGATGCTAGGCTCAGACACATTGTTCACATCACACCCAACCAGTGTGGATTTGTAAAGGGGAGTGGCACAACAGACGCAATACACGCAGCTAGGCTGCTCTTGGAGAGGCACCGAGAGAAGAACAAGCCAGTGCATATGACTTTCCTTGATCTGGAGAAGGCCTTCGATCGCGTGCCACACGACGTTATCTGGCATGCCCTCGGATCTCACGACGTCCCTGAAGTCTACGTGCCATTGGTGAAGCTTCTCTACACCAACGTCACCAGTGCGGTCCGTTGCCCATCAGGAATATCACCGCCTTTCCCAATCACTATTGGCGTCCACCAAGGATCGGCCCTCTCTCCGCTCCTTTTCATCCTGTGCATGGACTTACTTACGGCCTGTCTCCAAGAATCACATCCTTGGTCACTACTGTTCGCCGATGATGTCTTCCTTGCCAGCACCACCAGACCCGAATTACAGCAGCGAACTCAACTATGGAAGGTACGACTCTACAACTATGGGTTGCGATTAAACACCAAGAAGACTGAGTACATGGAGTGTGGACCTCAATCTGATGGAACGATAAGCATCGACGGCGAGGACCTTGAAAAGATCGAGAAGTTGAAATATTTGGGCTCTGTCATTAGCAACGATGGAAGCACAACCGCCAACACACAAGCTCGAATTAATGCAACATGGCTGAAATGGCGCCAAGTGACTGGCGTATTGTGCGACCGTCGAATGCCATAACGATTCAGGGCCAAAGTATACAAGACCGTTGTCCGCCCAGTGGCCCTATATGGAGCAGAATGTTGGCCAGCCACAGAAAATCAAGAACAGGCCATGCAAGTCATGGAAACGAGGATGCTGCGATGGATCCTAGGCATCTCCCGCCTGGATCACATCAGGAATGAAGACATTCGGAAAAGAATGGGAGTTTCACCGATCACAGACAAGATGCGGGAGGCTCGACTGCGGTGGTATGGGCATGTGGTGCGTAGTGATGAGAACTCCGTGGCCAAAACAGTAATGTAGCTGAGTATTGAAGGACGCCGACCACGAGGACGACCAAAGATGCGCTGGCTCGACAAAATTAAGGCGGACATGAAGACCATCAACGCCACGCCAGTAGACGCCCTGGATCGAGCCAAGTGGAGAAGACTTTGCAGAACAGCGGACCCTGCAATAGCGCGTGACAAACGCTAGGATGAAGAAGAAGAAGAGATCTTCCCTAGGTATTTCGCTGGAATCCTCATTCCGTGGACAGGTGAAACTTAATTCAGTTCCAAAAAATATCCTCAAAAAGAAAACCACGGCATCACCTTATTCATTAATCTCCAGAATTTTCCCTACATAGTGAGCAACTGACTTTTTGCTGCTGAATCTATCCAGAATCCAATCTCCACTTTGAATGTTAGTCACCGAATTTGTTAAGCTTTTCGACTCATGCTATCTTGTTTCTGGCATTAATACCATGTCGTCTACATCCTCCTCGTCAAAAGACATGATATCCAATGCCCTATCATAATCAATCAACAAACTGAAGTAAGCTATCTTTATCAGATAAACCTTCAAAATAAAAGTTGATGAGAGGACTCTAATTAAAAGACCTAGTTTTATAAACTTCGGTGTTTTGCAACATTTATTTAAGAAAGTTTAACGCAAGAACTGCAAGAAAGAAACTAAAAGTTTAACGCAAGAACTGTTAGTCAGAAACTAAAAATTAAATCCATACTTCAACCTCGTAGTCTGGGGTAAGTCCGACAGGGGGTCGCACTTACCCCAGGCAACGGGGTCGCACTTGCCCCGGAAGGTAGGAATGGATGATTACGACGGGGAAAGTGCGACCCCCCATCTAAACTAAATATAACGACCCGAGTTCCTAAATTTAAAGTAAAGCAAGGAAAACCAATCCATGAAGAAGAGAAAACAAGATATAGTTCTTACCTAACACCTCCGATACGTTGATTCAGAGGGAACTGCGGTATAGCCTCTCCTCACAACCAACTAAGACTACGAGATGAACGGACGGTTATATTTCCTAAGCATGTGGAACGAGAAATTAAGGGATAAGTATTACAAAGTCGTTGGCTCTGGTTTCATTACTATGTGTAGAATATGTTGCACGACCGCCACCTGCTTCGAGAACGGAAATACGATTTTCCTGAAGGGGGGTCGCACTTACCCCGCAGTCGCACTTACCCCACCTCACCTTACATCCTAAAACGCGAATGGAAGAACTTCTAAATGAGCTTTTTTCACACAATTACAGAAACTATTGTGTACAGTGGCGTAGTCAGGAATTTCGTTCGGGGGGGGTCCAAAACCAGGTGGGAAAAGTTTTGAAAAACAGGATAGTAAGTATTGGAATTCAACTTATTCAAATACTTTTCATAATCGAAAAAACTTCAACAGTCAAAGGAATATTTTTTAAATTAATTATTTTTCAATATTTTGATTTCTATTATGAAGGAAAATGATTGTGTTTTTATACTTCGGGGGAGCGGAGGGTGACCGAACCCTCCGGACCCCACCTCTGGATACGCCACTGAATATGTATATTATTGTTTTCCTTAAGGAAATTTTAAAGATTAGTTGTGTAGCCCGTCTATCTTTGCTTTCAAAGACTGCTTACATTCTTGTACGGAACTCAATACTCTTTAGCAGGTGAAAGTAGCTACGGAGACTCTTTCAGGATGTTTTCTTCAGTTATAAATGCTAAGTCCCAAGGAAGGGTAAACGAAGGATTTTTCTCTCCTTCCCTTACCCTTAATGGTGGGTAGAGGAAGGGTTGACGGATGGTAAGGGAAGGAGTTCCAAGGAAGGGTACACGAAGGATTTTTCTCTCCTTCCCTTACCCTTAATGGTGGGTAGGGCGTGGGTTGTGCAAGGGTAACTACCCACCATGAAGGATGCCACCCTTCCTGTACCCACCATGGTGGAGTTTATTTTTGTCAGGGTGTTAGAGCAGATGTCCAAGTAAACTTAAACCTTCCTTGTCAAATGCGAATAAAATAATTACCTTTTACGAAGAAGATCCAAATGAAAGAAATAAGGCCGGTGTAGCCTTGCATTAAAATGTAAATTTCCTGCTGCATTTTGGTCCTATTTTATTTTTTAAATAAATATTGCGGAAAACGTTGAAGAAGTGTAAAACTCATGCACGGATAAGCCGCAACATGGATAAACCGCAGCCGGATAATAGGGAGTCTTGTGGACCCTTATTTATTACTGCGCATCTTATGCCAAAAACAACCGCTTTCGCCAGTGCAGTAATTGGTCGTGAGATGGATCACAAAGGCCAAAAATAATCTATTATTTGAAATGTTCCTGTCAAATAAACATATTTTTAATAAAATTGAGGCAATGTGCAACGCGTGAACAATGCAAGATTTAATAATACAGTGCAACCTCGATATAACGACACCCCACGGTGCACGAATAAACACTCGCTATAGCGAATTGTCGCTTTACCGGAGGTGGAGCAAATAATAGCCAATATACCTGTTGCGAACAGATATACAGGAACAGGAGTGGTGCGGCACAGATAAACATCTATCCGATAAACGTAAGCGTAAATCCAGACGAAAGGCGATGTTTTTTTGCATCACAAAATTTCCTTACTCAAATAACGACTAACTATTCAAACAATTTATAAGCGCCACACTGAATAAAAATCATGCAAAGCAGTTTCGTCAATCATTACATTTATCGAACGACAGTTAACCACATAAATTTGAGACTGAGCACTCCATTAGCTTCATTTCTAACAGATCGCTAGCAATTACAGAGGTTAAGGAATCTTGATGAAATTCTTCCGGCGGTGAAACCCTCGCTATAGCGAGAGCCAACACCAAAAGGGTCTCGTAAAAATGAATTTTTTAACACGCTTATTATAGGGTCAATTGACGGTGCATCGGCTATCTCTCGTAATAGCGGGGGTGTCGCTATAGCCCGTACTCGCTTTAACGAGGTTCCACTGTAATCAGTTAGAATTCCAATGACGATAACCAATCTATCGGAAGTCAGTGGATTAATACTTAAAACAATATAAAGAAGAAAATCTGTGTTCAATGAATGTTCACACTAAACCTATGAAATACAATACATGGACAACCATGGTGGATAAAAAGAAAAAATCATGTTTTGTAATGGTACATATAAGCAAATAGATATCCCATTCCTAAGTCTGATGCCTGCAATAGATGTTAATCAGAATGTAAAAGCAGTCATGAAAACATACTGGAAGTGTGCACAGTTAATTTCCTCTGCAATTTAATGAATGTATCAACAAAATATAAACAAAATCTTCTTGCAATCTCAATAAATCAAAGAAAACTTAACAATGTTGACCCGAACATCTGACGTAAATTAAACAGCCATTTTCGTTTTGTGAGGGGTTTGTGCAGTACCACAACTCACTCTATCCAACCGCCATCTGAAGTCTTAACCGGGTGGCTAATTTTTTAACAGCCAAATGATCTAATTCTTATAAAAACAGATACATGGTGACAATATTGTCCAAAGAGCTAACTATTCAGCTAAAGTGAATAATGAAGTTAATAAACAATGATGGAACAAGGTGAGATAGAGTAGAAGGAGTGATTACCGTCAGTAAGTGCTTCCTGGAGTGCTTCTTCCTTCAGCTCTGTTGTTGTCTCCACTGACATCCCAGCCCCATCCTCGCCAACTCGGCCTTGAGAGAATAATTTCTTTGGACGGTGATTTGACGTCAAATCTTCTCCTACAAGAAAACATACCATCACTCAGCCCAGGCACAAACAAGAGAAGAAACAGTGTGTCGAGGGACAATTCATATTTAATAGATGTGTAAGCTTCAAGTGAAATGAGGAGTAATAATTCCATCAGCAATCCTTCCTTGGAAGGATCCTTCACTTCAACACTACATAGTGACCACACCACACTACATGATGCTTCTTTTTACGTTATTTATTGGTTACAGTCTCAAGCAGAAAGTTTCTCGGGCATTCAAAATGCATACGTTCCTTGAGTACAGGCAGTCATTGTCTTCGGCACTTACTATGTACCGTCCTATTTGACACCTCTTACTTGTGTACACAAAATCCAGACTTTTCACATTCAATGGTAATGAGCTTTAACAATAGGACATCTTGGCTTCCAACCTTTTCATGCACCTTTCTCATAAGTGCACTCGGAATTTTCAAGTGACCATGACCATCATACTGTGTGTTTACAGCAAGGAAATTATGAACCATTTACTTTTGTGATTTCAACTGATAAAAGGAGTGACAAAAGTAATTGAAAGAGTACAGTCTGGTCCAATTAAAATAAGAATGTGTTTCATACAATAATAACAATTCACTAAAATTAACTATCAAGGAGTGCATGCTGATTGGTGGAATTACTGCAACAGGGCAATCATCACACTCAATCCAAAATGCTGGAATATTTCATCAGCTATAGTCAGTTATTGGTGCTGCAACAGAAGAAATGGAATAGTTAATGGAGTTATTGCCCGAAAATCAACACTTCATGAGTGACATAAAGGGAATGTCCGTGGGCTAGTCAGTGGCGTGTGTCAAATGCGCAACTACTCTTTAAGTGCTCCACAAAAGAGGAAAATTTTATGCTTTGACTGGGATACAAACTCAGATCTCTCAAATTAACGCCAGGCATTGAACTATGCCTTGAGCCACTACAAAGGCATCTTCTCCGTCTGTGCAGTTTGGTTGTCTTTAGAAGAAAAGGAGGTTTATACTGCTACTGTTTACAGTATAGTTTAACCCTCATATGGATTTGCTGCGCCTTAGCGGCGCTTGTGGTTTTTTAAGTGGTGTAAAATTTTTCCATTCCAATGAATCATTTTGAAATTTTCAGTAGTCTATTTTTTCTTCTTTCTTCGTCTACATTTAAAATTTTGTTAGCATAGTGTCGATAGGTTACATTTCATTGGCCTCTAATGGAAAAAGTTACGTCGTTGGATTTTCGGCGCCGCTGCGGCGCTCAGTATTTCCTCGTCGCTACGTCGTTGACTGCACTCTCAATGTTAATGTCAAAGCATTTATGGCTCGTATGAAATGCTATAATATATTTATAATCATATTATTTATATTTCTAAACATTATAAACAAAATGAAATTGTTAAACAAAAGGAAAATACTACCATACCAATTTTGCTTTCTATTTTAGCTAAGAATCAAAATATTTACCTCGTTATGATGCTCATTGACAAAACTTCATCTTTTTACAACAATTATTCATAAAAACTCATGGCTAGTCAAAGTTGTTTTTTCATGGGCTTAGTTTTGCTTGGGCCGAGAATTTCCTCATCGCTACGTCAGGGTCTGCACTCTCAACGCTAATGTCAAAGCAATTATGTTTCATGTGAAATGATATAATCTATTTATAATACTATTATTCAATTTTTAAAACTTATAATCCAAGTAAAATTGTTTAACAAAAGGAAAATATTACAATACCAATTGTGCTCTCACTTTTAGCTTAGAATCATTATGTTTGCATCGTTATAATGTTCATTGAAAAAACATCATCTTTTCGCAAGAATTATTCATAGAAACTCATGGCTAGCCAAGCTTTACTTGTTTTTTCCGTGGCTTCCGACTTAGTTTTGCTTGGGCACCTTCTCCGATCCGCGTCCACGTACCTACCGTGGGGATAGCCACCTTTGGATAATCCTAGGGTGACTCTGTTTAGAATTACTCCAAGCAGCAATTCTAAGAAAAATTTTGCACAATGCATTATCCGAATTCGTAGAATAATGCTTCCTCACCGTTGTGTGAATATTTCTCGCTGAATGAGTAACTGTAACTTGCCAGGAGATTCAGAAGTTTCACCGACTACCGTGAAGAACACATCGCACAGTTATTGTTATATGTCTTGTACCTTTCATTCGAAAAAAATCCCTTTGCGGCCACGATAGTCTATACAAAATTGCTGGCGTTTACATAACTACTGATGACGTGACAGTTTACCATTAGGGTGAAATCAAGATAACTACCCAACTAATTGTGTGATAGAAAATAATTTCTTTTTCCTGACGATGAGTTTAGACTTTACATGGTAAAATCGTTTCATTATGAATAGGTGAGAAGACAATTTACCATGAGGTGAACATTTGTGAGCATATTTCTCGTTTCTTTGTGTTCTGAAATGCACAGATGTTTTATGCATTTGGGGTGTTACTAACGTAAAGGAGTGAGTGAGGAGGGGAAATAAGAAGGAATGCCAGGAGGTTGTTTTGAGGTGAAGGGGTGGTAGTGTGTGGACTGCCAAGGATCGGGGAATACCCAGATCGTTAGGACAGGTAGGAGTAGAAAATCCTTATCGCGAAAAAGGTTGGGAGTGCAAGGAGGCAAGTAGATATAAAAGCCTGCTTTTTCTTCATCCTTCCAACGCAGCATGAGGGACAGGGAACAAAAGCATTGTCAAAACGCTCCGCGGTGGCCCTCCCTTCATTCCAAGAAGGTCCAGCTCGGGTGGGTCATTAGGGTGGAGAGAAGTTCAATCAAGTTTTGTGGGAGGAGGGAAGAAGGTGGTGAATGACGAATAAGGGAGCTTAGTGGGAAGGTATGGACAGTCTCAATGTTTGGGTCAGTGAAACGCTAAGAAAGGAAACGGAAAGAAAATGTAAGGGAAGTCTTTCCAAAGTGAGGGTATTTTTGTCACCCCAGAGCATTCTTTCATCAGTTTCTCACGCAGAGCTGGACGAAAGAAAAAAAGGCAGCTGCCTCTTCTCCCCTACCACTAATAACACATACTTCTAAGAATTTATTTTTTTTGTATTTCCCACCAATCTAGGAGTAAAACCTAATATGATGCACTCCGACGCAAAACATTTACCCGTCCATATCTAAGGAAACCTTTCCCTTGGGCTACACGTCCCAGTGGGGGAATAGGGCTCCGTGGTAGGAAAAGAGTACCGACTCTTCTAGCTCCAACTCCAAAGAAGCGTTAGGTTCTTTGACACGTCGCTTATCATCCCATATTATTTATATTTCAAAACCCGTAAGACTTGATTCTTTTAATTGCAGGACATAAGCTCCCAGAATATTCCTAAGTTTTGTCTTGATCGCCAGAATCTTGTAAAAATCACGAAAGTTACACTCGTCTCTTCTCACTTAACCTACAGCTGTTCCATTATTAACGTTTAATACCTTATCCTTCTACGTACACAGCAAAGATATAACATATGGGTGGACGCAGTGAAGAAAAATTATGTCATATGGGCATAAACGAATATTATTCGGTCATCATTTTTAGTATTAAGATACATAAAATTTTAAACAATGTAAACATTAAAAAGCGGAGTTTCTAGAGCTATACATGTCAGAAAAATATTTCAAACAACAATTACACACGAAATTAAAACTTTCACTCGAAAATAACGAACAAAGGGAACTGAAATAAAGAGCATTACGGCAAGAAATGGAAAAGAATGCAGCGTTCAAGATTTTTTGTTATAACTTCAACAATAAGGGTTTAAATCTAGCAAAACACGGTAAGAAATAAAGATAATAGATGTATTAACCATTATCAATCAGAAAATATGTAAATTCATACTAACTTTGAAAGATAATAGCAAAAAATGACGCGGCGCCGCTGCGGCGCAGTAAATACAACGACGTAACTAATTTTGTAAATCCATATGAGGGTTAAAGGCAGTATTTTTACACATATGCATAAAATAGACACTTGTGCATTATTGAGTTCTGGTTTAAGCCTTTGCACAGACAGCACAATACACTTAACCCTTTAGCTGCGGGTGCATCAAAATTTTGCTGTCACTGTGTATGGGACACGAGTGGGGAAGATATTTTTCCGTCGACCCCGGGCGTGTGTCTACAGTGATTTTGAATTGTGGATCAAGAATTGTGGCAAAAGTGAAAAATTGTTCTTTTTCCAGAAATTCATACCAACTTTAAATGGAAAACAGCAAATCATTGACAAAACCTTGAAGATGACTATGTGAAAACTTCTTAGTTTCTAGGAAATTAATAATGCTATTCACAAGGGGGATAACTTAAGAAACAGTAACTGCACTTCCACAAGCAAGAAAAGTTGCTCCTTCAAAAACATCCAGAACATCAATCAATTGCTTGATAGTATCCTACTGTGGTTGAGTTATGTCTACATTAAAACTCATGTTAGAGGCAGCCAATGTTATGGCTTGCTTCTGTTCCAGAATACATCTCATCATTTGCAAAAGGGAGTTCCATCTTGTGGGCTCATCTGGGATGAAAGTAGAAAACCTGAAGTAAATGATTTTCCCTGTGGAAGTTTTGCATGGTAAGCGACATTTGCAGGAGCAATGACTAATATGCCTAAAGACTTCTCTTCAATTTTCTTTCCCACTGATTTAGAATTGACTGTTACACACATGCATTGGGATAATTTGGATGAAGTTAGTTATCAATGCAAATCACAGAGAAATGTATGTCCTTACAAGGGAGTAATTGGATTACCATTTATGCACAATGTGGGCACACATGGGAATTTTATAATACATAGTCACATAAATAGGGAATATATGCACTTTGACTACACTATATGCTAGTTAGACTATATGCATTTTCCTTCCTTGGAATATAACCATCAAAATTACATGTAATTCAGCAAATCGACATCCACAGAATTTGGCTTTTACACATTTTCGAGGAAGTATTTAGTACAAAAGCCAAGAACCATTTGCATGAAGCACACATACAGGCATCCCCCGAGTTACGTATGTCTCGACTTACGTAAATCCGTACTTACGTAAGTGATAACCATATTTCAAATTATTACGTTATTACTCGAATGCGAGCGCGAAGAAGTAGATATTCGCTCGTACAACCTATGGTAGAAAATATATCGAATAGTTATCAATTATTTTACTTGCTAAAAATTACTAAGTGACCCATATTTGTCATTCCTCGAAGGAATTTTCATTAATTTCTGTAGAAAAATCGCTTATAAATCCCAAGTCAGCAAACAATGTGAAAATTTGCAGTTCCAGCAATGGATGTGGTTGCGCTCATTCCTGTACGATACAACTTTTCATACAGCATGCACACCCGAGCTTCGACTTTCAACTATTTAAAAATTGTATCCTAACTTTGGACATTTCCATCTGTGGAATTAAAAGAAAATGAAGTTCAAGCAGAAATCTTTACTGTGGAAAAGAATTGTTTAGTACCCACGTGACGGCATATAAATTTATATATAAATAATATATATATAAAAATATATATATAAATTTTGAGTGTTGGCAATGAACGCCACGAAAAAGTTGACACACGATATTAATTGCACAATTATTTACATGTTTCTGGCAGAAGATTTTATTTAGCTGAATTTTCTCGTTCTCTCATATTGTTTGCAACTATAAATGAATATTGCGTCATTGAAAGCTTTTCCCCACCAACTTTGTTGTACGTTAATGACGGAGTTGGCTGAATAAAAGCTCACTTTTAAATAGCTTCGTGCTTTGGAAATACTCCTCGATGTTTCCAGCGAATTAAATATTCAAATGATGATATTTTCACATTATTTTATTGAGATATGAGAGAATGAAAGTATGTTTCCATGCGTGAAAGATTGAGTGTATGTGTGTGTGAATGTATCTAAGAATATAGTAATTTACTGGTATTTTTTTGTGTGTTATTTGCTCGTAATCCTAGACACTCCTCCTACGTGTATTAACTGTGACAGTGAAACCACCAGATTCATCGATCAACGTAATATATAAAAGGTAGAAGATATAATGATTATAGGTAGGTAGACAATGCATTCTTTGGGCCCTTAGATCGCAGTATAGCATAATGAATCAATTTAAGTTTCAGTTTAGTAATGTAGCGCTGAGATACCGTACTTTCCCGAATCCTACGCATTTTGATTGGCAATGCTCGAGATGCAACTCTCAGACTATATTAATGTTTATCGATTTTGTATCTAATAACTTAAGAAAACTCGGTAGAGTTCATGAATATAGCAGTGAATTGAATGAAACTTCACCGAGAATTTACCGCGCATTTCTCCGCTGAGAATTTCACCGCGCCGATGGAAATCTCTGAGGCATTAACGCAAAGGTTTGACTTACGTAAATTTCGACTTACGCAGAGTCTGCCGGAACGCATCTCTTACGTAACTCGGGGGATGACTGTATAGTGAAAATATTCCATCACATAATATTAAAAGCGTTAAAAAAGAATCACCGGTAAACACAACACATACTTTACTGAACAAGTTAAAGTTGTAACTGATAACTTCAGGCTTGACACTCTGAATTTTATTTATTATTTTATTTCCAAGTTAAAGTTGAGCAAAAACCCAGCATGCATCTAATGAGATTTAGGTATCCAGAGGAAAAGCAACAGAGAGTGGCCTCGGAAGAGAGTGGATCTCAAATGCAACACATGGTGCCTAAATTTCCCTCATGTTAGCTGACTTCAACCACCATCCCAATACAGTGGAACTTGGTTAGTACGTTCCTCCTTAGTACGTTTTCCTCCTTAGTACGGCGATTTCCCTCGGTCCCGGTACCATCCGAACAAAATACAGGTAAAAGAATTTGGTTAGTACGTTTGAAAAAATTGCGCTTTCCTGGTTAGTACGCTCAATTGCTTGCCGTGACGCAACCCGCAATTCGTTCTCTAGTGTCTTCTTAAGGGTCGCAAACGTCTGAATTCATGATTTAATTTATTAGTATTAGCCATTAACATTCTTCCATTCATTCCACATCTCTTTCTTCTACCGTAATTTATCCAAATGCATTTCTGAATTCTTGTGACGTGATGAAAAATAAAATGCGGCCATTTTTCGGGAATGTCTGACTATGAAAAACTACAGCCAATAAGAAGCCCCAATTTTCCCCACCCCGAGCTCCTCACCTTCTGTTGCCTTTGGAGCGCTTGGGAGTGCCCACTGCTGCGCACAAAGTTCGTGAGTGGGCAATTGTTGCTATTGCACGAGTTATCATGATGAAGAAATGAGTCTTAACGGTATTAGACAATTCCCTCATTATCTAAAGCAGTACTGCTCCATAAACTCGACGTCGTGCGTATTTACTTGACTACTGTTGCGGGAGCAGACGATCCTCTGGATCTCCACGCGAAGCTTAGCTTAAAAATACTTGATCTCGGAACGAAAGCAGAAGACATTAGACAAATTTTGAAAGTAAATTTCAACTGTTTAATATAAAATTTTCTTGTAATTACGTCGTAATCTAATAATCTTGCGTGTCTTCAGTCGATATATCGATCGATTTTACAATCGAAATGGTATCATTCCAGAAGCGAATGTCTATGGCTGTTGCCGTAATTTGAAAGTCAATATAATTTTGCCCAATTTTTATGATGTTTAAAAAACCAGTTGACTTACTCCGGGTTGTTGTTATATTCTCCGAGTACGCTGTGAGAAAGAAAAATGACTTGTCTGAGCTTCACTCGTCCTCGTTCTGTAAATATATATAGGATAAATCACGGGAGATAGACGCCGTAATCATGAAATCGTCTCCGGATGTCCATGAAAAATTGCGATTTTTATTCATATGGTATTGTTTTTCATGGTAGCGCTCATTTTCTTGATTTTAAATGTGAAAAGAGTTCAGGAAGGCGATCCTATGAGAACTACCGATAGTAATTGTAATTATGACGACTTTTTCACTGATTGCAATAACCCCGACTGCTATTATTTACTTTCCTCGTTAGTACGTTTTCCTGGTTAGTACGTTCATTTTTCGTGGTCCCTTCAGAAACGTACTAACCAAGTTCCACTGTATTATACATAGAATCAATAACCATTTAATGCAATGAAATATGCATTTTATGAGATTAACTCAACTTAAGGTTGTCTCAACAATAAGCACAATAAATAAGAAATTTTTAAATGCATATGGCAATTAATGTAGAAAAAAAATAAAAAGATGTAAAAATCTGTGTTTCTACAAGCAAGGAATAATTCTATCAGAAAAACAATGTACATTAAAAGTAGATTTGGGTCGAATAGCTGTTTTCTCGAATTCGAACATATCATATTATATCATAACTTGAATATTCGAATATCTCAAACTTCAAATACCTCGAACACTAGAATTGAACATAGCGTAGTGAATGCTATCCTTCTATTCCACTTGATGATTGCATAAATTAGAGATGGGTTGATAGCAGATTTCTTGAACTCTAATATCAATTTTGAATATTCAATCGTTTCTCTAATATTCGAATATCTCAAATTTCGAATGCCTTCAATACTAGAACTGCGCAAAGCATGTGAAACGTGTGCTTTTTCTTCTATTTCACTTGATGAATGCATAAATAAAAAGGTGTATACATGTTAAAAATCAACTTGTTTATTTTGAATAAATTCCCCACACTGATTGTTGTGGCTTTACATCAGCTATTTTCGGTTGCACTTTTCCTTAGGTATCTGTTTTTGAAGGGTAACTTAGTTCAGACAGACATCTCTAAAGCCAATTAATTTTTTATCATCTCAACTTTATTTGAATCTTGAAATACAGTGATTTAATTGTGGATCAAGAATTGTGGCAAAAGTGAAAAATTGTTCTTTTTCCAGAAATTCATACCAACTTTAAATGGAAAACAGCAAATCATTGGCAAAACCTTGAAGATGACTATGTGAAAACTTCTTAGTTTCTAGGAAATTAATAATGCTATTCACAAGGGGGATAACTTAAGAAACAGTAACTGCACTTCCACAAGCAAGAAAAGTTGCTCCTTCAAAAACATCCAGAACATCAATCAATTGCTTGATAGCATCCTACTGTGGTTGAGTTATATCTACATTAAAACTCATGTTAGAGGCAGCCAATGTTATGGCTTGCTTCTGTTCCAGAATACACCTCATCATTTGCAAAAGGGAGTTCCATCTTGTGGGCTCATCCTGGATGAGCTTAGAATGATAAGTGGTGAAAATAATTTTTTGAATGTTGGTGTATTGATAGTATGCATTCAGCTAGGGGCCCCCATATGTGGGCATTAAGATCACTGACGAGTCCCACTATTTTTTTTAACTATTGTTATAACGAAATTTTTTTCAACTTTGACGCATCACTGCGGAGACGTTGTTTGGCCAAGAAAAACAAAACTGACGTCAGGGGAAGCCCATATCAGTGTAGTCTTCAAATCCGTGATGATCTTTCTGATGAGTGGAATGGTTTGGGAGCATTAGCTGAATGCGTGACAGAAGGTACCCCAAAAGTCGATTTCTTTTACCCTCCTTTTTCATTTTATTGATGGGTTTAAAGGGGGAAATCAGGGTTTTTTACAGTTTTCTCCTGATCATTTTCCTTTCCCCACGTTGAAAGATATCTATTCACCATGTTCTCTTATCCACGAATTTGATGTAGTTCGTCAACTTGCCTTACACAGCACTGCATGCAATAAACGACAATAGTCCTCTACGTGGTTTCCTAGTTAACTACAAACGACGTGCGTGCGATAGTGTATGGCACGAAATTCAAGTATACGAGGTATTCGAGATCGTACTTTGAGCATAATTATTCAAGATCTTGCATATCAAATACTTTCTAGTATTCAATTATTCGACTACTCGCAGATACTATTTGTACATATTTAATTAAAAGTGTAAGGCCTCGGGTACGATACGAGCGGTGGGCGGCGAGCGGCAAGCGGCAACCTGAGCGGCACGTGAGCGGCAGCGGTGGCTACAATACGAGTGGCAATTTTCTAACCGCTCAGGTTTCTCACCTTTTCTAACTTCAGTCTCCCTTTGTTTGGCCGTATTCTCACTACTTTGATGTTTCTCCGAACACATTTTCAACTACACTGAAGGATGAATCTACTGAGCGGCGAGCGGCAGTGGAAAAGAAATCGGTCTGGACTTGGAACCATGAGCGGCACTGGGCGGCGCCGCTCACTGCCGCTCGCCGCTCAAACTTATCGCACCCACCCTCAATGGATTTACACGCAACTAAATGAGGACCGATATCAGAGCGGCGCCGCTCACGCCGCTCGTATCGTACCCTAAGGGGCCCAAGTGTTCACAATGAGTCATATAAAAAAGTTACATGAATGCCTAGAACATTTAGCACCACGCATTACATGTTACGATCAATGTAACAACAGCTCAATAACATTTGCAACTTGGAAAGTAGAAAAATCAGAAAAACATGCCCAAGGAGCATTTCATAAACTTGTAAAACTTGATTCAGATTAACTGTGATGGGGAAAAATTAGAGATGGGTCGAACAGCAGATTTCTTGAACTCTATTATAGAATTTGAATATTAAATCATTGCTCAAATATTCGAATACCTCGAATACTAGAATTGCACAAAGCATATTATACGTACGTTTCTTCTTCTATTTCATGTGATGAATGTATAAATAAAAAGGTTTACAGTGGAACCTCAGTCTATCGTTTTTCAATGGGATGGACGAAAAAAAACGATGAATGCAGGAATGTTTGACTAAGTTGCCCATGCACCAGGAAACCCAGGATTTTTGCGAGTAACTGTGATTTCCTTTAAAGGATTCAAACAGAAATTTAGCTGATAAATGGAATATTTTATTTCATGGTAACAATTTGGGCATATACTTGATTCAACTAACATCTCTTTCAAGTATCCTAAGGGGACACAACACCTCGCAAAAATGATTGCATGCCACCTCAGCATTTACACTGCTACTGATGGATATCTGTCTGATGTATACATTCTTATCTACCAAGCGCCATTTCAGCGGCACGCCCATCTGATATTCGGCTTCATCCAACTTCTTATTTTCATCAGGTAGCTCGCTTTACCCCCACTCCTACTGTCAAGTGCTAGCGGACAATCTGAGGCGTTTTGCAAATTACACGCAGTTCTCCTACGGATTTTCTTCTTCTTCAATTATTTTCAGTCCATCTTTGGAAGTTCTCAAGAGATAAGCAGATGAATTTGAATTGCTAGCAGTGAGAAACCAAATATCCTGAGAAAATATCCCTTCGTCTGTGACTGTGACAATAGAGATTTATAGCATATGACTAAATAATTGTAACTTGATAACTAATAAATTGTAACTTGATATATGTTTTCAGAAAAAAATACCGCATCAGCATCAACTTCCGAGAAGCTCAGCTGCGAGGATATCGAGTTTTGCCAGAATTCTAAGTCTCCGTCGTATTTTGACATTTATTTCTTTGCATAAAATGCTTAAATAAAGTCAGAAATACGTCGTGTTTGGTCTTATTCTTTTTTAATTTACGCGCACATTACTAATATTTCAATCCAATAAAGGTGTAATATCAATTGCCGGAAGTCATTGTTAGACATCTTTTGGGCTAATAGATGACTCATGCAGCAGTTGACCTCCAGAAATGGGGAACTTCGTTACAGGTAGGCAGAAAAAGGTCAGTGGGGGAGAAAGAGGGAAGGGTGAAACACAATTTTATTACTCTCCTGTAACTTGATATTTTATTTTGATGCTTTTCATTTATGGTCTTCGTAATACGAACCCTGTGCGAGCTGGGGCCTTTTGTTTGATTTCAGAGAATAGTAAAGTGTCAGAGGAGGGGCCGAGGGCTGATGGATGGAGGGGGTAGGTGATATTGGGAGTTGTGCTACGTAGTTACTATCCCACGGCAATGAGGTTCTCCTGGTGGGGGAAACCGGGGATTTTCGGATTTTTTCACCCAATCATTTTCGGTTCCCACGTCGAACTCTTTCACCGCTCTAATCCACAAATGTGATGTAGTTCGTCAACTTGCCTAAAACAGCACTGTATGCACTAAACGAATAGAGTTCTCTACATTTTTCCGAGTCAACTACCAATGACGTGCGTGCGACAGTGTGCGGCGCGAAATTCTAAGTACTCGAGGTTATACCTTTAGCATAATTATTCGAGATCTCGAATATCGAATACTTTCCAGTATTCGAGGTATTTGAGTATTCGCGACTACTAATCGCACATTCACAGAAAAAATTCCTTTCAACCAGGAAGCAAACCACAGACCTTTGGCTTTCCACTGGGGCATTGTTCAGACCACTACACTAACTATATGGATTCCTCAGTTCCCATATGGAAGTTTCACCGAGGCACATGGTGCTAGGCCATTGAGGCCCATAAAGCAAAGGAATATGGACTTCCAGGAGACCACTACAAGTAATGACTAGCAATAAAGCCATCCATGCAAGCTCAAGTTAGAATATCTCAAGCTTAGTGCGTGACCGGCCACAAAATACACAATTGCCTAGGGAAAAGATTCTTGTGAATAAGAAATTGAACCACGGAATTCGGCTTTCTGAACCACAGCTCAGACTACTAGAATACGTAGTCACACGCTGCTGATTGACTGGAATACCCTGAAAGGTTTTTGTAGGTATACATAACTACATTGCCACTAAAACTCATAACCACTACATAGAGAGCTAATGTTTGCTCATATAGCACTTTAAATGACTGCCACAAAATGTTAGCACGCATTTGTGATTTTTAAACAATTGGGTAATTATATTAAACTTTCCATTCAATTAAAAATGTTTTGCTCGCCATTTACAAAAAATGAAAAGAAATTGCTACATGAAGATGCATACACTGGACAAATAAATGAAAGAGAATGATTCTATCAGTTGGATTCAAATGATCCCACTAGGATTGATTCTCTTTGCCCTAAACTAAAAGCCAAAGAACTCGGTTGCTAATCGATACTTTAAGACCATCTCTCTGAAATCTCATCGAATAGGCAACAACCAGTTTTCATCCATTTGTAGAGAACATGGAGAATTAATATCAGCAGGCAGCAAAAATAATTTGGTGATGTGTGGCCACCAATTACTGTACAAGCCACTACAAATGCATTCAACCATCACCATCCTCTTGAATGCCACCAACAACCATTGAAGTGCTTTCGGGAACCTTCCCATTATTGTCAGGTGACTGACAAAAGTTTAGCAAGAGTTCCAGCTTTCTTCTTCCAGTCATGATGCTCACTGATACAGTTCACATCAACAGACTATTCAAAGACGGGAGACCATCATCTCTACTGATGCTCCAATGCCTCTGGCATCGTTCTCAAATGAAGCAGTGCCATGCACTCAGGTAAGGTGCCAACTGCATCAACTTGCCCTAAATCACGGCACAGCCTTCTGAGGTTGATTCGAGAGGCATTGGAGAAGGCCTGTACACTGCAACGCATCAATAGAGAGGATGACTGCGTTTTGGCAGCTAATCAGGAGCAAGTCTTTGTGAAGACCACTTCAAGTGCAAAAGGCACTAACTTTATCAACAAGTAAATCAAACTACTCGAATGAAAATCAAGTACCCAATGAGGGATGAGATTAACGCTTTAGCAAAAAATAAGCGTACTTTGCGAAGAGAGCCTTGCTAGTGCCATGGAAGCATGAGAATGATGAGCAAGGCGTGTTTCAGGCAGCAGAAATGCAAACTAGAAAAACTGATTAATGGATGGGAGGCTTGATTTAGAGTGCTTGCAGGGGCACCTGAGAGGGTCCTTGACGATGCAGCCATAGTCGTACTCCACGCACACTTAATTTCAGAAGAGGTCTTGTGGCTCGAGGGCTCGCTTAGGGCAAATACGTCCACTGAGACCACCGAGCCTGAAACAGCCACAGACACACGTGACAACTCCCTCCCTCACACTCAGCCAAGTGTTGCAGATTCAGAGCTCAGCTAAGACCACTAGAAATCCTGAAGGTGGAATTGCTTGCAGGGTGCACACCAACAACCAAGCAAGTTAAGGACACCAGGGATGGCAATCAAAACAATGCCAAATTCAAGGTTAGTGATCACTAAATTCTTTGTTCCCAGAAGGAAAATGTAGATACAAAACAAATAGAAGTAAACCCAATGAGCTGAGATAAACAAAACTACTGTATTTCTACAAATATAGTCCCCCCCCCCTAATTTTGAGGCTTCAGTTTCGGGAAAAGTTAAAAAAAAAAAAATGCATTTGAATATAGTCCCCCCCCTTGGGCATTTTTGGAAAAAAAGGGGGGACTATATTCAGACACATATGGTATAATTGGTTTCCTTTTTTCACTACTGTGACCATATTCTTCAAGCGGTCTATTTTCAACCTAAATCCATTAACTATTGTAGAAAGTGTGCTGGTGATTGATTTTGGTTTTCTGTTTCGATGATTGTCATGCAGGGCCAAAAAATATCTTTCCCATCTACTGTTCTTATTGCATTCTCTTTTCAGAGGAATATGTATTAGCTTTGTTCCACTAAGTACTTTTTTGCCCTGAGTACAAACACTTAACTCCCAAGTGAATATAATTTCATGGCACAATGAAAATGAGAGGAGACGTCACACTACCACTTCTAGGTCAAAATGAAACATTTTCATGCGGTAGCCCTAACTGTGAGATCAACATTATGAAACAAAACTCCATTGCAGTGCAGCACTTAACCTGAAAATGGATTGTACTAGTGCATCTAAACGCTGAGGAAATCTAAAAGAAATTAGTACATATTAGCTATTTTCCATGGGTTAATGCTAATTGACCTCAAGAGGATAATGAGATATTTTCCTCTGACCTCCCTAAAGATTACACAGCTTTCAGAATGAAAGGATACGATTAGAAGACGACATCTAAAATAAAGTCAATTGGAATGAAGAACATATGATTACATGTTCCTCGTATTCTGCATAACCCTAGAGAAGATACATAATTCTGGTGTTGGCTAATTTGAAATGGACTGCAGACCCTAACAGTCGTGAACTACTTACTTCAGAGATTAATTAAATAATAAGGACAATTAATAAGGAGTATGGTGGTTACAAGGTACCATCATCACTGGTCAATCCTAAAATTGATTTGACGCATCTCTCCACTCAATTCTCAATTCTCAATATAAGCTTATATTTCCACACCTATGTATTTTTTCTCTTTCACATCCTTCTTTACCTGTTCCATACATTTCATTTGAGTCACAAGGTACATGGGATTTTTTTTCATTTTTTCTGATAGGAGACCCCCCTAAAAGAGGATTTGGCGGAGGCATGGTATTTGGAATTCCCTCCACATGATTTTTTTTTTGATCCCTCGCGTCCACCAAAATTGTCAGCCCTGCAGCTCTTGTGCAGCCCTGCAGCTTTTAAATGGAAAATAATTTTGGAAAGCAGTAATAATTCAGTTTTGATGTTTTTGTTCCCAGTGCTTATGTTACCCTAAAGGGCCAATGCCCCACATTCAAAACAGCCTATCATGAAAGAAGCCACCCACAGCCAAATCCACCAGATACATACATACATACAGAGATGGGCAAAATACATGTCAAATGTATTTAAGATACAAATTACAAATTACTTTTAAAATCTGTATTTCAAATACAAAATACAAATAACTTCTAAAAATTGTATTTTCAATGCCAAATACAAATGTAATTTCAAAATACTCTATTAAAATACAAAATATGCACATGCCTTCACCGAAGTTCTTACCTAGTAAAAAATTAAAATCAATTCAAACATGAACTACTTTTAGAATGAGAGGATCAAACATTCTTACAACGTATTTATAGGAAACTGGCAATTAGACCATTATTCATGGCAAAATGTCTTAAATAAAATGGAGAAAAATGTTTTCGGGACCTTTTGGAACAGCATCAGACTTTACAAGTCCCCTCCAAAAATTACTCAATACACCAGTGGCGAGGGGGGGGGGGGGGCTTTGGGGGATAAACCCCCCCCTCCCCCAGAGCTCTGAGAATTTTTTAAGTTTAATGCAGTTTACTTAATTGGATTGATATAACTAATAGAATAGTGTAAGGATTAATAAAATATCCCTCAGAAAGAAGTAAAACTCACCATTTTGAACTATTAATCTTAAAGTTCCGTAATTTATTAATCTCGCACCTACTTCTTATCCTGGTGGGTATTCCATACCCCCACACACCCCAGTATCAGTTGCACCTAAACCCCCCACAGCCTTAATTCCTAGCTGCGCCCCTGCAATGCACAACTACATGTCGCAAACTACTCCACACACGACTACGTTTTGCAAGTATACAAGCGCCTGCGGGTGCTACAGAAGTAAATTAAGGGGCACTTTATTGTCCCATAGATGGCAGGCTAATACCGACTCATTTGGGATCTCTACCATCTCATTGCACGCTCTTTCTTCTTATGCACAAAAACATTACATATATTTTGATTTTGTATGTATTTTAAAAATACAAACTACTCTTTACATGTATTTTTGTTACAAAATACTCTCAGAAAATGTATTTCCGATATAAATTACAAACTACAAAAGTATCGAAAATACGCATTTCAAATACAAGTATTTTCGATACTGCCCATCTCTGCATACATATATCAAAAATGTGCATCGGTCAAAACCTAAAGGCAATAAAATTTATGAGATAAGACTTAAGTTTCAATGAAGCACGGTTTTTATTTATAGTGGAAAAACTGTAATGTCTAATGTAATGTCTGTAAAAATCGTAAATTTTCCATACTTTACCATCACAGAGACAGGTATTAACTTTATCATGTTGAATCGAAACTTTGCCAATATAATTTTTAGACAATTTAAAACTTCAAGGTCCCCTAAAATATAATCAAACACTGATTTTCTAGAACACTGATCTAGAATGAGACGTTTTGTCACCTGAAGAATTAGATATTAGATTTGGCCAATGTCAAAATGATTTTTTTTTGCATTGATGGTCAGTGGAGAACCGAATATCCGACGCTCAGTCCATTAATAAGGAGAACCCCCTCTCCTCCTATTCTTTCTGTTTCTTCCTTCCCTTCCCTCAACTGCTAGCGTTTCAGGCTTTCAAATTACCATACGTGTCTATCAATGTCTTCAAATGAATCGAATTGCACAGTTGACGGCATGGCACCGTTGATGGCCGCCATGGTCACCATGGTGCTCATTTTAATCAGGCCTGGCGGTGTGCCGTCTACGGCATGAAATACACGCAGTGCTTCATTGAGGCTGCATTCTGATGAAACGACTTTTAGCCAGCCGCCATTAATGTCACAACCACTTTAAGATAAGAAGACTCTCTGCCATGCTGTGGGCCGTGCCGTGAACAGCAGCCCGTTCCCAGCCAGCAGCCGTGTTGTCAACAGAATTGTTACATTAGATCCACAGTCAAGGTTTTCCTGCAACAAGTTATCCAATAATGCTGTCTATAATGCATCGTATGCATTATGCATTCACCACGCCATAAGCACTCACCATGATGCATCATCCAATAATGCATCGTGGTGAGTCACCGGAATTACTGCTCTGCATTGATGCGTGCCAGGCAGGAATTTCCACTCTTCCGCGGCCGCGTTAAATTTCTTTCCACACATTTTTAATTCATAATATCTAATTCTTCAGGTGTGAAAGTGTCTCATTCTAAATATTTCAGGATTGATACATGGGAATCAAAGAGAGAGGCTGTGATAAATTTAGTGGCAAATTCTGGTGGAGAAATCACTACAGTGCTCGATATTATGCAGATGCATTATGGGCAAGACTAAACAAGCCAATTGACCATGGAATCGTAAGAACGATAGAGCAAACGAACGTCGGCAGCGTTTAACAAAGAAGGCTTAGGCTTTGAAAGATTATGACTCATCAGATGTGATTTTTTTGCTAAATCACCTAAAATCGCAAAAATGTGAAATTTCATTTTTATTTCATGTTATTTCGCAAAATCACGTCTCCTGAATTTCACAGGCATCTACAAATAGTGGATTGCATTGCTTGATGGGTGGGTGGAGAAATGTATGTCAATGCCCTCACAAATGTATTGTGCACAAACATTCCGAACAACAAGATGTGTGTGGGAAAATTAAACGAGGGAATCATACGTACCTCTCTCCTGTGGATCCGCACACTCGAGGCCCGTGTCCTCTGTTGCGCAGCTCAGGAGGCTGGGGTCGAGGCTGCGAGTCATCAAGTTTTCCTTCTCCTTGTGGCTCTCCTTGCGGCGCAACCCTGCCCACGACACTCGTTCCTCATCCATGCTCGCCACCATTGCGTTTGACTCGTCCCCGTACAGCGTCACAGGCAGCTCCACATTGTACGAGCTGCTGCTCAACACCATTTCCCCCCCAGTGCTCGAGTACCGACGCAAGTGGTGCTGATCTTGCCTTGAACTGGTTCTGCTACCTGTCAACAAAATGCATCATTATTCCCACTTGCTCTTGCCCACTCTCTCCGTCCACCGCCTTCTCACCAACCACAACTCCAATTTTTATTGCAGATAACGACTGTGCCTTCCTTCCATGCACGAAGGCACTCTGATCAAATGGAAGCTTTTGCACAATGCCTGCTTCACTAGTGCTGCTGGCCAAAAACTCGGCAATTCTGAAGCCAGTTCAGGAACCAGCTGCTTATATCAATGTTTTGAAATGTACTCATTCACACAAATGAAACTTTATCAGCGAATATGTTGTATATTCAGGTAGCATTTCCCATAAATAACGTACGAGCACCTATGTAAAGTATTTGCATCAGAAATGCAAGTGTGAGTGAAAACAGTTTACAGCCATTGCTGATACCAAAAACAATGACTGCTTTGCCAGAGCATATAAGTGACATGAGTTAATTAAATTGACCAAGACCCTGCAAAGAAAATCTTTGCACAGATTGGTGTATTGGCCATATCAAGAAGTTTCTCTTAGCTATTTGGGCCATAACTATGGATGAGAGAGAGTAATGAGGAAGTCCTAAGAAGAGTAGGAGAGAAGGAATGCCACATGAAATCCTTGATAAGAAGGTTTGACAACCTAATCGACTTAATCTAGAGTTATGGAGGCCTAATGAAGACAATAGACAAGGGACAAGTAGATAGCAAGAAAGGGAAAGAAAGACCTTGAATAAAATTTATGGAGCAGGTAAAGAGGGATGTGAAGGAGAAGAAATATGTAAATGTGAAAAGATTAGCTGATAGGAGAATTGAGTAGTGAGCTGCGTCAAACCAATAATAAGATTGTTGACCTGTAATGATGATGAATCTGAACTATTCCTGCCTAGTTTCTATGAAATGTGTGCAAATCAACAATGAATTTCAATTTCTCACAAAAACATTGTGTAGTGCTCAGAATGCTATTTTTGGGTTTTATGTAGCCATTCATTTGTTTGATGCATGTTTCCTTTCCACCCAAGAGGGCAAAGGTGTAGGTGGGCTGTGCAGAGTGGTGCCACACGGCTTGAGTGCCGTCTGTCAGTCAGCTGCATTGGGGTGGGTCATTGCATCTCTTGCATGGATCATGCGGCATGACCTTTTGCTTTCAAGTATAGTGTGGTTATTGTAGTGTCTTATTCTGTGTAATTGTAAACGGAATTGAAATTCATGTGACGATCAAGATTTTATGCATTTTCTTCCTTATGAACAGGAACTTATAAGTGGTACCGAGAACTGAAAAAATTTAAGATCCAACTCATACTTAATTGTTTCATTAACTATTTCGTTTGTGTCCTCATCAACAGGAGGGATAGATGTGGTCAATGGGCTAGCAAGAGAAAGCCACTAGGACTGCAAGAGAAATTTTACCCCTTGCAACCTAATGCCAAAGCCAAATAAGGCTACTTGTGACCCCCACAGCTCAAGCACAACACATGACTACTCACCGCAACGCTTTGGCGACCCTCGACTGGGAGGCTCCTTGACCCTCCTGCGCACGTAGGGCGACGCAAAGGACGATGAGGGCCTGCTCCTCTCCGAGTTCCTCCCATTGGTGGATTCACTGGCAGCAGCTGCGTCCAAAGCGGATTCCTCTGCACACTCGGTGGTTGACGAGAGGGCAGACGAGTAAGAGGACGACATACCAAAGCCAGGGTGTGCGCTGCTGCTGGCCACACTGCCACCCTAGATGCAGGGAGAGAGAGAGAGAGAAAGCATCACCAAGCCAATCTAACAAGAGCAGAACACCATTCACAGCATGGAAACACGCATGCAAAAAAAGAAAACCTAATTAGAAAATAAAACGGATTTTCACAGCTACAACACCATATCAAATGATTTTTTTCACCTACACAGCCATTGAAGTTCTAAAAGACAAAACAGTATTACATGTTATAAATTGAACAAATACAACTACCATCCATGACTTTATGCCAAGAAGTAAAAACGTTCACATATATTTTAGTCTTCAAAATGTTTTTCCCTTATGATTCTATGGAATTTCACTTTTTATTTTTACATATTTACTCAAATTTTCATTAAGTATTTTTTAAATAAGATGTACTCCTTTATTACAGTGGAACCTCGATCTATCGTTTTTCAGGGGGATGGATGAAAAACACGATGAATGCAGGAAAACAATCAATTTGGGAATGTTTGGCTTGGTTGCCCATGTCCCAGGAAACACTGGATATGGCGAGTATTCATTAAGGGGAAAGAATACTTTGGGAGAACTCCTCGATACCGGTCGCTGGCATTTAGTTCCGAAAGCGACTGCTGTAGTTTGAATTCGAGGGGAAGTTGTTTGAGTGGAAGGGGGGCATCGGGAGGGAAGAAAAGTATGGTAGGGGAGGAGGACTAACAATAAGCTCCTTCTTCTGCAGTGTTAGATTTCGGTCCGCAGGCGGTCGGGATCTCGGATGGCCTTGGGAGGCCTTAAGAGTTTTTTTGTAACAAAAATATGTTGCATTGGGTGATCATCCCCTCGGTCAGTATCTTTTGTTTTGGGTATTTCCTGCATTGAATTCCTCTTGCTTCCTTCAGGGTCCCAAGGTCCTTCTTCATTCTGCACTTCGGTGAAAGCATAGGTGTATCGTAAATAAAAAAATGCATTATACAATTATCAAATTAGGATGCATGACGAGACTTATTCCACATCGGTAAGCAATACTGCACAACATAATAGATCGTAACGAGAACATGAGAAATCCTGTGTAACTTTCGTAAATTGCAGTTTTCTTTTTCTCTCTACTGTTTGTTGTAGCAATCCATCGCAAAATCCACCCTTACATTACTTCATTAATACGTATTATTGCGCACTTCATTCCTAAAGTTTTCCTAACATGGCAACGACAGTATAATTACATTGCCGCAGAGAGGAATCCTAAATTACCTCTATTTCGATCTCTTCAACTCCAATGATGAAAGGTTTTCACACGCCTTACAAACTCCTTTTGATACTAGTAAGTAGGAAATATTCAACTAAATAAATATTCAAAAATTTTTTTACCACTTCTCATTCTATTCAAATAAAGTTGAGATGATAAAAAGTCAGCTTTGGAGGTGACTAGAATTTCAAAACAAAGTCACCCAACAAAAACAGATACCTTAGGAAAAGTGCAACCGAAAATAGCTGATGTAAAGCAACAACAATCAATGTGGGGAATTTATTCAAAATAAAAAGGTCGATTTTAAAAATGTATTTGATATATACCTTTTTATTTATACATTCATCAAGTGAAATAGAAGAAAAAACGTACGTTTAATATGCTTTGTGCAATTCTAGTATTCCAATATTCGAGCAATGATTTAATATTTGAATTGGATATTAGAGTTCGAGAAATCTGTTATGCGACCAATCTCAACTAAAAAGGTTTATCTCAGAGGAATTGCTTAGTATATTTTCTCTTGCTCACAAAATATATATGCTTGATTTGAAACAATTTAGGAGACAAGGGAGTTGATACGAACTTTATCTGCCTTCTGCTGTTCCCGCAGTTCCCTTTGGTGAAGTTGCGCCTTGGAGAGGATGAGCAGCAGTTTCCTGTCCTCGTCGGAGAGCGTGGCTGAGGGCTGCGAGGAAGGGAAGCTGTTGTCCGAAGCCACAGACACTGCAGGGGGTGTCGCCGCCGCCTCCACTCCTCCCTGACTTCCCCCAGGGGCAGAGAGAGGACGATTGCCACTCCTGGGGCCCGAGAGGACACTGGGGCCCCCTCCAGAGGGCAGGGGTGGGCACACAGACGACAGGTAAACAATCAGGGCCTCCTGCTCACCCACTCGGAATGACCTGCCCTTCCCCTGAGAGTATAGCCACTCAGCTCGTAGGCTGCATCGGGGTGTGCAAGAACAAGAAAGGGATACACATCAAATCATTCCCATTCCCACAATGCATTACCAAACCATGCTAAGCTTTGACGTGCACAGTAAACACAGAATTGAATTAGTTGCATTAAAATTGGATCAAACATGAGCGTCACTCGCAAAAAAAGCAGAGTAATTAATAGCTAAGAATAATAGCATGTTTTTAAGGCTAAGGTTTTCAAAATTCCCAAGTTGTATTTTTATTCATTCTCATGTAGCTTCTACTTGAAAAAATGCGATACATACAGTAATTTTTAAGGAGACAATGGATTTTCTGAGTTATATCCGTAAGTTGTGTCTGTTATATCCATAAGTTTTGAATGTGAGCCAAACGAATTATATCAAAGTAGGCTTCCCTGCTCGTCTTGAGTCCTAATGAGAATACAAACTAAATGCCATTTTAGTCAGAAACTTCCAAAATAGAAATTTTCCAGCAAGTAAGAAATTTTCTTGCACTCCCCTTATTAGGCTTTAATGCAAATTTTAAAAAAATTGCCAAGCAAGTAAAACATTTAGCACATCTGCTTCGATTCTAAATACTTAAAACATCGACTTCATTTCATTTTTAGCAATTATTTCTTTTTTCAAGTACATATGTAATAATCAACTGTCGCTATGTACACGTTATCATGGGTTGCAATACACATTGCCCACTTCTGAGATCATGCGATTAATTATGAACCCAGCCGGACGCTATCAATTGCCCGATGTTCATTCGGAATACCAAATTATGACTTGATCTTAACAGTCCTGAAGATAACTACTTTTCCCACAATCTTGGTGAATAGTGCAACCATAATCCCATTATGATTAGCAGCCTTGACCCAATTAAAAAACTTCTGATCTGAAATATTCAAATCTGTAACACAACATTCCATTGTTCTGAAATTGCACAGTTGGGAACAGGCATGGAAGAGCACAGAACTGATAGAAGGGAAAAAATTCTGTTCGATAACCTGGAAAATTTTTAATAATTGTATTGCACAAGGAAGAGAGAGAAAAAATATAATTTAAAAAAATTGACAGCTCATTAATCTTTGCAAATGAGTAACCCTCTTTCAAAATATTTAAAAAAAGAGCACTTTTTATTTTTAACACTTAGGAAAGACATACACCGACCTAGTTGTCCATTCCACCTCCAGACATTGCTTTTCACAAAAACTGCCAGCAAATTTGAGAATACAAATAATGGGAATGTAGTGTGTCCCATTATTCATGTGTCATTGGTGACCACATACTCTGATACTGACACCTGAATGATTTAGGAGAAATTTTTGAAATGCCTAGAAAAAGGTTCTATCTTTTTTCCATGCACCTTAATCCAAGAGACTGTGGTATTTGTCAGAAGGAGTCCTAAAGCATTCCGCCTCAACCACCAAGAATACAAGCACTATGGACATCAACACCCATTTCAGTAGTAAAGAATTATCCCTCACAAACAATAGTCCTTAACTTAGCATTGCACAAATCAGCAATAAGCTACTCAAACTAAATAAATTCAATAAGCTACTCACCTTCAAACAACCACAAAACAGAGTACTTTCAAAACAATATTAAGAACCCATCTTATGAACAACTCAATTCACTCCATATATGTACCAGAGTGAAATATACGTAGGAATAAAATTTTCATTGGATAATTCATCTTATATTGTTATACATATTTGTAACTGCTAAGACTGTATTGTGGCAAACTTACCGATATAACTAATGCCCATCATGTTAACTACATAGGTAGTAAGTAATAGAGTGCATGCCTTGCATGTTATGTTTGTGTGCTTAAGAATTTTCTATTTCTTGACCTGCCTTATGTATGCATGATAATCAAGATGGCCAATAAGGTTTATTTTCTATTGTTATAGAGCACTGACTAGCATTGTAAACCCCAAATGAAACAGTTCTGATCTTAAGACCGCCTGATAAGTCCCACAAAGACAAGTGTACTTAGGAACAACCAGCATGAGAAAAGGGGTCAAGGTCACTGATGACCTAATTAATTACGTATGTACCTCCTTTCAACCAATTTTACCACCACGAATCACACAAGTTTAAAGGCAAGGACTGTCTGCTCCACATGACGACGTTCAAGGGTGTATTGGGGTCAAAATGCACCAAGTATGAGCTGAACGAACACGCCGAGTGATGGGTTGCACAGCGAACCATCAATTACTAGCTTCTCCTTCACTTAAGTCGAGAGCACAGGTTAAAAGGTGATCATGCTTGAATCTTAAAACACATGTGAAAACTGCATCATGTCATGGACTTTGCAAGAAGTACAGGTTGATGCTGAGGTTCACAAATACCAGCATTTATACCGGAGTATTGTCATAAACTCCTACCCCAATGCATCTGATTGGCTTTGATTTCATTTGCGAGCCTTAAAACTATGAGCCGAGGGCGGGATGACTAATCACAAAAACAATTCAGAGAACAGAGCAAGACTAAATTATAAGTTCACATGAGTACATTTAAAGATAGAATTTTTAAGTATTATCATTGAATCAGATTCATACACACACCTAACACATATTTATCTAACAATAAGAAATAGCTATTTCCAGATTTTTTTAATTTTTCCAAGAAACCATTCAAAGTTCCTGCACTGGGATAGCAAAATCCCTCCAATCCAAATTCTATTCATTGGAGTCATGGAGTGAGTGGTTGGATAGCTACATGAAAGGAAATCTATCATCTGATTGGACAAAATCCGGTAGGCCATCAAAATAGTTTTATTGAACTGAAATTCAAAACAGACTTCACCAAAATATTCCGGACTATTTTCACAATGATGTACCACATAAGCATGAGTGAAAGATGCACGTTTATTCCCAGAAATTGCAGCCGAAAATGGGAGTGCGTCTCTTATCTTCCCCCTTCCCCTGTCGCAAATCCAAGGGGAACTGAGTGGCCTTGGTTTTCAGCGAGGCTCAGTCGCCTACAAACCAAGGTCAAAAACAAGCAGGAGGCAGGAGAGTTTCTCTCTTATTGACACATTTTTAGAATGCTCCTGTTTGCTTTTCTTACTCACAATTATACTTGTAAGCATCGTGCCGTCGCGTCGATAACTCGGAGGTGAACATGGTGTGGGGTTTCAGGATTCCCACTCAAAGTAAATTATAAAATTCACGGTTTTTTCCAGGCTTTCAGGGTCTAAATGTCGTCAAATTCACGCTTTGTTGATTAGCCAATTTAGGCAGAAATATTGATCACGTAGCAATCAGCCGCCGAACATCAACTAAAAATTTAACAAATGCAATTCGTGTCTGAATTTTCGCAAGCGTTAATGAACTTTGGTTACCAGACTTCCAGCTTTGATACAGGCTTAAGGTCAATGTGTCATCATCGCACACGGACCAATAATTGCATTTCAAATATACATGTGCAGGTAAACACGTGAACAGTGTATGCGTGTGACCTTGAAATATGATCGACAGATCCATTTTTCTTTCCATCCATCAATCGTAGTTATAAAATCAATTTTGAGAGATTTTTTAAAGTTTTAAGACGAAATTCACGGCTTTTTCCAGGTTTTTATCATGGTCACGGCTTATTCACCGTTTTAAGGTTTTCACGGTCGAGTAGGAACCCTGGGTTTTTTATTAACCCTCTGGTGAGCATGCTAGTGGGCATTTAAAACTGCAAATAGCAATTGCATATCTAAATTAGGGAAAACTTTTAGAATTGAAGGATGTCTGGTTTATAGTCAACATCTGTCTTGCCAAGTAATTTCCATTGCATCCTTGGCATGATTTCTCAAAAGGCATCTTCAGGTGCTATTATAAGGATTATTGCATTTGAAAACTATATTGTCAATAAAACTTGCGGTATCAAAAATTCAAATGAGTGTACATTTTTGGACAAAATGGCGGATATAAGATATCAGAAACGCTTATAATTGTCCTTCTTCCACAATGTTTATGCTCTCTTTGATTTATCACAGGGTAATTGATGGGCTGTAATGCTATGCAAAGTTATTTTGCTGGAACTAATTATAATCTTTTGTGAGAGTTATGTATGTATAATATATATATATATATATATGGAAAGAGAAATAAATTAATAACATTGTATGATGTGTTTTTTCTTTCTTCTATGTTTGTACTTACTATATGATATGGTACAAGTACATTGTTTTTTGCTCTTAGAGGACATAAGTCCTGGAACAATAAATACCCTTATAAATAGGGATGGTCAGATTGGATACTTCTGATCCAAATAGTATCCTCGGATATTGCCTTTCATCAGATCCAAAGTCGCGGAAGACATCGGATCTGGGTCCAAAATTTTAAATTATAGCTTCAGGGAATGCAACTCCCCGTAAGGGTGGAAAGAGGTCCTATTCTCTCTTCGAATGCACCGTCGCTCTACGATGCTTGTCCATTATCATGAACCATTTTGTTTAACAGCTCTTGCAGGGGTTACATACCAGAATTTTAGCCGTGGAAAATAAAAAAGGCAAAGTACGATGGGCACATAGTGTGACTCTTCCCAAGAAATCGAACAATCATCGGGGGAATCTCAGTGTCATAGGATAATAACGACATTAAAAGTAACTACGTCGCAGATTTCAGAAAACCACCCTTGGCCCTATATCATCTCGTACCTCTCATGTTTTTTTTTCCTTTCTGAGATCACACAGACCATAAGTCACTGTCTTCGAAGTAGGGATGTGCGAGTACTCAAAAATTCGAGTAGAGTCTTCGGTACTCGACTCGAGTGTTTAGAGTAGTATTACAAATGTCGAGTCGAGTATAGGCATGGGCAAAAAATACTGGTATTCGGTAGTACCGGGTACTATTATTTTCCTACTTAGGTAGTACCGGCCAGTATTCTTATAGTGGTACTACCAGAGTATCGATACTAGAAATACAGGTACTTCAACGGCGCTGCCATCTTATGTGTTAATAATGTATTAAGCGAAGTAGGCCATTTCCAAGGAAGTTGTAAATATACTATGTATTAACAACTTCCTTGGCCATTTCCAAGAAATAAACACCAATCCACAATGGCTTTCATCAAGAAGTGTTTATTTAATTAATGCCAAGGATATTTCTCAAGAAATCATAACAAAAGACAAGAAAAAGTAGATGCTGACTTATGCAATAAATGCGCTATTTAAGCACACTAAAAATAATACCACCTGTTTATTTTAATTTAAGCTGATGGTATAAGCACTGATACAGTTGATCAAAGTAGGAAGAGACTGAAAAATAGTGATGCTATCATGTCATAGGCTAAGCTTGTTTACAACAGTCCAAAAGACCACATAGACACACACAAATAGACCACAAATGTAAAAAAACTTGAACGAAATTGCATTGAAAACATTATCTAAGTGCCGCGATCTATATTGGAAATGTTTAAAATGCCGGGCCCTCGGGGCTAACATTGCCAATATGGCTGCCGACATTGAAGTTTTAAAAGCTGAACTTGTACAATTAAAAAAAAGGGGCAGTCGTGGGACTGGCCAACAGAAGTGAAAACTGAAATAATTACAGTAAAACTTTGATTTTACGCAGTTGGAAGGACCGAAATATGGGCACTGTGTAAAATCAAAGTGTGTAAAATCAAGAGTTGGTATTGAGGAGAAGTATAGTTTTCAGGATAACTCTTGCTCATTATTTTTAAAACCCTTAGTCATACACTTGTATAGTTCTGATTTGAACCAGAACCGGATCCAGAAAAAGTCTCATATGTGTGCCTTTACGGTAAAAGAGCATGAAATCCTTTTCAGTCGTATCAGATATATGTTTCCTGGATTCAATTGCTCATTTGGGGGCAAGAAAATGAAGCCTAAAAATCTTATTTACTCACAAGCAACACCACAGGTGACGTGTTACCTTGAGAAAAACAACGTTGCATTCCTGAACAATGTTTCCCATGGTTGAATAACATGGTAGAATTGCTAGCATTTCTGGTGCTAAGATTACTTCTGTTACCCAGGAGAAATGTTGCAATGGTGATACTAAATGCTCGCAGAGAAGCTAATTTTCGAAAATATTCTCATTAAAAGCAGTTTTCAGGAAATCCGTTTAACCACCTGCGAACAAACAAAGATTGGGGATTGAAGAAATGAGATATCTGAGGATAGTCATCCAAATTAATCCCATTAACAGGGAGCAAAATTTTGCTAATACATCACAAAGGCTTAACACCCTGTGGGCCTGGGTTCAAGTCCTGGCAGTAGCAGAAACTTACCAGAGATGGCATCTTCATCTTCGACCTGAAGACGCTGGCAACAGTGCCAGCGAAACTGTTGTCATCACCAACAAACCTACGCGGTTGCACCGGAAACATGGAGAAATTGTTATCAGAGATGGCCCTATCCCTACTTGAGAGTAATGTGGAGGACACTTCCAGTGCACCACTCTGTCTAGCAGATGGGACGTTAAGCCCTTTAAGGCCTATCATTACAACCTGGCTAATGCCAATATAGGGTTCCTATCCCCCCAGCCCGTACTTCATGGCACTAATGACCCCAGCTATCAGTATCCTCCTTCCAAATAGCATACCAAGAATAATACGGAGCACATAGGACCCGGGATATTCGGAAAATCAGATTTTTCCGGTGTTTAGATCACTTTTTTAAATTGAGCTATTTAAATAACCGCGCAACTACCGTCAAAAATTATTAATAGTCCGGAACAATCTTCCTTCTTTATAATTGTTACGTATTAAAAAACCATTTTCCCATGAAAATTTAGCATAAGTAGATAGAATCTACCGGGTATAGCTTCTCTGTCGGCATTCTTTCGCGAATTCAGTGCCGGGACCTTCGGCTCACAAGCCGTGTGACTCATCTTAACGTAATATTTTGCTTCCCCTTGTCTGATAACGACACCGGACACTTTTTGTATTTCGATTTAATGGTACTAAGCCATTCCTGAGTTTAAAGGGACTGCCTTATCACTCACGTCTTGATTTGACTTCAATGATTGCATGACGATTGACGACGCGAGTTATTCCCGAGGGCATTAACTCCCGTTCCGTTAAAAATAAACGCTTGCCACCTAGCGGAGTTAAGCTAATAGCTATTGAAGTTCCAACCATGTTTCATTTAAACCCACTGAAAATGAGATACAAGTTGAATCAGCTCCAATAAGCGCGCCGTGCAATCAACTTTCCCTCGCCTCCATTCGTCCCGCAGATGTGGGGTTAGCCTGCGGAATGAGACAACATATGCTTTTACCATCGTGTTGAATCACCATCGACTTACGTCCAAACTAGAAGTACGACTATCTTTTTTGGATCACCTTGGAAGCCAAAATGTTGGCACGGGAGGATTTTTAACGACTCATTTCGCCGTCATATTTCGCTGGGGCGAAGGAAAACATAGCGTTCGCAAAATTCTAGAAAACCTTCCGTTAGGGATAGATATTCCATAGTTCATAATTCCGGATTAACGACCATCTACTGTAATTACAATATATATGTTATAAAAAGCGTCGATCAATAAGTCGAATAATAAACGAAAGGTGATAATGTTAATATCTCCGGCGATCATTTGTCTTAATCACGCATACACGGCGATTGCCATATATTTTAGGTTTCGATATCCTTCTACGGCAAATTTTAACTAAGAGCGATATTCGCGTTCGTAAAGGAGCCTGAAATATTACTGAGAGGTCGTAGGGGGAAGCAATAATTAGATTCGCGATGTTTTTAGTTTCACGATCAACAGCGCGACGTCATTTCAACCGTTCTTGTATTCATTTTTGTAACTCATGTAGACGAATAAATAACCTAACTTCATATTGCTCCAGTCGGGATTTTCAAAACGTGTCGAAAGACAACTGCGTAAAATCAAGATTCGCGGCCTCTTTGGGGCTGGGGTTATGCTGCGCAAAATCGAAAAAACTGCGTAAAATCAAGAGAAGATGTAAAATCGAAGTTTCACCATTGGAATTCCCTATGCTTTCCGGCCGGACTTGAGTGTCGCTGCGTAAAAACGAGACTTGATGCAAAATCAAAGTGCGTAAAATCGAAGTTTTACTGTATTATCCATTTATTTTTTATACAGATTTAATATTATTAAAGAACTAATTTTTCCAGTAATACTCATTTTTCAACAAAAATTGAAACTATTTTTTTCAGCAAACTGTTTATTATTAAATATATATTAAAAATACGATGTGCATGAATAGAAAGTAACATCATTTATATATTAAAATATAATATGCTTTTCTTTCTTTTATTTAATATGCTTTAAACCTATTATTGTTCACTCAGGGTTCCCACTCTACCTAAATAATGAAATTCACGGTTTTTTCCAGGTTTTCAAGATTTATTTTCCAAGTTTTCACGCTTTTTTCAGGTTTTCACGGTCTCAATGTCAAATTCATGGTCCGTTTATAAGTCAACAATTGGACAATCACCGGCAGTATATTAACTTAAAATTAACATACGCGACATACGCCGTGAATGTAAATGCAGCAATGAAAAGTGTTAACTGTTATGACGTCAACGTTTGGAAAATTCAGGGACAACTAAAGGCCCAACCCAACCGCGCTCTTGCCCGGACGCCAAATACCATGGCCTCCTTTAATATGCGAATGCCCTTAGGACCTTCTTCCATCTCAACACCAGAAGTCCTTTTTAAATTCCTCGCCGAGAGATTGTTTTTTGCGCACGTTCTTAATACCGCACAGTAACCAAATTTCCCTTACCCAATCTTTCTGAGATCGCGGAAAATATTTATTAAAAATGTTTATAGAATGTAATAAATCAATTTCATATAATTACAGTGGAACCTCGATCTATCGTTTTTCAGGGGGATGGGCGAAAAAAATGATGAATGCGGGAAAACGATCGATGCGGGAATGTTAGGGTAGGTTGCCTAAGTACCAGGAAACGCAGGATTTTAGCGCGAAACTATGATATTTGTTAAAGGATTCAAAGAAGATTTTAGCCAATTACAGGAATACTACTACTCTATCGAGACGCTTAGGCCATATTGTTGATTCGAATAATATCTCTTTCAAATATCCTAAAGGAACACGCCACCTCACTAAAAATGTTTGCTCACCGCTCGGCATTTACCTTGCTATTATGGATTTCTCTCCGATGTAACAATCCATGAAACGCCATTTCCAGTAAACGTATTCGCCGGCGCAGTGATTGGTTGTGAGATGGATCATAGAGGCCAAAAAAGTCAATTATTTGTAATGTTCCTGTCTAATAAATATATTTTTCATGTAATTTAGGCAAAGTGTAAAGCGTGAACAATGTTGCGTTAATCGTCAGCGGCACACCCGCCTGAGCCTCGGCTTCATCCACTTCTTGTTTTCACTGGTAGCTCGCTCTACCCCCTACCGTCATGTGCTAGCGGACAGCCCGAGGCGTTCTCCAATATTCACGCGCTTCTATCCCGGATGCTTTTCTTCATATTCAATTATTTTAAGTCCATCTTTTAAAGTACTCACTTTTTTTCAGAAGGGCATTGGTCCGAAGATGGATGAAAATAAAACTAAAAAAATGAAACCTTACTTTATTAAACCCTCACTGAAAACACTCGCTAGTTTGAAGTGAACCCACATTGGAAAGCACAGAACCACTAGTGCAAGGTGAAGTTCGGAACTGATGCTATCGCGTACGTCTTACGCAGAACATACTGCACAGGGTGAAGCATAAACATATGACTGCGCCATGAATTTTTTTGTTCAAAAGAGAAGGCAACTTACACATTGTTTTCTAATTATGGTAGCGCCAGATGAGTAGATGAATTCGGATTGTTAGTAGGGAGAAACATAATATCTTGAGAAGATATCCCTTCCTCAGTAACTCTTACAACTGAAACTTATAGTATAACTCGTAAATTGATATCTGATGATAACCAGATATCCTGTTCTCAGAAAAATGCCACATTAACTGCCGAGAAGTTCAGCTACGAGGATATAGTTTTGCCAGAAATCATCATTGTATTTTTCCAACTATTTTCTTGTTTTAAATGCTTAAATAACGTTAGAAATACCTCAAGTTTGGTCTCATTCTTTTTTGCATTACGTGCACTTTACAAATATTTCAGTCTAATAAAAGTATAATGCCTATTGCCGAAATTCATTGTAAGACACCTTTTGGGCTAAAAGGTGATTCACGCAGCAGTTGACCTCCAGAAACTGAGAACTTTGAAGCAGTTAGGCTGAAAAAGGTCAGTGGGTGAGAAAAGGGGGGGAGGGCGTGATACACGATTCTTTTGTTCTCATGTAACTTGATATTTTTTTCAAAGCTAAGGTCTTCGTAATACGATCCCTGCGCGAGCTGAGACCTTTTTTTTTCGGAGAGGAGGAAAGCTTCAGAGGGGGGAGGCAAGTTCTGAGTGGAGGGGGATAGCGGATCTTGGGAAATGCGCTAATGTAACTATCCCACGGCACTTAGCTTCTCCCTATTGTAATTCAATCTCCTGGGGGTGTCTGTCGTTATAAGCCACAAAAAACACTTTATAAACACTTCCTCTCATTTTCGTCAAACGATGGACGTGGGAAAATTATCCGACGGGACCGCGAGCTGAGACCTTTTTTTTTTCGGAGAGGAGGAAAGCTTCAGAGGGGGGAGGCAAGTTCTGAGTGGAGGGGGATAGCGGATCTTGGGAAATGCGCTAATGTAACTATCCCACGGCACTTAGCTTCTCCCTATTGTAATTCAATCTCCTGGGGGTGTCTGTCGTTATAAGCCACAAAAAACACTTTATAAACACTTCCTCTCATTTTCGTCAAACGATGGACGTGGGAAAATTATCCGACGGGACCGCGATCTTCAAACAATCAATGAGGGAAAACTATACTTCGGAGAACGATGGATGCGGGAATAAATTACATTGCCTTTACGGAACTTTATTTGGGACCAGGAATGGCAAACAATGAATGTGGGAACGATAGATCGGGGTTCCACTGCATAATGCACTTGGATTTAAATACTTAAAGACAAAATAAATACCTACTGAAACACGTTATTTTCACTTTTACTTCATTATTCACATAGATTCAAACGAGGTGAGCGTAGTCTATTGAGAGCTATTGCCATAAATTGAAAGCCTATTTACCGTGGAAATGTTTCCTAAAGAAAAATTTTAACGGCAAACTCATATTTTGAAGCATATGGCATGTGCCCTAATTTTGTGTGAGAACCGAACCTCGAGTTACAAATCAGATAATTTTCGTAAATGGTTCATTCTGGGTCCATTAGAAATGCAAGTCATTTCATTCGTCCTTTTTCGAATACAAGTCCATCCCAAGCTATTACTGAAATTGAAACGCTTAGACAAAATAGCAGACTTCCGCCATTAAAATGGAAAATATCGGTCAATGTGTCGTCATATATTACGGAACAATGATGCGTAGTTTTCCGCGGCATTGTCTAGATGATGTCTCCATGTTCCTGGGCTTCACCGCGTGGATTTTTCTTTATGACGACAGTTTCTCCGGTATTCCAACCGGCGTCTTCAGGTCATCGACCGAAGGATAAAGAAAAATCCACGCGGTGAAGCCCAGGAACATGGAGACATCATTACGGAACAATTACTACACTTCGAATATTCGTGTGCAGAGAAACGCGTAGACTAAGAGTCTGCGCGTGCCTGACCATGAAACATGATTAACATATCGAATTTGATTGGTCAATCGTAGTACTATTACCGAGATTGAGATGTTTTTAAGGTTTCATAGCGAAATTCACGGCTTTTTCCAGGTTTTTTCACGGTAGACGAAATTCACGGCTAATTCACGGTTTTAAGGTTTTCACGGTAGAGTGGGAACCCTGTCACTATGCACATAAAAGAAACTGCCTTAAATTGTACTGACCTGTATTTTTATAGCGTGTACACTCTTCTGCACGTTCATGCACGAGCTCTTTATATTTAATGAACTTATACAATATACACTATAGATTTTTATTTTCAATTTTAATATTTTTTAAACAAAAAGACTTTAACAGTCTATATATTAACAACATATTAACAAAGTGTATATATTAATCTCTATTAACAGTCTACAAAATAATACGCACTGTATAGAAAAAGTACATATGTACAGTATAGAACTAGAAGCAGACAGATGCCAGTATTCAGTATGTAAAAGTATAGTGGTGACGCAACCTATACCATTGTATACACAATAAACACCATACATGATGACACCATCTTGCTGTAGCGATCGCGGTGTCAGGTCGGTGACGCTTGTTGTAAGTGGTGCCATCGTTGAGAGTAATCGTTTCTAATTTGTTGATCCTTTTTTGTCTTTTGGGGTATTTCTGTTTTATGTCTGGTAATCTGTTTTTCCGGCAGCTTTCATTAAAAACAGCCGAGCCAGAGTGGTGTGTTTTTCTTTCGACTTTCACGGTGATCCTGCAATTTACGCATGCCCAGATGCTGGAAGAAACGTGAGTGAATTGGATTTGTGGTGAAAGACTTGTGAAAGTTAAAACTGGACACCTGTTGTCATTTGCTCACGATGGCTGATTTTGTTTCTGCGAGTGGACCATGTGATTTTGGGATTTCTAAACTCAAACGAAGAGATGACTACAAGAACTGGAGTCTCTCGATGACGAACTATCTACGATGTCAAGGCCTATGGAGTGCAGTAAATGGGAAGGATGTTGCTGAAGGTAAAGAGAGACGTGAGGAGCGTGCTCTCGCGGACTCATGGTAGAACCTCAAAACTACCAGTATGTGCAGGACTGCAAGACATCAAAAGAAGTTTGGGAAAAGTTGCGAAAGACTTTTGAAACCAAAGGACATTGGCGGTATGTTTATCTGGTACGTGCCATGTGTCAAGCCAAATATCAAGACTTCTCCGACATGGAATCGTACATTGCCCATATAATCTCTTTGGGGCAGGAGATGAAGAGCCTGGGAGAGGAAGTGAAGGACAAGTACCTGACAGCCATGATATTTCAAGGGCTGCCTGCTGAGTTTGACAGTATTGTCATGACTCTGTGTGCCAGGGAGGCTGAGATGAACTTGGAAACGGTTATAACCAAACTTTTGGATGATAGTCAACACAGAGGTGTCACGAATGAGGAGTCCGATGATCGTTCAGCCTTGTACTCTAAGAAGAAAGTATCTTCGAAGAAGAGTAACAAGCAAGAGAAGTCCAAGGTTTGTTGCTGGCGCTGTCGTGACATTGGTCATATATTGAAAGACTGTCCGATGAAACCGAAGGATTCGGAAGAGAAACAGAAGAAATTACCTGCCAACAAAAGTGAAGACAAGAAACCAAAGAAATCAACTGTGGCCAAAGATAAAAATACTTTTCTGTGTGCATTAAGAGCTCTGCGAGATGATAGCGTTATAGTGGTACATTCAGGTTGTAATGGTCATATGTCATCTGACAAGAAGAATCTTGAAAACTACTGAGACAGTGTATGTGATCAGGGAGTGATGGTTGGTGATAATGGGAGATTAAAGGTTGCTGGCACTGGTGATATAACTCTGAAATCTGATAATGCCATAAATAAAATGAGTAATGTTTTACATGTTCCAGGTTTGAGTGCTACTTTGTTGTCTGTTAGTCAGTGTACTGATCAAGGTATTAGTGTACTGTTTACTTCTTAGCCATGACCGAAAGTTGCCAAGTACTAAATATAGCACAAACTTTAACTTATAATTCTAGCAATGACCACATGTTTTCACTAAGAGGGAATATTTAAAACTAAACCTTTTGTCCCGATTGTTGGCGAATGGACAGTTGAGAGCTAGTAACCAATATGCGAGTTACGCGTCCAATAATGTTCGGAGAGCGCAACAAAATAGTACGGAGAATATTGCTCCAGCCTACATTCTGATGGCTATTTCTCAGAAATGGTAAATCTGAGAGAAAAAAGTGATAAGACAATTTTGTAGATAATTTTCTGAGTAATTTAGTAATTACTACAATTTTGGTTTGAGTAATTTTTATCATAAAAGTAACCATTTGGCCAAAAAATGCAAAAACCTCAGTTTTGTGACCTTTGACCTGGAAAAAAAATTTTTGCACACACGGGATCAATGGGGACTTTTCTGGATTTCATTAGTGGTATCCTTGAGGTTCATGCAAATTTTCAGCTTGTTGGCAATTTATGCAAGGGTCAATGTCTAATTTGACCGGGCTATATAGATTTTTATTTTCAATTTTAATATTTTTAAAACAAAAAGACTTTAACAGTCTATATATTAACAAAGTTTATTTACCATACCTAATCAGCCTGCGTAGTTGAAATATCCATTGTAAAATTTTTTAAATTGTATGAGATTGAGAAAAAATCCTCCCCGGCAGGGAATCGAACCCCAGTCTCCCGCATGGCAGGCGGGGATACTGACCACTATACTACCGAGGATGTGATACTTGGTGACGAATTTTAAGACGGAAATGTATATCTCGCTGTAGCGATCGGGTCGGTGACGCTCACGCGACCTACCCGTGGGGAAAATATTTTGGATGTGTTTTTAGTGAGGCCTATTGATATGTTTATCTCTTCCGATGTTCTTGATGGCATAAGCGACCATAAGGCGGTTTCCTTGTCTGTTAAGTGTAGAAAGTCCAATAAACCCTTAAAAGGAAAACTGTGCAAGCAATATAGTAGGATGGATATGGTTGGTTTTAGTGATTTTCTAGCGGAAAGATTCTTGGGATGGGTAGGGAATGGGAATTGTGTAAATAAAGTATGGGAAAATTTCAAAAGTCTACTAATCGAAGGATCAGATCGATACGTTCCCTCCAAAATATTAAAAGCAAACTCCGATCCCGAATATTATAACGCAAAAATCAGAAGGCTAAAGCGCCGAGTGAGAAGGCTTCATAAGATAAGACATCGAGGGGGCGTATATTTAAGTGATTATAAGGATGCCTATAAGAAACTAAACGCCGAAAAATTAAAGGCCAAGGATACATTTTTGAAGAACTCACTAAAAGACCAGGGCTGGAGTGGGCTTTACAAATATATTCGAAGGAGACGAAAAGGGTATAATGCTCTAGAAAATATTTCTCTCAAGTGTGAAGACCGTATTGTAAACGATAATTATTCAAAAGCCACAGCTTTTAAGAACTTTTTTTCCAAAGTGTACAGTGAAGATGAAGTATTATCACCAATAGTTGGGGAAGATCATTCGTTTGACTCTTTTGAAATCAAAGGCAGTGATATAAGAAATAGATTGAAAAAAATAAAAAGTCACGCGTCCTGTGGACCTGACGGTCTTCCGGGGGAACTAATTAAAAGGTTGGGTAATTTTATAGTTCCTTTTCTGAAACACTTGTTCACGGAAATAATTAACAATGGTGATTTACCTAATGACTGGAAACAGTCATACATAGCTCCCATCTACAAAAAAGGGCCTCGAGATAGTGTTAATTCCTATCGGCCGGTTAGTCTAACTTGCATCGTGTGTAAATTAATGGAGCATCTGATCGCGGACTACATCAAGGAGGTATTAAGAAAAAAGAACTGGTTTTGGGAAGGACAACATGGTTTCCGTAAGGGTTACTCCTGTGAAAGTCAATTAGCATCTCTTTATCAGGATTTGGTGGAGGGGCTTGACAACGGGAAGCAAATCGATGGGGTTCTGATTGATTTCTCAAAAGCTTTTGATAGGGTAGATCATGAGATTCTATTTTAAAAAATAAACGCACTCGGCTTGGATGGTAGGGTCGTAAAATGGATAAATTCATTTACTGTAGGTAGGTCACAACGTGTTAAGAGTCGGCGATATTTTTTCCGATGAATTCAATGCCACTTCAGGGGTACCGCAAGGAAGTGTGCTAGGTCCTTTGCTATTTATTATCTACGTAAATGATATTAGTGGGAATATAAAGAGCACAATTAGAATGTTTGCAGATGATTGCATTATTTATAGAGTCATAGACAAAGTAGATGATTGTATCATCTTACAAAATGACCTAAATAATTTGGATAAATGGTCTAAAGAAAATAAAATGATCATCAATGCCAGCAAAACTAATCTAATTAGATTTCGGAAAGGTAGGAGTTGTGTACAAAATAATTACCATATTATAAGTGACTTACTGTCAGAAACCAAATGTTGTAATTACCTAGGAGTGACATTAAGCTGGGATTTGCAATGGGGAACTCATATCGAAAAAACTGCGACCAAAGCTTTCAGGGCGTTACATTTTTTGATGAGGACCCTTGGAAAAAGCTGTAAAAAAACAAAGGAATTCGCGTATAAAACGTTTGTTAGGCCCATTCTAGAATACGGGGCATCAGTATGGGATCCTCATTTGAATCGTGAGATCAAGCAATTAGCAAAAGTTCAGCGATTAGCAGCTAGATTTGTTTTGGGAAATTTCAGAAGGAAGGCAAGCGTCACGGAAATGTTAAAAACGCTGGGATGGAATTCTTTAGAATCAAGGAGGAAGAAAGCACGCTTGAAGTGTGTATTTAAAACTTACAGTGGTGATCCTGCGTGGAGGGAGCTAACGAATCGGTTAAAAGGACCAAGTTATCTAGGGAGGAGGGATCATAATTATAAGATTAAGGCCCCAAGGCAGCTGACAGATAGACTAAAATTTTCCTTCCTACATCGGGGGGATAGAGGATTGGAATGGCTTACCCGAAGAAATTTTTTCTGAGCCATTTCCAACTCACGCCTCTATATTTACCAAAATGGTAGATAAAATTGAATTTTGAGGGCTTTGTAATTGTATATTTTTAAAATTTTGTGTTTCTTGTTTTTTTTTTTTGGTCTTAGTATATTATTGTGTAAAAATGGATTTTGAGGGCAATGTAAATGTAGATATGTAATGTATTTTTGCTGATTTGGTGCTAGGTATACGGGGACATGTATTGTGTAAAAATGGTTTTGTTGAGGGCTTTTTAAAAAATTTGTGGTACTAAGTATTTTGTTTTGCATTTTGGTTTTATGTATATTATTGTGTAATAACTTTATGTTACCACCCGACTACATGGTCGACTTGTAACCAATTATTTAATAATAATAATAATAATAATATAAATGACTTTCCTTGCTACTTAAATTGCACGGAAACTGAAAAGGTTATCCTCCATGCAGATGATGCTAACATCATAATCTCTGCACCTAGGAGGATTTTCTCCCATCTTGGGAATGGATGTATGTCCATGTCCATCGACTTAATTATGGCGTCCGTTGATAAAAGACCAGTGTGTGCCTCGTGCAATGATTTCGTAAATTTTAAGGATAAAGTAATCGTTTGTGATCAATGTCCGAATATCTTTCACCATAAATGCACGGGATTGAATGACATAGTTTTGAAGGCATTATTTGAGTGCCGCGAAATATTTTGGAAGTGTTTTTCCTGCCGTGCTTCGACTTTCAAAGTTTCTAGCATGGCGGCCGATATTCAGTCTTTAAAGGAAGAATTGGTGACCTTGAAATCTGATTTAAAATCTATCCCGACTCAAACGAAATGTGTGACCTTTGCAAATGCCATAAAGAAGGCTCCTGTGCCCTCGAGAAGTGTTTCTGAGGATAAACCGGTGCCTTTTAATAAACTTCGTACGGCACCTTCGAGCGAACCGTCGGAGCGGGCCCCTCGTGAAATGCCGACATTGAAAGCACCAGTGCAACCCTCCAACAACAATCCACCGAGTATGAGTTCTCAAGGTATGCAGTTCACAAGTACATCTAGCCAACTGAGTCAACATGTGGATCATGACGCTTCAAACGCCGGCTACATTGACGTAATAAGTCGGAAGCAACGGCGTCGAACGGGCTTATACGGCACGGCCAGTTGTGATATTTCTTGCCCTATAAAAGCATTGCCTCGAAAAGCTTACGTTCATGTTTGGCGGCTGGCTCCTGAGACAGACTCGCTCACATTAAAAAATTATTTGGATGCTAAGCTTATGTCTTCTGTAGAAGTGGAACCTCTTAATGCTAAAGGTCCGTATGCATCATTCAAAATATCTGTTGATCTCAAACTTGCAAATAAACTGTATGATCTAAGTTTATGGCCAGAGAATACAGGGATTCAGGAATTTAAATTTGGTAAAAATCATTCGATCAATAAGCACACAGGTGCTGAAAACGATGTCACTGTTACTGATGTCCAAAAATCCTGACTAGTGCGTCATGTTAAAGTCTTATCCTTGAATGTTCAATGTATAAGAAACAAATATGAAACCTTAGAGTTATTTTTGAAAGAGCAAGATGCTGATATTGTATGTGTAGTAGAGCATTGGTTGGTGTGTGACGAAGTGCAAAGTGCTGGCATTGACGGCTATTTTATTGCTGCCTCTTACTGCCGAGTGAACATGAAATGTGGTGGTGTGTTGGTGTATATTAAAAATGGATTAAATGCCTCCATTTCTAAAATTGCTTTGGACCTGTGTTGTGACATGGATTTTGAGTGCTGTGTATTGGACCTGGTGATTGAAAAGTATCATTTATTTGTTGTTGGAGTCTATAGATCACCTTCTGGAAATTTTTCTTTATTTTTAGAGAATTTGGGTATGCTCTTGGAGAAATGCTTTCATAAACTAAATTATATCATTATTTGTGGAGATTTCAATGTTAATTTTGATCAGGTCAACAATATGACTACTTGCTTGTGGGACCTTTTCTCAGTTTATGATATTAAGCAAACTATATTTGTCCCCACTAGAGAAACAGTTCAGTCTGCCTCTATTATAGATAATATATTCTGCAATCTACAATTCTGTATAGGTCAAGCCATTGAGTCCCATCTTTCTGATCATAAGGCCATAGTTACAACCATAGATGTACCAATATCCTCACTCTCGTCTACCAAATCATTCTTCTCTAAAAAAAGAATTTTCACCTTGGAAAACATTGAAGATTTCTGCAATAATCTGCAACTTACTACTTGGGATCCTGTATATAGTGCAAAATCAGTGAATGATAAATTTAATAATTTCCTGGATATTTTCCTTACGCTCTTCAATGGTTGCTTTCCTCTTGTAAAAGCTAGTTCAAATAGACCGCAAAATAAAACCTGGGTTACTCCTGAAGTAATACAAAACTCACAAATTCTAAAAGCTCTGTGGTCAGCTTACAAAGCTACCAATGACAATGTTATTAAGGAACAATATATTGCTTTCAAAAAGTACTACTCAAGTTTAATCACCACTACTAAAAGGACTTGTAATATCAATTCCATCTATTCTTCTGATAATAAATCAAAAACAGCTTGGAATATAATAAATAACACCACTGGAAAATTGAGAAAGAATAAATCACCCAAAGAAATCTTACACAATGATATTCTTGTTTCAGACCCAGACATGATTGCAGTTAATTTCAATACGCATTTTCTCAATCCCTTGAAAACATCATCTATGTTACAAGTCAATACAGAAAATTGTCCTCAAAATAACTCTGTTCTAAATAACATGTACCTTTACCCTACTAATGAGAAAGAAATAGAATCAATCATTAATAAAATTAATACAAAACACTCAGCAGGGTGGGATGGGGTTCCCTGCTCCCTCCTAAAGGGTAATTGCATAAGATATCTTCTTACTCCTATCACTCATTTGGTCAATGCCTCTCTCTCCTCGGGTATTTTCCCTGACAAACTAAAAATGGCAGTTGTAACTCCTCTACACAAAAAGGGTGATATTCAATCAATTGAAAACTATCGACCCATATCAAAACTTTCAGTTTTCTCTAAAATATTAGAAAGTGTCATTTCAAAAAGAATAATGTCATTCCTGATAAAAAACAACATCTTATCCAAATCTCAGTTTGGTTTCATAGGTGGTCTTTCGGCAGAACTTGCCATTTATAAATTTATTGACTCTGTTCTTGAAGGTCTTGAAGGTCATCACCTCAATACCGTTGGTATTTTTTATGATTTGTCTAAGGCTTTTGATTCTGTTGACCATGAGACTCTCTTGAAGAAAATCCATATATATGGTATGAGAGGAATTGCAAACAATCTAATCAGGTCATTTCTTGAAAAAAGAACCCAGGCAGTAACCATTATAACCGATAACATGGTTAAACATACCTCACCTCACCAGGAGATATTGAGGGGTGTTCCTCAAGGCTCCATTCTTGGGCCCCTGCATTTTTTGTTATATATCAATGATCTACCCTCACAATTAAAAGGAAATATTTTTATGTATGCTGATGATACAAATCATCTACTGAAACATGATGGCAATATTGTTGCTCCCACTCAAAATGCTGTCATCAAAATGGAAACATGGTGTTCATCTAACAAAGTGGCTATAAATAAATCCAAGTCTTCCTTTATATTTTTCCATCCTACTCAAAAAAAAATTGATTACAGCCCTTATATTAAATTTTCGGATTGTACTGTTAAGCGGGTTACTGATACCAAATTTCTAGGCATCTCCATCAATGAAAATCTAAACTGGGATACCCATATAAATTGCATTTCATCCTCGGTGGCTTCAGGCTGCTACTTAATTAGACGGGTGATTCAGCTCACAAATACAGAAACAGCTAAATCAATTTACTATGCACATATTTATAGTAGATTAAAATATGGTATTTTAGCCTGGGGTCACTCCCCTAAGTCAGTCCGTCTTTTTAAACTACAAAAATGGTCGGTAAGAATATTATGCAAAGCTAAAAAACAAGCTAGCTGCCGTAATCTTTTCAAAAGGTTACAGATCCTTCCCCTTCCTTGTATATATATTTATTATGCTGTGATGTTAATTAGAGAATTTAAACAAAAGTTGTGCCTTACCTTGAATAACGATATTCATGATTATCATACAAGAAGTAGAAATGAGCTCGCAGTGAGGCAACAAAATCTTTCTCTCTTCAGTAGAGGGCCTATCAATATGAGTATTAAAATTTATAATAAATTACCTAAATCAATCAAAGACGAAATCAGACCTGGCCTTTTCAAAGCAAAATTAAAAAAATATCTTTTAGATCATTGCTACTATTCAATTGATGAATTCTTTGAGGATGCCTCGCAACTAATGTAACATATGTATATATATATATATTGTGAGTTACTTTGTATTTTTGATTTGATTTTTATGTTTTCCTGACGGGTCCTATATATGTATATTCATATCTTTTCTGTGACCAATAAAATATTATTATTATTATTATTATTATTATTACCATCCTATCCTAACATGGTTGCTAACAGTCAGGAAATACTAAAGAAATTAAGCTCTTGGTGCAAAAATAACAGTCTGGAGTTAAACCTTGATAAATCCTTGGTAATTTACTTCTCCAACATGCACAGATACCAGAATGACCTCATGCTTAACCTAAATGGACAACAACTATCCCAGGTGCAAAGTACTAAATTCCTAGGCATCCAATTAACAGCTAACTTATCATGGGCTGAACATATACAATATCTCACCACTAAACTTAGTTCTACTTACTTCCTTGTGCGGTCAATTAGATATACTGTCAACAGTGAGATATTGCGTACCCTATAATATTGTCAATTCTATTCGCAAATTATTAATACCATCATTTTTTGGGGATCAACTGCTTCAGCAGTAAAAGTCTTCAAATTGCAGAAAAAAGTGATCCGGCTTATGGCATTTGCACCTCAAAGTACACCATGTCGCCCCTTATTTGAGAGCTTTAATATCCTCCCACTCCCATATGTATGCATACTCGTAACTTTGTTATTTATTAAAGCAAACTTACGGCAGGCAGTTCCTGAGGAATTCTGACTTTCACCATCATTACACCAGAAACCATGATGCACTTCACCTGAACTATACCCGCATTAAAGCAACCACTCAGGGGCCTAAAGCTATAGGTCCGCGAATATATAATAAATTGCCCAAAGAGACAAGACACATAAATAGCATTAACTGTTTCAAACATAGAGTTCAAAACATGTTGCATAAAAAATTGTAATACCGTATAAGCGCGTGTAAGAGGCGCACCTTTTTTCCCAGACATTGTAGCCGAAAATGGGGGTGCGCCTCTTACACAAACTTATCTTCTCCCCCCTCCCCTTCACCGGTTGCAAGTTCAAGGGGAACTGAGTGGCCTTGGTTTTCAGTGTGAGTCAGTCATCTGAAACCCTGGGTCAAAATCAAGCGGCAGGCAGGGGAGTTTCTCCCTTAGTGACGCATTTTTAAAATGCTCCTGTTTGAATTTCTTGCAAGCATCGCGCCGTCACGTCGGTACCCCAGAGGTGAACATTGAAAAGATCGCGCGGGGTGATTCGCTCCTGAGCGCGCGCTAAATTTATTGCCACGAGTGGGCATCCCGCGGCATTTATACTGCATATAGTAATATTAGTGTCAAAACCTGCGGTTGAAAAATTTTGAACGAGTGTGCTCATTGTTGGACTTAATAGTGGATAGAAGAAATCGGAAATGCTTATAAGTGAAGAGCGCTGAAGGAGAGGTCGAGGGGAAGAGGGCTCCCTCCCCTCCGTATTTAAAGCTACGAGCGAAGGAGCAAGGGAAGAACACGTCCGATCTTGCATGTGACGTCGTTGCCTTTAAAGCGAAGGGGCGAAGGCGCAGCAATGTGATATACGCAGTTTGCGTTGCCTGAGTTTCCAGTCCGTCTCGTCTTGTTTGAATGCGCTTATGCTACGCTTGTTTCTTCCGAAATTGTGCTGTTTGGACTATGTTGAATATAAGTAGCCTTATTTTAGCTATAAATCTTTGTGTCAATCAATTAGAGCTCAAAAAACTTAAATGCTGTAAGATATACGTCGCGTTAGGTCTAATTCTTTTTAGAACCTCGTGCGTGTCATACAATTGCTGAAAGATATCGATATATCTTCGAGCTCAGAAGGTGACTCACGTAGCATTTGACCTCCAGAAACTCGGGGAATTGAACCTGGTAGACCGAAAAACGTCAGTTGGTGGAATGGGGTAGGGATGATACACGTTTCCATTGTTCCCCTGTAACTTGATATTTTCCTGTGGAGTCTCAGAAAGGAAAAAAACGGCAGAGGCATTAGCTGATGGAGAGCCGAGTGTAGTTCTGTTAGGCCCCTTGCACACACACCGATTTTGGACGGCCGGTAAAATATTGGCCGATATTTTACCAGCGAAGCGATGCTTGCACACACGCCGGATTTTTACCGGTCAAACGATACGTTGCTAAGTTTTTGAGCCGGCGTCGGCGATCCACAGTGACAATAGCCGGCAGCTAACCGGCATTTTGCCGGTGCCGGCGTGTGGTCGGTACGTGTGCAAGCTCCAATGCTCTCCCATTGTTCACTATTGGAATGTGGACGGCCGATATTTTACCGGCCGTCCAAAATCGGTGCGTGTGCAAGGGGCCTTAAATCTACGACATGGTTATTATCCTACGGCGCTGAGATTGCCCCAATTGTTGTGCAATCTCTTGGGAAAGCTCATGCCATTTGCCTGTCGTGTTTTGCCTTAAAATTTTCCACGGCTGCAATTCTATTGCAATACTCCTGCGAGAGCTTTTAAACAAAATTGTTCGTGAGTAGGACAAGCAACGTAGAGCGTTGGCGTATGCAAAGAGAGGATCGGAACTCTTTCTACTCCCTCTTATGCCGCCGCAGTTATCAAAATTTCCTCTTTCAAATAGTACTGAAAGAGGACATTTCGATAACTGTCGAAATTCCAGGCATATGTCTGCAACACCGCACGATAGGATAAAAAAAATGTCACAAAATTTTTTTTCTTCATAGCTTCGATGCTCAAAATAGGGGTGCGCCTCTTACACAAGCTTATACGGTATTCAACTGAGGAATATTTTCAAGACATGTCAAAATGACTTTAATCCGACTTGAAATGACTTTTTTTATTGTAAATCATTTTGTGTAAACATTTAGTAAAGATAATCATAATGGTAAAAATGTATTATATTGTAAATTGACGAATCCTATAGCATGTATATGGTCTCTGGACAATAAAGATTATTATTATTATTAATAGTCATCATCTTTTTTAATGTATCAACAATGTTCATCCGTTTCTCGTTTTTTTTACTTACAACCAATGAATTGCACCACCAAAAGAAGACAAATTAATTTTGCTCCTTAATTATTAAGATGTGTCCTCCTTCCTTAGTTTCTTTCTTGTTTTCTCATCATTTAACAGTACTTTTACAAAACTGTGAGTTCGAGACAAGTGTTATCATTATTGATATAGAACATATTTATTTACTCAAATAAGGCAAGAAAAGTCAAAGCTATCGAACTCCACCTATGTATTTCTTTCTCTGAAATAAATGGAACAGCAACCTACAAGTCAAATTTTATTCAATTGCAGTATTTTAGCCATAACTAACACCGATTCTTGCTGCGTAAAATCATAAAATTAAATGTCTTAACATAAGTGGAGCTTTTTCTAGGTAATCTCAGACTGACAACGTAAGTTCTGTGAATAAGAAGACTTTTCATTTTAAGTTCTCGGCAGAAGACGTTCTAATGTTAGTCTCGAGTCCGAAAAAAACCGGTGGCTTTAGGGAAAACAAGTCATCTGATAGAGTTCCTGAGAGAACTTCACACTTCATATACGCCAGAAAAACACCAAAATTTAATAGTATGCACCAAAATCATCACCTTTAAAAACTTCATCCCTATCACCCTTCTCACTATTAGAGAATCTAGCTTCCATGTATTTTTCCGATAAATTTTATTATTAGAGGTGGGAATTTCGGTTCATTTTGTAGATTCAGTTAATGGGATTTGATTCGTGGCACTGAATCAGTTCTTTAAATTGTTTATAATGAACCAAATGAACCGAGGGAATCTCCGATCCAATATATCGAATATCGAATTATTCCAATCCGATATTTTGAATATCGAATCCATCTGAATCTCAAATCCGTGTGAATCTGCCAACTTACTGCATTCAAAATATTATGATGAATTGCAATTCAGAGATTATTTTTCATTTTAAATAATTTTTAATTAATGGTTTTCTGATTTTAAAACATATTCGATTTGTCTGAATATTATGCTATGCAAAATTTGTCGCGTACAATTAATTTATTGTGAAAGGTTAGAGACTTAACGTAAATAACTCTTACCAAGTTCAATCCGTCAAATTGCAGACATTTTCTTAAGTGTTCCATTGCATGTATCTATTCCTTTCTTAATAATTAAAAACTTTAAAAGTGAGAATGAAGACTGCATTTAAATTCCATCTTTAAAATTCCTGTGCCTCAAGAATTTTCATTTCATTGACATTGTCAGAATACTGATTACTGTGTGAAAAAGATTTTATCATAAATGAAATCGGTGTATATATTTTCTTCCATCATACTAAAATACATACCACACATAGTAAGAGTCATATCAATAGCAATGACGGTGACAAGTTTGTTCTTATTACCAACCTGTACTACAATTAGTTAGAATCTAAAGATAATTCACAGTCTTTCGTGGTAGGTGAGCATCAGACCCTGCTGAAGCACACCTACCACGGGGCTTCCACGTAACTTGGGGCACTGTCATGCCAACTAGGTAAAGCATTGTAAACTAAGTAGGAGAGGTGGTGGAGTTAGGGAGGGGGATGTACGGGAGGGTATATTTCCAAGAATTCAAACCGTGTTTTTATTTCTGTGGAACTTGCCCATGCCGGAAAAACCACATGTTGACTCTGTTCTCTTGGCAAGTCAGGCATTCTCGTGATCCATGTGATGCATCTTGTTTTGTTGATTGTTTTTTTGTGCCCCCGACTGCCTGATGGTTTAATTGTCTTGCATGGTTATGTTGTAGTGTACTGCCTTTTAATTCATATGCCAGTGTTTGAGCTAGTAGTTGGATTGCTATTCAGTGCTCACTAAGGTTATGACTTTTTTGTAACCCCATGTTCCTGTGCTATAAATTGATGAACTTATGTTCAAAAGTAAAGAAAAAGACATTATTTCTATTTTGTTTTTGAAAAAGGTCACCCCCAACCCAAAAAACTACTTTTACCATTTTAACGTATAAGGTGAAAAAGTCATTTTATAGCAGTTTTTTTAAATTTAGATTAAAAATTAAATTATAATGATGCAATTTTATAACACTAATGTAGTGACACACATCTGTGAAATAGCGTAGCAAGGGGGTGGGAAGTCCGGGGGTCGGGACCAACCCCCACCACCGAAATATAGAACACAATTACTTATCTGCATTAAAAAAATATTGAAAAATCATGAATTTACAAAAGATTTCTTTGACAAATGAAGTTATTTCGATTATAAAAAGTGTTACAAGGAGTTTAAAACCCTCTGCTCACTACACCGTTTTTAAAAAACTTAAATGAATTTATCCATCCATCCCAAAGAAAAAAAAATGAGGTTAAAAAATCACAAACGTTATTCATGGCTACCCCACTGGTACTGCCCAACTGTCGGAGATCAATCTACAAGTTTTGAGTAGCGAGGTCTTTTTTCTGGTAAAAGAATAAATGACAAAAGAGCTAGTATTGCTCGGGAATTCCACCTGGCATTACTTAAATTAGGTATTTTCTGAAACTTTACTTTAGGAAATCTGCTAGTTCCTTAAAAAATGGAAAACCCAAGTTAAATGAAATAGAAATTTCATATCATCACGTCACCCTGCTGATTCAGTAATCTCTTCTTAATAATTGTTGAAATTCATTTTAGCTGCTCGTTATTATTTACAAGTTCCGGAATAAATGGATATTCAAAGTTGGGAGATGTCTCTTTTTCTCCAATTTCATTATCCATTACTAAGCGAAGTACTCGATCAAGAACATGATGCTGACAGGCAATGAATTGTGGTTTTTCCAGTTTCTTTATAGCAAACTCTGAATAACTACTCCATTTTTCCTTCCAGTATTCACTTTTGTAGTGTTAGCAAAAATCATCTTTACACGCTTCCATTTGTTTGGATTCTAATTTCCATTATTTTTTTAATGAAAATGAAAAAGCAGGAGCAATTTCCACAATTTTACATTTATTAATACGACCGGTTTCGCTTTTCAGCATCATCAGGTACAAAAATATCAATAATAATAAGCCCCTCCTCAACGAACTTCTGTATTACACCAGCTCACCCCTCCTATCCATTGACTTCCATTAGCCATTCCCCCTCCCCCCCCCCTCATCCTCCTCGACGGCCGACACCATGAGGCATCCAGGGGTAGCTGACCGGACCGAGCGACTGGAGCGTTGGAACCCAGCGGAGAGGGTACCAGGGGCCTTCCCACCTTCCCCTTGGAGGAAGACATTAAGGACAATTAGTGTATTTGTCATACTCCTCTCTAACCCCATCCTCAGTTTTCCCAAGCCCCGTGACTGTACACCCTCCCTCCATCCCCTTCCCCCGCCTTACCGCCCACCACCCCCTCCTACCTTCCTATTTAAGCACAGCGCACTTGATATTTTTGTACCTGATGATGCTGAAAAGCGAAACCGGTCGTATTAATAAATGTAAAATTGTGGAAATTGCTCCTGCTTTTTCATTTTCATTATGTCACGTTTCCACTCCATCTCGCCTGAAACCTCAGACTATAATATTTTTTTAGTTAAAATTTTTTCTAATTGTTGTGTTTTCTTCATTTCTTCTTTGATTGTAATGGCTTCTTAAATAGTGGATCTGTAAATACCCTATTGTGAAGGCATATCCACATTAATTCCGACTTGAAATAGCTGTTGACAAACTGCGGATGCTTTGCTGGTTGATAAATTTAAAGATGTTACTAATTTTGTTGCAGTTTTGGTTTTACTGTACTTCTTGCATGGGTTCTTCTTCTTCAGACTCTGGATATTCACTCTCAGTCTCTGATACACAATTTGACATTATTGTTGCAGTTGCTGTTGACGAAGTAGATGCCAAAGTCATTTTTTTTTCTTTGGGATGGATGGATAAATTCATTACTTGCCTTTTTAGTAGAATACCCAAATTTTCCTTTACTCTCAATCTGTGGATGATATAACTTTCTATCCTCACTGCACAGCCATTCCGCATTATCTTTTGCTATGTCAAATACTTCACTCAAAGAATAGCATTTTCCTCAATTTACACATTCATCATAGGTTTTAGCACAGGTTCTAGTTTTGATTGTACTACTTGATTTGATAAAGTTAAGAAATTTCATTTCTTTTGCCACAAACTTGTAACTTCTGTAACCTCTTTCACTCGTTCCTTCCTTCCTTTGATAGATGTTCCAAGGATTAGATAGCGGCCAAAAACTTGGGATTTTCAGTGGTACCCTGCTGTTCTTTTCCAGGGACTGTTCTTCTGGTGGAACAGCTCTTCTTTTCCTATGTGAATCTTGAAATTGAGGAAGATTCTTCTCCCAGATCTTCTCTTTCCTTTCAATAGTAGTTGCACTTATCTTATGAGACGACATAATTTCAAATTGCAGTTGGAGTCTTAGAACAAATTAATAAGAAATTAAGAATAAGAATTAATAAGAAGAGCACAAACTTATACAGTACATATTTAAAAATTGGAGAATGTTCTAGAACTCTCTGAACACTTCTATTTTAAGTAATATAAACTTCAATACTGTCATGGAAGACTTCAGAGAGTCTTACAAACATCCAGACTACTCTATAGAGTTCCATCAAACAGATTGAGATCTTTGAAAAACGTTTGACAAGGCTATTGAAAGAACAGGGATGTACCCCTGTATATGCCTGAAATTCTAATTAGCTATTTCTTGTTGGGGTGACTTTTTTTAAATTAGAACAAAACTAAGACTTCTGACATCATTCTTGGGCGAAAGTTTTGCGGAACAGGAAATCAAATTTTTAACAAAAAGTCATAGCCCTAGTGCTCTCGCACCTAATAATGCGTTGCATTCACATCTGTCTTTTGCTCAATGTGTTCGATTAAGCAATATTTCTATGTCCATTGGTTTAATTGCCTGCATTGATTGCAAATTTTACTACAATTGCACCTAACATTAGACATTGAAGTAGTGATCTATTGCTTGTCAGTGCTCTTTTTCATACTTTTTAAAATGTTAATGTTGCCTTGTTATGTAAGCAGGGTTCCCACTCCAATTACATCACAAAATTCACGGTTTTTTCCAGGTTTTCACGGTCTAAATGTCATCAAATTCACGGTTAGTAGATCAGGCATTTTAGGCAGAAATATTGATCGCGTAACAATCATCGGCCACCCGCTAACTAAAAATGTAACAAACGCAACTGATGCCTTGAATGCAGCAATGAAAGTGCTATCTCTTATGATGTCACCTATCGTTAGCACAATTCAGGTCCGGCTAAAGGGTGTGAGTGGGAAAATGGAGGGAGCAGGGAAGTGAAGAAGAAGTGCCTGATTTTGTTGCCAGGGTTAATGTCTTCCAATCGCAGGCTTAAATGTGCTGTCATGGCACACGGACCAATTAATAATTGTGCTTCGAATACTAGTGTGCAGAAAAATGTGTGTGGACTGTATCTGCACGTGACTCCGCTTTGAAACATGGTCGAAAGATAGATTTTTCTTTTAATCCGCCAATCGTAGCTCTACAAATAGGTTTGAGAGATTTCTAAGGTTTCATGGCAAAATTCACGGCTATTTCCAGGTTTTTTCACGGTAGACGAAATTCACGGCTTATTCACGGTTTTAAGGTTTTCACGGTTGAGTGGGAACCCTGGTAAGTGTATAACTATTTTCAATCAATAAAAATTACTTAAAAGTTAGTAACTGTTAGTTTTTATTTAAAATAAACGCCAAGTTTTGTATTTCAGGATATGCGAGTAATATCATTACTGCATACACGATGACATATTCAAATGTCCATTTCTGCCACTCATTGCTAGTGCTTACTACCTACACTTTTTCGTGCTGCCCTCTGTGAAAAATATTAGTAAACTACGTTGACTAAGGAAAAACTGGAGAGGTGAACTACCTCCTCTTAACACGGCTGTTCACAATCCCTGGTGTGCAACAACGCAGACAATTCACATTCAAATCATTCCCATTGAACAATTTGAATTTGGCGGATTTGAATCTTCCATACAAATTATTCATTTTGAACGATTCAAGAGGAAAATGTTGTGTAATGTAGATCATGCCATTGAATTGTTCATTTTGAACGATTCATTCATGAATGACACAGCTCTACTCTAAATGAAAGCCTCTCTTTGACTAGCCTAATGGTTAGATAACCCCATGTACAATTTGCAATTGGCATCCAGAGAACTACTAACATGCAAAATTTGATTGAAAACCAAGATTTGGACTTGGTCATTGCCCTTGTGAGTGTATTTTGCTGAGTTAGGCGAAGTTTGGGATGCAAGAGAGAGATGCAATACACATACAATAGGGATACGTACTAGGAGAACTGTGGAGGAGAAAAGATAGTGTGTACAACTGAGAGAGAGGCTATATGCACTGATATCGCACCCACAGATTATTTTGTCACTTTTAACATTGGCACTCCACAGTACTCACTCAGCTTCAAATGATTCAACTGAATTAGTAAACAAATTATTTCTTACACAGTTAAACACTGCAAATAGTGCTGATTTAATAATAATTTGAATTTTCTAGCATGGATTAAGAGCATTAATCAAGACATAGATGAAAATAGTAAGAAATTAGCAATTCAAAAACAATATTACTGTTTTTTCACACATTTTTAAAAACCTTCCTTCCTTGAAGACTTAAATACCATTGTGTTGGTAAAGCATGCATGCTAGAGCCACAAGTCAGTGTCTACACTGAGCTGGTGTCTAAACTAAGCACAGAGGAAGCACCATGCAAACTCAGAAAGAAGAAGTCAATGAGCAGTTGAGTGAACTCTCCACAGACTGTACAAACAAAACATTTAGTTCATGATTGACTCCACGGACAAGGAAATATCAACAAGTTGATAGCAAAGATTCTCACAGAACAATTATTTTTCAAGAAAACCCAGACAGAATGAAGAAAAGGTTCATTATTCCTCCCACTCACATGAATTGACTAGAAACATTTTTCTCCATAAAAATCCTTTGTGATGCATAGAGCATGAAAGAAGTGGCCAACTTTAGATGGCCATTACCACCTCATTGCTTTCACTCACAATGTGAATTTTAATCACAATGTTGTCAACAGTTATTTCTGACAAGTTCTTAGCATGTGCACCACTTAACAGATAGCAATGATTCAGGAAAGTCACAACAATGAATACAGCCCATTCATTCAAAAAATAAGTCCTAAGGTCATCCATATAAAAATTTGTACGTAGCTCTTTTGTATACGAAGTCACTTTTAAGGCTGGGAACTGAAACCGATAATGTGCCACAAAAAATAGCTTTACAACTATAAAATTTGCCGGACACAATGTATTTGCTGTGCATAAATGAGGCAGATGGGGAATACTACAATGATTCTGCTAAATAGTAAAAGTTATTTTCAACGAGCAAGTGTCCCTCGCATATCACCAGTTGTTCCTGTTGAGCTTTTACCAAATGTGTAAGCTCAGCCATTCACAGCGAAGGACTCACAAATACCGATGAGGTGTGAAGTACAGCAATCTCTGAGTAATGGATTGCCTTTATGACCTTCCATGCTAAAGGAAAGAGCTCCTCAATGAGATTTAAAAATATTTTCATTTCACAAGATTGTACTTTTTAAAGATTAATGAAGCCATTAGTGGTTTTCCCTTGAGATGCCAATCACCTCCTACTCGTTCACAAAATCTGCTTCCCAGGCATAAAAAAATTTCCCTCACAGTGGACACATCATCACGCAACTTCATTTATAACCCAATTACATCAAGTATATATTATGTTAATTGTTTACATCAAACGAAAGAGATTTTTGATAAAATATTACTAATATGACCATTATTTCTGCATGATGTTGATTAGAATCTGATTTATGCACAAACCTGACTTCCCTAGAACCTTACTTGTTTGCCACCCGGGTACTATGTATCTGTGAATGCAGTTTTTTTCCAACAATGGAATAATCAATCTTGAGATGTTTCCTTGTCGTGAAATCCTTTTGAAGGATATGAGAGGGCTTCTCTAGATAGAAGGACGTGCACAACAACTAACTTCTTACCTTTCCTTGGCATCCACAAGATAGCCGTCCAGCACTCTAAGGTTCATGCACCAGTTAATGACAAATGGGCGGTAATCAAACCCACTAGGAGAATGAATGTTAAGGGGTGAATCAAAATGTTATCACAAGTACACATTAGAAAGCATATGAAAGTAGGGGAAAGAAACGAAGGTACCTAGAGAACTTTAATAATGAGCAGTCATTACGAATCGGGCTACATCTAAGCGAGTCAGTCACCTAATTCACACAAAAAGCACAACTAAGGACATGTATTGTGAGCACCTAAGGAAACTATGGCATGTTCTCCCACGGATGTTTGAATTCTAGATTGAATCAATCAATGGGCTTGCTCCCTGTGCTCACATCCTTAGGCAGGCAAGAACACATTCGGGTGGTCAACAGGACCTGGATGTCAACATTGTGCGCAAATGCTGCAGCAGGGACAGGCTGCTCAGAGTCTAAGTCTACTTTATCTTCCCCAGAGAATGACCACTTCTTCTCCTGTTTCATCCTCCTCCAAATTAAGATGATTTAAAAACCACACCTTTGAAAATTTATTGGTCTTTATGTGACATTGGTTCAAATCTGTTTCTAATTAGAGCACAGAAGTTTGGGCTCAATCAGATATCATATCCAGGTGATCTCTGTTTTTCTGATCTGTTCTGCATTTCAAAGCAGGTGCAATACACAACAATTAAAGGCCATTAACTTCAAGATACAATTCGGATATAAAATATGATAGAATGATCCAAGCTCTCCATGGCAATGAAGAGATCATATCACCATGACAGCCCCCCCCTGAAACACTCTGTCATCGAATGAAGATGAAATTGATACCATAAGGAATCAATTGCAGAGTATAGCATGTATTTCTCCACCCAAATGCCACACACCTTGCACCAGGGGTGCAGCTAAGAATTGAGGCTAGGGGGGGTTTTATGTTCAATTAATACTACTAGGGGGGGGTTTGGGGGTATAGAATACCAGCTAGGGTAAGCGGGAGGTGCAGCGGCCAAATGGTTCAAAATGGTGAGTTTTAACGCTTTCTGAGGGATATTTTATTCATCCTTACATTATTCTATAAGCAATATTATTACAACTAAGTAAAATGGATAAAACTTAAAAATTTATCTATGCTCTGGGGAGCTTCTATCCCCCAAAATCTCCCCCCCCCCCCCCACCACTGCCTTGGACAGTAGGGAAACTAAAAGAATTTGAATTTTGAAACTATTTCCAATACATAAGTATGCAGAGCTGCATTTCTTCTTCCATAAAAAGTAACATTTCAAAACTCCAGGTAACAATACAGGCATGATGAAACGAAGTAAGAGTCAAAGAAGTTTTACCACACAAATCAAAGAATACAAATGAAACTGAAAAATGGTGACAAATGGTCGAAAATCGTAAAAAAAAAATTCCTAGAGAGCACCAAAAATGCAGCTTCAGGTCAGAAATCCTGCATCCCAGGAAGAAAACTGTATGCCGCTAGAAATCATTTGGCTATAAGGAGAAGAGCTAGAAGAACCCTATCTCCTCTCTCCATTGCTTTTCTGGTTAGCTGCATCTAAGTTCAGTTCTGATGACTACTTGGACACAGCTAACCTGAAAAGCAATGGATAGAAATGCAATCCAACACTACGAGAGCCACAAGCAGAAACTCTATTTCCTCAACGGCAAAACTTCACTCAACCATTGCCTTTGGGCATCACCACACCCAACAACACAACAGGTTAAATCAATCCCTAGAAGCAATAATAATTGCTAGTACAAAATTACATGGCCAACATAATAGTGCATGTCTCATAAGACATCTCTTTGATTGAAATACTTATACCACACATTGTTTCATAGTCATTGTCGCCCACATATGAATGTTAAAATTTTAACAAGAAATCATGGGAGTTTGCCTGGTAATTAGAATATTAAGTATGTAGTATAATTTCACAACTCATGTGAGAATGATTGAAAATATTTTACAGACTTTTAACAGATATATATCTACCTCTTCACACCAAGTACCCCATATCAGAAATTAAGGTGGGAGCCTCTAAATCTGCAATAATTTTGAGGCCTGTTAGAGTTAAGATTACAAATAAATCGGTGCTCTCCACGATGTGCTCACCCACATGCTTACTACCTTGCTTGTGCGAAAAATCCACAGAGAAAAAAATCATTCGCCTTGACCGGGATTCGAACCCGGATCCCCCGATTTCCAGTCAAGTGCTTTAGCCAGTTAAGCCACCGAGGCGTCAATCTTCCCTGTGGATATTTGTGGACACAATCGGGCAAGGTGTTGCTGGACTGCTGAGCATATGATGCCACAAGCAGTCCAAAAGGTGTGCATGGCACCACAGCCGGAGAGAGGTTGAAATTTGATGCAGGGTTGGCCACAACAAATCCACCAATCCATGCTCATCCACTACGCACACCTGTCGCCTTGGTTACACCACATTGACGCAAAACAGGATTCTAGAGGACTAAATTCTATTTTCTGAATGTTTTCTTTTCTGACTTCAGCAAGTGGCATTTGATGTTTACACTAGAGGACACCTAAAAATTACACACATTCTCGCTGTCAAGGAGATGGAAACGGGTACATTTCCAAAAAAAAATGAAGAGCATTTTTAAAGGGATAATACATGATATTCGATTTAGAGTCGGACAGTACAAACCATTTTGATTAGTTTTCAGACTTCATTGATAATATAAAAAAATCTACATCTAATAAACTGAAAATAAAATATACTCATATCATCTTTATCCCTTTAAAAAAACCATGATAAGAAACAATACATTATAAACTAAGGTTGAGTAGAAAATTTGCTACCTCTCCTCAACAGTCTCTCATATAGATTGTCAAGTTTTGAAGTGGACCCTTTTATCTCCCTTTTGATTATAAAGAACATCTGCACCACAGTAATATTGGCTGCAGAATGCAAGTCCCTTGCTTAGAGCAACAGCTGACTGGGTGTTTTATCATGTACAAGATATGCAATGAGATTCTATTAGAGCAGTTCATTTTCATTGCAGTGGTGCAGTGCGTTAAGATGGGCAGGTAGAAAGAGTAAGAAGAGAACTCTGGATGCCTATCTTCCAACTTTTAACCATTGTAAGCGCATAAGTAGATATGCATCACATGCTGCAAGAGAAAAAAATTGCCAGTAGGAAATACCAACCCCTTCATCTGTGGAGGTACAGTAGAATCCTGATTTAAGGTTTTTCAGCGGGGACAAAATTTAAAACACTAAATGCAGAAAAACATTAAATGAGGACCTGCCATTTTTTTCAGGTTTTAGGGTCTGTAATGATTGAGATAGCTTTTTATGAATAAAAAAATTATTTTAAGGAACTAAAAGGTGCTGCATGCAGCAAAAATTCCTTTATTAAGTGTTCTCTGCCCAATGAAGGTTGGGTAATACTTTTCAGGAATCAGCTAAAAAAATTGGTAGTAAAAATAAGTTATGAGAGGATGACAATTGTTTTAATGAAATATTTTAAGAAAATTCTAATAAACATCAACTTAAAAGCATTCCCACACAGATTATTATTATGGACATTAGTGATTCCATTTTTATGCATATTTCAGTGGTCTCGATGAAATTTTATAATTTTTTCTGTAAAAGTGACATGTAGGTGACTATTGCATTTCTAATATAATAAAAACGGTGTTAAGTAGGTACTCAAAAAATCGTCATTGCGTCAATAAAGATGAGTGAAATAAAGGGTTAGCAGAAGATCGCTAATCCTGAATATCTAGTAAAAGGGAGGTTTTCTATAGAGCGTTCCACATTTAGTTGACAGTATGGGCTCTTATGGAGAATCGTTTCCCATGTTAATCTCCATAAGGCCAGGAGCGCGGTGTTGTCAATAACAACACGAAAATTAATGTTGCGCTAAGCACTGATTAAAAATTGCATTCTAATGTAGAAATAGATGCTGCATTCATTGGTGCCAATAGTTTTTCGATAAAAATTATAACAAAAGCTATAAAAAACATTTCCTTAAATTTCCGTCAGAAACGTGTATTTTTTTACTTTATCTTCTTCTCGCAGTTTCTACCTGACCGTTGTCTGTATTGAATTGATTCTTCTGCACAACATTCTTCACACTATTTTCTCTTTGAAGGTCTTCACCAATTGTACAAATATTGAGTTAAAATGCTGTTATGCCGACGTAACACCCTCTAGGACAAGAAAATTTTGATTTTTGCTAGGTAAAAAGTAGTCGCTTACTAACTTACGTTTCTTACGTCATAGGTCCCTATATGCTGCGTATCAAATGTGAAGAAAACTAAAAAGTTATTTTTGGTGAAAGAAGTATTAACTTACATCAATTCTGAAGCGAGTTACAATATTTTGATCTTAAAAAAAAATATTACGGCGCCGCTGGGCCGGGCTCCTTGCTTTTTCTTGCGCGCAGAGGGAAAATTCTTGGGCGGAAAAGGTATTTTTTGTCAATGCATACTATGAAATATATTTATCTATTCGTTTGATATCCTAAACAGAGAATACTCATACGTCGTAACAGCAGCAGGGGCGGATCCAGGATTTTTTTCTGGGAGGGGCACAAGCAAGGCCGTATCCAGGAATTTGTTCTGGGTGGGGCACAACGATACCTCGTAATACAAAACGAACGCAATCATAATGGGACCGTATTAAAAACCTTGCATATTTTTGAGGGTCCGGGGGGGGCACGTGCCCCCGTGCCCCCCCCCTGGATCCGCCTATGAACAGCAGTGTTTTTATCTGAATACATTGATACACGAAAGTACGCAAGCGGCTTGGAAATGAGACGCTTTCGCCTTGGATGTTTCGGTCCCATCGCGGAAACCAAGAAACAGAATATATCTCATAATCTGTGCGAAACACTACCCCATCCAGCGCATGCCTTTTACAAAAGGGGGCTTGGGTTTTTTCTGAATTCCTTTCATAGGGTACCATAAAACCTGCACCAGAATCGACCCTAGCCGAATGGGCCGTGGGAAGAATTTACGAAGGCGTTCAGTTTGTCGTTGCATTTTTTGGAGTGAACAAGTGTTGTGTGGTCTGCTGAATTTGAGAATCGTGAACTGTGTTTTACACTTATCTCTGCTGTGATGCGCCCAATCACTATGTCTGATGCAAAGAAGAGGAGATAAGGTGAGAAGCTCAGAAGCAGAGAAGCCACGAAAGACAGTTGGTGCTAAAAGTCTTCTCGTACTTCAGGAAATCTCCCAGCATTAGTGAGGCCTGCCGAGAAACTTTGAAGGCCACTAGGTGCTTGGATTGTCAATGTTTACAGAGTGAGAAAGGAAAGATCCCGTCGTCCATTGTTAACACCTTCAAAAACTAAAGAAATTAGACAGCCTTACAAAAATTCGTGAGCAGTGATTTTCGACAATTTTGTGAGATCGGGAATTAGAAGGAAGGTACATGAATCCTTCGTGAAAAATATTCCTCAGACTTTAAAATCCATCTTAAACTCGGTAAATATGGATAGTATTCTCCCAGATTACAGAATGACAACACTATATCATCTTATTTTGGACATAGTCTTCGTGTACTAACACAGGGGGAAAAGAATCATCCTTACCGAAAGGGATGATATTATTCGTTGGTGGCACAATTAATTATTTAAGACAGCTAAAAAAAGGTATCGAACACAGGACGAGTGTATTCACAGGCGAAAGTTGGATTAATGTTGGACAAATAGTGAACATTAGTTTGCGAAACAAACAATTAGAAAATCCGCGTCAAGCTTTCCTTGCTGGACTAAATACTGGGCTTGGCCCCCACTTCCCGAGGATGTCGATTTGCAATTATACACACAGAAACGGAAAATGGGTTCATAAAAGGAGCATCGTAGGTGTTTCTGTATAAAAAGAACTCAATGGATGAGCATGAAGAAGTGGGTGGCAAGTGTTACGAGAGATAGTTTGAGCACTCACTTCTTGCAAACTTACCCGAAGGAACAATTATAGTGGTTGATAATGCCTCTTAATACTCAAGGAAATTGGAATCCTTGCCTACTACAAGGTGGAGGAAAAAAGAACATTAAGGAAATTAGCTTTGAAGATGTCAGCTTTAAAAGAGATCTTTAATTTACAATAAATCAAGTACGGGAAAATTTTGAAAAATGGAAGACTGATGTCTTATACAATATGGCGTTTCATGTAATACTAGCCAGAGCAAAAAAATATTGCATAATATGGAAGGAATAGAAATTTTGTCTCATTCTGGAGTGGCGCTAATTTTTATTATCCTTCAATTTATTGTTATTTTTTACATTACAGATTATTCATTATTTAGCTTGTGCATTGAATAAGTACATACATAAAAAAACAAAAGACTTTTCCTTTTATACTGCCGCAAAGGTATTGTAATATACGCTAAAACATTCCTTAATTTACGCAGTCTTTCGTGCGATCCCTAACTCCTTTTTGAACTAAACCGTTTTGGCGCCATATTATGTGTGGTTGCATACGCTGTTAGGATGCCTGCCGGCGGAGCGGAAGCTTGGCAACACTGTTATCCATAAGGCCCGTAATGTCAACTAAATGTGGAACGCTCTATAGAATTTTGCCAATTTAACGTTTTCTGTTGCCTCGGCGATTTACGAGCCTCCTGTGTGCACATTTTGGATTTCGAGGTCATCCAAAAAAGGAGAATCTTTTTTCTAGTATGCATACAAGTTGATGGTGATTCAACTCGATGATAACACCAGATTCGTTGTCATATATCCGCGGCCTCATGCATGTCGAATGGAGCCCGGAGAAGTTGCTTACACGGCGTGCTGATCACCTTGACTCCGACTCACCATGTTTCTCGGCAGCTTTTAATAAAATTTGGTTGTACCTTGAATAACGATTAGCTAAACTCTGTTAAGTGAAAAGGTTTAATCTTCAACAGAACTGGATTTCATCTGAAAAATTGTCAGTGCCTCTGGAGTTTGGCAATTTCGTCTGAGTTATGATGTCGCAGTCAACCACCAAGGGATTCCTGCTGGAATTTTCGTATTTTTCCGCGCTCATCTATTTTACCATGATTATGCGGTGATTTTGTTTTCCCAGAATGAGCGATTTATTTAGAGTCACGGACCATGATAGTTCGTCCAAACTCACAGATTGTCATTCTCTTTTGACATAAAGTAGCACCAGATAAATATCTTTGAATCAACAGCGATATCAACCAGCCGCATGTCGGTATATGGGCTCCAGGATATCTAAATTACGATGTAAAATGATGTTGTACGAGCTAGGAAAGAATGCTTTCACTCACGATCATGACAGGGGAAACACTTCCTCAGTTGTTTTGCTGTTCCTCCGTGGAAACTGACCTTGGAATGGATTATAAAAAGAATCTTCTAATGAACTGCGCAAATGATATTGGGCCTCTTTTGAAAAGAGAAAGTAACCCAATGGAAAAATATTGGGCTAACAATGGACTGCCCGTAGAGAGTAGAGTTGAAAGGGGCATAAGCCGTCAATTGAAAACATTACGAGGAAACCATCATTGTAGCAGCCCTCGGAGGATAACTCGTGTCATCAGTTGTCACATATCATCGAAGTTCAAAAAGTGAAGGATAAAGTAGTTAGAGGTTATCAAGGGATGACTTAGCTCCATTAGATCGGATATGATACAAAAGGTTGTCTGGTGTTTGGATCAGAAAGGGAGCAAAACATTACAAGAAGACAAATCACCCAGCTTGCGAGTTGAAGGTCCCAGCGCTGCATTCGCGTAAGAAAGCAGTTGAAGAAGCGTTCCCCGGTAGATTCTATCGACTCTTGGTACTTTCATGAGACTCTTCCTGTTGATGAGCAGAAATTCGAACATTTGGATAATCATTTGCTTGAGCCATCATGAAAAAAACGTTAAATTGGGCAAAAAAATCTTGTGCGGGAAAAATTTTTACGACCATAAATGCGGAAAAACGCAAAATGCGGAAACACTAAATACGGATAATTTTTGCATTGTCCTAATGGGGAATGAATTGGGACCCCAAAAAATAAACGCTAAATGCGGAAAAAAATTAAATGCGAAGACGTTAAATCTGGATCCGACTGTATTTTGAAAGTTAGACATGAAAATCTCAATATGTACTTCTTAATTGAAAATCTTCCATACTTGAAAACTCACATTTGTTATTGTAATTTGACATCAGTCGCCTTATTGCATTACCTACCTCCTCATCTGCAATCATTGATTCCCGTGGTGCACATCATTAATCAGCCTGCATGTATGAGAATACAGTAAAACTTTGATTTACTCAGTTGGAGGGTCCAAAATATGGGCACTGTGTGAATTCAAAGTGAGTAAAATCAAGGGTTCGTGTTGAGGTGGAGTATAGTTCTCAGGATAAAAATTGCCCTTTATTATTAGGACACTTAGTCAAACAATTTTGTAAAGCTCTGAATTATGGAGATATACACAAACAATTTCTTTTTTTTGCAATCACTCGTTATGTATGAAAAAATCTTTGATTTTACTTTGCTGATAATCCTTCTCAAATATTTTATTCGAAACTGCCTCTGATGCATTAATGCAGTGTTTACCAAACTTTTTCGAGCCACCGCCCCCATGGCTCCATAAACCTATACTCAACTATATCCGTATCTTTAAAATATCTTATCCTAATCTTTAATATTAATACCATAACATAGCGGTGGTCTTGAATGTATTAATCGAAATCTATTGCCGTGCAATGGCCCAAAGCATTACTTGTCATTGGGTCCAGATAGTCAGCCTACCGAAGTAATGTATCTCGTCTCCTTAGCAGAATGACAATATAGTTCATTTAGATCATTAATTAAGCGTGGAGTTTAATTGGTTTCACAAAAGCACAACGCCGGACATTTTCACGCCAAAAGTAAGAACTTAGAATCAATCACTGATTAAACAGGAAGTCTGGCTGATTGATGATTAATCATCCAAACACCGAACAAACCGGAAGTCGGACTGATTGATGATAGACCATGAAGCCTCCGGGCTGATTGATTTTATTTTGCGCAATGAATCATGAGTCATTAGAATTACTAGGTGATTCAATCATTTTGAACAAATTGATCACGAACGACCCATAACTACTGTGTATTCAAATATAAAGATGTCAACCTTTCTATAAAAGGAGTTCCTTATGCATGAGATTGTTTAATTTAACACTGTCTATCTCACCATATCCCACGTTTTGTATTGCTGTTCCCCCATTTTTTTGTTTTTCATGGACCTAATGAGATTTTACCTAATACTCCAACTTCAGTGGATTATAAATCCTGGACTTTCTATACATAGATCACAAAGCAGGTGGGTAGAAAACAGGAGAGGTAATAGGTTTAGCACTGGTGTACACCAACTGCTGCTATGCCTAGTAACACTGCATGTATTAATTAGAGGGATAGTTGCGCAGCAGTAGGAGGAAGGTGGGGCCAATAGTTGGGCCATTACATCTGGATAATGATGGGCAAAACGAACATGAATAAAGGTTGACCATCTCTTGCACATAACCATTCCCCAACAATGGCCCAACGGCCTATGCTAAATGGGCAGTTAGTGTACTGAAACCAGTAGAAGTCAGTTAAGCTATTGCACTCATGACAGTAGAATGCAGTAACATACATGAGGGTGTAATAGATTACAGTAAAAAACTTCCCACTCAAATTAGAGTACATTTTTAGGACGGTATTTTCTGTCATAATTTCTTACTTAAGTATGTAAATGGTGTGCTCTAAGTATAAGGATACACACACTGCCCTGGAGTGTGAGGATGGGACGCGACGGCCGCGGCGGCTGCGACGCAAGGGTTGCCGGCGATCGTGAACTCACGGAGTACAGGCAAGTGGGAAACATGACACACTTCATTTAGATCCGCGATACGGTTGTCCGCCAAGCTAAGAGATTCCAAAGACAAAGGCAAATAGCGTTGGCAGAACTGCAAGCCAGATATTCGATTGCCGTGTAGCAACAGCTCCTGATGTTAAGAACGAAAAATAATTTTTTAAGAAATGGAAAGCAGCTTAAAAATAGAAGATGAATTTAGTGCAAAATTTCTGATTACATATTCATAAATACCGAGACATGATGACTATACCTTCAGGTTTTGTAGATGTGAGAGATCGGATATAGAGCCAATGTTGTTCTCTGACAGATCTAAATGCTCTAAATTAATATTTGTATTCAGGTGGTCGATAGCCTGAAATGTTTGTAATAGAAATGAGACACTTACGACGGCCCAAAATCATGATTTACTACCCATTAATTAAACACTATAATTAAAATAACCAACATAGTGCACTGAAATTTAAAAATACCTTCACGTTATTCCCGGCGAGACAAAGCCAACGTAGATTCAGTAACTCCTTAAGTCCTTCGATACCCACTAAGTTATTGTGAGCTAGATTCAAAGATGTTAAGTTCAGAAGTTTCGAAACACCATACATTCGAATCAGCTGGTTACGAACAGCAGACAACTATGGTGTGGTGGGAACAAAGGATTAACTCGCAACCAAGCTTTGATATAAATAATAATAACCAATAGCCTCTATTAACTAATACAAGCTGTACAAATTTTTCATTGAAAAAAAAATGTAGTCCGATTAAGAAGTATCCTACCTTCTGTAAGCTAGAATAAGTTCCAACGTTATCCAATCTTTGTAATTCATTGTCATCTAAGATCAAAACAGTAGCTTGGGTCTGGCTGCCAACGGCCTTGTCCAACTTTTTCAGTCCCTTTCCGGATAAATCTATTTTCTCTGTTATTTCCTCTAGAAGACACAAGTCATTATTAGCACATGAAATTACAACTAATTTCGGATGTCAATCCGGAATGGGCGTGTACTAATATACCTTCAGCCATTACTCCTGACTGATTTTCATGCGTTTCCCATGCTATTCTATTTAAGGTATAACTGTGACACTCCTCGTTCGTTTTTCATCGAGTAGAATCTGACAATGATGCCACACGCATTTCATGAATCAATACGTTTGACAAGATACAAGCGAACCACGTGTGGTGGTAGATTCCTATAAGATATCTACAGCGTAGTGCCGATCGTGCCTGAGCCCTGAGCTGCATCGCTGCATGGCCTGCAAGCGTTGCAAGTTAAACCATGGTCAGGGATGCCAACTTGTTAATTTCCCGATTCGCTGTTCGCGGTCTCTTCAAGACCGTGGTCTGCATGGTGATTACGACTCACATATTAAAAATAACTAGGTCTATAATTCTCCGCCTACTTTAATGTAATATTGTCCCTCGAAGACAACAATATTTAATACGAGTTAATGATTAAGTTCTTAGGTTATTCATGAGTTTATATGCTAGAATCTACCTTAAAGATACTTGAAATGATAGCGGTTTTAGCGGCGATAGCTGTTTATTTCGGCGGAAATGGTCCGGAAAGCAAAGACTTGATTGTCATTTCGTGTGACCAGCCTACTGCTAGTTCCATTCGTTGCATTGGATTTTTAACGTTTTCATTCCATGATTTAATAATGTAGTAGCTCTTTCCACATGCCTCCATATAACGTTAAATATTTTCCTGTTTCTGTTATTTTGAAACTAGCTGTTTTTGTTTCGTTTTTCGACTACGCATTTGAATGTCTACAGCTATAACGATATGGATTTCATCATGAAGGGCAATAATTAATAAAGTAAAACAATTCCTTAATTGTCATATTATCTGCAGAAAAACAATATTTTCTCGAGGATGTAGCATTGTTATGAAATTTTCTTAACACAGCATCACAGACTTCTTGAATTTTTTTACTACAAAAATTCGTGAATGGATCCATGGCGCCTCCAAATGATGCCTCAACAGATGTGAATATCTTACCCCGAGTATCGATACTTAATGGGGATATTCACATATATGTCATTGATGCATCATTTGAAGTAGAGAGAGAAAATGGCATAGCCGGATAAAGAGCCGGGATTTTTCCTGTACTTGGGGTATGCGATTTGGGATCAAATTGGACAAACCTCCCCACATTTTCAGCCCGCTAGAGGCCCACCAGGGCCGGCTAGATCGAAAATACGATTTTCACTCTTTTTTAATCTCGGTCAAGAAGGCATGTTTTTAAATGCGGTTTATGCGGCATTTTAAACCTTATTTAATGGAGCAGATTTTCAATTGTTTTCAAGAACAGGGAACTTGCATATATTTCAGGGGCCTAATTAAGTCTCCCAGACGGCACAGGAAGTTTTCGTACCTGAATACGAGGGTGGACCATCAAGATACAAAAATCGCGCTTAGGAAGTTACTAAAAAGGTTTTGTTTCTTTATTTCCTTTAATGACGAAAAAAGATGCAAGAGGACTGGCAAATTCATATGCATCGATAAAATAGTATCTCATCGATAAAACTGTATTCGGTCTGGGACTATTTTCTTTCGCGGGTGGTGCCATCGTGCCATATCCTCCTAGAAAGATCACATGCCTTCACAAGCCGTTGGAGATGGCATCGTTTACGTCACGTCTCACCACATTTCAGGGATTTTTGTGGTTAAGTTTGTGAAAAATAGAGTGTCTGGTAATGGTGAAGTTTCCCTTATTCTTTAATTTCATTCACTGGGGTTCAGAAACGTGTTTGTGAGATATTTTTGTTAAAAATGCCTTTCGTGTGTGTATTGCCGGGATGTAATGGAAACTCCGGGACATGGTTCAAGTTTTTAGCTTTCCAAAAGATCCTGAGTTGAAGAGGAAGTGCATTTGGGCGATAAGAAGAAAACATTTCACCCCTACGAAAAACTGTGAGGTATGTACTCTTTCTCGCTGTAATTATTTGGATGTAATACAATTCTGTTCCTGCGGTGGGCGCCTTAATCGGTAGAATACTATAATAAATAAGAAGGGGTGTTATGGAGGGCCGGAGCATAGAGCCAAATGGCCAAAATCGCATATTTTTAATCGCATTTTTTCGCGGTGTTCCACCACCTAAAGGTTATTTTTTCAACACGCCAGCCGAAAGGTATTAAAAAACACCTCCAGAAAACGTTTTTTCTTTCTGACCCTCTCAAACATATTGTAAGGGTGTCGCTCGCCGTCTCGCGTCAGCTCGGTTGGTTTCGCTCTCGGGGTAATGGAAGAATCGCAGAGTCACGTTCGAGTGATGGGTCCAGTATCTGAAACTCATAACACGTTGCAACCTCTCGCGTGGGATCCATCCTCGTGCATGACTCTGACACCCTACTCCGATTAACAACTTGCAACTTGCTCTCTCGTGGGAATTGGTCTCCGCGTATTTCTCCAACACTTTATGCAGTAACACGTTGCAGTATCTTGGCGTGGGAAGGCGTATGAAATGCATTATCATGCGGCCTTTTCCGGCCAAAAGGAAGACGCCGAGAGGGTCGCGAGACGGACGCGACACGGGAGGAAGCCTCTTGGAGGGAATAGACACGGGGAGTCTTACGCTGTATCTCGGCGGGGAGTTTGTACCAGTAGAGTACATTTGGGACATCTGGGCCAATTTATTTTTTACTAAGTACTCACCAGCTTAAACGACGTTCCTTGCGGACCAAATTAGTTCCAAGGCTGTCTGGAGGCGTTGACAATCCCTCCCCCATAGCCTTGTAAGTCTAGACGTCTCCCCTAAAAAAATGTCGACGAACCAGTCAAGGTTCAAGTGGTGTGGGGAACCTACCATATATAAGCGGGTACAGGAGGATGCAAGCTCATTCAACGTCACCATGAACACCACAACAGCCGCTCTGCAAGGAAAACCCAAAGCCTCCCTGGAGGACACCAATCTCCGGGTGGAGAAGCAGTCAGATTCGGATACTTACATCATCTACATCCCTCATCGGGGCACAGATTTTGTGCTCTCAGTATTTTTTAACACGGTTTACTACTTCGTATTCCGATACCAGAAAAAGGAATTTGGAGTGGTCGGTCAGAATGCGACGTTCTCCGGCTTCAAGAATGAAGAAGGGACGGTGGAGAGATTTAACATAACTAACCAGGATGACATTACCGATCCGGAGAAACGACGTCTGGCGGACAAGCAGCAACCCATCATCTGATTGGATGTGTACGAGTGCTCCCAGCCTCAATTATACTCAATGGCAAAGGGAGGAGGAGGAATTAAAAGTGATTGTGTTGATGGTGCAAAACCTGTATGTTACACGGACCATAGGCGATCAAAAGTGAGATACGGTACCACGAACGCTATCATAGGTACCCGTCTGCGTGTTATCAAGTTTGTACTTAAACTTGAGGAAGATGTGGATATTTATTAAATAAAAAAAAACTTACTATTGAAATTGTTGTTATGATTTAGCCTTCAAAAAAAAAAAAAATAAATAAAAGACCAAGGTAAAAATAAATAGATATTTATTACAATAAATTTTACATAATCATCCACACACGGATGAGTTGGTTAAATTATTCACCATATTCACAGTTTCATAGTTCATATCTCCACCTCCACTAATGTTATATTGTTCTTGAAATAGTTGAACAGCATGTCTGAGCGCTGACAATCCTCCAGCACTCTCGTTTAAGTAATCATACTCTAGTAAATATCCCATAATACAATCGTACCTTCTCATTTGCACAGCATTGTAAATGATTAAAGAAAACATGACCATATAAAGAAACAGGATAATACAATTTACTATTAAATGTAACATACTTTTTTTTCACACCAATCAGCCAGCTTAAAACAATTCTTTCTAGCACATTGCTGATTTCCATCCATATGTATTTCAATTAAACATCCCTCATTTGTAGTTAATCTTTTCAACGAGGGACAACCATAAAGTTCCCAGGGGCAGAATATACGCTGCCCAGTGGCCGCCATAAGAGGCATGTCCGTTTCCCACAGCATCTGCTGGACTATCATCTCTAACCTACTCCATTTCTTTTCCCCCTCCAAACATTTGCCAATTTTATGCCTTTTTTCTTTCTTTTCTCTTTTTTTTTAATTCTTCTCCACTCTAGGGTATCTCACTGCCAGGGGGTTGATGTGGCGGAGCCCTTCGTTTCGAGCGCCGTCACCAAGGTCAGCCACCTGGCTGAGATCGTTGCCCTGGGACCCTGAGGTCCCTGTCGCTGCCGCCAGGGTACGCGGGACATAGCGCCAGCAAGGCGCAGCGAGATAGAGACGCTCACGGAACGGCAAGGGAGAAGGACTTGAGACATAGACGAACTGTATCGCTAACCATCCAAATAAACGTGGTCGGATTTACTTCCGTTTAATTTATTGAAGTGAGGTTAATCACCTACATATCCCTAACCCCTTCAGTGGGTAATGAATCGCAATCAATGCCTTTCGTTTTCTTTGATGAAGGAAACTACCCTATTGTTCTCTGATGACCCCTCGACGGACCCTGCTGATCTAGTGACTTTCAAATTCATAAAACTGAAAAAGAAGCATACACCCGCCAGCAAAGTGTTGTTTTTAGCTTGAATCCTATTTTTTTATGTTATTACACTTTGTTTAAGATCCCTGTGTCAAATGGGCAAATTCTGAGATGCATGCAGTTATAAAATAACGTAAAAATATCATATTTTGAATATTTACTTCGCTGGAAACATCTAAGAGCATTTCCAACACCCGAAGCTAATTAAAAATGAACTTCTATTCAGCCAATTCAGTCATTAACGTACAAAAAAGTTAGTAGAGAAAAGCTTTTTATTTTTAAAATTTTATTTCTCTCAACGGCTTAGACTGATTTACAAATTTGACATACAAATAATACATGGCAGAAGTATTCACATGATAAATTGTTGTAACATTTTTATTCTTTCCTGACAGTCATGAAGGAGTTCCATCAGGTAATGTCTTAAAACATTGTATTCGTAGGTATTATATACATTTTGTACCTATTCTAAAATTCTAATTCCAAGCGACTTCTCTTGCCGATGAAGCAGTCGCGGACAAAAAGCGACGATATTCCGAGGGGGTGATGGTCTATCCTTGGGTAAAGGAGGCCATTTGAATGGCACCAAAACCAATGAAGATGCCGACTGGGGGCCGCCAACAATTATGGCTCCCATCACCCCGGGGAAAAGACAGCAGCTCTTCTTCATATGTGCAAAGGTGGAGACCATATTGGTCAGTACAGCGACACACATTTCACTATGGGTATGGTAACATTTACTTTAAAGGCTGTAATACCGCGATAAGGAAGGCAAACACCACATTATCATCCCGAGGAGTGGCAGCTACTCCACTCAATTTATATAATGACACGATGGAATTCTCTCGAGTAAAATATTCTGGAGGTAAAATCGGATCTCTGGGCGGGGACTACTCGAGAGGGTACATCGGTCAAATGAGATAGAATGTTAAGAATAGGAACATGGAACGTTAGATCGCTTCATGCCTGCAGTAGGCAAGAGAATTTGAAGATGGTGAACTAGAAGAAAAGGTCAGCCGAGAACGACTTCATTATGATTTTCCTACAGGTAACACTATGAAACGAACGATTTCATTTATTCTAAAAGTAAAAATTGAATTCGCATGAAAGATTTCTCATACCCCATATCCGGTCTGAGAAAGCAACCAGAAATTCTTGGTCTGAGGTAGCTACTTCCAGTTAGGGAATACGGTTGGTAGCCAATTCTGGTAGCTAGTTCGAAGCTACCAGAACGGGAGTTTCGAGTGAGAGAAGAAAGCCCCTGGTCCATTAAATAATATAAATTAAATTTTTACGGCGTTCAACTAGCATGCCATCAAATGTCCTAAATCTCCAGTTACATTTTTAACTATGTATCTGCACCAATCTCTTCTTTGATGAGGATATCTGACCATCTCCAAAGAAAGAAAACCCTTAAGTCGCCCTTATTTCATTTGCTATTCTTTTTCAATTTTGACGTAATCGGCAGCCTTCGTAACTCATGCGGGTAGATTTTCACTCAATTTTAATTTTCTCTAATGTCCGAAAGATAAGCATCCACTCGTAGTATGCAGCCCGCGAGCCGCCAATGTATTTGAAATTTGCATACGCTGCAGGATGAGCGCGTCTCGATGCCACTATGTACCATTTCCACCGTTTAGCCAACGAACGGACAATTAAATTTCCCCTTCCCAAGAGGCTTTTGATAAGGTTAACCATAGCATTCTACTGAAAAAATTAGATAATACAGTAAAACCTCTTTACATCGTAATGGAGGGACCAAAATTTGGGCAATTTGATGTATGGAGGTTCACTATAGAGAGGTTTTAGTGATATGCACCAATTTTTCATATCCTTTGGAAATGAAAGGCACTACTGTCTTTTAAACCATTATATTTATGCATTTAAATAAACATTTATGCATTAGTGAACATATATTTATTATTTAATGACAACACAAATTAAGTGAGCGCTATCGTGTGATTTTTACCATGATTCAAGAGAAAATGATGTTATGTCTTTATTCAACAGTCACTTTAAATGATTAGGATAGTTGGATATCTTTTTTTATTTACCGTTAGGTATACTCTCATACGGAACAAAATGGCCATAACTAATGGTTAACGTGAAAATTACAGAATATGAAAGGTGTAAAAGAAAAAAAAAATAAGCGTGAAACATTTATCGCTGAAAATGTCATTCCGTGTACGTAATCGCGGCTGCATTAATGGTCTCTGGTTGTCTTGGTACAATTTGCAGAGGTAGTTAGGCAGTCTTGGGGGTGTCTCCTTGGTATGATAAGTGGAGGTTTTACGATATAAATAGGTTCACTATAAAGAGGTTTGCCAATAAATATACATGTAAATTTGATGGGACCGTAGGGGTGGTATGAAGTATGGAGGTTTATGATGTAAAGACGTTCACTACAGAGAGGTTTTACTCTATTGGCTTTTCGAGTGACATGATGATATTTATGCATTCATACCTACAAAATAGAAAACATTATGTTGTCTTTAAAGGGAGTAGATCTAAAATCTATGAGGCCACTTAAGGTGTACCACAAGGATCAAATCTAGGACCATTGTTGTTCCTATTTTTTATAAATGATTTACCTGAATATATAATCCATGCCAACTATTTAATGTACGCTGATGATGTAAAGATATTCATGAAGATAAACCAAATACAGGACTGTACTCTCCTACAGAAAGACATTGATAATTTGAATCCATGGAGCAAAATGAATGGCTTAACATTTAATGTGGATAAGTGCTATAAGATGATGTGTACAAGGAAGAAAATACATTACGATTATTGCTACACTATGGGTGGAACTATGTTAAAGAAAGAAAGTATAAAGACTTAGGAGTAACTTTTGATGAAAATTCACTTTCATGCCGCAAGTTGAAAACTTATTGAAATCTATATATAGGACATTGGGCTTTATCATAAGAAGTGCAATTGGTTTTCAGAATAGTAAAGCAATGTTAATATTATATATTACCCTAATAAGATCACAACTTGAGGAACACAATATGAGGTTATTGTGTGGGCACCTTTTGTAAAGAAATACATGGACTTGATGGAACGGATACAAAAGAGATTTTAGAGATATTTTCTTCAGGGAGTAATAAGTATGAAAACCTAACATACAAAAATCATAGTATATCATATAAAAATTTGCTAAATTTTTATGGACTTATGTCACTTGATGCAAGAAGGAAGAGTATAGGACTTAAGTTTTTATATGAATAGTAAAAGGGAAAATTGTGATGGAAAAGTGTTGCTGATTGGGGATTCTATAATTAAACACGTAAATATTCGCCTCTAAGACAGTTTTTCCAGGAATAAGGGCGGATCAACTAAAATGGAAACTTGATGAGATAAAGAAGAAATGTCCTATCCAACCTGATGTGATTGCTGTCCACGTCAGCACGAATAATGTAAAGAAATCAAAGTGTCCTGAAGAAGTGATGGGTGAAATCTACTGCCTGATGCGTGAATTTAAAAAACTTATTCCAAAATCTCGTCTTCTTTTCAATTCAGTGTTACATAGAAGAGATGTGCATTTCAACTACATTCGTGATATAAACGAAAATATTAAATGGGCATGTGAAACTCTGGGTGTTTCTTACTGTAACGCAAACGATGCTCTGAATGATAAGTGCCTTGGTAGGGATGGTCTTCATCTTAATCGTGAAGGCTCTTTTTTACATGGTGATATGCTAACCAAAGTGATGAAACAGGGAAACTAGCAAACAGTGTGCTGGCCGGTGATTTAATGGTGAAACCTGACAAATTGAGTGTTGTCGTCCCCAATGTAGATATTGATAATGTTATGAAAGATAGTGCTAAGTGTATACGGCAGCCAACATCCGGCTCATCAATTGGGTATAATGTTCTTCCTGATTTGGTTGTGTTGCACCTAAACATTCAATGTTTACGTAACAAAGTTCTGGAACTAGAAGTGTTTTTAAATAGTCATAACCCAGACGTTGTTTGTCTTTGTGAACATTGGATGTCAAAGGAAGAAATTTCTTCTCTCAGTATACCAGGTTTTCATGTAGTTAGTTCTTTTTGTCGCTCTGTGCATAAGAATGGTGGTGTATTAATTTTGGCTCGAGATGAAGTTGCTTACATACTGGCTGATCACAGCTCTCATGTGTCTCTTGACCATGTCAACACCGAGTGTGAATTTGAGTCAGCAGTTGCTAAGGTTATTATTGGTGATGTCTCTCTCTTTCTTGTTACTGTTTATCGTTCTCCCATAGGTAATTTTCAGCTGTTCCTAAACAAATTGGGTAGTATGTTGGACATACTTGTTGGCTCTTGTGAATCTTCACAGATTATTCTTACAGGTGACTTCAATTGTGATATGCTATCTATTCCCGCAATAGAAAGGACTTTGTTAACCTTTTGAGATCTTTTAATCTTTCTAATAATGTATCCTCACCAACACGGTGCACTAATCACACCAATACCCTTTTAGATGATATTATTTCTAATGTGGATACAAACTTAATTACCACTTCAGTTATCTCCTCTGATATATCTGATCACTATCCAGTCCTGTCAAAATTTTCTATAATTCAGAATACCTCTGTTAAGGTTTGCACCAATCGTTATTTTACTGAATCCAATAAAGCTAATTTTCTCAGTTCTCTCAGAGTTGAGTTGTGGACGGATGTTCTTTGTGCATCTGATTTTAATGAAAAATTCAATATTTTTCATGATAAATTTGTGTATTATTTTGATATTTCTTTTCCCGTAATGTCTAAGAAACTGTCTCCTAAGAAGATAGGCAATATGTACTTGGATTACTAATGAAATTCGTGAACTTTCAATTAGACTTAGAGACTTAGCTGTGTCTTGCAAGTACAATCAAAATCCTGAACTGAAGCTCAGATACAATGCTTTGAAGGCTTATTATCGTAAGACTATCAATTCAGCTAAACGCACCTACAATGACTCTAGAGTTCTTAATAGCAACAATAAGTCACGTGAAATTTGGAAGATTATTAATAGCTACAAAAGTAATACCTATTTCAACTCATCTTTTACATCTGTGGAAGGGTCTGGTAAAGTAATTACAGACATGGCCACGTTAGCATCTAAATTCAATGATCACTTTGCCAATGATCTAAGCGGTAAAAATACTTCCACCAGTACTTCTTACCCCTTTGTTTCTTCACGTAATTCCCTTTTTCTCTCCCCATGTACAGAAAAAGAACTTATGTCCATTGTAAATCAACTAGGCTCTAAGATGAGTTCAGGAATTGATGATATTCCTAATTTCTTGGTTACGTACTGTTTCAATGTAATTAAAGATATACCGTATATCTCCGAATATAGTCCCCCCCCGAATATAGTCCCCCCCCCAATTTTGAGACCTCAGTTTTGGGAAAAATTTTAAAATGTAAAGGAAGGCAATTTTTCTGTGGTTAGCAAGTTAAGATTCTAGATTCGATAAAAACTATTATTTTCTGTGAAGATTAAGAACAAATCTGTTCACATATTTTCCATCACAACAAAATAACTATACCTAAAACATGTTGTGATCCATTGCATGTATCAGTAATTTATAGTTCCTTAACCAGATGTAATGAAGAAATGAGAAATTTTTTTAAGTATCCAAGGCTATTGTATTTTTTAAACCTTCACAAATTATTAATATTTTTGATTTCCAAATGACTACAGACAATGTCAATATGTAAGCTTTAACTTAAAGCCCATAAACAGTATTGCATTTGGCCCTGAAACTTCCTTAGATCCAGTGTAACACACCCATCAAGTCATCACAAATCCAAGTGACCTGAAGAATTTAGGAAATCTAAATAAAATTGTGTTAAATAAATTATGAATATTATAAAAATATTGCTATCAAATGCCTGCTAAGCAAAACAATTAAACTACAGGACTTACAAATATCAAAGTAATAAAATTAAGAAATAAACTTTTTCCAACAAACATTAAAACTGAAAAAAAATTATATCAATTTTCAATGCCTCGTCGCGAATCATTGCATAAGTTACACAAAGAGCTTCTGCTCTGCATTTGCGCACAAATTCGACGATATTTTCCTCTAATTCTTTGAATCTGCCGCATCGAGACCCCCGAAATGACTTCCGCGATGTATTAGCGCTTTGCTAGCGCTGTAAATACTATGATTTACGGCGTATTCTGCAACGGCTATTTTTAAATTGGCATCGAAACTCCGTCTTTGAAGGCCTCTAATCTGCGGCAGGATTGATCCTCATCTTTCTACTTGATCCATCACCTCACTGTTGAACGTAAAATTATTTTTAATAAAGAAAATATCGCGGAAATAATTGCGAAACGTTATGCGACGTAATTTATCGATCCTATTTACCCTGACGAATTGAAGATATTCCTCAATAAATTGATTACACTTTCGATGCTGAGTCGCTGTATTTCGATCAAATGCAGTAATGCCGGCGCTTCTGGTTTAAAGTCGTCGATTATTGCGCCTTTTCAGAAACAAATGCATCACCTATTGCGCATTCTTGTTCTGTGAAGGCGGTAAAAGCAGTGGTTGTAAACACGAACCGCACGGACGTATAGTAGCTACGGACGCAATGAAATGCTAAATCGTCACGAAAGGTTCACTTTATCTGTTTATTTTTCGCAATTATTTAAATCGTGTAGTTATTAAATGAGCGACGGGTACATATACTATTGATTCAATTCTAGTGTTCGATTAATGTAATGATAGTGTGTGTTTAGTTTTCATTTTAATTATTTACTGTTTTGCGTCATTAAGTGATCAGTGTCGATTGAATTATTCTAACAATACTTTTCCAAGAAAAATTAGCGGCTACCCGATGGATTCCGTGAAAACGCATATTCGATATGCTATTTGAATCGGAATAATCGTATCTGTACAACATTTGTGGTAAAAATTGTCTTAATTTCCGGTAAAACGTGGCAGTATTTACTAATATCTCCGATTATAATCCTCATAAATATACTCAAATAGAAAGACTACGAGAACATTAGCCATTATGCCGTTATTTATTACTTTATGGTCACCTTTAGTATGCTAAATTGGATTACACTCGATTATAGTCCCCCCCCCCCTTACTTTTCCGCGGCCATTTTTGGAAAAAAAGGGGGGACTATATTCTGAGATATACGGTACTTCTATTCCTCATTAATGAGTCATTAAGACTAGGTTCATTTCCTGAACGTTTAAAAACATCAAGAGTAATTCCTCTCTATAAGTCAAAAGGTAATACCTCCGATTAAATTCTTACCGACCAATTTCAATCCAATCTGTATTTTCTAAAATATTTGAGAAGGTATATTTTAATAGACTCATATCATTCTTGGAGTGCAATAGGCTTTTGTCTTCTGAACAGCATGGTTTCCGCCGAGGTAAATCCACAATCTCTGCTGTCTGTGATGTTATTAATCATATTCTGTTCGCATTGGACAGTAAGTTAGAAATTGCTGCTATGTTCTTTGACCTCAGCAAGGCTTTTGATAGTGTGAATCACCCACTACTCTTAAGAAAACTTTATGGTCTTGGTATTCGTGGTATTGCTAATAATTGGATTGAATCCTATCTGAGCAATAGATCCCAGCAAGTTGTTATCAAAGTGAATGGTGGTTGTTACACCTCACATAAAAAACAGGTTACTCAGGGCGTCCCACAGGGTTCCATTTTGGGGCCTATTTTGTTTCTAACCTATGTTAATGATTTATCCTACACTCTCTCAAACATTCTGGGTGCTCATCCTATTCTGTATGCGGATGATACTATAATGTTCTTGTTTCATCATCTGACTTAGACACTGTGTCCGATTAATGTAAATTAGTATCTGATAATCTAAGGAACTGGTGCTCAAACAACCTCCTTGATCTTAATGTTGATAAGTCCCAAATTGTCTATTTTAAAAATAAGAAAAAAAAAACTGTTCTATTAGTGTTCACATTAACCCATTAATCCCCAGCGTTGCGTAAACGCAACATTATTGAATTTAAATTATTATAGAAAACCTTTGCTTTAGGATAATTTTTTCTCAGGGTTTCTGAATTCCTGAAATACCATTCGCTCTTTTTCAGTTATTTTTGGAAAAATATTCATTAAAATAATAATTTTTATTTTACTTCGAAATTTGCCTATTTCGAAGCGCTGAAGTACTACAAACTGTAAATATTTTTTTACAAAGATTTATTGGGCGATCTTGCTAGAGGTAATGTTTTCTCTTAGTTCTAAGCTTCCTTATTCATCATGTTTATTTTTGTCACGAACTTTCATCGCTACTGGTATAAATATGGTTGTTGTAAATAATGTTGCGTTTACGCAACGATGGGAATTCTCTGGTAGACCAGAGGGCTTGTCTCAAAGCATAACGAAAATCGTCCATATGGCTTTTAATCGACAACATAGTCTTTTGGAGGCATTTTAGATGCATTTTTGGCACTCACAGGTTGTGAGTTTTCATAGTAAAGGGTGAATGGTATCTTGAATTCCAACATGGCCATCGGTACGAATTTTACATGGAACACTCTGGTACTTCGTGGAGTCAAACTGTTGCGCGCACTCGTGGAACCGATACAGGGCAATGTCATTCCCATGTCGTTGAGTGGAAGGATTACTTAGTAGACGTTAAATTCAGCTTTAGAGGTGAGAATGAGAGGGTGAGAAACGTATTAGTTGAAGCAGGATTGTGATGGAAGGTGGAGCGTTCGTCTAGTCACTCATTGGAATTTTCTCCGTGCAATCCTGAGTTACCTATTTTTTCTTCTATCGCTTTGGTGATGTAAGGCTTCTATCTAGCTTCAGTTGGGTTCGTATCAGTAAAATTGTCCACTGAAATGCATCTTTAATTCTCATCTAGTAATTATATCAATCATACCGCGGTAGTTTTTGCTCGGCTTTTTGCTAAATAATTTATTCAGGGGTTTCCTTCAGATTTAAAATTGAAGAAAATTTTATTCGTTATTTCTACGCCTGAGACGTATACTTTATAAGAATCGTCAAGAAGGTGACTGAAGAATATAAATTGACAGGAGAGGCGATTTATAATATTTTCTTAACTTTGAAACTACAATGGGGATTACATCTTCTCAGTATTTCGAATATTGCAGGAGGTGCTGCAAGGTAAATCATATTTTACTCAAGCAGTATCGAAAGAAGTCCAGTAAACGCGCACGCCCAGGTAAAAGATGCAGAGAACAAACAGCGGTTCATCTAAATGTGAAAAAATAGAATCTACCTCCGTAGGAGTCCCGAGTTTCTGTGTGAAAAACGGAATAGAAACACTTATTACTCAGTATGGAGGCCACTCACCAATTGAGCTCCGTCACTTATTTCTCAGTGGAAAATTAATTGAATTAATTTTGAGCTACTCAATAATTACGCTGAGAAGATAAATAACCATTCATTTACTCAGAGTAAGGCAGATATAAAAAAATAATTGGAATGGTAATGTTGTCGGGGTATTATATATTACCACGCACCAAGTTGTACTGGACGAGCCAAGAGGAGATGTCTGTCGCAATTGTGAGGCAATTTATGACGAGGATTTGGTTTGAAGAATTAAATAAATATCGACACCTCTCCGATAATTCTCAACTACACAAAGTGATACATTTTTGAAAGTTGGACTTTTTCTCAATAGACTTAACCAAAATTCCATTCAGTTAGGAATTTTCCTAACAAATGGTCCCATATTTCAGGTGGCACACAGCTAAAGTGTTCATTCGTGGGGAACAATTTAGAGTAGTTTATACATTGTGGTGTCTGGCCTCATCTACAGGCTATCTATATGAATTTTTGCCATATGGAGAGGTGGAACTTGAAAGTGATATGCCTAGGATTTGTAAGTTCACTAGAAGAAATGGTTGTAATAAATTTACTTAATTTTTATTTGTTAGTCTCCGAAAATTCTTGCCAAGTATTTTGATAATTTCTTCATCAGTTACAATCTATTAGTAACTCTTAAGAGCTAATTGTTATTTTTCAACGGGAAAGCAAGAGGAAATCGAAGGGAAAACTGCGCACTCATGTCTTCGAGAGATTTGACAAAAAAACCTAACGGGGATTTCTACTATTCGTTTGACAGGTCAAAAAATATTCTCTTAGTGCGATGGCACGATAACTCTGTCATCACTGTTGCTTTAAATTATGGGAATATGGCACCCATAGTAAGGACGAAAAGATATTCCCGGAGATTCCCGTAGAAAATCGAAATATCATCAACGATTACAATCAGGGAATGGGAGGGGTAGATTTTCTCGATAATTATATTGTATGTTACCGTATCCACTTTATGAGCAAAAAATGGAGGTGGCCTCTATTCCAAAAAGGGGTTGACAGTGCAGTGGTGAATCCGTGGTGATTTTACGCCAAAGTCACGGGCAAAGCAATTCCTCAGTTAGAATTTCGGTCCGAGATCGTAAAACTTTACTGAGACTAGAAATCGTTTCCAATACAATGGCTGATGACATTTGGCATTAAAATCGGTGTCCACATGCGGGACACCTTAGGAAAAATAACATGTATGTGGGGTTAACCGCAGCATGCCCGTCAAGGGAGAATACGGCATTTCTTCCGCAGGCTACATATAATTCCCGGCAAAGATGTCAAATTTGCAAATCAAGGATAATTATGTTGTTCAAAGCGCTACGTTTAATTCCGAGCAGCATATTATTGAACATTACATCAGAAAAGACGATGAAAAATAAAATATGCAACCTAAGTTTTCAAAATTTTTTTTTTGCTTTTATTTACCGGAGTTTTCCCAGCGTTGCGTAAACGCAACATTATGCAAATCATATATTATGCTGAATATAATAATTTTGTCCGAAAATTAATCTTAATTAGGCCATAATAAACCGTAAAATACGAAATAACCGGAGTTAAAAGCCCTATGTGCAGTCTGGGGAATAATGGGTTAATCAATAACCAATTCCCCAGGTGGAATGTGTGAAATTTCTTGGGCTACAGCTTGATGCTTCACTTACTTGGGAATCTCATATTAATATACTGACCAAGAAGTTAAGTTCCAAATGTTTTCTAATACGATCCATAAAATCCACTGTCTCCCAAGACGTGCTGATGGCCTTGTACTATGGATAGATTCACTCCCGTTTAACATATGGCATTTTATTCTGGGGTTCCTCACCCCATGCATCCAAAATCTTTAAAATGCAAAAAAGAGCTGTTAGACTAATAGCATATTCTCATTATCTTGCCCCTAGCAAACCAATTTTTAGAAATCTGGGCCTTCTACCTTTTCCTTGTGTATATATTTTACATGTGTTATTGTACACTCATAATAATTTGAACCAATTTAATAAAAACAGTGCTGTACACAATCATTTTACCAGAAGCTCCAATGACCTACATGTACCATATGTACGCACTGCAACTGCATCATATGGCCCTAACTTAATGGGTCTTAAACTGTACAATGCATTGCCCAATGAATTGAAATGCATCAACAGTTCTTCTATATTTAAGACCAGAATCAAGGAAACTTTACTACATAAAATGTACTACACAGTTGATGATCTCATTAATGACTGATTATAATATTGTTTTAGTGTTTTTTCTTCTCATTCTTGTAATTTTGTTAATTAACCTGTAACATGTCTGACCTGTCGTTTATCATGTACTTGATCGCTGGACTAATAAACTTATTATTATTATTATTACTATGAAAAGACGGAGCTATTCTCCATCTTTTCTTTTTTTTTACTATTTCTATCTAAATTAAATTTTTATGTTCCGCAATATAACCAAAGATACAAGCAAACCTTCCTCATTCCATTTGCAAAATCAAAACATTGTGGCAACTCTCCCCTAATAAGAATGTGTAGGGATTACAACACTGTGTGTAAACAGTTAGATTTATCATGGGATAAAAATGCATTTATATCTCAGAAAACTATCATAATTAAGAATAATGTGCCATTGTAACCTGCAAAGTATTCATTCTTGACTTTTATTTAATATTTTATTTGAAGATTATTGTAATAATTTAATATAAGAGTGTGTTTATAACTTCTTTTTATGTTTTTTGGTACATCTTTTGTTAAGTGTTTTTGTAATAATTTTTTTTTCTGTTTTCCCTTGGGTTATTGGCAAAACGTAAAATAAATAAATGCGTTAAAATCATCATACAACTTATGTCCACTAGGAGATTACGATTCATGATTTTGGTAATATCTTTGAAACATTGTGTTCTATTCCCGCAGGTAGATACATCAAGTGATGACTCTTTGCCTTCAAACATCAAATGTGTAATACGTTGTATTAATTAACGTGCATTTTTTTCCGGTCACCACTCAAGTCTAAGTCACTGATTTTTATAACAATGTAATGCAACATAATGAGTTATTAGGAAAATGTAAAATAAATGCATTAAAATCATCATAAAATTTACGTCCACTAGGAGATTACGATTCATGATTTTGGTAATATCTTTGAAATATTGTATTTTATGTTAACATGATTAACCCTTTGAGTGCAGATGGCATAGCATTGATGCCCAGCTTTGGTCCTGCCAACGGGCGGGTGGGATCACATTGATGCCACGCCGGCCCATGTCCTTCAATCGCTCCCTATGCTCCTCCGCTCTGTTCTGTCTACTCTCATAATGGTTTCCCACACACGCAATGCATTAGGCCACCTGGGTATGCCTTCCGTTTTTGAAAAAAGTTCATATTTGTTGAGTAATTTTTAAAACATTTATGGATTAATTTTTAATTTCTAAGATTTTCCGCCATTACAAAAAAATTTAAATGTGATATTTTCTTTACACTTCTGAATATTTGTACTTAATGTAGCCACATTTGAAGGCTATTATTCTCGTTTTAGTCCTATTAAAATTTTTGTAAACAATATTTAGACATAATCTTCCTTCCATCTCATCGACGAAAAATATTTTTGTATTTCAAAATACGGTCACTTTACACACGCTAAATACAGTTGAATAATCTGTAGCTGTTTCTATTAATGTTTAAACTTAATATTTATATAATGCCGTTATAACTCATAACATTCTTCCATAACATATTTGCAACTCATTTTCTGAACGATCCTTTCAATAGGGGTTTCTTTACATTGGTTACGGAAAAAGAAATAGATTTTTTCGACTTTTTCTCATTTATTTTGTATGAGTTTGTTAAAGTTACTAGGTGGGAATTATTACGACCACCAATTCGTTATTCACGGGAAATAATGAGGGTTCTAGGAAAACTTTTATATTTTTTTCATTTTGAACGAGAAATTAGAATTGGGGAAATCCTCGGGGAAAAAATTATCGAATTTCGGGGCTCAAATAAAAGAGTCGTTTTACGTCACCGCAGAATGGACTACAAGTCGCTCTGTGTCGCCTGTTATCTCTATTTTTAGAAGTGTTTTTTCCATTCTTATTAGAAATGCATGCAACTATTCTGTTATGTGCATGTCGTAGAGAAGGCCAGCTCTTCCTTCTCAGTTTTTGCGACTCTCGCCATTAGTACAGTCTCTCTTTCGGACATCTTTCGATTGCGTACATTTTCACTCCTCTATAGAGATATTATTTTTTCTGATATTACCGTACGGCCTTTTTCTATTAGAAATTTCAGTATTTTACATACATTTAGCCACTTAGTGGAATATGGAAGAAACCTTTATTTTTAATTTTATTCCTATTTTCAAACCCCAAGGACCGTTTATGTATCAGCCTTTGGTGAACTAGGCTCAGAATATCTCCTCGCAATAAAACTACCTCTGGCACAATTTACTCAAGTGTATACCTGGAACACTGCATTGGGTCTTCTCCGCGAACGTTTTTTTTAACTTTGAAGCAATTTAAATATTTTACTTCGACCAAATAAGAGCTATTATAATCAGAAAAGAAAGTCAGCAAAATTTCTATGCGCAAAGAAACAATTATTTTTGGATTATTATACGTTGCTGTTTTATCTGGAGCATACACGTTTAGACAGATACAAATTCCTTGTACGTCGGTTGTAAATGTTGATGCTCACATCTCTTTCTGACTGCAAAAGAGCAACCTCATCAGTCTTGTGTATTTTGTAGGTGTAATGTATTTTATTGAAGTATGTATATGTTATAGTTGTTAACTGAGGTTTACGTTGAGGATGCAAGTATGCGGGAGCTGGAGGAAATATTGTCGTCTGAAAGGCTTTGGTCCATATTGCCTATGCGTCTCAACATGCAATTCTTCAAGGATAACCGAGCATAGGAATCTTACTCGTGGGGAATGGGAGACATTTTTGGTCAGATATACCTAATGTATGATTGTATGAAGTATTGTAAGATGGTCATCCATTCCAGATTATTGGAAAAGGTAGGAAAATATTTTCGATTTTTCTTGCCTTCACAGCAATTTTCCCAGAGACCGATTTCAACTAATTTTCCGTTGCATGCATTTTGGCTGGAACCCTGGAGTAGATGATCCGATACAAGAGACCCCTTGCATAAAATTCGACACCTTTTGAATTTCTTCACTCAAAGAATGAAAGAAATTAACTATCCGGGTAACAAACTCTGCTTCATGAGTCCATGTTGCTTTGGCGTCACAAACACTGTATAACATTATACAGTGGAACCTCGTTAAAGCGAGTACGGGCTATAGCGACACTCTCGCTATAACGAGAGATAGCCGATGCACCGTCAATTGACCCTATAATAAGCGTGTTAAAAAATTCGTTTTTATGACACCCTTTTGGTGCTGCCTCTCGCCATAGCGAGGGTTTCACCGCCGGAAGACTTTCATCAAGACTCCTTAATCTCTGTATTTTCTAGCGATCTGTTAGATATGAAGTTAATGGAGTGCTCAGACTCAAATTTATGTGGTAAACTGTCGTTCGATAAATAAGTAGTTAATTTTGGTGAAAATATTGTGGCATTAGCATTCGCGAATGCTTAATCTTCTTATGTTCCTCGGGCGGCAGAAAGCAGTCGGCAGCATACCCGCACGTCCGTGAGTTGCGTGAATAGAAAGCATTTGATGGCAGTCACCATGGCCAAAAAAACACCAAACACGTCTAAGTGAGAAAATAAAAATAAAGGAGTAATATGAGAGTGTCGAAATTAATTTTTCTTCCTATTTGCTCTCCAAAATTAAAAAAACAAAAGCGCCCAAGGAATGCAGACGATGAAGAGTTATAAGGAGCTTTGTTCGGATAGTTTTGCCCACTCAAATCTGCGGGAACTTCTGAGAAAGGGGCTACGCCTAAGCCTAAAGCGGATTATTTCAGGGATAAATTGCGAATCGAGAATTTCAAGAGTGCGGAAGGTTGATTATACTAATGCGAAGCACCAAAGCGTTATCTCCCCTCATAATTGCTGGTGATGCCTGCGGTGTAAACCCGAAGTCGTGGAAGAAAGGACTCCGATCGCAAGTATCTTTAGAAGTATTCCCCGCGTCATATAACATAGACGAAACGGAACTTTTTTACATACAACTCCTCGACAAAACCCTTGCAGTATGAGGTATTTCTTGCAATGATGCCCCTAAAGGTAGGTAGTGCGCCTTAGCGATGATGTAGGATGTACGAAGCAATGATACTCAGCGTGAATTGCCCGGATGGACGTATTTATTCTCCGTTGCGGATTTACAAGGGTGAACTATTCGCGTCAGTGGTCGGAGTCGTACTGGCGCTCTCTTTTGTCACGTGGGTAGCCGAGCATCCCCTGGTGGCCGCTGGAAGAACTCGCAGAACAACTAACTCTCGTTTGCAGTGCCGTGGTAAACTCGGTGTATTACTTCAAATACGTCGCGAGCGTAACACTCAAAAAGAAACTTTTTTTCAACAACGGCAATTTTAATCACATCATTTTTCAGGCTTAGCAAACTTTTTACCGTAGATTATGTAGGTATTACATTATTTGATAGAAAAAGTCTTCCAAGGCGGGAACGTTATACAACCTTCCACCGTTTTCGCCTGTAGAAACAAATGCAATGCGTTATTTCACTTCACTGCCGCATAACGTACAGAAACAATAAACATACACCAATGGAAACATTTGAGGCATTAAATAACCGCGATACTGTTTTATCAATTAATTTTTGAATTTTCAGTGGAAAATACCAAAATAATAGAATGATCACGTAAATGAACTAATTAAGTGCATAGAAAAATGGCTACGTCGGTTGTGCATTGGCATAATGATTAACGAAACAATGCTTTCCATGATTTTTATTCAATGCGGCGCTTATAAATTGTTTGAATAGTTAGTCATTGTTTAAGTAAGGAAATTTAGTGATGCAAAAAAACATCGCCTTTCGTCTGGATTTATGCTTACGTTTATCGGATAGATGTTTATCTGTCGCCGCACCACTTCCGTTCCTGTATATCTGTTCGCAACAGGTATATAGGCTATTATTGGCTCCACCTCCGGTAAAGCGACAATTCGCTATAGCGAGTGTTTATTAGTACACCGTGGGGTGTCGTTATATCGAGGTTGCACTGTATATGCTTTCTGAGCCTAATGGCCTCGTGCAAGATTCTATAATTTACAGTGGGGCGAAGGATCCTGATGTTGGAGGCAGGGGACATGCAAACAAAGTTGTGCGAAAATTAATCGATAGATTTCTTCTCTGTGGGCACAGTTTATACAGTCATGTAGCCACGATTTTGGTGCCCTTCCGGAGGGTGCGGGGGCCAATTACCCGTTTTTGGCGCCTCAACGGGGGTTGTAACCCATAACCCCCCTCCCGTGACTACCCTACTGAGTTTATGCATGGAAATTATAATAATCTGTTCAAATATCTATTGAGTTACTCAAAAAAGCACACCACTGAAAATCTAAGGAAAAACAGAAGATATAATCCTCCTCACGTCCTAAGAACGACTAAAAAGTGGCGAACCAGTATACCTCTGATGGTGTACGATGTGTAGAAGTTTCAGGGCTGTTTTTGAACCCTTTTAGAATTATTAGTCAATTTTTGCAGCATTAACGCGAAAGAAAATGTCAAAAAGATAAAATAACTTTCATATGTTTGCATGCAAATCTAAGTTACAAGTAAGTTTAAAAATTTAGAAATGTAAAAAATAAAATTCGAAAACTTTTATTTACCCAAAAAATAATGCAGGGTTAGTGGATGACATCTGAAAAAATGTTTATCTTTTTTTAGAATTCAATTCCACCATCATTTCAGAAATTATTTCAAGCTTCTTAGTTGCTACGTAAAAATATGCTGTCCGTCGTTCCTTATGTTTGTGTAACGGGTTGCATAAATATCCGGAGCATATATCACATGGGTGCGGATGGCATCACTGTGATGCCATTAACAAATTGTTTCATAAATAGTCAAATTAATATAAAAATCCTTTTTTTATTGAAATTGTTTTCATATTTTCGAAAAAAAAGTGAATGCAGTGAAAAAAAATTCTCCGCCAATGTGAAACAACTCTGAGAAAATGCTACGCAATGAAAGGGTTTACATATGTCATAAGTGTTGTGTTGGCAGTTGTTTTTTTGTTGACGTTTCTTCTAACGCTTTTTCCCGCACTACAATTGTTGTTGTCAGTTGACGTTGTGTGATTGTTGCGTGATGTAATGAGGTGAAGTCCCAAAATATATTTAGCTGATTACGCAATCTCTCACCCATTTTATTCCACTGCTTACCTGCACCTAACATTCTACTCCCGCAAGTAGATACATCAAGTGATGACTCTTTGCCTTCAAACTCAAATGTGTAATACTTTGTAATTAACATGCATATTTTTTACGGCCACCACTCAAGTCTAAGTTACTGATTTTTATAACAATGTAATGCATCTTTGAGTATGAAGATAGAAGAGTTTAAGGTTCTCATTATCACAATCATTTTATACAAAAATAAAATACTAGGGACGAAACAGTCTTACTAAGTTCAAAATATAATACCTAGATATTAGGACATACTAAGGGAAAGTGTGCAACTACTGCCATAGTTTGAGACATCGATTACACCCTATATGGGATATTTCCACCAATATATCCTTACTTTGAAATGAAATCATTTAAAAATAAACTGTAAAGGTAAGAACGAATCAATTTGTAATGATGAGGTGAAAAAAATGTCGTTGAAAGTGAGATACACTATCCAAAAAGAATAATAATAATAATAATAACAAAATAATCACAATAATGATAATAGTAGTAATCAAGTAGTACTATCTAACGAAATAAAAGTGCAAATACTAACAAAAGAAAATAATAAAGAGCAGCTTTACATAAAATACAAATGAAAAAGGAATTATACTTACATGGTTCCACAAAAGCAACAGATTATCAGAAGTTCTATGGTGGAGCGTTAATGCACGCTATCGGCAAATCACCTGCAAGGACACTGTTCTCACTTTGCAAGACTGTAACGCACTAGCTGCTCGTCACACTGACTCAAACATTTGTTCTTTGTAAGACACAAAGTTCAGAAATGGAAAACCGGAGTGTGCCACAAGTGATCCATATGCAATAAGCGTGCTATTTTGAATATTTGGAAAATGTGGCAAAATCCCTGGTTAGCGAGCACCTAAGGGTTAACAAAGGACTCCTGTGAAAGAGGAATGTTCACAAGTCTATTAATCTCTCCCTCCTGCTGATTCCCTGAAAGGCGTCCCAGGCTAATAAAAACTGTGGACATACAAAGTTTTTTCACTTATCTTTGTTCATTGATAATTAGGTGGTACAACATTCGCCAGGTCAGCTAGTATCATTTAAATAAGAAATTGCAAAATTGGAACTGAATTCATTTTTACACAACAGGTTTTGATGTTACCACAAATGGAAACTAAAAATGCTGCACTTGAAATTGTTGTAGTAATGAAACATATTGTGTGAAAATCAAATTGCTGGAAATGTTGTTGTGTGATTTATTTTTAGCTATTTTATGTACGGTGCAAAATAATCATTTGAGAGAAGTCCATTAACTTCAGCAGTAGCTCATAATGAAGCAATGAATTTTGATAAGGTTTTTAGATCAAAATATGGGTGATTCTAATGCAAAGTTATATTTATATCCTAACAAAAATCATGAAAACTCTAATGAGCAACGACAGAACGCGTAAAAAGGCACGGTTTTTATAATACAGTACATTCCCGATTATCCGGGGTAATGATGGGGAGAGAGAGATGGCACGAATAATCGGAAAACACGGATAATCCAAACTTTCAGTTAAATGTCTTTTAATGTTCATAATTTACTTAAAACAAACAATATATTATTATTTATGCAGTTATTGTGTTGCTTTAGAGTGCTTCCAGGACTCCTTGAGAGCTTTCTTCGCCAGTTCGCGATCTTTTTTTAGCGACGATAGCGTGGATGTACTCGTATTATTAATGCTTTGCGTATGGCCTGGTTTCGAAAACCACGCATCCGTGGCTGTGTGATAACGGATACAGGAAAAAGGTTTGCACGAATGCTTCAAAACCACTGCTTCACGTCGCAAACTACACTGTCAGGCACTACGCCACGTACTCGCGTCTCGCACAAGTTGCCCGGGTTGAAACTGCTGCGGGACTTATATCCGTGATCAAGGAGCGCGGTCGCGCACTGCGAGGCTTGGAAAACAGGAACACGGTGCTCCCGTGAATGCAACTAGAGCGCGATCGCTTCCGTTTTACGAAGGGGATTCTAACGGAAATGATAAGCCCCGTATGTCCTAGCATTGATGCAGTAATTCTGGTGATTTTGCGTAGGATTTTTAAAAACAAAGATCGCGGAAAAAATTGAGCGAGAGTGAAAATCATGCACGGATAATCCGCAACCCGGATAAACCGCAGCCGGATAATCGGGAGTCTACTGTACGTATCAATATAATAGCAAACCTGCTGTCTCAGATGAATGTCAAACAGAATCCATCTCTCAAGAGTACACATCAAAATCCTCACTTATGCATCATTACACCTCACACTCTGGCCAAAGGTTAAGCTCAAAACGGCATAAACAAAGCTCGAAAGTCATAATAGCAGTGGGCCGTGTGACACTACTACTGGAGGAATGGACTCACAGAGACCCACCCGCAGCCTGCTTCTTTGCAGCAGCCGTCCTAGTTTATAGGTATCACAGAGGATGTAAAACTTGCAAGGAAAAAATGGTATTTCAATGGTCCAATAAATGATGAATAAACATAAGAAATAAAAGAAAAACGCACAATTTAGTGAAAATAAAACATTGCCGTTAGTGAGTCCTTGGTGCTCCTTCATGAAGCTTTCGCCCCACGCCAATCAAAGCAGAAAAATTCATGCAAAATTCCCTTTGGGATAATCTTACTGCAATATAAAGGAATTTCCAAACACCGAAAATTACTTCAATACTTTTAAATGATATTAAATTTATGAATTACTTTATGTTCCTAATTAAAAGACTTACACTTACAAGGGGAGACCACGCACCTTACTCCACCTTTTACAATGCCGTATTTTCAATGGTATGTATTTGGAATGGCGAACACATCTCTGAACTGATAGTGGTTCCATTTAATGGGCCTTAATTTGGCTGTAATTAATTAATTTTCAAGTGGTATTTTTACCAAGCGTTATATAATCCCAAAATAACAAGGCGCCCAAGAGATGGATCGGTTGGTGTAGTGGTGAGCGCCTTTGCATCCCACCCAGGGGGCTAGGGTTTGAGGCTTCGTCACGGCAGTATATTTTGTGGTCTTCGTTTTGATCATGCGGCGACAAGCATTTCACTAATTTTAGTTGCAGAAAGCATAGGCATGAGAAAAAATTTTTATCACTATAACGGCCTTTAGGTATTGAAGGTGTGTCATTTCGGACACGGAGAAATGACGACTACACTAGCAAGGGTTGGTGTGCATAAAAATGTTAATTTTTTGCATTACTTATACTGATCAACTTCCAAATTAAAAACAAAAACCTTTTCTTGCGAGAGCACATGCCATAAAGGCAAGCATCGAGCAGCAATGTGCATGCAGATGTAATAAATAAGAACACAAAACAAATACAAAATGCCATACCACTCTGACACCTTGGCACCGAGTTATTTTGGGATTATATGACGCTTGTTAAAAATACCACTCAAAAATTAATTAATTACAGGCAAACTTGTTAGCACACACAGGAAAAAACCTTTTATTCACAAGTGGTTATAACGTACACTTACATCAAGAACAAAAAACAGTTACATCAAACATAAACGCAACCTTGTCAATGCCTTTCCGAACTCCACCCAGGCGCTGCAACCACATTATACATAAACAAAAAAGAACTTACTTTGTTAATAATGTATACTCCAACAAAACTAAGTCCCATTCAATGGAACCACTATCAGTTCAGTGATGTTTTCGCCATTCTGAATGCACTCACAGTTTCGATGCTGCTCTAAAAATTCTACTAAGCTCCTGCACTTAAAATTGTGACAAACACATTTTAAGCCAGCAAATGGATGTTGAAATGGCAAAATTTTATGTGAAATGAATTTGAAAAGATTTTGAAATTCAAGGTTGGAGCAAAGATTCAAGAATAATTCATTCATAATTCCAGGGACTACAAATTCACGCACAGTACGTATGTACTCTGCTCAATGCACACTCTGCTTATTCCACACTTTTCCCCCACAATTATTCTTCATTAAACATCATACTGCTTTAAGTTTGGCTTCAGCCTTGGAATCTGAGTGCCGGAAGACACAGGGATGGCAAAAATTGACGCCATGTAGTTATGATAATTCTCATTTATTTACACATTTTCTGGGCTGAATTTCCGGTCAAATCCAGTTACAAAGTCAGTTGTAAAATCATAGTTGTCATCTTTTTCATTAATAGAAATTTCTCCAAACGATCCAGACATGGCATCAGCTTGCTTGGCTGCAAAGAGACAAAACCATGCATGGCTAATCAATGAAAATGCTAACACGGAAAGAAGAATACATGCTAAGGCTGAAAATGTGAATGAAATAGTAGGCATGTATTATCAAAGTAGAAACTCCATTAGATCCACCCTTTAAGATGTACCAATGTAATCATCCATGTTGTTCACTCCTACCTTCCTTGATCTGCTATCAGGATTTACCATACATTAAGAATGAACAATATAATTTTAAAATCGTCACTTTTAACCCACCAATGCATTCTCCTAATTATGCATGAAAGTGGCATTGACTCTTTCAAATTACCGTATATCTCCGAATATAGTCCCCCCTTTTTTTCCAAAAATGGCCGAGGAAAAGTAAGGGGGGGGGACTATAATCGAGTGTAATCCAATTAAGCATACTAAAGGTGACCATCAAGTTATAAATAACGGCATAATGGCTAATGTTCTCGTAGTATTTCTATTTGAGTATATTTATGAGGATTATAATCGAAGATATGACTATATACTGCCACGTTTTACCGGAAATTAAGACAATTTTTGCCACAAATGTTGTAAAGATACAATTCTTCCGATTCAAATAGCATATCGAATACGCGTTTTCACGGAATCCATGGGGTAGCCGTTAATTTTTCTTGGAAAAGTATTGTTAGAATAATTCAATCGACACTGATCTCTTTATGACGCAAAACAATAAATAATTAAAATCAAAACTAAACACACACTATCACACTAATCGAACACTAGAATTGAATCAATAGTATATGTACCCGTCGCTCATTTAATAGTAACACGATTTAAATCATTGCGAAAAATAAACAGATAAAGTAAACCTTTCGTGACGATTTCGCATTTCATTGCGGCCGTAGCTACATGTCCATGTGCCCGTGCGGTTCGTGTTTACAACCACTGCCTTTACCGCCATCACAGAACAAGAATGCCCAATGGTTATGCATTTGTTTCTGAAAAGGCGCAATAATCAATGGCTTTAAACCAGAAGCGCCGGCATTACTGCATTTGATCGAAATCCAGCGACTCAGCATCGAAAGTGCGATCAATTTATGGAGGAATATCTTCAATTCGCCAGGGTAAGTAGGATCGATAAATTACGTCACATAATATTTCGCAATTATTTTCGCGATATTTTCTTTAATAAAAATAATTTTACGTTCAACAGTGAGGTGATGGATCAAGTAGAAAGATGAGGATCAATCCTGCGGCAGATTAGAAGCCAGCAAAGACGGAGTTTCGATGCCAATTTAAACATAGCCGTTGCAAAATGCGCCGTAAATCATAGTATTCATATGACGGCTGAAAAATTTGGCATGGAAAGAAAGTCTTTGGAAAGATTGCAAAGCGCTAATACATCGCGGAAGTCATTTCGGGGGTCTCGATGCGGCAGATTCATAGAATTAGAGGAAAATATCGTCGAATTTGTGCGCAAATGCAGAGCAGAAACTCTTTGTGTAACTTATGCAATGATTCGCAACGATGCATTGACAATTGATAACATATTTTTTCAGTGTTTATGTTTGGTGGAAAAAGTTTATTTCTTAATTTTATTACTTTGATATTTGTAAGTCCTGTAGTTTAATTATTTTGCTTAGCAGGCATTAGATGGCAATATTTTTATAATATTTATAATTTATTTAACACAATTTTATTTAGATTTCCTAAATTCTTCTAGTCACTTGGATTTGACATGACTTGCGATGGGTGTGTTACACTGGGTCTAAGGAAGTTTGAGGGCCAAATGCAATACTCTTTATGGGCTTTATGTTAAAGCTTATATATTTACAGTGTCTGTAGTCATTTGGAAATCAAAAATATTAATAATTTGCGAGTGTTTAAAAAAAATACAATAGCCTTGGATACTTGAAAATTTTTCTCATTTCTTCATTACATCTGGTTAAGGAACTATAAATTACTGATACATGCAATGGATAACAACATATTTTAGGAATAGTTATTTTGTTGTGATGGAAAATGTGTGAACAGATTTGTTCTTATTATTCACAGAAAAAAATAGTTTTTATTGACTCTAGAATCTTAACTTGCTAACCACAGAAAAACTGCCTTCCTTTGCATTTTAAAATTTTTCCCAAAACTGGGGTCTCAAAACTAGGGGGGGGGGACTATATTCAGAGGGGGACTATATTCGGAGATATACGGTATTTCTCTCTCGATTTATTCCCATAAAGCCAGCTGAAAAACTAATACAATAAGAACAATTGACTCAGGTTTTCTTCCAGGAACTTTTCTATCATGACGATGGAGAAAAAAACTGTTATCAAGTACTATATACAGTGGAAGCCCGGGTTAGCTAGTATGGCATTTAACGAGAAAAACGTTTTAGTGAGTGACATTCTTTGTACTGCCAAATACCCTATTTTTTACATGTAAAATAAAGCGGATATCGTGAGGCCAAAAAGTTCTGTATGCTCGGTATTATGACATATTTCACGAGGGCGATGCACCGCTGAGCAAATATTAACTATTATGTTTCGTAATATATGTATATTAAATAAAAATGCAAGATGAGTGTCAGGTCTACAACACCTTTAGTCAGTTATGTTCAAGCATTTATGTGATTTTGAGTACATTTTACATTCTTCTTTTGTTAGGCCCAGTTATCAGTGGGAGGGGTATGGGAGGAAGATAACAGAGGAAGAGGGAGTTAGGCCCCCCACTCCCTTCCTCTTTGGCTGGCTTTGTCGCTAATAGGCTATGTCTTAAGCGTGGGAACTTACATTGTAGTGAAACCTGCTCCACCTTTTCCGTGTTAGGTATGGAAATGGAAAGAGCAACATTCTCATAGTTAGATCAGTGACCTTACATTGACTTCCGACTTATGGAAAGCTAGAGCAACGTTACCTGCCATTGCATGCTATCAGACGATGTATATTTTGATATTTCATTTATGCATAGGAATGTAGTTCGATCAAGACATCTTCAGCTATTGCCATGTAGGAAAATCACAGTTATTACCAAGATGGTAAAATAAAAAACAACTAAATCTTTTCCTTGTTCACCTCTGAAGTACCGCCGTGACGGCGCGATGCTCACAAGAAAAGCAAACAGGAGTATTTTAAAAATACGTCATTAAGGGAGAAACTCCCCCGCCTGCCACTTGATTTTGACCTTAGGTTTCAGATGACTGACTCGCGCTGAAAACCAAGGCCACTCAGTTCCCCTTGGACTTGCGTCTGGTGAAGGGGAGGGGGGGAAGATAAGACGTTTATGTAAGAGGCGCACCCCTATTTTTGGCTGTAATTTCTGGGAAAAAAGGTGCACCTCTTACTTGCGCTTATACGGTAACTGATCCAGAAAAAATGATGGGTTGAAGAGATAATGCTAAAGAGAGGTTCCACTGCATTTCTGGAAATGTCAGATATTGCTGTAAATCATTGCTCGTACAATAGCCTCCTTGTCCATGAGATATCACTCACCCTGGCGTGCCCTTGCTTTCTTCAGCCTCTTGAACTCCATCTTGGCCCTCTTGTTCAGCTTCTGGTTGCCCTCGAGTGACATCAACGTGTCCACCTTCTTTCTTTTCTCCTTCTTACTTGCTCCCTCCATCGGCTTGGCCCCCTTGGACAATTCCACTTCCACGTTCTCCCCTATCTGCAATCAAAACAAACACATCATATCCACCACTCCTGCATCATCTCATTGAGCATTACATTGGTAGCACTGGAATAGAGCCAAAATCCGTACATTTATGTTACTAAGCGGAGGACTTTGTTTAACCCTTTCCTGCCGGTGCCTACAAGAAGAAACGTTTTCTGTGCTACGAGTAGCATAAAGATATTTGAAACCTCACTGTGTGGAGCTGTTATTAGGGCTGGAGATACCCCAGCATTCACATCCATACGATTTGGGACCCAACACAACCCTCACCCCGACCACTAGACTAGACCCTTTGACTCTTTAACCTTATAATTCCACGGTCAACTTAAAGCGACAACAGCATTTTTTTTCACCAGATATTGCATTTGATTTTCAATAATTCACTCTTCAAAGAGAATTACTACATAGCATTTTTTAACATGTTGCGTACGGATGGTGAGAATTCTCGTCATTTTTTTCCCGAACGTTCCGGATGGATGACGAAAATTCACGTCATTTAACCGCGTCAACCTAAACAATTTTAAAGCGTACAATACGTATTTGTTAGTACGTTTTCAGTTGTTGTTCGTTATTCACAATGAATTGAAGCTTCATAACGTTTGATTGGGTAAAGTTTTATTCTAAATATTAGCTTACCCCGGTACGCAATGTGTTAAGCATTGTGGAATTTTAAACGGATTTCTAGCATTAATTACAACAAAGTTAGTGAACATAAGGTACTAAGACAATAAGTCCAGATGTCCGTAATTTTTTTTACCCTATAATTTCATTTAAAAGTTGCTTACGCACAGACCAAAATGAAGCATTTCGAAGTACATATATAAAAATTGTAGTATGAAACAAAATATCATTGAAAAAACCAATGGCAATATAACCATTTTGCAACTGATTCCTGTGGTGAGGATGATTGTAAATGAGTGGGAGAGTTGGGCTTAATTGTCGAGGAGTGGCCCTAAGGAATCTCGCTAAGTTGGGTCTCACGCCAGGCCTGAATGCATCTGACAATTGCTTCCTCAGTGGTCACTTCCTTTCCTTTGCGTCGGTTAGAGCAGACATCCGGTCGTTTGCTTTGAAAAATCGACAACAGCTGTACCCTACGTCAGGTCTTCTGCATCATATGAAATTGCCAGTTAGCTCCACCTGATGTTCGGCACGAAAGAGTTAAACTGCCAAATTTGCACAGCATACCAATTTTATGACGTTGACATGTAATTCTTTTCCCTTTCGCTACAACTTTGCTGGAGTGGAATGGCTTGTGAGTTTGGAATACAGTAAAACTTTGATTTTACGCACTTTGATTTTACATCAAGTCTCGTTTTTATGCAGCGACACTCAAGACCAGCCGGAAAGCATAGGGAATTGCAATGGTGAAACTTTGATTTTACATCTTTCTATATTTTACACAGGTTTTCGATTTTGCGCAGCATAACCCCAGTCCCACAGTTGCCGCTAATCTTGATTTTACGCAGTTGTCTTTCGACTTGTTTTGAAAATCCTGAATGGAGCAATATGAAGTTAGGTTATTTATTCGTCTAAATGAGTTGCAAAAATGAAAACAAGAACGGTTGAAATGACATTACACTGTTGAGAGTGAACCTAAAAACATTGCGAATCTAATTATTGCTTCCCCCTACACCCTCTCAGTACTATTTCAGGCTCCTTTACAAATGCAAATATCGCTCTTAGTTTAAAATTTGCCGTAGAAGGATATAGAAACCTAAAATATACGGCAATCACCACGTATGCATGATTGAGACAGATGATCGACGGAGATATTAACATTATCGCCTTTCGTTTATTATTCGACTTATTGATCGACGCTTTTATGACATATTTATTGTAATTACAGTAGATGGTCGTTAATTAGGAATTATGAACCACAGAATATCTATCCCTAACGTAAGGTTTTCTAGAATTTTGCCAGCGCTATGTTTTCGTTCGCCCCAGCAAAATATAACGGCGAAATGAGCCGTTAAAAATCCTCCCGTGCCAAAACTTTGGCTTCCAAGGTGACCCAAAAAAGACAGTCGTACTTCTAATATGGACGTAAGTCGATAGTGATTCAACACGATGGTAAAAGCAGCATACGTTGTCTCATTCCGCTGGCTAACCCCACATCTGCGGGACGAATGGAGGCGAGGGAAAATTGATTGCGCGGCGCGCTTATTAGAGCTGATTCAACTTGTATCTCATTGTCAGTGGGTTTAAATGAAACATAGTTGGAACTTAAATAGCTAGCAGCTTAACTCCGCTAGGTGGCAAGTGTTTATTTTTAACGGAACGAGAGTTAATGCCCTCGGAGAATAACTCGCGTCGTCATTGAAGTCAAATTGAAGACGTGGGTGATAAGGCAGTCCCTTTAAACTCATGAATGGCTTAGTACCATTAAATCGAAATACAAAAAGTGTCCGGTTATGTTATCAGATACGGGGAAGCAAAATATTACGTTAAGATGAGTCACACGGCTTGTGAGTCGAAGGTCCCGGCGCTGAATTCGCAGAAGAATGCCGACAGAGAAGCTATCCCCGGTAGATTCTATCTACTAATGCTAAAATTTCATGGGAAAATGCTTTTTTAATGCGTAAAAATTATAAAGAAGGAAAATTGTTCCGGACTATTAATGATTTTTTTTATTCATCACTGGCAGCATGACGGTAGTTTTGCGGTTATTTAAATAGCTCACTTTAAAAAAGTGATCTAAACACAGGAAATATCTGAATTTCCGAATATCCCCGGTCCTGTGTGCTCCGTATTATCTATGGTGTGCTATTTGGAAGGAGGTAACTGACAGCTGGGGACATTAGCGCCATGAAGTAAGGGCTGGGGGGCAAAGAACCTTATGTTGGCAAGAGCCAGGTTGTAATGATAGGCCTTTAAGGGACGAGGACTTGACGTCCCATCTGTTGGACAGAGTGGTGCACTGGAAGTGCCCTCCACATTACACTCAAGTAGGGATAGGGCCATCTCTGATAAGCTTCTGCCACTGCCAGGACTTGAACCCAGGCCCTAGGGTGTAAAGCCTTTGTGATAAATTAGGAAAATTTTGCTCCCTGTTAATGGGGTTAATTTGGATGACTATCCTCAGATATCTCATTTCTTAAATCTCCAATCTTTGTTTGTTCGCAGGTGTTTGCGGGTGGTTCCTGAAAACTGCTTTTAATGAGAATATTTTCGAAAATTACCTTCTCTGCGAGCATTTAGTATCACCATTCCGAAATTTCTCCTGGGTAACAGAAGTAATCTTAGTGCCAGAAATGCTAGCAGTTCAACCATGTTAGACATTGTTCAGGAATGCAATGTTGTTTCTCTTAAGGTAACACGTCATCTGTGGTGTTCCTTGTGAGTAAATAAGATTATTAGGACAAATGTTTCTCGGGTTTGCATCCAGGTTAAAGCTTTTATGTAAGCCGACGTTTCGGAAGACGACTTGTCTTCCATCCTCAAGGCAAGATTATTAGGCTTTATTTTCTTGCCTTGAAATGAGTAATTGAATCCGGGAAACATATATCTGATGCGATTGAAAAGAATTTCATGCTGTTTTACTGTAAAGCCTCACATATGAGACTTTTTCTGGATCCGGTTCTGGCTCAAATAAGAACTATACAGAAGTGTCTGACTAAGCGTTCCACAAATAATGAGCAAGAGTTATCCTGAAAACTATATTTCACCTCAATACCAACTCTTGATTTTACACACTTTGATTTTACACAGTGCCCATATTTCGGTCCCTCCAACTGCGTAAAATCAAAGTTTTACTGTAATTCTATATTACTGTCATAGTGGTAAGGCCATGCATGCCAGAGTGGTAGAAGGGTAGGAGCCTGATGAAAGGTAGTCCATGTGATGGTGTCATCTAGAAAACACTGTTAGAAAGGAAGAGGAAAATCCAATCAACTATTTTTTCACAAAAACAAACAAATGTACATTGAGTACAATCAAATGTGCCATGGCAACTCATGGAAAGGGACCTGTCCGCAAAGTGCAGGTGTCGTTCATGGCAGCAAATATCATCAACGTGCTAAACCCTTACAGAGACTTATCACCATTCACATGGTAGAGTCCAGGGGATATGGGGTGATATCAGACAGACTACTGAAAAAGGATTTGACAGTGTTGCCTGGGTAATGTTAATGGACATTCTCAAGAAAATAGGTGTAGATTGGAGGGATAGGCGATTGATTCGTAATCTTTACATGGCCCAGACTGTGCAAGTGATGGTAGCGGATGGAGAATCTGGGTGGGCAAGCATTGGCTGAGGAGTGAGGCAAGGCTGTCCTCTATCACCTTTGTTTTTTGCTAAGAAACATTAGCTAGTACGGTGAAGCAGGCGACACAAAATATTCAATTGGAATTAAACACTAAATTGTTGAAAACGCCATGGGAGGGGATAAATTTTTCAATGATGAGGGTCCAATGACACTGATACATGCAATTCATCTGAGCTTAAAGCCACAGAATGCATCCACAGAGCTTAAGATGATGGGCCGACCTCTAAATATAGAGGTCGGCTGGGATATAGGCAAGTTTGCTCATCAAACAAGCAGTCATGGACTAAGGGCCAGTTTCACCAACGAGGTTAATTGAATTAACTTGGATAATATTCTCCAAAAACCGAGGTATTACAACAATCGCCTTTCACCAGATGTATTAACTCGGTTTTGGGCTGTTATCTCGGTTTATACTTTTACTGACGATATTCCGCCGTTCAAAGCTTATTATCCGAGTTAATCTGAGGGCAGATGGCATGGCGCGCATGCAGCTTCATCAGCTCTCGGAAAATACGAATGACAGCGATGAAGAATATCAACATTCTATTCTGAGACCATGTTCATTATGGATAAGTGAGCGTGCAGATTATTTTAATATTTATGGTAAAGTACATTTATTTACTCATCCCAAAATGGCAAATGAAACTGCAAAGGCAGTTCTCGCTCTCATTGAAGAAGACGAATTTTACTCACAAGGGAAGGTGGACGTTTCCAATGCCGTATATTTAATAGCATTCGGAATGGCGAACACATCTCTAAACTGGTAGTGGTTCTAATGAATGGGCCTTAGTTTGGCTGTAATTAATTAATTTTCATGCCGTACTTTTAACAAGCATTACACAATAATAAGGTATAATGCTAAAATAGCTCAAAGTCTAAATGTTGGGCAGTTGGTGTAGTGGTACCGTTGCGTTGTCGACTCTCAATCAGGGGGGCCGGGGTTCGAGCCTACGTCAAAGCACCTTTATCAAAGCTTTTTTTTGTGATCTTCATTTTGATCATATGGCGACAAGCATATGAATAATTTTAATTGAAGCAAGCATAGACATGAGGAAAATTTTTTTATCGTCATAATAGGATACGTGATCTCCCCTCGTCAAAGCAATTTCACGTTTCTTTTTCTAAAACTTGAGCTTTTCCATGCCTATGCTCCTCTTGAGCCAATGATTCTGACAACTCTAGCCAAAATATGTTCGTATTCATAAATGTTACAAGCCTTTCTTTGAATTTTCTTACATATATATACAAAAACCCTTAATCTCTGTCCTCTTCCTGAATCCTATGTAACAGCATCGTTATCTTCAAAATCGCAATTTTACCAATGTGAGACGTAATTAATTATTGTAGCTGTAAGCGGAACATCTTGAGTTCGCGGAGACGAAAGACCGGATGGTAATGTTATTCTGATCCTATACATAGGCACTCATGAGAGTGCGTGGGAGTGATGCTGCCATCAGCACCTTCCAGGACTATGGCCACGTGGTGGTGGCCACGTGGGTGAGGGGACGGCGGATGACGCCGTAGGCAGTCAGTCGGCGGAAAGACTCAGGTGCAAAAGGTGTGCAAAGAGGGCGTGTGCGCGATGCAATATGTTTTGTTGTCAATAAATACCTTCACTAAATGACTTGTTCTAATAATTCCTCTGCAGTGCCAGCCCAACAGAAACCCCGCGCTTACAATTGGTGCCAGAAGTGCGACGTTGGCCTCCAATAAAAAGAGGAACCAAGTCTATAGTGAAGGTAAGTGAGGATGATGGGCAGAGTTAGTATATTGGGCCAAGAAATGGATCTCCAACGCGCGTTAGACACGTTGACTGCGCAGTTAAAGGACCAGCGGAGGATGTAGATGCCTTTATTGAACGGTTCGACAGGGCTGCCTTGCTGAGTAAGTGGACGGAGGAGGAGAAACAGCATGCGATCAGGCTGCGACTAAAGGGGGCCGCGGATACGTATTGCCGAGCCAAGGCCGAGGGCAGAGAGGCATTGACGTATCCTGAGATTACCGGACTGCTGAAGGAGAGATACAGGTCGAGCAAAAGCCGGCGGTATTACCGGGAGTTGCTGTCTACTCTGCGGATGAAGACGGGGGAGACCATACAGGAATTCGCGGATCGGGTTCCTGAAACGAATGTACGGACCTATTCTGTCGAAGGCACTGAGGAGAGGGTGGCTGCCATCTGGGAAGAGGCCGACCAGAGGGCATTGGATGCCTTCTTAAACGGTCTCTCTGGCGAGGTGGGTAGACAAACGCGACTGAGGATGCCAGCGACGTTTGATGACACCATTGAGAACGCCACGCGCATCGTGGAGGTGGAACGGCGTGCGAAGAGGCCAGTTGGGGAGATGGAAGTCTTTGCATCGAAGGCAAAGGCGTGTTTTTCGTGCGGGAAGGAGGGTCATTTCACACGCTTATGTCCGAGCCGCCCCCGAGGGCCCTGCTTCGCATGCGGCCGCCAGGGGCATTTTGCGAGGGACTGTAGGAGTACTCCGCGGCCGTAGAGCGACAGGAAGCCGGATTTAAACTAGGGTGGGGCCGAGTTAATCGCCGAACGCGGTCCCTCCAGGAGGCGGCGATCACACCTGTTTGCTCGCTCCGAGAGGCAAATGGACTGGTAATACGAGTGGAGAAGGATGGACAGATGTGGCCCATGTTAGTGGACACAGGAGCCCAAGTTTCCCTAATGACTAGACAGTGCAGTGGCAATTTGATCCCTAATTTCTCACCCTTGAGGATAAGAGGGATTTCTGGGGGGCACATGCAAAATTACGGCGAAGTGGTGGCCCCTTTAAGAGTTGGTGGCATGTCACTGATGCTGCGTGCGCAAGTGGTGGACTCGCTGGGCGACTATGCAGGACTGTGGGGGATGGACTTTTTAAGAGAAAACGGTGCAGTGATTGATCTCGCTCGGGGAGTGTTGGTAATGAATGGAAAAATAGTTCATTTGGCCGACGCGCGAGAGAGTGAGTCGACTAGGAGGGAGGCGGCGATGGGCGCGGTGGTTTGTTATCAGCGGGCCCCGTCCGATGGGATGGAAGGAAAAGTGGGCGTGGTTTCGCCCCAGCGCAAGGAGAGAGGGGGAAGGAGGAGACGTAAGAGATCGACCGACGGGCCGTCATCGCCCCCGGCTGATGGGGCCGCCCTCGCGGCGACGGGGAGCCCGCTGTCACCGGTAGTGGACCCGGCGCTGGCGGCGGCGACCGACCGTGACCTCCCATTCCGCCCCGACGCGGCGAGGAGAGGGGGCGAAAAGATACCACGAGGACGTACCATCGCCATGGAGCAGTTGACGTACCGGTTCGACTCCTGCGCGCTGAAATCGTTCGGGTAGGAGCGTGCGACTCCTGCCTATTTTCTTGGACACCGAAGTTTAGCGGCCGGGTCAGGAGTGCCTGGTGGAATCTGCACTGGAGGAGGAGGAGTGCTGGGTGGCCAGGTGTGTGTGCTTGGTGAGCGATGAGGGAAGCGTCACCACACACGTAAGTAATTTTGGACCTGATACACTTACGCTGAACAAGGGGACACTGATCGCGAGAGTTAGCGAGGTGCACTCGGGTGAGGACATTCAAACGGGCCGCGAAGAGGGGACTATTGAATGGGAGGACAAGTGCGTAGGGGTAATGGAAGTGAAGGAATTCGGAAGGGACATTCGGGATAAGTTGGGGCACTTGAAAGGGGAGGAAAGAGAAGTACTAGCCCCAGTGATTGAGAAATTTCAGAATTTGTTTACGCAAACGGGCGGACCCCCTGCCACTCATCTAGTGGAGCACGAAATTCCGACGGGTGATGCCCGCCCGATTTATAAAAAACCATATAGGACCCCGCACCACCTGAAGCCCCTGATAGAGAATTTCATGAAAGAACAATTAGAGGGGGGGTCATCCAGCCTAGCAATAGCCCGTGGGCGTTTCCGGTGGTGGTGGTTCCGAAAAAGTCACTGGATGGCAAGCCAAACTATCGATTCTGTATAGACTTTAGGGCCCTTAATGCTATCACTAAAGCAGATGTTTACCCCCTTCCCAATATCACAGAGACCTTGGAATATTTAGGCGGATGTAAGTACTTCACGACCCTCGACCTCACGATCGGATATCACCAGATTCCGATGGCCGCGGAGTCGGAAGGCCGCCTTTATCGTAAACAGCGGCCATTACGAATACGTCCGTATGCCATTTGGACTTAGAAACGCGCCCGCGACATTCCAACGGATGATGGACGGAGTGCTACGGGGGATGACGCCGTCGGAATGCTTAGTTTATCTAGACGACGTCATCGTGTTTAGCGATTCGATTGACACTCACGCCTCACGGCTAAGCAAGGTACTCGAAAAGTTGGAAGCGGCCAGCCTGTCGTTGAAATTGACTAAGTGCCACTTTGCCCTCCCACAAGTAAAGTACCTTGGCCATGTTATCAGCGCCAACGGGATCAGGCCCGACCCAGAAAAAGTTGCTGCGGTGCGCGATTACCCAACCCCGAGAACGGCATAGGAAATTCAGTCATTTTTAGGACTTACGAACTATTACCGCCAGTTCGTGGATAACTACGCCGTCCTCGCCCGACCACTGACGGCATTGCTGCGGAAAGGGACCACTTTTAATTGGATGCCTGAGTGCGACAAGGCTGTGGAGAGTTTGAAGGAAGCTTTGACGAATAGTCCGGTATTAATTTACCCCGACTTCAACCGACCTTTCATCATCTCTACGGACGCGAGTAATTTCGCAATAGGGGCCGTGTTATCGCAGGTGATCGATGGGGAGGAACACCCCGTTGCATACGCGTCTCGGCAAATGAAAAATCCCGAAATAAACAATACTACAACGGAGAAGGAACTCCTCGCTGTCGTGTGGGCAGTGCGACAGTTTAAGTGTTACGTGTTCGGCCGTAAGTTCTTGATCGTAACTGACCATGCTGCTCTTAAGTGGTTGTTTGGTCTCAAGGATCCAAGCAGCAGGCTAATGCGTTGGACACTTAAGTTAAGCGAGTACGATTACGAAGTAGCGCACAAGCCCGGGAAGGCGCATTTAAATGCCGACACGCTCAGCCGGAAAGTGAGGGGCGTGGTCGCTGAGGGAGCGATAGACTTCGCGGATGCGCAAGGGAGTGATGAGGAGTGCCGAGGGTGGACGGAAGACAAAAATTTCGCGGTAATCGACAACGTGTTGTTTAGGAAAACGAAACGGGGGAATAGGTCTGTGGTACCGAGAAGCTGTAGGGAGGAAATACTCAAGCAATGCCGTGATCATATGATGGCGGGACATTTAGGTAGGGAAGCAACGGTGACTCGACTAGTATCGCAATATTGGTGGCCAGGTATCGAAAGAGCCGGGAGGGAGCACGTCAAGCACTGCATTGCGTGCAATCGAAGAAGCCCGAATGGAGGCTCTAAGGCCCCCTTGCAGGAAGTGCCTTATGCCTCGCGGCCGTTTGAGTTCTTAGGGCTAGATATTGTAGGCCCTTTGCCGCGAACAGATAAAGGAAACCGGTTCATATTGACAATTGTGGATCACTTTTCAAGGTATGTAGTTATGACGGCCATGGCCGACCAAACTGCGGAGACGGTGGCTGCGGCCCTTGTTAGAAACTGGATTTTGCAATTTGGAGTCCCAAAGACGATCCTCACCGATCAGGGAACCAATTTTGAATCGGAGTTGTTCCGCGAGATGTGTAGACTGCTCGAAGTGAAGCGATTACGCACGTCATCGTATCACCCGGAGGCAAACGGGAGGGTTGAGCGAGTGCATCGCACGATCGCCCAAATACTGAGCCATTACGTGAATTACCATAACAACAATTGGGATTTTTTATTAGACTATGCAGTCTCTGTGTATAACATTAACTCGCACGCTCCGCGCGCTCGTTAAGGGGCTACGCCCCTTAAAAACCCCGGTTCCGGCTTCGCCGTCAACATTTGTGGTCGTTCGAGGACTTTGGCTGTTCCAATAATCTCACCTCAGCTAGGGGCCGGCTTCGCCGGCCAGGGGGTAGGGAGGCGCCCCGCTCATTCCTCGGAACGGCTTCGCCGTTCCTCGCTGAAGGGCGGCTTCGCCGCCCAGGGGTTGAGTGTGCCCCCCTGGGGCTACCCCGCTTAATACTCGGAATGGCTTCGCCGTTCCCCGTCTGGGGTCGCCACAGCCGCCCAGAGGGCGAGGGCATTTCGGAACTGTTTCACCGTTATCCGTTTAAGGGGCCGTTATCCGTTCACCGCCCAGAGATGGGGGAACCCACAGCGGCTGCGCCGCTTGAACGTCGGGGCGGCTTGGCCGCCCGGGGGTTACTGAAGCTCCCCCTCGCCTACGCCGGTTACTCCTCGGAACGGCTTCGCCGTTCCTGGTTGTGGGGTTGAGGAGCCCCCCTGCGGCTGCTCCGCTTAGTCATCATGAATGCTCTTCTTTACCGAGAGGGGTGCCCAAGGTGATTCGGGGGTTTTCATGTGTTATGCATTCGGTCACCAATCGTCCACAGTGATCACGTAGCGATGATTGTAAAGGGTAGTGCAATGCGGAGTAGTAGTGGCCACAAGTACCCATAAAAGAAGACTTAATGGCAAGTTTTTCATTTTTTTTGCGGGGGGTTCCAACGGAATACCGGGGGTTTTATACTTGTGTTAAACCAGTGGTCACATTGTTCTCATAAATTCCGTGTAAATAAGTCCTAGGGGCCGGGACAGTGGTCTGATGATTCTTTTACCTGGAGAGGCGCTTTATTAGAAATTTTTTGGGAGGTTTCACTGGGTTATCGGGGGTTTTAATAAGTGGTAGGGGCACCGGTTAAATTGTGACGAAAACTATTCGGAAAGACGACTTTAAAATTTTTTAATTTTGTTTTCGGCGATGTTCCAGGAGGTGATCGGGGGTTTTCTGGTATTTTTTTCCGTATGGTTTACGGTGGCTCGCCCTCACCAAATATTCCGGATCTAGAGCTCAGAGGGGACGGGTAGTGCGGCGTAATGTTTGCGAGAAGTTGCCAAACAGGAGACAAAATGACACATTTTACATTTTAGGGGGATTTCAGGGGGATACCGGGGGTTAAAATGTGTGTACTCCTTGCGGTCACCATCCATTCAAATAAATTCCGTGGGGATGAGTCGTTGGGGGCGGTGGAATAGTCACGAAAAGTACCCAAAAAGTAGACTTATAAGCAAACATTTTTTTGGGGGGGTGTATGTGGGTTTACCGGGGGTTTAAAGGTTTGTACTGCCAGGGGTCATCAATCGTCCACATCAATTCCGTAGCGATGAGTGGTAAGGATTGGAAAAGCGCCGGAATTGTGACGAAAAGTACCCGAAAAGGCTACTTATATGCTAATTTTAATTTTTAGGGGGTTT